>NC_134102.1:86147765-86772765 GCF_000715075.1 Nicotiana tabacum
AGTCTCCCCCCAGGCACTCAATGCTTCGCGTTCGCGGAAGGGCTGTCGTGTTCGCGAAGGGCAAGCCCCCCCTCCACTTCGCGTTCGCGACCAGGTCCCCGCGTTCGCGAAGAACAATCCCTTCCCCTATCCCAAACAACCCTTCACGATCGCGAATAAAAAGACACCAGAAACCAGCAAAAACTAAAACCAGCATTTTTCCTTAAGTTCAAAACACTTGTAGCCTATCCGAAACTCACCCGAGCCCTCGGAGTTCCAAACCAAATATGCACACAAGTTCAAAAATATTATACGAACGTGCACGATCAAAACACCAAAATAAAACCTAGAACTACGAATCGGATACCAAAATGAATAAAATTTTCAATAAAACTTAAGAACTTTCATTTTAACAACTGGACGTCCGAATCACGTCAAATCACATCTGTTTTGCACCAAATTTTGCAGACAAGTCATAAATGCAGTAATGGACCTACACCAAGTTTCGAGATCAAAATCTGGACCCGGTATCAACAAAGTCAAACTTCGATCAAACTTATAAAGTCTTTAAACCTTTAAACTTTAAAATTTCGAGAAAATGCGATAACTCAAGTTAGGGACTTCCGAATTTGATTAAGAGCATACGCCCAAGTCCCAAATCACGATACGGACCCATCGGGACCGTCAAAACACAAATCTGGGTCAGTTATCTCAAAATATTGACCGAAGTCAACTCAAATAAATTTTTAAGGCAATAATTCATATTTTTAGTAATTTTTCACATAAGAGCCTTCCGGAAAAGACACGGACTGCGCATGCAAACTGAGGAAGGCTAAAAGTAGCTATGTGAGTTTTTGAAACACAAAATTAAGGGTTAAAACTCTAGATGACCTTTCGGGTCATCACATTCTCCACCTCTAAAACAATCGTTCGTCCTCAAACGGACATAGAAAAGTACTTGGACTGGTGAAAGGGTGTGGTTATCTACTCCGCATGTCCTACTCGGACTCCCAGGTAGCTGCCACGATCAACTGACCTCTCCACTGCAATCGAACTGAAGGATAACTTTTTGACCTCAACTGTCAAACCTGCCGGCTAGAATAGCCACAGGCTCCTCCTCATAAGTCAAATCCTTGTCCAATTGGACTGAGCTAAAATATAACACATGGGACGAATCACTGTGATACTTCCGGAGCATGGACACAAGGAACACCGGATGGACTGCTGATAAGCTAGGTGGGAATGCGAGTTTGTAGGCCACCTCACCCACTCTTTGAAGAATCTCGAAGGGTCTGATATATCTAGGGTTCAATTTGCCCTTCTTCCCAAACCTTATCACACCATTCATGGGTGAAACCTGGAGCAATACCCTCTCTCCGACCATGAATGCAACATCACAAACTCTACGGTCAACATAACTCTTCTGCCTAGATTGAGCTGTGCGAAGTCAAGCCTGAAAAATCTTGACCTTGTCCAAGGCATCCTGTACCAAATCTGTACCCAACAACCGAGCCTCTCCCGGCTCGAACCATCCAACTGGCGAATGGTACCGCCTCCCGTATAATGCCTCATTGGGAGCCATTTGAATGCTCGACTGGTACCTGTTGTTGTAGGAAAACTCCACAAGTGGCAATAATTGATCCCAAGAACCCCCAAAATCCATAACACAAGCGCGAAGCATGTCCTCCAATATCTGAATGGTGCGCTCGGACTGTCTGTCCGTCTGGGGATGAAATGTTGTGCTCAACTCTATCTGCATGCCCAACTCATGTTGTACTGTCCTCCAGAAGTGCGAGGTGAAATGCGTTCCTCAATTAGAAATGATAGACACAGGCACACCATGAAGGCGGACGATCTCATGGATGTAAATCTCAGCCAACCGCTCTGAAGAATAGGTAACTACCACAGGAATGAAATGTGCTTACTTGGTCAGCATGTCCACAATGACCCATACCGCATCGAACTTCCTCTGAGTCTGTGGGAATCAAACAACAAAATCCATAGTGATACACTCCCACTTCCACTCAGGAATCTCTAACTTCTGAAGCAAACCACCAGCTCTCTGATGCTCGTACTTAACTTGCTGACAATTGAGACACCGAGCTACATATGCAACTATATCCTTCTTCATCCTTCTCTACCAATAATGCTACCGCAAGTCTTGATACATCTTGGCGGCACCGGATGAATAGAATATTGGGAACTGTGGGCTTCCTCAAGAATCAACTCACGAAGCCCATCCACATTCGACACACAAATACGACCCTGAATCCTCAAAACCTTATCATATTCAATAATAACCTACTTGGCACCACTATGCCGCACTGTGTCCCTAAGGATAAGTAAATGGGGGTCATCATACTGCCGCTCTCTGATGCACTCAAACAAGGAAGACCGAGTGACTGTACAAGTTAGAACATGAGTGGGATCTGAAATGCCTAACCTTATTAACTGATTGGCCAAAGCATGAACATCTTATGCGAGGGGTCTCTCTCCAAATGGAATGCACGCAAGGCTGCCCATACTCACTGCCTTCCTACTCAAGGCATCGGCCACCACATTGGCCTTCCCCGGATGATACGAAATGGTGATATCATAATTTTTAAATAGCTCCAACCACCTTCTCAGTCTCAAATTGAGATCTTTTTGCTTGAACAAATACTGTAGACTCAGATGATCCTTGAATACCTCGCACGACACGCCGTAAAGATAATGCTTCTAAATCTTCAGCGCAAGAATAATGGCTACCAACACAAAGTCATGAACAAGGTAGTTCTTCTCATGAACCTTCAACTGCCGCGATGCATATGCGATCACCCTGCCATCCTGCATCAATACTGCTCCGAGCCCAACACGAGATGCATCACAATACACCGTGTAAGATCCTGAACTTGTGGGTAAAACCAACACCAGTGTTGTAGTCAGAGCTGTCTTGAGATTTTGAAAGCCTGCCTCACACTCATCTGACCATCTGAACAGGGCACCCTTCTGGGTTAACTTGGTCATCGGGGCTGCGATAGATGAAAACACCTCCTCGAACCGACGATAGTAGCCTGCCAATCCCAGGAAACTCTGGATATCTGTATCTGAAGTAGGTCTAAGCTAGTTCTGAACTGCCTCAATCTTCTTAGAATCCACCTATCTATGTTGATACGACGTTCCCCCAAGAAAGCGACCGAGTCCAACCAAAACTCGCACTTTGAAAACTTGGCATATAACTGGTTGTCTCTCAGAGTCTGAAATACAATCTGAAGATGTTGCTCGTGCTCCTCTCGACTGCGGGAGTAGATCAAGATATCATCAATAAATACAATCATGAAGGAATCCAAGTAGGGCTTGAACACTCATTTCATCAAATCCATAAATGTTGTTGGGGCATTAGTCAGCCCAAATGACATCACTAGAAACTCATAATGCCTATACCGAGTCCGAAAAGTTATCTTAGGGGCATCGGATGCCCTAATCTTCAATTAATGGTAGTCAGACGTCAAATCAATCTTTGAAAATACCTTGGCACCCTGAAGCTGATCAAAAATGTCATCAATCCTCGACAATGGATATATGTTCCTGATGGTGACTTTGTTCAACTGACGATAGTCTATGCACTTCCTCATCGATCCATTTTTCTTCTTCACAAACAACACAGGCGTACCCTAGGGCGAGACACTAGGTCTAATGAATCCCTTATCAAGAAAATCTTGCAGTTGCTCCTTCAATTTTTTCATCTCTAGCGGGGCCATACGGTACTGCGAAATAGAAATGGGCTGAGTGCCCGGAGCCAAATCAATACAGAAATCAATATCCCTATCGGGCAGCATCCACGGCAGGTTTGTAGGAAATACCTCTGGAAACTCACGAACAACAGGCACTAAATCCATGGAAGGAACCTGTCATGCCCCAAACTCAGGGAGCGCGACCGGCGCTCAACCAAGTGAACCCGGTCGAGCAAGCTTGTTAGACACTTTCTACCCAACTCACCCATGATCAAGAGAAGGCATGATTTCATTAATTAGATAGTAGGAAGATCATATACATATAATACCAAAACCTTTCTATTAGTTTCTTCATCTTTAATATCACAAAATAAACACCTTTTTATAGTCTAAAGTGGAACAAGAGATCAAAACACAACATAATCTGTTTGACTTTTCTAGCACCATTGTACAACCCACATAGTGTCTACGGAGCCTCTAAGAGATACACAAGAGAATTATGATAGTGACGGCAACAAGGCCTCGGCTATAACTCAAAACGTGATAACAAAATGTACAAAAGATAGATGACCCCGGAATGAGACGGGGTTTACCAAGTCTGCTAGGAGGAAGGTGTACTGCTATCGCTGATCAACATTGCCTACTATGAAACTACCTGCATCCATTTAAAGATGCAGCACCCCGGCAAAAGGGATGTTAGTACTGTCGAATAGTACTAGTATGTATAGCTAAACACCATCTCAATAGAATGAATAATAATACAAGGGAAACAGTCAAGGATTCAATACGAGCTTCAAATAACATTAAAACATCAAGTTAAGGATCACATAGATTTTTAAGCCAACTCCCGCATTATTAGGTTGTGTGATCTTTAGTGCCGATATTCCACAATTCACAATACCTCCGTATTCTTACACAGAGTCTGATCTCGACCCGATCGGCTAGGTCGTCTTATTTGAGACATCAACCATAACCATAATTTAAATTATCATTTTCAACACAGTCACCACAGGTCGTTTCACCCAAGACATTACCCTTTTCAGCCAGTCATCTCACATCATACTTCGTTCATATTCTTTCGATTCATTGGCACTAGTGATCACGATTACAAAGTCATTCTTGGCACTTGGTTGTATTTCATAGTTCCAGTTCCCTTTTCCACATTCAAAAATCATTATCATTATCAACAACAATAGCTCTTCCCATTCAAGTCATTAAATTCACATATGAGCAATTTGGGAAACCTTAGGCACATAGATAAGTCTTAAATATCATAATGAACCTGTACCTAGCTCCGGAATCAAAATACGGACCCGGTACTAACAATGCCAAACATCAATCAATTCTTAAAAATAATTAATTTTCAAACTTTTACTTTTTCCTCAAAAATTAATAACTCGAGCTAGGGACCTCCGAATTCGATTTCGGGCATACGCCAAGGTCCCATAATTTGATACGGACCCACCGGGATCATCAAAATATGGATCCGGGCCCGTTTACCAAATATGTTGACCGAAGTCAACTAAAACTAACTTTTAAGGTAAAAATTCTTATTTTCATAAATTTTTAACATAAAAGTCTTCCGAAAATACGCCCGGACTGTGCACGCAAATCGACGAAGGTAAAGATGAGATTTTTAAGGCTTAAGAGCGTAGGATTGAGTTCAAAAATATAATATGACCTTTTGGGTCATCACAAAAATCCATATTAATCATTTTCCACTTCCACATTGGAATTTCTATGTTCTGTACCAATCTACCAGGCCGTTGATGTTCGGCCTTCACTTGCTGACAATCGGACACCTTGCCACAAAGTCCGCCTCTTTTCTTTTTATGTCATTCCACCAATAGATTTCCTTGAGGTCATGATACATCTTTGTAGAGCCTGGGTGCACGGAATACCTAGAAGTGAGAGGCTCGATCATGATTCTTTCCTGGAGACTATCTACATTTGGAACACATAGCCGCCCTTGGTAGCTTAGTGTACCATCACCCATGCCAAGTAAAAAGGTCATGGCTTTGTTTTTATGAATCCCCTCCTTCAATTGCACCAAAAATGGATCGTTGTATTGCTTCTCTTTGGCTTCCACAACAAGTGATGATTTATCCCTATTTTGCACAATTACCCCTCATTCACTAGAATCCGCAAGATGAACTCCTAAGCTTGCCAATCGATGAACGTCCTTGGCCAATAGGCTTTGATATGCCTCCAAGTGAGCCAAACTACCCATAGATTTCCGGCTAAGAGCATCCGCCATAACATTGGCTTTCCCTGGGTGATATAGAATATCGATGTCATAATCCTTGAGTAACTCAAGCCATCTTCTCTACCTCAGATTCAGCTCCTTTTATTTGAAAATATATTGAAGACTCTTGTGGTCCGTGAATACATCCACATGGACCCCATACAGATAATGACGCCAAATCTTTAATACAAAAACCACCACCGCAAGTTCTAAGTCAAGTGTTGGATAATTCTTTTCATGATTCTTGAGTTACCTGGAGGCATAAATGATCATCTTGCCCCATTGTATCATTAGTGAAATATCTATATCAGATTTCTCTTTCATATGACCTCATAGGAATTGAGTTCTACAAAAACTTCACTGATACGGTTACAATCTTATTAGTACTTGCAACTTGTTTTTCCAAATTTCTCAACAAAAGACATTACTAAGTCAGTCTTCTTATATGACCATCTATTTTAAATGAATAATATCTACTAGCTTGCGCGCACACTCTGATAACATCAATCTGCATGGCATTGCCTCAAATGTGAAGTAGCATCATGCTCAGACCTTTCTTAGCCACTCTCTTTCCTCCTTATAAGTCTTATAGGATTTTAAGAAACCACTCTACTTCCCTTGTGAACATTCTCACGATCCCTATTTACTGCTAAACACTTCCCAAAACGCATCAACACCCTTCATATGTATTCAATTCAACAAAAGTCATTGGCCCGAACAAGGCCTTTTCTGAAACTTGAGATCCTCCTAAATTCTTCAACAACCACTTCTTGTTTTCCTTATAAGTGTAGGACTTAGTCTACCTGATTCCATCCTCGATGATTAACTCACCTTATTCCCAGTATTGTAGTCACCAATAGTGTTTCCTGGTATTGCAGCCTAAGAGCTATCATGTTAAACATGTTTGGTTCGTAACAAGTGTTCATCCTCTCTCAATTTGTTTCGAACATTTCTCCTTTTTTATTCCTTTGGTCTAGACAATATGCTGTATATTTCCTTTGTGACTGGAGCATTCGTTCTCATCCTATTTTGCCCTTAATTCCTAGTTGATAACCTTATTGTGCCACACACTTATCTGCTGAGTTTATCACACCACCACTTCATCACTAGTAGTCTCGCTTTCTAATGTAATATGTAGACATGAACTCTCTCTAAATCTTTTAGTTGATATTCAGTGTCACTCAAGTCGGTTGCATTACAGTTGATATTTTATATCTTCTATTAACACTTATGCTCTAGGCGAGTCCACCATTCTGATACGAACTATTTTGCGATAACCATGACCATCTCAATTTATAGATTTTCTTCCAATTCTTCTCGCCTCATTCTTCCTAGTTAGTGAATAGCTATTCACTCTTCCATACGGTACGTGGTCTTTTCCCTTAGTTAGGAATTCATCCTGCTCGCCTCTCGACACTTGTTGGGATATTCGTGGGAAAGCGTGTTCATCCGTGTATCACTTAACACTTCCTTGCTTGTAAGATTCTTAAGAGACTTTCCATCAAGTCCAAATACACTCTTGGGTTATTATAACATCACATTTATCTCTCCCACTCGTTCTGTCTTCCTTAAAGCCTTGGAACTTTAGCTAAATCGCAAATCCGTGATTAACTCATTCTAAGAACTTGCAAGCCTTTCACATTTGATCTGTAGTACTTTCTTGGGTTCCATTGTCCCCGACTCTCTAACAAGTATAAAACCCTTTTGCAAACCTTACTCTTAGTTTCTAGTATCGTTGACCCTGTCATGTATATTTTCACATACGAAGAACATACATTTCTTAACCTTCCACATTATTTTTGTACTAGTGGTTTATCATTTGCATATCCTTTCAGAGAATCACGTTATACCTTACCACTTTTATATAATACACATGTCTTCAACAAAATATCCAAACAGCATAGCTACATGGCCCTACTCTAGTTTTATTATACTTAAGTAGCCTCACCATGGCCTTTCCCTCCCCACTTGGGGTGAATGTTTCACATTTCGACACAAGTCTTGAATTTAGCAATTTAAGGAACACATGTTTCACATCTCTGGTCCTTTTGTATAAGATCGACTATTAGGGAGATTTAAGTCCCCATGGTATTAACCCCATAAGTTCCCTACTCTTATTCAGCCACACGGGCTTGGTATCCAAATCCCTCGTGTCAATATCCTTTTTGGAGTGTAACACAACTTCGCACATCCCTGGGATTTTTTTATAACATTCATAGTGCTAGGGTCTTCTCATTGTGGGTTCTATTGACTCTCCTTTCATAACTTCTTGTCTCCCGTGAGAGACCTACACATTTATCATTACTCTCCAAGCCATGCCTTTCATATATCACATTCCTATGTCTCATATACATAGTTCCCACACTATCCGCATGTACTAGTTAAGCTTATGTCTCATTTACCACGTCAATGCCTCTTTGGAGGTGGGTAATCACTTCCAGCACTCTTCTCACATAAAGTATGCTCATGGTACTATATACTTATCTTATATGGCCATACCATCCATTCAATCATGATACATGTGCCATCTATTTAATATTCAGGCCTTTACCCGTTTGTCATGTCATATGACAACATTACTAGGAATAAACGAAAGAGCGTTTAAACTTACCTTGAACCTCAACGCATGAGTTAGAAGACAATCTCATAGTCAAGATCTATCGCACGATCTGGAGTGTTGAAAAAGGGTAACATTCCTAAAATATCCAAGTAGCATCCAACTTATAGATGTGGTCGACAACACACCGATAAGAAGGACTCTACTAGACACGGCTCTGAGATATCCCAGGACACTTTACAACCTTAGGCTCTGATACTAAGTTTGTCATGCCCCAAACTCGGGGAGCGCGACTGGCGCTCAACCGAGTGAACTCGGTCGAGCAAGTTTGTTAGACACTTTCTACCCAACCCACCCATGATCAAGAGAAGGCATGATTTCATTAAATTGACAGTAAGAAGATCATATACATATAATACCAAAACCTTTCTATTAGTTTCTTCATCTTTAATATCTCAAAATACACACCTTTTTATAGTCTAAAGTGGAACAAGAGATCAAAACACAACATAATCTGTTTGACTTTTCTAGCACCCATGTACAACCCACATAGTGTCTACGGAGCCTCTAAGAGATACACAAGAGAATTATGATAGTGCTGGCAATAAGTCCCTGACTATACCTCAAAACGTGATAACAAAATGTACAAAAGATACATGACCCCGGAATGAGGTGGGGCTCACCAAGTCTGCTAGGAGGAAGGTGTACTGCTATTGCTGATCAACACTGCCTGCTATGGAACCACCTGCATCCATTTAAATATGCATCGCCCCAGGCAAAAGGGACGTTAGTACTATCGAATAGTACTAGTATGTATAGCTAAACACCATCTCAATAGAATGAATAATAATACAAGAGAAACAGTCAAGGATTCAATACGAGGTTCAAATAACATTAAAACATCAAGTTAAGGATCACATAGATTTTTAAGCCAACTCCCGCATTATTAGGTTGGGTGATCTTTAGTGCCGATATTCCATAATTCACAATACCTATATATTCTTACACAGAGTCCGATCTCATCCCGATCGCCTAGGTCGTCCCATTTGAGACATCAACCATAACCATAATTGCAATTATCATTTTCAACACAGTCACCACAGGCCGTTTCACCCAAGACATTACCCTTTTCAGTCAGTCATCTCACATCATATTTCGTTCATATTATTTCGATTCATTGGCACTAGTGATCACGATTACAAAGTCATTCTTGGCACTTGGTTGTATTTCATAGTTCCAGTTCCCTTTTCCACATTCAAATATCATTATCATTATCAACAACAATAGCTCTTCCTATTCAAGTCATTAAATTCACATATGAGCAATTTGGGAAACCTTAGGCACATAGAGGCTTTTCATATAATTTGGCATAACAATCTTTATTTTGATCTTGACATGAAGTCTTAACATTTCTAACACATATTCCACATTTTGAACACATCCTCAAATGACAAGATGACATGATAAAGCATTTAGAATAAGTATTGAACATACATCCTTCAACACAACCACATTAGGAATAGCCAATTCGATAATGATCAAGGACTTACTCTAATTACATGAACACTGTGGGATTCGATTCTAAGAAGAAGGGGGTTTAGCCAACATACCTCAATTGGGCCTCCTTAAACTCTAAGACATTGCGGAATATTAGCAACTTCAATCTATTTTACCAATATAGCGAAATTGAACCCAAGATTAGGAAAACGATCATAATTCTAGCTCACTTGAGCATTCTATCAAACACTATGTGTGTATTAAGGTTTCATGGCCCTTTTTATGAAAGACTCCACCAACCCACACCCCATTATTTTCTATCTTTAACTCACAACCTCCCCACATACCTTAGGAACACATGCATGCAAGGTAAGCACTCCCATCCCCATGAATTACCTTACTAATGGCCCATTCTAGTTACATTTTGAAATTAAGAGTTTAGGTGATAGAATCTTATCTCTTAGGAAGACGACCTAGGTACCTCTCTTGATAATCTTCAAGGTTTTAAGCGAGAATTGAAAAGCAATTTAATGAAGATTACTTTCTCCCTCTAGGACCCTCTTTATCACTCTAAAACTATCAGAAAATAAGTTCAAAACGGTCCAAGATAAGTGTTTTAACGGAATAGGGTCGGGTTTAAAAATTCCAAAAATAAAGCTCTGGAACAGGTTCTGCAGTCGCATATGCGACCGCATAATGAATATGTGGTCCGCAAAATGACCGCAAAACTGGGATGCCAAAACTGGAAAGGAACTGACCAGGTCTGCGGTCACTATGCGGCCCGCAGACCTGTTCTGCGGTCGCATAATGCACCGCATAACGGTTCTGCGGTCGCATAGTGCACCGCAGAACCTCCCTCCGAAAAATCCCAAAGCGGGAGATGTGACAAGAGTGCGGCCCGCGAAATAGTTATGTGGTCGCATAATGGGCAGTAAAAATGACATTAAAAATGGCCCAAAATACTGCTCCACTTTGCGTCCATTCTACGGTCCGCAGAGTGGTTCTGCGGTCGCAAAACGGACCGCAGAAATGCCTACTTCTACCCAACATTTTCCTTCAACTCTCTAGCGCACTGTTCAATCCAAAAAGTCTGAACCGCGACTCTCTTGAATTTCCACTATTATTAACCTCTACGCCTACTTCGGCATCACGTAATCCAGTTTTTTAGGAAAATGTTTACGGGGCCTTATAGAACACCCGCACTAGAATCACGGACATAGGCCAAATAAGCTAGACACCCCTTCTCTACCATACGTCGAGCCTTTATATAAGAGATAACCCTGCTGGTAGAATGGCCAAGAGTCCCCTTCTACTCTAATCGAGGTAACCCCAGCAAGGCTAAGGTCACCATCTTGGAGTGACAATCCAATATAGCATGATAAAGTGACAGCCAATCCATACCCAAGATGATATCAAAATATACCATATCAAGAAGTATGAGATCTATACTAGTCTCAAGACTCCCAATAGTAACCACACACGAGTGATAGACACAATATACTACAATAAAATCTCCCACAGGTGTGGACACATGCACAAGAGCACTTAAAGAATCACAAGCCACAACTAGCTATGAAGCAAAGTAGGATGACATGTAGGAATAAGTAGAGCCCGGATCAAATAGAACTGAAGCATCTCTATGTCAAAATGGAACAATACTTGTGATAACAGCGTCAGATGACTCAGCCTTAGGCCTAGCTGGGAAAGCATAACATCGGGTCTGGGCCTCACCACTTTGAACCGCGTCCCTGGGATGGCCTCTAACTGGCTAGCCTTCACCTCTAACGACCTGGCCTCCATCTCTAACGGTCTGAACTCTACCTCTGGCTATCTGACCCCTGCCTCTAGCTGGCAGAGCAAGCGGTGAAGCAACCGATATCGAAACCATGGCACGAGAACCCGACTGTTGTGAGTTGCCCGGTGCCCAATGGCAAAATCTAGCAATGTGCCTCGGATCACCACAGTTATAACAAGCCCTCGGCTGATGTGACTGCTAACCCTAGAACTGACCTTGTAGACCTGAGTATCCACCCTGAAAACTCTAGAGTGGAGGTGCACTAATAGGAGCTGGTGGTGCTCTGTAGGCTAGTTGATCGGGATGAGACATATGAGGGCTGCGACCACCTGAAGCACTGTGAGATACCTGGAGCACTGAGTGAAATGTCCTAGGAGGATGGACTCTACCAAAAGTACCCCTGCCTCCAGAAGAGGCACCATTGAACCTACCAAAATGACAAGGCCTCTTAGCAGACCCCTACCCTCTCTCTTGTGCAAGAACCATCTCAATCCGCCTAGCACCATTAGTAGCCGTCTGAAAAGAAATCTCACTTCTGGTCTCCTTGTCCATCTGTAGCCTGATAGGGTGAGTGAGTCCATCAATAAACCTCCTCACCCTCTCCCTCTCAGTAGTAATCAAGAATAGAGCATGACGATGTAGATCCACAAAACGGGTCTCGTACTGAGTAACAGTCATACTGCCCTACTGGAGACACTCAAAACTGCCTGCAGTAATCCTCTTTTACTGTGATAGGGAGGAACTTCTCTAGAAATAGCTGTGAGAACTGATCCCAAGTAAGTGCAGGCGACCCAGATTGTCTGGTCAACATATAATCTCTCCACCACCTCTTGGCGGAACCCGTCATCTAAAACACAGCAAAATCGACCCCATTGGTCTCAACTATACACATGTTCCGCAGCACCTCATGGCAGCGGTCAAGATAATCATGTGGGTCCTCAGAAGGTGCACCACTGAACTGAACTGGAAAGAGATTAGTAAACTTGTCCAATCTCAATAAAGCCTCAGAAAACATGGCGGGTCCATCACCGGCTTGTGTCGCAACCACCACCTAAACTACCCCAGCTGGCAAGGTTGTTAGAGTCTGATATTGGGGAGCCATCTCCTCCGGAGTATGAGTAATGGGAGTCTGTGCTCCTCCCCTAGCCCGAGATACGGCTTGTGCCACCGGGAAGGTACCGATCTGGGCCACACTTTCCATAAGGCCCACCAAATGGACTAGAGCGTCCTGAAGCACTTGAGTGGCTATGAACCCCTCCGGGACCTAAGCTGATCCAATAGGTACAGTCTGAGCTGGAACCTCATCATCCAAATCTACCTGAGGCTCCACTACTGGTGATGCTGCTCAAGCTCTAGGCTGAGCCCTGCCTCTGCCTCGTCCTCTGGCGGGACCTTGGCCTCGACCTCTGCCCCTAGTAGGAGCTACCATTAGGGGCTCCAACTGTTGCCCAGCTGAAGATGCAGTACGTGTTATGGCCATCTGCGAGAGAACAAGAATAGAAGAGTTCAATCATTAATGATAGAATAAAATTGCACGACAAAGAAGAATAAAAGTGAAATTGTTCCTAAACTTCATACCCTCTAGAAGATAAGTATAAACATTTCCGTACCGATCCTCCAGACTCTACTAAGCCTGCTCGTGACTCTTGAGACCTAGGCAACCTAGTGCTCTGATACCAATTTGTCACGACCCGGAATTCCCACCTTCGGGATCGTGATGGCGCCTAACATTTTACTTGCTAAGCCAACGTTAGAGAAATTCTTAAGCCAGTTTTTAAACAACTGAAATAGTTAAACCAATTGAACTTAAATGAAACTAAAACGAAGTGTGAAGTGGCATAATACCCAAAAATATCTAAGTATAACTCGAATATGGAGTCATAAGTGAACGAGCTTCTAGAAGTGCTACAAATAAAGTCTGAAATAAGTACAACTGTCTCGAATGAAATGAACAGTAAATAAGGAAAGAGAAAGGGGACTTCAAGGTCTGCGGACTCCAGCAGATCTACCTCGAGTCTCCAAATATGCCAATCCGAGCTGATGCACCTCACGTACAGCTGAGACCAGTCCCAAAATCTGCATAAGAAGTGGAGAGTGTAGTATGAGTACAACCGACCCAATGTACTCTATAAGTGTAGCCTAACCTCGACGAGGTAGAGACGAGGCTATGACAGGACACTCACATAATTAAACATGTGCAAACGAAAATATACGTATAACATAACAACAATAAAGATTAAACATGTACTATTGGGAGGGGGTATGCGAAGGGGAACATGATACGATAGCTATAACAGAAATAACAACATAAAACCGTCAAGTAAATCACCAACAAATGGAAACGGATAACATAATGAATAAAGATTGCATGGAATCACTCATCGTGCTTTTACTCTCAACCTCGCCATGGAACAACAATAATGGCACGGCATCACCCTTCGTGCTTTTAGTCTCAATCTCCCCATAAAGTGATAAATACGGCACGGCATCACCCTTCGTGCTTTTACTCTCAATTTCATCATGAAACGATAAATACGACACGGCATCACTCTTCGTGCTTTAACTCTCTTCCTCACTATGTATTAATCAATAATTGAAACAATAATCGGCACAGCATCACCCGTCGTGCTTTAACACTCTTCCTTACTGTGTAGCAATAAATACATACCATTTGGGGAGATAGAATAAGCAAGAATAAACCCTACGTTAACAATTGTTCCACAATACCAAACCTCAACTTCCAAAAATACTCAATTATCACAAATAGTTCATAAATGCGGAAAGAGCGATCAATTAAGTAATAAACTAGTCTAAGCATAGATACCATAATCAAAGAAGGATGTAAATTACAAGAAACAAGTCCCGCCTACATGCTATAACCCAACAACAACGCATAAGTACTCATCACCTCACATATACGTTGTACCCAAATATTTAAACATATAGCAAATAGGCAAACAAGTCTTAATCCCTCAAGTCAAGGTTAACCACGACACTTACTTCACTCCACAATAAATTTAGAGCTCCACCGAGGCCTTTCCTCTAGAATCCGCCACCAAACCACTTGTATCTAACCACAATCGACTCGATAACATCAAATAATGCTAATGGAATCAATTACAACACATAAAGATAACATTTTTATACTTTTCCCAAAAAGTCAACCCTGAGCTCACTTGGTCAAAATCCGAGGTTCGGATCAAAATTCATTTACTCATTCACCTCCGAGCCCGATTATATAATTAGTTTTGAAATCCGACCCCAAATTGATGTGTAATCCCGAATTTTGCACAAAAAAACCCCAATTCTTCATAAATTCCTAGTTTTCTACCATGGAAGAACAAAGATTAAGGCTAGAAATTAATGGGTGATGTTAGAAATGGAAGAAAATGAGTTAAAGTGTACAAACCTATGAATTGGTGATGAGTTTCCCCTTCAAAATCTCCTCTAGGACGAGCTCTAATGGAGAGTTTATGAAAAATGGATGAAATCCCGTTTTTGAAATATATAAATCACTCTGCGTCAAGCCTTCTTCGCGTTTGCGAAGGGCCTGACGCGATCGCGAAGCAAAGCGGCCATAATGGCCATCGTGTTCGCGAGAAATGCTCTACGGTTACGATGGTTCTTCCCCCCTGACCATCGCGTTCGCGGCCCAGGGTCCGCGTTCGCGTAACACTCCAGCCCAGTCTCCCCCCAAGCCCTCAGTGCTTCGCGTTCGCGGAAGGGTTGTCGCGTTTGCGAAGGCAAGCACCCCTCCACTTCGCGTTCGCGAAGAACAATCCCTTCCCCTATCCCAAACAACCCTTCGCGATTGCGAAGAAGAAGACACCAGCTAAAACCAGCATTTTTCCTTAAGTTCAAAACACTCGTAGCCTATTCGAAACTCACCCGAGCCCTCGGGGTTCCAAACCAAATATGCACATAAGTCCAAAAATATTATACGAACTCGCACGATCAAAATACCAAAATAACACCTAGAACTACGAATCAGACACCAAAACGAATGAAATTTTCAATAAAACTTAAGAACTTTCATTTTAATAACTGGACGTCCGAATCACGTCAAATCACTTCCGTTTTGCACCAAATATTGCAGACAAGTCGTAAATATAGTAATGGACATATACTAAGTTTCGGGATCAAAATTCGGACCCGGTATCAATAAAGTAAAACTTCGGTCAAACTTATAAAGTCTTTAAACTTTTAAACTTCAAATTTTAGACAAAATGTGATAACTCGAGTTAGGGACTTCCGAATTCGATTCAGGGCATACGCCCAAGTCCCAAATTACGATACTGACCCATCGGAACCGTCAAAATATGGATTCGATTACGTTAGCTCAAAATATTGACCGAAGTCAACTCAAATAAATTTTTAAGGTACGAATTCATATTTTAAGCAATTTTCGCATAAGAGCCTTCCAGAAAAGACACAAACTGTGCACGCAAACCGAAGAAGGCTAAAAGGAGATATTTGAGGTTTCGAAACACAAGGGTTAAAATTCTAGATGACCTATCGGGTCATCACATTATATAATATAATAAGGTGATTAATTAATTAAGATATAATGGTAATATAATTATAATTATGCTAATATACAAAAATTAATTTTACTAATATAATAATAAGTAAATTATTAAGACTAATATTTATTAATTCCTTAAAAACATGCAACGATATCAGAAATGCGATAAATATTTTGAATAATTATTTAAAAATAAGTAAAATATATTTTAGTTAACTATTATTGACTAGAAAGTATAAAGAAATTAATTTATAAAAAGAAGGGCCAAATTGGCCGTCAACATGCTTTTCAAGATGATTAAAACTCTAATTTGTTATTTCCTTTGTTCCAATTGATGTGGCACTTACCCAAAAAGAATCTCATATTTTCTTGTTTAAAAATATTTATCTTTAGAATTTCTACTTTAACCTTAATTAACTGATTAATTTACGGCCGCATAAATATCTATAGTTTATTTTAAATAACCAACTTCAAAAGTATTTTTTTCTTTTTTAAACTCCGTTTCAATCAAACATCACCACATAAATTGAGACATAGGAAAGTATATTATTCCCGTTAACCTAATGATATCAAATTTTAACCAAATCAATATCTATGCCACACTAAAAACACTTCAAAGAAATGAAAAAAAGTAGGGGACAACGAGACCATCAATGATTGCCAAATAGATCTTTCCTAGCTAGTTCCATAACTATCGAATTAAAGAAAACCAATAAAATCTCGATTTCTACTATCTATAAGAGGGAGTTAGCAGCTGGACAACATGTCTGCCTGGCAATTCTAAGGCATTATGGTCATTTCATGAAAAACAGAGTAATTTCATTGGTCCAAGAGGAATTTTACGGTAGTTGCTAAATTAAATTTTAAGTGTCCCGAATAAAAATGCCCGTCTCACTTTGTTACTCTAAAGTCAAGACAAACACTATTGCTTCTGCTTTCGCTATTTCAATCTGAAAGTGTGGGGCCCAGTATTAAGACGAAGGTACTTCCCCTCCTTTTGGGCTTCTTCGTTGATACAGTAGTTGTTTTTTGGTTAATTCTTCTTTCACGTATGCGAAAAATTTGATTTTTTTTATTGATAGATTGTGTTGGTTTCATATGTTAACAAAGCTAATTTTATTATTCAAATGTTACTTTGTTATACTAGAGGTTCAAAATTTTAATTAATTAGTATGCTTATTTACGAGTTAACTTAAATTTAGTATCATCATAAAAATAAACATAACTAATCAATGTCTTACTTAGTTTAGCAAACAATTTGGTTAATAATTACCAATTAAAGTTTTTTTTAACTCAAAAGTTTTAGCATAATACAAATTGGACTAAAAAGATTCCAGTTAAAGTAAGAAAAGGGAGAAAATTGTCATTTCATAACATGCATTTTAAAGGACAAGAAAAGTTTATCGCAACAATAACAATAACAAATATTATACCTCAGTCTCAAATAAGTTGGGGTCGACGATATAAATCCTCATTCCTTTCGTTAAGCTCAACTCATTAATTTATATATATAATAATAAATTATGTTTGTTAAAATTTTTAATATATTTTGTACGATCTTATTTTGAAAGAAAGCTTACAAGCATTTCGATATTAGAATCTGATTTTTAGATTGTCGAGGTTATGTTTACATTTAATTAAGTTCATTACTTATTTATTTATTAATGCAAAAAAACTTGTAGCTTATTATACTTTTGAAGTTTCTTGAATATCGAATATTTTTTGTGAAGAAAGGCATAAGCAAGATTTGATTAGTCTAGAAAGGGAAGTTCAATCAATGTACATTTTAATTTGGATTTGAAGAATTTTTCGGATAATATATTGAAACTCCAATTAAATAAAAGAGCAAAAGAAACTTTCTTCATACATTTTTTTTGTTCAATAAGCTCTATATGGGTTTCAAAATTTATCGTAATATATATTTAGTTAGAAAAGTTTCAGTTAAACGAAGCAAACTGGTAATTTGTAACTTCCATTTTTTCAAAACATTTA
This sequence comes from Nicotiana tabacum, assembly GCF_000715075.1. Taxonomy (NCBI): domain Eukaryota; kingdom Viridiplantae; phylum Streptophyta; class Magnoliopsida; order Solanales; family Solanaceae; genus Nicotiana; species Nicotiana tabacum. The sequence continues at coordinate 86,166,069 of NC_134102.1, forward strand.
AGTGTAAAGTGAAAAAAGTATTTCCCACTATATTTATGTTAAGTCGTTAAATGAGAGGGTCCTAGGAAAAGAAAAGGGAGATGTTAAAAAGAATGGAGAGAAAAAAAAAAAAAAAAAGTAAACTCCAAAAAAAAACAGCAAAACCTAAAAATAAATTAGGGAGGAACAACCAAGGAAAAAAATCTACTTCCATGATTATTCTTATTGCTCTAGGACAAAACTACTGAAATTTAATTTCCTATTAAGTGCATTCAGCATAAACAATTGCTCGAAATTGGAAGAAATAAAACAAGCTCTTTAAAACAAATACAATAGCAAAATGTACTACTATTAGGAATTAAGGAATGCACCAATATCCAACATACAAATGAATTATATCAAAACTAAAATTGTTGGGCCCGTAAAACACGGGCAAAACTTATCTAGTTATAATATAAGCAAGTGATGTTTTCCCACTTAATAGATTCATTCTTTCGTTAAACTTGAATAAGAGTCCGTTTGAATAGGCTTACTTTAAGTGACTTTTAAGCCAAAATAGCTTTTAAGCCATAAATTAAAAAATTTAGCTTTTGGCTTGTTTTTTTCATTTTAGTTTAAAAGCAAGTGCTTAAAAGCACTTTTTTACTCTATCCAAACACTACAAAATTACTTAAAAATTATTTTGACTTAAAAATACTTAAAATAAGCTAATTCTAACGGCTCTAACTAAAAAATCACGATCGCAAATCTTAACTGCAACCTCAAGTGATCGGATTTGAATTCCTGATAAACCTAATTGAAAGATTTTATGAGAGGTGATTGAGTTTCAATTTTATAGAAGGTTGGAGTGAAGTTAAATATGGATATTCGGTAAACTTTTTCAGTTTTATCTGAATGTATCAAGAAAGAGTAAATATGGGTTACGGGGTTGGATTGGGGGTGAGATGGATGGGGTGGGGTGGGAGTGTATTGGTGGGGTTAACGGGGATGGAGACTAAGGTAGAGAAGATTGAAAAAGAGTTTTGGAAAAGGCGAAATAGGTGCACGGTCCCTTAAACTTGATTCCAGTTTCCATTTTGACACCTTAACTTAGTATTTTTTCTATTGAATACTTTAACTTTATTTTGGTCTATACCATTTAAACACAACGCATGACCGTGCTATAAAAACTTAAGCACGTATTTTTAAACACTTCCCACGTGGAATAACATACCAATAATAGTCTGACACGTGTTTATTTATCCAGGTCGGATAAAAAACCCTTTTTTTACCTTACTCACATTTTATCTCGCCTCAGTTAATCGATCTTCCACCTAAAATCCCTTTTCTTTAGCCTAATAAACCCTAATGAACTACATTGAGACCGATTCTCAGTGGAATCTTTATCGATTTTGAGTTAGATTCAGCTGTCCATTAACATCTTGGTCGGTTATATTACTAATACGGGTAATCGTTTGCTTCTTTCGACCGTGGTGGTGAGTGGAGTTGGTCGTAACTGGAGCTAGTCGTGACTGGAGTTGGTCGTGACTGAAGTTTCGTTGTTTATGCTATTTCAATCGAAGTTTTCCTTTGTGGTAAGCTTTTATTTACTGAAAAGATAGTTGTTTTTTGGTTGTTGTAATTTAGTTTGATTGGAGTTTGTGAAAATTAGGGTTTTTTATAATTTTGGGTTGGGGAATCTACTAACATCCTCTGTTTCGCTTTTTGGTTTTTCAATACAGTGGTAAATCTAGACATGTCTGCAGACGAATATATTATTGTCGATTTTTACCATGGTGGACATATTGTCAAGGATCCTGACCTGAGATATGTAGGAGAGAAGGGTAAGGATAGTCACATGATAGACAAGGACCACTTTTCTCTTTTTGAGCTTCTGTCCTACAGAAAGGATGTCATGACCCAAAATTCCCCCCTTCGGACCGTGATAGCGCCTAACATTTCACTTGCTAGGCAAGCCAACGTTAGAATAATATTATCCATTTTTAAAATAATTTTTAAATTTGTTTATCCATTGGTGTCACAAGTGCACGAGCTTCTAGAATAATACAAATAAGGGTCTGAATAAGATAAAGCTGTCTGAAAATAAACACACAGCTAAAGTAAAGTAGATGGGGACTTCAGAAACTGCAGACGCCGTGCAGTTATACCTCAAGTCTCCTCTAGTAGCTGAAATCCGAGCAAGTCTATGGTACGCCGCTGGGACCAACTCCGAAATCTACACAAGAAGTGAAGAGTGTAGTATCAGTACAACCGACCCCATGTACTGGTAAGTGCTGAGCCTAACCTCGACGAAGTAGTGACGAGGCTAAGACTGATCACTTACATTACCTGTATGCAATATTAGTAACAACAACAATAATAGAAATAAATCAGGTAACTCATTTATAATAATTGGAGCCAACTCAGCAGTCATAACTAATTATCATTTCCATCAATTCTGTTGCAGCGTGCAACCCGCTCTCACAATATATTCACATTCAATTCTGTTACAGCGTGCAACCCGCTCTCACAATATATTCACATTCAATTCTGTTGCGGTGTGCAACGCGCTCCTCCAATATATTCATTTTAATCAAGTCTGTTATATATTTATTTCAATCAAGTATATATAGACTTTTAAATAAATCTATTGCGGCGTGCAACCCGATCCCCCAATATTGACTTTTAAATAAGTCTGTTGCGGCGTGCAACCCAATCCTCTAAATATAGACTTTTAATAAGTCTGTTGCGGCATGCAACCTGATCCTCCAATATATTCATTATAATCAATTCTGTTGCGGCGTGCAACCCGCTCCTTCAACATATTCATTTACCAATTCTTATAGAAGAAATTTCTCCAATAAATGCAACAATTAATATAAAATTATAAGACAATAAGCATACAATAATTATGATTTAATTATGAAACAAACAAAGACAAATAGCAAATTATTATGAAAATCAGAGAGAAAATATGCAGTTTAATATTTAATATGTTAGATGTCAAATAACAATTAAGGCACATAATTCAAATAGCATGTAACAATTAATGCAGGAATTCAAGAATTAATATTTGACAAAGAATAGGAGAGAAATAATTATTATAATAATTAATTCATGATTTAAAACAATTTATGATAATTAATTTGACGACGTATAGACACTCGTCACCTCGCCTATACATTGTTCACATGTATTTCACATAACAAATAATTTAAGAGTTCTATTTCCTCAAGTCAAGGTTAACCACGACACTTACCTCGCTTTGCAAATTCCAATCAATTACTCAACAACAATTTTTCCTTTTAAATTTGTCTCTAAAAGCTTCAAATCTATTCACAAAAAATTCGATATTCAATACTAATCATAGGAATTAATTCCATATGAATTTACTAATTTTCCATATAAAAATCCGATATTCATGGACGGCTCGCTTCTGCGACCTTACACCTGCGGTCAAAAATCCGCAGGTGCGATTACACCAGAAGGCCGAATTTCAGATTGTTGCTTAAGTCCAATTCTTATTTCGATTTCGATTCGAATCACACTCGGGGTATTCGGGACCCCGTCCAAATATACAAACAAGTCCAGAAATATAATACGGACTTACTCGGGGTTTCAATTCACGCCAAACAACATCAAAATTACAATCCACAGCTCGATTCGAACTTTTAAGTTTTAAACTTTTCAATTTGTAAATCTTGTGCCAAAACATATTAAATGAATCCGGAATGACTTCAAATTTGGCACACAAGTCATAAATGACATAATGAAACTATTCAAATTTCCAGAATTAGATTCCGACTCCGATATAAAAAAGTTAACCCCGTGGTCAAACTTGGAAGTTTTTAGCCTTTAAATTGCTAGTTCCGTTAAATGGTCATAACTTGAGTTTGGGACCTCCAAATTAAATTTCAGGTATACGCCAAAGTCCCAAATCACGATACGAAGTTACAGGAATTGTCAAAATACTAATCCGGGTCTGTTTGCTAAAAATATTGACCAAAGTCAACTCAATTGAGTTTTAAAGCTCTATTTCACATTTTAATCCATTTTTCACATGAAAACTTTTCGAAAAATTTTACGGATTATGCACGCAAGTCGAGGAATGATAAATAGTACTTTTCGAGGTCTTAGAACACATAATTATTTATTAAATTTAAAAATAATATTTTGGGTCATCACAAAGGATATGGGTATGCTAAGGTAGAGGGTTTCTATTTAATTAATCCGAAATCTAATGACTTTGTCTTGATTGATAATATAGTTTGTCACCTTAATCATCTTGATCATTTAGATTTATTTATTAAGCATGTAGTTAACGAGCCTTTGTTGGTTGATGAGACTGTCGCATGTGGCCTTTTATGTGGGCCAGAAGTTGTTGAACCAAGTGAAAATACATTAAATAAAGAGGCTGGGGGTAACATCTAATGTTCCAGAGGATATAAATGTCCAAGAAAGTACTGCAGAAAACACATTTGTGACTGAAGAAACAACAAACATAGATGTTGGTTTGGCAGTTTTGTGGGATGAAATTATTCTGTTTTAACTAATTCATTGTATTTTACAGGTTGGTATATCATCTGAGAGAGTCATATCAGCTGGGACATTCAAGGATACATTTGTAACTAACATAGACATTGGATTTAAGCCTCCTGGATTGAAGTTTAAAGCAAGAAATGCAGTGACAAGGTCACAACTTCAGCAGATGAGTGCAGCAAGGAAAAAAGGCCCTTCAAGTCAAACAAGTTCAGTTGCATCTACACTGTGAAGCAAACCAGCTTTTGTTTATATTATCTAAGATGTCACTGCTAGTTTTTTGTTTGGGCAGTTATGCTCTATTTGATACATTATGCTCTGTTATAGGTTACTAGTTTGGACAGTTATTTGTTTGGAAAACAATGCTATGTTTTTGTAATTTGTAGACCAAAATAATGCTCTGTTTTTTAGCTTCGGTGTAATGCTAGTTCATCACATTATGCGATTGAATGTTTGGGCAGTTATGCTTTTAATTCATGAATATGTTTGGGCAGTTATGTTTTCAGTTCATGAATATGAATTCGCATTTCATTCATAACACAATATGGGAGTGCAGCTGAACTTCAATTTGCATAAAAAAATTGGTCATTGCCATTTCATTCATAACAAGATAGTGTACATTAACAAAAGGCTAAATTCCTAGTACCCACTTCCAAATACTATATTGTTCTTGAACTAATAGCAACAACTACAATACCATTATCACCAGCATAACATAAAAATACTACATTGTTCTTCAAACCACCAGCATCAGCAAAGCCAAATTCATAGAAACAGCACCACCACCACAACAAATAACCACTCCAACCGCGCAACTGTTTTCTCAATTCTTTCGACTCTCTTCAACAGAGCCCGTATAACCCTCTTAGCTTGGTCGGGCATTTCATCATCATGCCATCTGAAGTATTTGCATCCACCTCGACCCTACAAAATTAAAAAAGAAATGTGGCCAAAAATATTAAAAACGGATTTCTTTTTTAAGAAATTCAAGAGTCTAAGCAATACAATCGACTTACCAATTTACAACCATAAAATCGACGACATGGGTTTGCAGGTGACCATGATATAGTCAGTGGCGCATTCAATCCATATTGGCAAATATCCATTCCATTGCGTGAAGTTGTTGATTTTTGTGACATGGAACTGATAAACGAGAAAGATGAAGAAATCAGATAAAGATTTAAGCTTGGGCACCTAAGCTTCAGTTGAAGGGAAAAATGACGACTTTGAAAGGGGAAGAAGACGAAAGAGGAATTAGGGCTTTTTGAGAGAAATAATGGAAAAATCGGGTGTTTTGAAGTGGGTCTAACGGGTGAGTTTTTTTTTACCGTTAGAATATCCACCTAAGCAAATATTAATAACATTCACGTGCTTACCATGTGTGGACATAACGCTCCTTTGACCGATCATGTGTTGTGTTTAAATGGTATAGACTAAAATAGAGTTAAAGTGTTCAATAGGAAAGGTACTAAGTTAAGGTGTCAAAATAGAAACTGGAACCAAATTTAAGGGGCCGTCTATATATTTGTCTTGCTTCTTTTGATAGTAAAAATATTTTCCTCTAATTGAATTCTGAAAAAAATGTTTATCAGAACGTTTAACTCAACCCATGAGAAAATTAAAATACATTTTCCGAAAAATATTTTCTTTCCTACAAAACACACCCGAAATTAGTTAGCATCAAGGATTAAGATTTCGTCCATCCTATTATCAAATAATCCTTGTTTTCAACATTTAGGATGGCGTTGTGCCATCTGGTTAGATTACAGCTTCCAAAGCAGTAAGTACACTATCTTTAACTTTCCACCGATAATTGGCCACATTCATAATTCTTTCACTTTCAATTTTCAAATATACATAATACACTTTATAATAATTTATTTTCTTTCTAAAAAAAGATTATAACAATAGACTACATACTACATTCCTGAAGATAGTTAGTCATCTCAATAAGCCTGCTATTAGGTTTACTATAATTCTGTTTAATCTTTTTGACTTAATAAATATCGCTTTTTAGCAAATTGATTAAATGAACAAATAAATAACCTACTATTGAGAAAAGATATTTATATTTCAAAAAATGTTATACATACACAAGCAAGTTTTTTTTTTCTTTTGTCTTTTTTCGCGAGGAAAAGAAAAAAGGCCAATGTAGAGAAAAGAAGAAAGAGGATTTCATCCAAATTGTCTCTTTCATATTTTCCAACCTTTCTTCTCTTCTCTCCATTCCTTATCCTTTGGAACTTGGAAGGACTATATTTTCCTATGCAATCCAAAATTATATATCTGTGGATAAGATTTTCAATATAACAAATTGTCTCAACTCATTTATTCTCTGATAGTATAAGAAACCAACAAGTTGCAGTAGTACCGCATGCAAATAAATCTCTCGGATAAAGGTACTCCATTTTCCTTTATTTTTCTTCAAGAAGTCAGTCAAGCTAAATTTGGTTTTTTGCTTAGTGATTCTTGAATATTTTTTATTGGGTTGATAGTTAATGTTTCTGCTGGGATGATTTTGTTACCTTTTGCCTTGTTTTCCCAGTTCTTTGTGTTGTGTTTCTTGGTCTGACTTTTTCTTTTTGGGGAGAAATGGTTTTTTTTTGTAGAGTGAGTAATGCTTGTTTGGTTGATTGCAGAAATGGGTTTATTTGGATTTCAAAAATCTCTTGTCTAAACTCTTTGCTGTGTCTTCTTTAACTTTGGGTGGGTTGGGGGGGGGGGGGGGGTCATTTTCTCTTTCTAGAGTCCTTTTCTTGTGTAACACTAGTATTGACTGATTGATCTTCAAATTAATTGATTTTGGGTAATTTCCGTAAACTTTGATTATCCTATTGTTGTTGATTAAATGTGTAGAATTCTACTATGTCTAGCAAATCAGTACTTCCTTCCTGAAACCTGCTTCCAGAATTTTCACTATTTTGAGTTGATATTTTTTAATTAACTCTATAGCTGCTTTGGGCAGACTTACTTTCTATTAATTGCATCAGCCATAAAGGTAGTGTCAGCTTCAGTTTCTAGAACTAGCCAACACTTGGAAAGGTGATGTTTATCTCATGTAGAATTGGTCTACAAAGAGCAGCTCGTTCAAGTAGTAATGATAAAATATCCAACAAAGAAGTCATGCTCCCTCTGCCTTGATATATTGAGTTTGTGAATCACGCTTAACACGAAAGCTACTAGAAAGGAAATTGTTAAGATCATCATAGTCCTACTCATCTGATTTATTTTGGTCAGTGGACGTGATTCTTTGTAAGAATCTGTTTGTCTTTGTTTTTGGCGTGAAAGAGGAATATGCATGAATCCCCAAATTTAGGTGGAAATTTGGTTACTTGCCTCACAGTTGAAATTTTCTTTTTTGCAGTCGTTATCTACTTCAATTCTTAATTGCTTGTATGCTTGCTGAGTGTAAATCTTTTGTCACTAGTAGGCCCTGCTCTAGGTCAGCTTCAGTGAATTACCCAGTGAAAAAACGTCTATAATGATATTGTGTTTAAATTCCTGTACTGATGCCCTCAAATATACTTTCTCGTGAAATTTCCTGCAGTCTGTTAGCTTCACATTTTTGTTACTGTTGTCCCTTCAGGGTCATCTGATAATGTTTCTAGTTAATTTGTTTGTGGAGCTTCCAAAGTAAGCATGTTTACATATTTTCTAAAGCCAATTGAGGACACCAATACTCACTTGGCAAACATTTTCACATTTTCAGGAAATTACATGGATGATTTTGGAAAAGAAAAGCGAAACTGTGAAACATATCACAAGAAGTCGGGCATGAGGACCCTTATCAGAAAAGAGTGGCTGCATGCATCACCAATCAAGGTACATTTAATGTGATAACATGTTACTCAACCTCTTCCAATTTATATGACACCCTTCCAATTTTGGAACATTCCAAAATGTTTGAAATCATACTATTTTTATGCGACTCTCACAACTTTCAAGAATTCAAATCCATTAATTTGACCTTAAATGTTGATCTGATGTTTTCCCTATCGATCTAATAGTTCATTTACCTTCATTATCACTAATATAACATACAAATTAACATCTTAAACTTTGTGCCCAATCAAATGCCGACATACAAGGTAAAATGAAACATTGGAGAATCATATTATGCTGTAGATTCTCTACTTTTTGGCATACTGCTTGTATATGGGAGAGTTTTCCATTCTTAATAAAATTATTTTACATTTAAAAAGATCTAAAAGCTTCAGTCTACCAGAGGGCTACCTGTTCGTTTGCGGAAGTTTTTCTTTCTTTTTATAGTTTACGATTGTGGTAGGGCATCTCTGTCTGTGTCTGTCCTACGCATGCGGCATGCCGCACACTATCTAATCTCTAGGTTTCTATCATCAGTCCACATTAACTGACTAGTTAACACTCTACCATTTTTTAGTCCTCAATCTACGCCACCTAACATGTCAAGTTAGCAGTCTATGTCAGTTGACTTGTCAAATCAACAGGCGATATTCAGCTCACCAGTAGTCCGTGTCAGTTGACATCAAGGTATTGACCCACTTTTAGCTGGCGAGAGCCATTCCATTGCAGTCTGAGCCACATCATTGAAAATCATCACCTAGTCAATAGTTTGGAACCAGCTTGCGGCATACTTGTTTTTTTCAGCAATTTGATCAAGCTGGCAGCATAAATGCCTTTGACTTCTGTTATGTTATACTGGTTCACAATAGCGCTGTGGCCAAGTCAGTCTCATGATAGTGCCAAAATCAATTTTATTTTCAGCAACACTTTCCGGTTTGAGTTGCAAATACAAGTTGCTTTACGTTTAAGGGTAGGGGTGTCAATGGTTCGGTTCGGACGGTTATTTTCTAAAATTTGTACCATACCAATTTTTCGGTTATTCTATTATGCATAACCAAAATTAGACTTTTCGAAACAGTCTCAATCATGTCGGTTTCTCTTCGGTATCGGTACGGTTCGGTTAATTTTCGGTATCTTTTTAAAATGTCATGTAAAAGTCACTAGTAGAGGTAGAATGCAATAACATACATACTTTTATAGGACTTAGCAAACTCTCTAGATATTTTTACTCTTTAAATGGTGATGAACTAAGAAAATATTAAAGATGGCCAGAGTATAGATCCATCAACTATTCTACAGCAGCATAAAAGAAACTAAACAAAGATATTAACCGAGTAAAAGATATTAACCAAGCTGGAACTCAAGAATAAAGTCTATAGAAGATTAAATATTCAAAAAATTAAATCTAAATCATATGAAAGGAAACATATTCAATACATTGTAGTTTGCTACTAATCGCTAGAATAGCTTGTGTCTTGCTAGTGAATATATTGGAAATAATTTAGTTTCAATAGGAGTAGCATTATAGGTTTGGAATTAAGATTTTGAGTTTAATTACTTGTTTGCTTGTAACAGTTTTCACAATTCCAAGGCCCAAGGAAAATTTTAATACATTATTATTCTTAAACTTAATATATAAATATATTTTTCACATGTAAATTTATTCGGTACAGTTTAGTATTTTTTCGGTTTATTTTTATAAAATAAAAAACCTACCCTAATTATCGGTACGGTTATAGATTTATAATAAAACCTACGGTTTTATTAAAAGAAACCTAGAAATCGGTTCGGTACGGTTTAGTCGGTTTTTAAATATCCATTGACACTCCTAGTTAAGGGGGCATCTTAAAAATCAAGAAAATCTTTTAGAGTATTTTGTAGAATATTCTTAATGATTATGTCATTATTGAAAATCAAGAGAATCATTAAGAACTTTGTGAAAATAATTCCTAATGATTATGTCATAATAATCAGAAATCCCAAGAATTAGGTTACTTCCCTCTATCATGTAACTCAACTCCTATAAAAGGAGCCCTCTTATATCTTATTAACCACCAATTTCAACATAATAGTTTTTTCTCCTTTTCTCCCCCACATTGTGCATATATATAGTGGGATGCGTGAGTCACTTAGTACACGGTCTACCCATTTTGGGTAAACATATGAAGGGGATTATTGCAGAATGTTTTGAGTTGGGAGAAGACGGACACTTCCACCGGCATATGTTGGTATCTTTCTAGCCTATCTCCTGTTAAAAGTCCTTGGATTTGCTAAGAAGAAGGCATCATTTGGTTCTATTCAAACAAAATTTGAGGTCCACGTCGAGACGAGGACATATAACTGTGCCTTCTATGCCACTAGCAAGCCTTTTAGAATGTAGAATAGTTTTTCCATTTTTTTTAGTTTTGTTCTTTTCCTTCAAGTCTTCCTTTGGTAATTTATTTCTGTACATTCTTTCCCTTGTCCCGAAAAGAATGATGGTTTTCATTATATAGAAAACTGACTCCAAAAGAAATTGTCTTTAGTGTAAATATAATGATATGTTTGTATGATTGCCTGCAGTGTTAATAAGGTTGAAGGATGTTTTTTTTTTTGGGAGAAGCACTACAGAAATAAATGAAATCGCTAAATTATATTGCTTTGAACAACAAATTTTTTGTCATGGGTATTGAATTAGGGAGTAATAAAATGTAGGACTGGGGCTTAACCAGATAGTAAGTCCTAACACAGGGTTGATGTTTCTTTCATTGATTCTAAATGTGGGGTTCCTTTTTCATTTTTCTCTTATAGTCCTCTTACATAGAGTATTAGTTTCAGTACCACATGAAGTTGAAACATTAAAATCTGAAGCTAATTTATTAGATTTCATTCTTTACAGGTAACTTTTACGGTTATCTTTGATTTAAAAACAATTTTTTTTTTTTAAAAGGATAACTGCTCTGCTGTTGTGGTTCAAGATCAGTGGTTGTTGCTAAAATTTAAAAGCCTTTATGACTGCAGGAAAAAGATCTAGACGATAAGATGCCACTGCGACCAACACCTGAATCTGTCCTCTGCACCTTTTGTGTGAATGGTAATAGCTGTAGAACTGTTCGCTCAAGAACAAAACTGATGAACACTGTTTTAGAAAGAGGGAGGCCCAAAGAAGCCGAGCTGATCTTTGATAGTTTGATTAAAGGAGGGCATAAACCATCTCTAATTACATACACTACCCTCTTAGCGGCCTTGACAGCCCAGAAGCGTTTCAATCACATCCATTCCATTATATCTGAAGTGCAAGAAAATGGTATGAATCCAGATCCAGTTTTCTTCAATGCTGTTGTTAATGCTTTTTCTGAATCTGGAAACATGGAGGAAGCAATGAAAGCCTTCTTACAGATGATGGAGAGTGGGATAAAGCCTGCAATCAGCACTTTTAACACTTTGATCAAAGGGTATGGAATTGCTGGAAAGCCTGAAGAATCTATAAAGATAATGGAGTTAATGTCGCAGGAAGTTAATGTGAAACCAAATCTGAGGACATACAATGTACTTGTTAAAGCATGGTGTAACAAAAAGAATTTTGCTGATGCATGGAATACGGTGGATAAGATGATAGCTTGTGGTTTACGACCGGATGTTATCACTTACAATACGATAGCTGCAGCTTATAGTCAAAATCATCAAACTGAAAAGGCGGAAAGAGTGATTTTAGAAATGCAAAGGAACAATGTGCACCCTAACGAAAGGACTTGTGGCATCATTATATCTGGATACTGTAAAGAAGGTAAAATAAAGGACGCCTTGAGGTTTGTGTACAAGATGAAGGATCTTGGAATACATCCTAACCTTGTCATTTTCAATTCACTGATCAAAGGCTTCCTTGACATGTCAGACGGAGACAGCGTTGATGAGGTTCGTATTGGTATATCTTTTGATTAATAACTATTAACCTTCTATTGTATTTTAAAAAAAATCTAATGATTGGTGGCAGATTAGATGCCACTGTTCTTCGCTTTGCAATAAAAGAATAAGCAGGGGGGACCAAAGTAATTTCCTCTTTCTTTGATGTTTAACATTGCATTTTAACTCATAAGAGTGAAAGATTGATATTATGACTTTGAGGGAAAAAAAGGTAGAGAAATTGTATGCGTAAAAGTTGGAAATGTCAAAGTGAATGTATAGAAACCCAAATATGAGGCACTTTCAACTCCTTCCCTTTTTTTTTGGAGTGAAGCAGTGAACACAAAAACAAAACTACAATTTCGGAGACTGCAAATCAGATGAAATTATATCAAACTAACCTAATGAGAAGACACCCGGTTTAATGAACAAGGTGAATACAACAAGCTTACCTAGCGTTTGGAGATTAGAGCCACTGACCTCAATGATCCTTGCACCTCAGCCTTATCACTTTAGCAGGGCCTCAGTGGCAAATTCTGTACCCCTATATTGGGACTCATATAAGGCCCCATTTTAACAAGTCATGTTTAAACAGAATACCGGAAAATCAGGTTATGAATTGTTCCTTCTTGAATGATAATAACTTTTAGACTAGCCAGAATGAAAAGCCAACTTCAAATTGAAACCATGGGGTAGGGGTTTCAGAAGAGGTATTTTTCTTTTTCTGTCTTCTCATTTCACATTGTAATAGAAAGTGAAAACGCCCTCTGCATCGACTGACTGACAAGGAACTGAAAGAAGGGGAAAAGGGAGTGAAACCATTCGACAGAGTTGGAAAGGACAGCTAGTAAACTAGAAAAAAGAAAAGAAAAAAAGAGTGGAAAAGCATACTGAAAGGGAAATCAAAGATTCAATAGAGTTTGAATGACTAAAGCATTGTAAGCCATGAAGAGAAATAAAAAGCTGAGAGAATAGAAAGTCAAAGGTTCAAGCTGAGTTTGAACAACTGAAGCCCTCTCCCTATGCAGTCTGAAACATCAAGTAACATCTTTAACTAACTGAAAAATGCTATAAAATGATTCAAATGATGCAAACACAAGTATTATTCTTGTTGTACAAGGCTGTCAATTTTCATTCCCCAAATGATATCTGTATTGATTTACTTAAAAATGCTGTTTGAAGTCTTATATATATATATGTGTGTGTGTGTGTGTGTGTGTGTGTGTGTGTGTGTGTGTGTGTGTGTGTGTGTGTGTGTGTGTTAAGAACCACTTCACAAGTACATTTTCCACTTGAAATGTTAAGCATAGATCAATACAGTGTAGGAGACAGGACACTAGTTAGAGCCACGTGCATGTAAACATGATTTCGAATTTGCCTGCGTCATTCATTAGCCAATTCATTCATAGAATGCTTGCATTGAATGGTTGAATTTTATAGTGATATGCTTCTTTAGGAATGTAGAACTTCTGCATCTTTTTCTGTTACTCTTCACATGCTTGCCAAATTCAAAAAAATTATGTCCACTAAAAGGCTCCATCAATTTGATCAGGTTCTTACATTAATGGAAGAGTTCTGCGTCAAACCTGATGTCATTACTTTCAGCACCATCATGAATGCCTGGGGTGCTGCAGGATATATGGCTAAGTGCAGGGAGGTCTTCGATGACATGGTCGAAGCTGGCATTCAGCCTGATGTCCACGCGTATAGCATTTTGGCCAAGGGTTACGTTCGTGCAATGGAACCAGAAAAAGCAGAAGAAGTCCTGAATACCATGGTTAAATCTGGGAACCTTCCAAATGTTGTGATTTTCACTACTGTAATTAGTGGATGGTGCACTGCTGGTAGAATGGATTGTGCAATGAGGATCTTCGAGAGGATGTGTGAGTGTGGGATATCTCCTAATCTGAAAGCTTTTGAAACTCTGATATGGGGTTATGCAGAAAATAAAAAGCCTCGGGAAGCGCAAGAGGTAATCCAAATCATGGAAAAATTCAACATTCAACCAGAGGAAAGCACTTATATGCTTGTTGCAGAAGCCTGTCGTGGTGTCGGATTAGCTGAGGCAGCAAATGGAGTGGCTAACTCAGTTGAAAAGCAAAACTTGACTAGTAAATTTGATATGGAAGGCGAGACAGAAGTGGAGAACTTGGAAAAAGTCTACCAGAAGGATGCTCTCCATCACTTTTATCCCAAATTGTTGCAGATTCCCAATGAACTAATTAATGAACCAAAGGGATCAGTAAGTGCAGCCAAAAGAAGTCGTATGGTGCTAAGGGAAGCTGAATTTTCATCTGATACTTTGTCTGCTGCGACAAGATCATTGCATATTAGCTGTAAACTTGGAATGCGGGCTCCTGTTGTTTGCCAGAGACAATTTCAAGTGCAGCTTTGTGCATCTGGTCAGGTTGGACACTCATCTACAGTTGTTTTCTTGAACTGAAGAGAAAAAAGTGGTTGTGATTAGTGCACCTGAATGCAGCTGGATGTGAAAGTAATGTGATTAGAGTCTTGTACATATAAAGAGTGACTTCAAATTGCTGCTCTCTCCAACTACATCTGTATCCGCAGGTTGTGTAAAGCTTTACTGATCATTTAAATCAAATTTCTCCTTCATTGTATCTGCATACTGTGCAGCTTCAGTTGGGTATATGCAAAGCCCACTTTGTAAATGCACTGGTCTGATCCTCAGTACTTTTACCTCTATGAATGATTCAATGTAACTGGCAACTTTATGTAGTTTGAAGCTTTGCTGAAAAATATGGCTTTAATTTTCGTTCTTGGTTTTGATGAGAGAGGAGGTAGCAATACTATACACAATCCATTGCAGCATACAGAGACCAGTGGCATTTTCCTTTTGACTTGAGTTTTTGGATAGAAATTCTCTTATTTGTAAAATTTAAAGAGTAGATCATTTTTCAGATTTCACTTCGTAAAAACATAATCGAAGTCTGCTCTTATTGCAAGACCGCATAAAAAATGATAGTTAAAATAAAATAAATTGTTATCTCTTCGTTTTATAATGCTCTTTGGTCACAAGTGAATATGACACACACACACACACATCAAAAAAGTTTATGAGATACACAGACAGCAAAAAAGAAAAGAAAAAATAACAGCATGTCGTTTTGGGGGTCCTAAATGATACAACCAGCAAAATTGTCAAGTTAATCAGCAGATATCACCAGCTTAAGGTTCACATAATTGGCAAATATCAACAGCCCAAGGTGTGAGTATCTCTGCAGCCTAATATCTAACTAGCAGCTCTACAAAGCAAAATAAAAGCCTAATTGTAGATTGTAGTGTCAGAAAATAACCTCCTTTCAAAAGGCTTATTGGCAATATTATAATTTATCCCAAACGCCATATTCACGTTGGCAGCTTCACTCCCACCTTGATAGTTTCTTAGCTTCATAGAACTGCCTTGACCAAACAATGAGCTCTTACCTGCTTACCTTTATCAAAGATATTTTCAGGTAGAGGCATCGACAATGTGTTTGTGGTCTCATCACTTGAATCCATGTCAATGTTTCAGCAAGTTTATGATGCTCAGAATGGAAAACCCAAAAGCTATTAAGCGCATCCATACAAAGCTTCCACCAACACAATATATTTTATCAAAAAATTGAGCCAGAACATCATTTCACGGACTACGCTTCAAATTATTTGCTTTAAATCTAGAGACCTAAAGAAGATACAAAACTAGACAGCCTTTTTAGTGGCTTATTTTGTTAGATCTATAATCCATGAATCACTCAAACAGTTGACAAATAAGAGAAATTTAAGTAGCTGTCTTCAGCTCAGCAGTGGTAGTGCTTGAGTAAACCGGGTGAAGCACATGACCATCCTTAGGCTCAACATGCACCCATTTGCGCCCACTCAGCTTGTGGTGCTCAAACTTAACACACCCTTCTTTCAAAGCATAAAGTGTGTGATCCTTCCCAATTCCAACATAGTTTCCAGGATGAAATCGGGTTCCCCTTTGACGAACAATAATATTTCCAGGTATCACTCTCTGCATGTAAAAAACTGTGTTACAAAAAGAATACTGATGTTGGTAAGAATTGGTCTGAAAGTATGCTCTATATGCAACATTGGAACAGAAAAGTTTCTCCTAAACTGATTAATGCTTCATCCCATTTTTCCACAAGCAGAGATTTTTTTACCTCTCCACCAAATTTCTTCACGCCTAGATTCTTCGGTTTTGAATCACGGCCATTCTTTGTAGACCCTGCTGTCTTTTTGGTAGCCCACCTCCTAAACATCAAGCTCAATCCATCTCCGGAAATATCTTAAATTTGCACAAAGGAAACATATGTCAGAGTTTCTAAACATTTCATCTATTTCCAAAGCATATGCTTTAGCAAAGAGTGCAACAAGATACGCACCACTAGCAGTATTGTAAGCAGGTGTGCCTGTTACCAGCTCTCTGATATTTAACCTCCTAAACAACGATGCTGCAGTATTCATCATGTAATTCACCAAAACCAAATCTGGGGTTGAAGAAACGGATTAGAAGTTACGTTAACTACAAGTCTACAACATTACTGCAATGGCATGAGCATTTGCAACTAATCAACTATTTGATTAAGCCCATATAGAACAAAAATTTCTGAACAGATCCACCGTATCATGTACAGTTTAAAACTAGGAGGGAAAGGAAAGCTGAGTCAAATTGACACCTCGCCCTCCAGAGTCCTGCCATTGATTCTGGGGATCTGGAAAGTGAAAGTTCCAATTATTTGGATTTTCCTGTGGCTTTGCTTTCTGCACCTTCTCTCAAACCCCATTGGGAATTTCTGATCTCTACTTAATACTTACTTTAAAACCATCCAACCACCATTTATTTCCCTAATACTCCACTCCGTAATCTATCCAGCCACAGAGCAGCAGAGACAGAAAGCATTTTTTATTGATTCCACTTTCTACTAACTAGTAGTTCGGGGCTAGTTGATTTGTCTCTCTACTAACCAATAATCACATTCTAAATTGTTAGAGAATTTAACTATCAATTCTCAACCATATTAACCTAGCTCAGAGATTGGTTTAGATGAACTACTTTAATTGTATGGAAATTTAAAATTAATTCAGGGCTCATTTGGATGGAGGAATCCCTAATCCTTTGACCCTGTCATAATATACCTAAGAAAATTTGGATTTGAAGCACAAAGTCTAATCGAAATTTTTGGGTTTGTAATACAAACTCAATCCCAGTTATTTCAGCCTGTTTTTGATTTTTTTTTTTTTTTTTCAAATGACAATTGGATAACATTTGATCTTTTATTTTTTAAATCTAGATATTTGCATCCAAACGGATCTATGTCAAATACTACCATTTGGGATTGTTAGAAGCAGGAATTGTGTTGGCTGAATAATAAGAAAGATTTGGTAAATGACTTTACATTTTTAACTTGCACCCCAACTGGTAAACGCTCAATATAACGTTAACATCTAAGTTTTAAAATGATCAAATTACTAATACTCACAAAAGCAGATTAGTAAAGCAACAACTTTGGAACTATTTAGTGCAAAATATCTCATGCTCCAAAGCGAGCCTCAACGTGTCAGTGTAGGTATTCATTATACAGCAGAATTCATACTCTATAATACAAGTCATCAGACAACTGATTAATAATTCTTAAAAGGAGTGATTAGTACTAACAACCTCATTACTGATAGAAACAATTATCATATAGGAAGCAAACAAGAATTCTGTGCACATAATAATTTGTAGAAATCGCCTTTAAAAAGATCATGGGCAAAGGGGCTTACGAGATAGAGAGAGAAGAGGGCTTACGAGTCGGATATCGCAGGAGAAGGGAAGAGGAGCTACTTTGCAGCAAAGGGGAAATTGGTGTGGACTTGGCCGGAGAAGATTGCCGTAATTGAAATTGGCCCCCAAAGAATTGGGCCCAGTTGAGTTTGACCCAACCCAAACTAACCTGACAGTTGTGGGGCGATGTGCACAGATAGTTATTTACTTTTAAGTAACTGTTTTAAATATCTTTAGTCTTTAGCCATTGTTTTAATAAACTTTTACCCGCCCGAACGAAAATACCCTTCTGCTATAAGGATTTTCATGATACCTACGCTAACTTACGTGCAGAGAATTGTTGTGATCGTCCAAAATTGCATAAGCTTCTCTTTCGATTTCAAACTAGAGAATTCAACTTTCTCGTCCAAAATTCACCATAAAATTACAGTAAGTTCTAAAGTTTCAGATATCTCTATATGCTTTTGTGTGTTTGTGTAGATTTTTATTTCGTTACTAAAGAATAAGATGCTAGGAATTTAATTTTTTTTCTTTTCTGTATTGATAACGTTAAGGACATCGCGTCCTTAACTCTGTGATTGTTCTGTAAATATTGAGGATATAATGTTAAAATTTTGGTGTCCTTAACATGATTGTTGTTCTAAAAAATATTAAGGATAAAATGTCATGTGTTTTGCAACTTGTATTAATAAAGTTAAGGACACGATGTCCTTAATTTCATGATTGTTGTTCTAAATATTAAGGACATGGTGTCCTGTATTTGCAAATTGTATTGATAAAGTTAAGGACACGATGTACTTAACTTCATGACTGTTGTTCTAAATATTAAGGACATAGTGTCTTGTATTTGCAAATTGTATTGATAAAGTTAAGGACACGTGTCCTTAACTTTATGACTACTGTGTAAATATTAAGGACATAGTGTCCTGTATTTGCAACTTGTATTGATAAAGTTTAGGACATGATGTCCTTAACTTCATGACTACTGTGTAAATATTAAGGACATAGTGTCCTGTTTTTGCAACTTGTACTGATAAAGTTTAGGACATGATGTCCTTAACTTCATGACTATTGTGTAAATATTAAGGACATAGTGTCCTGTATTTGCAACTTGTATTGATAAAATTTAGGACATGATGTCCTTAACTTCATGACTGTTATTCTAAATATTAAGGACATAGTGTCCTGTGTTTTGCAACTTGCATTGATAAAGTTTAGGATATTGTGTCCTTAACTTCACGATTGCTGTATAAATATGTCCTAAATTTTCCATTTTCTTGACTTGAAGGATGGATACAATATGTATTATAGTTGCTTTTAATGGTAGATGGACTGCAGACTATAAGTATCTTGATCATCAAACAAAGCTTGTTCTAGTACCTGAGGCAATTCAATTTAAAGATTTCATTAACCATGTCCTTAAAGTTATTGAATTGGATAGAGACAAGTTAGAAGCAATGATATGGTTTTATATCAACCTGGGAACAAGTAAGGGAATGCTTGTATCCAAAGATTTAGATCTTCATACATGTATAGAGTTACTAAAAAGTCATTCACTCTTCAAGGGCTGTCGTTTCATTATTAATGTTTCGGAAAGAGTTTTTGGTTCTACAAGCACCTTTGAACATGTCAATACAGAAACTCAACAAGACAATCAAGACAAATGCCAACAGATAATGGAAATAGATGTGATTGAAACTTAACCAATAACTGAAGAGGTCCTTCAAACATTTGATTCTATTCAAGTGGAAGGACAAAGCATTATAGAGATTGACAACGAACAAGCTTTGGGTATTCAAGTCTTAGAGAGTGCACTGGTAATAGAAAAAGTTATTGAAAAAACCTCTACTCAACTAACTAGACGAAGCTCAAATTCTAAATAAAAAGAATCCCCAACTACAATATTAAGAGAAAATGTTTCATTGGATGAAATAAAAGTGGGATCAATATTTGAGAACAAGAAGAGTATAATTAACTATTTTTCGAATATAGCAATTAATGGACATTTTGAATTCAAGGTTGTTAGATCAAGCTCAACAAGATATTCGTTGAAATGCAATGATGATAGGTGTGGGTGGTGTGTACGTGTTTTCAGAATTAAAGATTCAACACTATTCGAGATAGTAAAGATTGAGAAAAATCATGACTGCTCAGTTAACACTATGAAAGCTGATCAAAGGCATACAACTTCAAAGTAGATTAGTGGTTACATTATTGATAATCTTCGATACCCAAGGTTTGAAGTTACACCAGCCTTTGCCATGGCAGAGATGCAAAAATTGCATGGACTAGATATTGGTTATCACAAGGCGTGGCGTGCTATTCAACGTGCTTCAACTTTAATAAGAGGAAATCCTGAAGAGAATTATGAATTATTGTCTTCATACTTGTATATGATAAAAAGTAAAAATCCGGTAATATACACTAACATAAAGATAGACGACAACAATAGGTAAACAATCAAAAAGAGTTTATTAGTCTATTTTATAAACTTTAGGACATGCTGTCCTTAACTTGGATGTATGCAGTGAAAATGTTAAGGACGTGGTGTCCTTAACTTTGATGTGTGTAGTGAAAAAGATAAGGACATGGTGTCCTTAACTTTGATATGTGCAGTGAAAATGTTAAGGACACGGTGTCCTTAACGTTGATGTGTGCAGTGAAAATGTTAAGGATACGGTGTCCTTAACTTTGATGTGTGCAGTGAAAATATTAAGGACATGGTGTCCTTAACTTGGATGTGTGCAGTGAAAAAGTTAGGACATGGTGTCCTAAACTTTGATGTGTGCATTGTAAAAGTTAAGGACATGGTGTCCTTAACTTTGATGTGTGCATTGTAAAAGTTAAGGACATGGTGTCCTTAACTTTGATGTGTGCATTGTAAAAGTTAAGGATAAGTTGTCCTTAACTTTGATGTGTGCAGTGAAAATGTTAAGGACAAGTTGTCCTTAACTTTGATGTGTACAGTGTAAATATTAAGGATTTGGTATCCTGTATTTTTAACCTTCTGTTAAACTGTATTTTCAGGTTTCTTTATATGTTTTATGCATATGGATCATCAATAGCTGGTTGGAATGATTGTTGTTGATGCAACTTTTTTGAAGTCAAAATATCATGGTGTTTTATTGATTTCAGTTTCAAAGGATACAAATAACCAAATATTCCCACTAGCCTTTGGAATTGCAGAATCTGAAAATAACAATTCCTATGAGTGGTACTTTAGTGAGCTTCGCAATGCAATTGGGAGCCGTGACAATTTAATTTTTTTATCGGACAGGCATCAATCTATTGCACAAGGCATCACAAAGATATATCCTGAAAGCCACCATGGGATTTGTATCTATTATTTGGAGCAGAACCTAAAGCGAAGGAAAGTGAAAAATGAGGTCATAAAACTTTTCCAAAGTGCTGCAAGAGTATGCAGGCGCAAAGAATTTGATCTATACATGTCAGATATAGCAAAAGTTGATAAGAAGACTTTTGATTACTTGATGGAAGAACCACCGGAAAAATGGACATGTTCTTGTAGTCCACGACGAAGATATGACATGCTCACAACAAACATAGTTGAGTCAATGAATTCTGTACTATTAGAAGCAAGGGAGCTGCCTATATTAAGCATGATGGATTTCATCCAAGTGAAGCTACAACGTTGGTTTTATGAAAGAAGAAATGAAGCAGAAGGAACTTTTTATGACGTTTCTTGTTGGGCAGAAGAGGAATTGAATAAAAAGATAGATTTAGCTTTTACTTTAAATGTAAGTATTATGTTATTACTTTATCTTATTTTTTTAATGATAATTTAACATAATATAATAACTTATAGTTTTTCAACTTTGAAGGTCTTCCCTGTTGATTCATGGCGTTCTAGAGTTGAGGAAGAAGAAATTACTTTCTTGGTGGACTTAAACAAAAGAACATGTGATTGTTTTCAGTTTCAATTTGATGAATTACCATGTATACATGCAATTGCATCTATCGAGAAGAGAAACATCAAGAAGTCCAATTTCTGCTCGGACTGGTACTTAAAGGAATCTTGGATGAAGACATATGAAAGACAAATACAGCATGTAGGACATACAGATTCTTGGATTGTACCATAGAGTGTTAAGTCACAAATTATTAAACCTCCAGATTTCAAAGTCCCGCCAGGTAGAAGGCAGAAGAAAAGGCATATTCCAGCTACCGAATCATCAAAAATAACATTCAAATGTGGTTGTTGCAGAAGAATTGGTCATAATAGAACATCTTGTATATATTCTCCGGCAGTCCATCCATTTTTAAGGAAGCATAGAGAATAATAGATATAGCCACTTATATTTATCTACTCTTTTAAGCTTTTGCTATAAATTGGATTCATTTAGATTGTTTTTATTTGAGCAAGTAAACATTAGCATATGTTTATATAAAAGATGTCCTGAATTTTTAAAGTTTCTTTGCGCTTACGTGCTCTTTGTTTCTTTTTCTTTTTCTGGGAGTCCAATTTACCTTTGTCGGATCAATTATTGTTTATGGGATTTTAGTCTTGCCGTAAGTAAACAAGAAATTCCTTTTCTTTATATAATTTGACGCATGCAACTTGCTACATCTTTATTTTTAAAATCAGATCGGTACAAGTAAAACTTAAGGACATAATTTTTTAAAAGTCCTGAAAATTTCAAGTATGAATCTAATATTAAGGACATAAATTTCTAAAATGTCCTTAACTTCTGGAAATCTCAGATTATTATCTAGATTCCCAGAAGTTCAGGACATTTCAGAAAAATATGTCCTGAATATTATTTCATCATTCAACAAATCAGGACGTTTATGAATATTATGTCCTAAGTTCTACAACAATCAATGTATCTTTTGCTATATCTCTACAGATTTAATAAAAGACTGGCCATTTAAAATAGACAAATCAGTAGTTATAAAACTTGACATCTGCAGCATGCTAAACACAGCTTGCTACATCTTATTTTTAAAATGAGATTGGTACAAGTAGACTTCAGGACATAATTTTTTGAAACGTCCTGAACATTTGAAGTATGAATCTAATATATAGGACATATATTTTTAAAATGTCCTTAACTTCTGAAAATCTCAGTTTATTGTCTATATTTTCAGAAGTTTAGGACATTAAAAAAATATGTCCTGAATATTATTTTCATCCTTCAACAAATCAGGATGTAGTTAACAAATCCTGAAGTTCTACAACAATCAATATATGTTGCTTTGAATTTCTAAAAACTTCAAGACAATTTAATCAAAGATTGTCCCATTAAAACTGTGAAAAAATGGACAAATCAATAGTTAACAGAAAGAAAGAAATTAATAATACGATGCCTTCATATTACTGTTGAAACTGTAATTTGGCATAGTTGTGACCAAAAAATTATGCTATGCAAACAAAATAAAGTGCCTTGTGAACAATTTAAAGGATATTTCAGAATTCAAATGGATTCTTTACAGCAATTTTATACCAATTCCACTACAGCTGACTTTCTTTACAACTACACTACAACTCATTTGGGCAAGAAATTTCATTTTCACTATCATAGTCGTCGCCGACATTTTTTGATGGTGTATCATAACCAGAATTTTATTTTCACTCTCCATGTGCCCAAAGATTTGCTGCAAGTTCTTTTCTGAAGTTTGATATGTCCTCAGGTTGGAATTTCTCCACATCCTTTCCCATCATCAACAACTCCACATACTTGATTAGGAATGCACCACAATCAGTCCTAAGAAAAATGTAAGATATGGAGTCAATTAAATAATATCTTCAATAAAATAAATCTAAAGTACATATAAATTATATATCAAATGACAACACGTACGATCCAGTTTGGTGTGGTGATCTTTGCCACTGAATATCAAATTTGTTGAATGCATTTCTAAAAGACTTGTGATTTTTCTCAAACTGTGAGAACTTTAGGAAGTGGGGGATCATGCGTGCATACATTTCAATGTGTTTCATTTCTTTCTCATATGGCTCACTATATATGGAATCGTACACATCAATCTTTCTCTCATTCAAGTCCAATACTCCCAAAAGAAAATGTGTCACAGCATCATTATCTTCTGAAGGAAGCCGACATGGAAAAAAGATTTTTTCAACCTCTGTCCAAGCAATTTCACATCTACGATTGTCACCCCACACATATGGTGTGAGAACCAACTGAATATCACCACACCAAAACTCATCTGAAGCATCTTCATTGAAATCCTTATACACAAGTAGCATATAGTTATCAAAAAGTATATCTGTAGTTATACAACAAAAAAGATGGGCGCAAGAGTGGTAGCATTCTTTCTTTCTCAAATAATACAGGGCAATGTCAATATGCTTCATAAAAGGGCAAAAAAAGAAAAAAAAAACCATCAGTCATAAATAATTAAAAAATAATAAATTAAGAAGAAAGAAAACAAATGCCTTGTGAATTATCAAACTTTATCATCAAGTACAAAGCTACTATTTGAAAGCTCAAGGAAGAACATTTTGCTACTGATTTTTTGATGGTACAATTTATATGGATTCTTTCTCACACCATTATCCTCAGCATATATATCAGTTTGTCTCCTAAAACTTTTGAAAATATCAAAGTTAGAAAGTTTATAAGTTAGTCCTCAATTCCTAATTAAGGACACTTGGTCCTGAACTTAGAGTGGAAGTTCAAAAATAAAGGGCACTTGGTCCTGAACTTAGACTTACAAGCTCATAAATTAAAGGACAATTAGTCCTGAACTTAGAGTAACAAGCTCATAAGTTAAGGACAATTGGTCCTGAACTTAGAGTGGAAGTTCAAAAATTAAGGACACTTGGTCCTAATGTTAGAGTTGCAAATTCAAAAATTAAGGATAGGTAGTCCTTAACTTACAGTTACAAGTCCAAAAGTTAAGGACACTTGGTCCTGAACTTAGACTTACAAGCTCATAAATTAAAGGACAATTAGTCCTGAACTTAGAGTAACAAGCTCATAAGTTAAGGACAATTGGTTCTGAACTTAGAGTGGAAGTTCAAAAATTAAGGACACTTGGTCCTAAAGTTAGAGTTGCAAATTCAAAAATTAAGGACATGTAGTACTTAACTTACAGTTACAAGTTCAATAGTTAAGGACACTTGGTCCTGAACTTAGACTTACAAGCTCATAAATTAAAGGACAATTAGACCTGAACTTAGAGTAACAAGCTCATAAGTAAAGGACAATTGGTCCTGAAGTTAGAGTTGCAAATTCAAAAATTAAGGACAGGTGGTCCTTAACTAACAGTTACAAGTTCAAAAGTTAAGGACATTTGGTCCTAAACTTAGACTTACAAGCTCATAAATTAAAGGACAATTAGTCCTGAACTTAGAGTTACAAGCTTATAAGTTAAGGACAATTGGTCCTGAACTTAGAGTGGAAGTTCAAAAATTAAGGACACGTGGTCCTGAAGTTAGAGTTGCAAATTCAAAAATTAAGAACATGTGGTCCTTAACTTACAGTTACAAGTTCAAAAGTTAAGGACACTTGGTTCTGAACTTAGACTTACAAGCTCATAAATTAAAGGACAATTAGTCCTGAACTTAGAGTAACAAGCTCATAAGTTAAGGACAATTGGTCCTGAACTTAGAGTGGAAGTTCAAAAATTAAGGACACTTGGTCCTAAAGTTAGAGTTGCAAATTCAAAAATTAAGGACAGGTAGTCCTTAACTTACAGTTACAAGTTCAAACGTTAAGGACACTTGGTCCTGAATTTAGACTTATAATCTCAAAAGTTAAGGACACTTAATCCTTAACTTAGAGTTACAAGCTCAAAAATTTAGGACATTTAGTCATGATGTTAGAGTTGGAAGCTCAATACACTTAGTCCTAAATTTAAAATTACAAGTTCAAGACACAAATGTAAGCAATTAAGAAATAATGAATACATATAGAGACTTACACTTTTTTGCGACCTTTCCTTTTCTCCTTGCCCAACCACCCAATGAATTTCTTCAATAAGTTTTCATCATTTTTGGCATAATAAAAAATACACGTACAAGTATATTTTGATTCTATTCAGCCTGTATACTCGGGAGTATTTTCATTGTGCGCCATCGATGTTCCTCTTTTTCTTTTCTGTTCAAAAGGAGATTTCAATTGCCAACTAAGCTTCTTATTCCTTTTCCCTCGACCAAGCTCTTCTTCAACATTTTCTTCAACCTCCATAGACAAACCCTTATCAATGCTCATTTGTGTAGTCGGAGGAGTAGGAGTAAGAATAGCAAATGATGGACCATCAAAACCAATATTATCTATCTTCCTTTTCCTAGTATATTGGTTAACTGCTTCATCTTTGTTTTGCTCTGCAAGCAATACTACATATACATTAGTTTGCTGCAAGTCGTCAATTCTAGGACAAATTGTCAAATGAAGAGACAAAAACTAAGGACATAATTTTTGAAATGTCCTGACAATTTGAATTATGAATACAATATTAAGGACACAATCAATACCTGTGTTGGCCACGCTGCCTTCTTGTATTTCTTTAATAGACAATAGAGCTGACATATTGATTGCATTTTCTTTATCTTGCAACTTTTCTCCATGTTCTTCGATTGCAAGTTTACAAGATTCTGCAAAATATTTACAAGATCTAACACAATTAGTACTTGTTACTAATATTTGATTAAAACAAACATGTATAAAATTAAAAAAAAAACCCCGTCTAACCTTTTGCAACTGTAAAGATCATGCCAGTTAAATCATTATCTTGACTTGACCCGGCCATTTGCTTTGAGAATTTAAGTCCCATCCGGCAGCATAAGGCCCTGAGCAGCTTCGTATTATGTGCCTTGACTTGCGTGCGTGGTTGAATTCAATTATCGGGTGATTCGAAGGGAATTGGGACACTTAGTCCCTAAATGAGAGCTTAAGTCTTAGAATTTGGACCGTAGTCGAAACTGTGTGAAGACGGATCCGGAATGGAATTCTGCCAACTCCGTTAGCTCCGTTGAGTGATTTTGAGCTTATGAGTGCGTCCAGAATGTGTTTTGGAGGTCTGTAGTAGATTTAGGCTTGAATTGGCGAAAGTTAAATTTTTGGCGATTTCAGCTGATAGTGGAAATTTTAATATCGAGCTCGGAATGGATTTCCGAAAGTGGATGTAGGTTCGTAGTGTCATTTGTGACCTGTGTGCAAAATTTGAGGTCATTCAGACGTGGTTTGATAGGTGTCGGCATCGGTTGTAGGAATTTGAAGTTTCAAGTTCTTTAAGTTTGAATTGGAAGGTGATTCGTGATTTTAGCATTCGTTGATATGATTTGAGGGCTTGACTAAGTTCGTATGGTGTTTTAGGATTGGTTGGTATGTTTGGTTGAGGTCCCGGTGGGCTCGGGTGAGTTTCGAGTGCTTAACGGATCAAAAGTTGGATTTGTGTTGCTGCTTAAGTCTTCAGGCATCTCTCATTTTCGCACGTGCGGTGGGGAGACCGCAGGTGCGTGATCGCACATGCGGAGAGGAAAGCGCAAAAGCGGATTTGGGATGTGTGGTCAAGGGTCGCAGGTGCGAAGGGAAATGCCGCATATGTGATGCCCGCAGATGCGCTAAAGGACACGCTGGCGCGGAGGAGATCGCAGAAGCGGACAATAGTCCACATGCGCGCACTCGCAGGTGCGGCCCTTTTTCCACAGAAGCGGACCCATCCCTCTTAAGTCATTTCCGCACCTGGGAAGGAAATTCCGCAGGTGCGACCCAAGGTCCGCAAATGCGGAATAACTAGGCACAAAAGGGGCAGATTCGAGGGTTTGAAGTTCACTTCACAAATTTGATTGAGAGCTCAGTAGAAGGCGAAATTTGGAGAGATTCTCAGAGGAAGTTTTTGGGTAATGATTCTTAACTCCCTTATGGTTATATTTCACTAATCTATGCTCAAATTCATCGTTTAAATTCGGATTTGGGGTGAAAATTGAGAAAAGTTCTTAGGCCAAATTTTGTGGTTTTGATCGAGATTTTGGTGTCGGATTTTAGAAAATTTGATATGGTTAGACTCGTGAGTGAATGAGCTTTCGTATTTTATGACTTTGACCCGATTCCGAGAAGTGGGCCCCACAGGCAATTTTGAGTTAATTTCGGAATTTTCGTTAAAATATTAATTTCGTTAATTAGATGAGTCTATTATTGTTGTAATTATGATATGTAATTGCTTTTGGCTAGATTTGGGCCATCCAGAGCCGGATATTCGTGAAAAGGGCATTCTTACGGATTGATTGAGCTTGACTCGAGGTAAGTATCTTGCCTAACCTTGTGTGGGGGAACTACCCCTTAGGATTTGAGTCATCTATGTTGATTGTAGTCTGTGTACGGGAGGTGACGACTGCGTGCTCGGACTTATTTGTGGAAAGTTAGCCTTTTATGGTTCTTATGTCCTTATATTCACCGTATATGATGTTGTTCTTGATATACTTGAATTCCTATTTGCTAGTATCACCTCTACATACTTGATTAGAGATAATTGCTTTAGGATTCACTCTTACTGTCTATTTGACCCTTATTCGACTTAACTAAAGATTTTACCTCTTCTATCGTCGTGCTATATTTTTTTTTCATAACTGCTTATCTTTAATTGAAACCATTATTTTATCATCCTATAATTGTTTATCCTTAATTGGAGTTATGATTATCTTCCGCTGCTTATCCTTACTTGAATTGTTGAATATTCCTCATAATTGCTCAACCTCAAAAGGAGTTTAGATAATCTATATCTTAGTTGACTTGCCGTTAATTGGAACTATTTGACTCGTGTTGGCTTCTTATTGTTGACTTGAATATTGTGGAATCGTTGCTATATTTTTGTTTTGTTTTCCCTTGTTAAATTGTTCTCCTTGTGCCTAGCATTCTTCACTGTGGTTATTCCTTGTGAATGAGTTCTACCGTTCTTGTGATTTAAATTCTTGAGTTGATTTGCTCGTCGTACTTTGCATTTCAGTCATTGTTATTTCTGTATTAGTTGTGGTGATGTACGAGATTTCTGTCTTGTTATAGTTGTTATCTCTGTTGTTTGCGCTGCATATTTAAATTGGGACTACGGACGTATTCCGGGAGATCCCCCTATCTTGCATATTTACTTTGGGATTACGAACGTATTCCGGGAGATCCCCCAACACTGCATATTTACTTTGGGACTACAAACGTATTCCGGGAGATCCCCCAGCACTGCATATTTACTTTGGGACTACAGACGTATTCCGAGAGAACCCCCTATGGTTATATCTGTGTTCGGAGTTGTTAATCTTCCATGCTTAGGTGTCACAGGGTGATTTATACTCGAAGGATATTTATTTGAAAGGGGTTATACTTGAAAAGTATTTATCTTGAAAGAACTATGTTTGAGGGCTAATTATTTGAAAAGTTTAGATTTGAAAGGTTTTTATCTTGAAAGAACTAGGTTTGAAAGATATATATTTGAAGGAAGTGTATTTCAAAAAACAAAATATTTTTTTATTGGAAAGGATCATATTTTAAAGACCTCAAATTTAAAAACTTACGGGTGAAAGTTTATACTTGAAAGATTTGACTAATTTATTGGGGTTTGTTGGCTAAGACTTGATGTGAAAACTATTGCAGTTGCTGAGTTACTACTTGCCTTTACTGTATTGTGATTTTCGGTTATGGGTTGTGTTTCCGTTCATTCTTCTGTGTCTTATTTTGGTGTTCCGTTGTTACTTGTTGTTTTTCCTTCCTTATTGCAGTTGTTAAGTCGTTAGCCACATTGCGGGGTCCTTAGATAGATGTCATGTTCTGTCATCCCTATACTTATACTTGTTCAGTTTATTAAACCAGTGGGTGTCTTGACTAGTCCTCGTCACTACTTCACAGAGGTTAGTCTTGATACTTACTGGGCACCGCTGTGGTGTGCTCATGCTACTCTTCTGTACATTTGTGTGCAGATGCAGGTACTTGTTCGTTAGCTAGCTGTGTGAACTTCTGCTATGGAGACTCAAGGTAAACTTGTTGCTGCGTTTGCAGGCTTCGGAGTCATCTTCAACTTTTTTCGTTTTGCACTGTTTATTCATATTTCTGGACAGTTGTATTAAGAAGTTTTCTAGAAAACACTCTGTAGAGCTTATGACTTGTACTACCTGTTTTGGGAATTTTAAGAGATTCTATTTAAATAATGTTATTTTAATTATTGTTAGGCTTACCTAGTCTCTAAGACTAGGTGCCATCACAATACCCAGACGAAGGGAAAATTGGGTCGTGACATGATTAATATTTTTTTGGCTTCCAATATTGTCTGTAAGAGAGAGAGGTGTAGAGATATCATATGTTCCTTCTATACATTTGCAAACAATCTCACTTATGCTTGTTCTTTGGGTATTTTTTATGTCTTGAGATTGTCCTCCACTTCTCTCTTTTGAAATTTCATCATCTTGATAGTCCAATCCATCTTCTTTCCTTGCAGCTTTAAAAGATTCTGTAACATTTACAATTAATACTTGTTACTAATAGTTTACTAAAACTAACATTTAATATATTATGAAATTTCCATCTAACCTTGATTGGCATCATTTTGATTTTCAAATTTCTCTTTAAGTGAGAGAGGTGTAGATAGATCATATATTCCTTCAACACATTTGCATACAATCTCACTTATACTTGTTCCCAATGGATTTTCTAAATCCTGAGATTGCACTCCAGATTTACGAATTATTTCTGTTACACTTGTCTCTTTTGGACTTTCCTGGTCTTGACATTCCACTCCATCTTGAGATTCTACACACATTTGTAATCACAAAAAAGTTTATATGTATTACGCTATTGAATATAAATTTCAATGACAACAAATTCAAAAACTGTATCTAACCTTCCCAATTTCGATGCCAATATCAGTTTCATCTTCTAGATGTGTATCTCTATAATCTCTCTCTAAGTTTAGGACTTCCTATCCTTAACTTTTGAACTTTTAACTCTAAGTTAAGGACATGTAGTCCTGAACTTAGAGTTACAAGCACAAAAATTAAGGATATTACCTTGATGTCATTTTGAATCCTTTTTTTCTGATAAAGCTATATTTTGATGTATTCTAGTACTTTCTGCCTGCATATCCTTTTTGAACTTCTCCGATAATCTCTGAATCAAAAACCATAAAAACAAAAAAGTTTTTTAAGCAAAAATAAGCAAATAAAAAACTAATGGTATTCAAAGACAGAAAACCTACGTTAACAATTTCCTTAAACAAGACTTCATCAAATTGTGTTGAAGGCATTGAACTTTGATCTTAAGACAATGGCACATGTACACTAGCGGGCTCCGCATCTTCTTCACAAGAAACAAATGGTACCATCTTGTGCAACTGATACAACTATTATATAAGAAAAAAATGTAAGTATTCAGAACTAAAACACATAAATAAAAAAAATAGCTAGTAATCATATTAACTTACTTTTTCATTATGGAAGTACTTTTTACATAGGGTGTCATAATGTGGAGATTTTATATCTGAATAACATAGCATCCGAGGGAACCCACATTCTGTGAAGTAAATTGCTTTTCCTGAAAAATTGGGAATACTTCTATAATCCAAACACAGAAGGCGAAAGGGAAGCCAAGTATAATATAACTGTCCTTCTCTTTATCTTTCTCTTTCTCTTTCTCATTGTCTGAAGTATTTTGTTTGGGCTTCAAGCAACTCTTCAATGATTTTAATTATTTTTCATAACAAAGAGAGCCCCAATTGAAAGAAGAGCAGAGTTCATCGTCATCTACGATTTTCATTACCCGCTCAGACACATTCTGATTCTTGCGCTCCCCCATCAACACAGATTCAACAAAATAAATTGTTGCCAACATCACCGCATCGTCATGGCTACCTACAAATGATGCAGTTGTACCATATGGGTGATTAGTAATAAAATGGCACAAATTGCCTAACTCGATTCTATCCTTTCCAGGGAAGTAGACTTTCGAAAGCCTATTCTCTCTTTCACTCAAAACTTTGAAGTCCACTGAAGAAGAACATTTCAACCCAGTAATTATCTGGAACGCTTCACGTGTAAACTTCACTTCATAATCAAAAATCTTGAATGTCATTGAATTCGAGTCATTGCTTACAATTTCTGAAAGCAACACACAATGAATAAGTTTACCATATAACTTCACACCTTGTAATCGAAAAAAGTTTCCGAAAACACCATCCCTCAACTTCTTCCATTGCGTGTTCGATAAGAAACTTTTTATTGTTTCCTTATACTGAAAATCTCCTTTCCAATAGCTCATCGAATTACGCCAATCATCAAACTCGAAAATGCGATCTCCTTCCATTAGCACACTACAAATAAGGAAATAGAACGTAAACTAAAATTAGCTTATAAATTCTTAGGACTATTTTTCTGAAATGTCCTTAATATTTAAACTAAAAAACTAAAATCCATGACCTAATTAGATGCATCTTTAATAGAATCACAATTAACTAAAATTAGCTTACAAATTCTTAGGACTATTTTTCTGAAATGTCCTTTATATTTAAACTAAAAAACTAAAATCCAGAACCTAATTAGATGCATCTTTAATAGAAGCACAATTAACTAAAATTCCTAAACACAGTTAGTTTACAAATTCTTATGACTATTTTTCTGAAATATCCTTACATAATCAATATATTGATTGAACCACAAACACATTTCAATATCAAAAGGTTTTCAATAACTTTCTCACAAAAATTCGCTCTTTATTCCTCAGCGAATCAAGTTATAATTATTATTTTGGACATTTCATATATACTTGATGACAAACACAGCATTGATCACGATTAGAGATATACCAGTTCGCTGGTTCGCTGCAGAGAAGATGACAAAGGAGAAGAGATTAAGTTGGACAAAGTATACGCAAACAATTGATGTGGGCTGGGCAGGAACAAAATCTCACAAAGAGTTGCATGCAGAAGCGATATTGAGGGAGAGAAATTTTGCCTCTGAAATTTTGGCTCTAAACTTAAATCAAGAGAAGCGTATAAAGGAAGGGCTTAGGAATAAAAGAAATAGAAGAAAGGGTAAAAATATCTTTTCATATTAATTTTAATAGAATTGTGGATATTTTTGCTCAACATTAGAATTGGTGGATAAAAAATAAATACCACCTTATTTAGTGGCTACCACATGCCATTTTTACACAGTTGTGTGACTTCACAAAAACACCAGTATGCAGATCTGTAGAAATGACACTAGGTAGACACTCTAAAAGGCTGCTATTTAGGAATTAGCCAGTGCGTCCTGAATTTCAGTTTTTTGGTTCAATTTTTAAGGACAAAAGTGTCTTGAATTATCCTAAAGTTAAGATTTTAGTTTAAAATTTCAGTAAGTACTGGCTAATCTCTAAATAACATTCCTGAGTGGCTATTTGCGCACTTGCCCCCGGAGATCTTCAAACAAAATGGGGATGTATGATTTGTTTTAGGAATTTTACATTGTATTGTTCCTTTTTTAAGAATTACAACAACAACAATGACCCAGTAAAATCCCACAAGTGGAGTCTGGGGAGGGTAGTGTGTACGCAGACCTTACCTCTACCCTGAAGGGGTAGAGTTGTTGTTTCCGATAGATGCTCGGCTCAGAAAGACGAAAAGAGACAATATATCAGTACCAGCAATAAAAACCATAGAAATAATAACAACATCACAAGAACTAGTAAATAGATGGAAAGCAAAGATAATAATCAGTAAATAAGACACGACACTATGAAAACGGAAGAGTAGTGTGAACACAACATTGACCACTAGAAGTCTACGATAAAATCCTATCAGCCTAGTCTCACACTGGTACGACTGAGAAATATGCTCAACTACCTCCTAACCTACAACCTTAATGCTCGACCTCCACAACTTCCTATCGAGGGCCATGTACTCAGAGATCTGAAACCTCTCCATATCCTGCTTGATTACCCCTCCCCAATACTTCTTAGGCCTCCACTACAAAAAAAACAGCGTTTAGCGACGGACGTATTCCGTCGCTAAACATCTTATTTCCGTTGCTAAACTAGTTTAGCGACGATTTAGCGACGAATTCAAGTTGGACTCTAAAATGCTCGTAGCTAAGCTCATAGCGACGAAAAATACAAAACCATCGCAAATCTAGCGACGGATTAGCGAGGTAATATATCCGTAGCGAAGTTTAGCGACTGAAAAAACCGTCGCTATTTTGCTTCGTTTCGTCGCTATTTTAACTAATTTTGTCGTTGCAATTCATAATAAACTTCGTCGTTTGTTCTTATTCGCAACGAAAGAATCCGTCACTAGTTCTTGCTGCTTTTAGCGATAAAAATCTTTTGTCGCAAGATTTAGTTTTATGTGTTAATTTTAGCTACGAAAAATATTTGTCGCTAAATTTTTAAATTTTTTATTTATTTATTTATTATTTTAAATGTACCATGTTCAAGCATATTATAAAAATGCTATTAAATACATTTAATTAAAAGTGACTAATATTAATATAAATTAACATTCAACAAGGTCCAAAATATATAGCATAATGCTTATAACTGTATCGTTAAGTACAAAACATCCACAAGTACCAACAATAAAGTCTAAACAAAATAGGCTAAATGATCATCATAAATGCATGAACCTCATCAATGTTAGCAGCAGTAGAAGAGGTAGGAACTATAGGTGCCACATCTGATGGATGGTTGGTAAGATCAATTTTGGCGAGGATAAATAAACTAATTCGCGTACCCGCTTAACAATTACAGGAACTATATGATCTGTCAGTACAGAAATCAATCGTGTCACTAACTTATCTAGATTTTCTATCGGTGTTGATTGAGCATTTAAAGGTATTGCTGAGGATATTGCATCAGATCCAAAAGAGTCACGAAAATTCGGCACGTAGTAGCATTTTGCTTGAGATCCAAGACCATATACTCTTCTTTTCTTTTCTCCTCCCAAAGCTTCGTAATATGCTTTACACTGATCAATATCATATTGACTCTATGTTTGTTATTGTAATATTTTCTGATATTTTTCCAGTAGAAAGAGTTAATAATTAGTGAAATTGAAACATTAAAAAATATTGAATATTCAATTTACAAAATGAAAAAAGATATGAAAGTAAAGTCAATAAAATTATTTAAAAAGTTGACTTACATGTACGATTCAAGATTTCTCACCAACAAAAGATTTTCATCATTACCATGTGTATGGATGGGCAAATGTATCTTACTTGGCGTTGGATCTCGACCCTTTTTAACAGCTTATACAAAATATATTCAATTTAAAAAATTGGCAAAAAGACGTTTGTATAAAAATGAGATTGAAAAATAACATAGAGAAAAGGAAGCAACTTGGGTAGAAAAATGTGGATAAAAGTCGGAAAGCTTCTATAACTTTTTGAATAGGCTAGTGGAAAATTCCAACTTCATTTGTCTACTTGTTTATCTGAATATAACATTGCCTCTCCCTATAAATGTTCCAGGAACCAAAACGAGTTTTATCTTTATATCTAAACAGGAAGCAACTAGGCTTCCAACCTCCAGTGACACACATCATTTCCATTTAAAAAGAAAACAAGTACAAATGGAACATATTCTAGAGGATAATTTAAACTTTTGAAGCATCTCCAAGTATAAACTTCAAGTTAAGAATATGAATGCAGTAGATGTTGTGACATTATTCACTGTCCAGCACCTAAATTTTGAGACTTTTTCCTACTTTCACAAAAACAATCGCATAAAGAGTTAATGCATTTTTGTCTCAATACAGAAGAAAAGGTTGAAAACTGATACAACCTCACACCATATGCGTTGCCAACCTTATCATACTCAATATATGTGGGAATAAGCCACTTCTTCAATCAAGCCTTGAAGGGTTTCCGCATTGTTAGCCCATTAAGATGTGCAAATAACAATAACATATATCAAAAATAACAGTACAAGCATGGACTAACCAAGTGGGAGAAATAGTAAGAAGTGTCCGCGATCCACAGATACTGCACTACCTCGGTCTCTCCCTCGATGTATATCTACAAAATATATGAAAATAAAGAAGGATACGATACAATGCATATCTAACTGTATTATTCATCTAAACTTTATTAGCAAACAGCACATTATACCACCTATACTCACTCTTATACCACTTATTAGCAAACTGTGTACTCACTCTTATATAGCTTATACCACTTATTAGCAAACAACAACTTACTTTATTAGCAAACAACAGCTTTCTTATTCCTGTTTTCTTAATTGTTTTCTTTTTGAAAGACTAATTTCAATCATGTTAGAAAGAAGGGAAGCTAGCTTATACCACTTATGGTAAGCTTAAATGAACATCCAAATGCAATAAGAAGGCTTGGATTGTTTAAATTGAGACTTACAAAGATGCTTACCTGAATCCTTGCCATAAATGGTGGAAACCAAATATGGTCTCAAGTAGCTTATTCAATCACATCAGACATGAACATCACTATAACCAAGACCACAAAACATTATAAGCTAACATATAAGACATGATTTGTTGATAGAATCAGAAACTGCAGGAAGAGAATGGATAAAGTGCAAGCGGACGACATAACACAACACTTACAGATGGAACTCTTTCAACTGTCTGCTGAAAGAGATGCACATAAACTATGTATGATAGACATTGATACACTGGTTGTCGTAACTTGTCAAGTTACCGCAATAATTGTTGGACAAAGCATTTGACAGTATTTGTTGTAATTTAAAACCAGAACATGAAACAATCTGAATAAGAGAAAAGAGAAATAAACTGTAAGGAACACGCCTTTCTTCAGGAAACAATCAGTTGTGAAATAAATTAGCAAGTCAGATTATATTAGTAAATTCCAATCTATAGAAATCAAGAAATAAATTAGCAAAGAATAATATCAATGTCTGAGAACAACAATTATGCATTTCCTATGGAATTTTGTCAACTGGAGACTTTCCAACTACGGATGATAAACCACAAACACATACATGATACAAGTTAACAGTGACTTAACAAGTATTAAATATATAGTCATACTAAAGAGTATTTACCAGGAGATAGAACAACTTGTACAAGATTGTATTAACCAATAGTGCTTATAACAACCTGGTTATAGCTTGCTGATTCTTGTTGTCTCACCAAACATTGACATATATAAAGTACTTAAAATTTCATAACTATTTCAAAATGGGAGAAGTATCACAGGATTCCCCTATCAAAACCTTTATGTCATATCAAAGATTGTTAGACATAATGCAGTTTGAGATTATAAGGAGAAAACTTCTACAAAATAAAGATGATTATTCATCCCTAACTTTCAGCTACAAGGATTTCACTTCCGGTTATTCAATCTTAATATGACGATACAACAAGGCATTAAAAACTTCTACATCATTTTACTCTGTTAGAATAATTGTATTAAACATAAAGGAATGCACATGACAATCAGAATTGCAGTTTCACAACTAACTTCGGAAACACAACGTAAGTTATAAAAGTATACCACTTAGATTACTACAAACGTGACATTCGACTTAATTCTCTGTAGATTATATTACAATATAGACACACTTTATTATAGAATATTGTGTAATTTTCTGTCATAGCTAAAGTAACAGAATGAGGGAGTAGAACAATATTGTGCACTTTTCTACACTATTATACACTCATATTAGGAATAACAAAAAATACAATGTCCAAAAAAATGAGGAACAAACGCGAACATTGTTTTTGGAGAAACATTTGAGATGAAAATGTTTTATCAGAGACATTTCATTGTTCATGAACGTATATAGGAGGAAAAATATTGAATAGATCTGTATCAAAATAAAAAGTTTTTTGTATATATCCATACAATGTCAATCACATTGCTTAATATCCAACATATTGCATCTTTTCTTTACCTGAATAACATTAACAGGGGATTAAGAAAGAAAAAAGGAATACACTTTGATTATAAGTCATACCAAGAAATGAGGAAAGGCTCATTCAAGTAGTTGTAGACACTGATAATCAAATTGTCATTTGTAACACAGTCAATCTGTGTAACGATCCGGCCGGTCGTTGTTATAATCCCGTTTTCCCTATTCCTACTTTTTTTTGGGTTATTCAGCTATATTATGTTATATCGGATTAGTTGGTTCGAGTCCGGAAGGAACTCGGAGTGAAATGAGACACTTAGTCTCATAATTAAAAATTTGAGTTAGAAAAGTGGACCGGATATGGACCTATGTGTAAACGACCTCGGATTTGAATTTTGATAATTCCAATATCTCCGTATGGTGATTTTGGGCTTAGGAACATGTCCGAAATATTATTTGGAGGTCCGTAGAGGAATTAGGCTTGAAATGCCGAAAGTTTAATTTTTGAGAAGTTTGACCGGGGGTTGACTTTTTGATATCGGGGTCAGAATCCGATTCTGAAAATTGAAATACCTCTGTTATGTCATTTAGGACTTGTGTGCAAAATTTGAGGTCAATCGAACGTGATTTGATAGGTTCCGGAGTTGTTTGTAGAAATTGGAAATTTCAAAGTTCATTAGGCTTGAATTGGGGTGTAATTCATGGTTTTAGCGTTGTTTGAGGTGATTTGAGGATTCGACTAAGTTCGTATGATATTTTAGGACTTGTTGGTATATTTGGTTGAGGTCTTGAGGGCCTCGGATGAGTTTCGGATGGTTAACAGATCAAAAAATTGAACTAGAACAGCTGCTGCAATTTCCTTCTGTTGAAAAATTTTTCTGTCAGAATCGAGCCCAGGAATCGAGCCTAAAAATCGAGGGCCACGATCGAAGCCCAGATCGAGCCCAGGGTCGAGGGCCACGATCGAAGCCATGATCGAGCCCAGAGTCGAGGGCCACGATCGAAGCCATGATCGAGCCCAGGGTCGAGGGTCACGGTCGAAGGCCGAGT
The DNA here is from genome assembly GCF_000715075.1 of Nicotiana tabacum. Taxonomy (NCBI): domain Eukaryota; kingdom Viridiplantae; phylum Streptophyta; class Magnoliopsida; order Solanales; family Solanaceae; genus Nicotiana; species Nicotiana tabacum. The sequence goes on from NC_134102.1 coordinate 86,204,880, forward strand.
CGAAGACATGATCGAAGGCCTAGGATCGAGAACCATGATCGAAGGCCTAGGATCGAGAACCAGGATCGAAGGCCTAGGATCGAGAACCATGATCGAGGACCAGGATCGAGGACCTCGATCAAAAGCAGAACCGAGGTTGTCTGGGCAGAATTATAAAAACAGAGACTTCGTCCCATTTGCCATATTTTTTGACAAATTAGAGCTTGAGGAGAGGCGATTTTTGATATATTTTCAAGGAAAACTTGAGTTAAGTCCCTTGTGATCATTTCTACTCCATAATATTGAATTATCATCGAATAATCCGACTAGATTACATGATTTTGAGGTGTAAATCGGAGATTGGAACTTAGAAATTTAGAAATAAGATTTGTAGATTTGAGGGTCGAGTTGAGGTCGGATTTTGGTAAAATTGGTATGGGTAGACTCGTGATTGAATGGGATTTCGAATTTTGTAAATTTTGTCGGGTTCCGAGACGTGGGCCCCAGAGGCGATTTTTGAGCCAATTTCGGGTTTTGGTCTAATTTTGAAGCTTTTCTTGTGGAATTCATTCTATTATCGTATATTGATGGTATTATACTGATTGTGAATAGATTTGGAGCATTTGGAGGCAGAGTCCAGAGGCAAGAGCATTGCGGGGTAGAGATTTGACCGGTTTGAGGTAAGTAACGATTGTAAATCTAGTCCTGAGGGTATGAAACCCCGGATTTCGTATCATTCTATTATTTTGAAGTGACGCACATGCTAGGTGACGGACGTATGGGCGTGCACTGTTGGGGATTTGTAACTTGGTCTGTCCCGTAGCAACTGTAAAGTTGCATACTTTGTTTAAACCATTTGATACTTATATGTTTTAGAAAGAATTTCTGTAAATTGGGCTGAATGCCATGTTTAGGCCTTGGCCAATGCTGTTTGGACCCTTAGGGGCTGTTTCTTATCATCCTCTCACTGTTTTCGATTGAAAATCTATACTGAGTCATGTTTATATTTGTTTACCGCATAACTCAGTTTTATGATTCTATTTCGATGCATATAAATATTTTGGGCCGAATGCCCTATTTTACTGAAATGTCGAGGGCCTGATTTGTGAGGACGAGTGTGCATCGGGGCTGCCCGCCTGCAGCATACTTTATTATTATCGCATGTGAGTTGTCCGTACAGATTATAGTGCTTGGGCTGAAGGAGCCCCTCTGGAGTCTGTACACACCCCCAGTGAGCGCAGGTACCTACTGAGTGCGAGTGCCGAGTGCTGAGTGACTGGGAGGCAAGAGTGATTGTGAGGTATGCCCGAGTGGCAAGAGTGATTGTGAGGTATGCCCGAGTAGCACGAGTGACTGTGAGGTTTGCCTGAGGGGCTGTATATGAGTGATGTTTTGCCCGAGGGGCTATTTATGATTTCATCATTTTTGCTCACCTTTGCATTGAGCCTTTGTTTGAAAAACTATTGGAAAAATATCTTTAAATGATTTTTACTGGATCCGGGTTTAAACTAGTTAATTTGATTCAAATCTTGATTTTTTATTTTTAAAAAGCATGTGGTATTTTACTGAGATATCCTGATATGAACGTTATATGCTTTATTGCTCGTCACTACTGCTCAGTCTTTATTTATTGTTGTTACTTACTGAATTGGTGTACTCACGTTACTCCCTGCACCTTGTGTGCAGATTCAGGTGTAGCTGGACACGGTAGCGGTTATTGAGTGTTCTGGTTGCAGATTTTCTTGGAGATAACAAGGTAGCTGTTTGGCGATCGCAGCCCCTGCTCTTCTCCCTCCTATCTTCCTCTAGTTGTATTTAACTATTTTTCCGGGTTGAGTTAGCCTTGATATTGTTAGACAGATTGTAGTATATGCTCATGACTAGTGATACCCCGATGTCGGGCTTTTCTTTTCTGCACTTCTATTTTTCTTTGATTTAAACTCTTTAATGAAGGTGTATGCTAAATAACCTTGAAATTATCTTTAAAATAAAAATATCGTTTTCTTTTGGAAATGAGTCGGCTTGCCTAGTTCCACGATAGGCGCCATCACAACAGGGGTTAGTTTTGGGTCGTGACAGATTGGTATCAGAGCCTAGGTTACATAGGTCTCACGAGTCATGAGCGGGTTTAGTAGAGTCTTGCGGATCGGTACGGAGACGTCTGTACTTATCTTCGAGAGGCTGCAGAACCTTTTGGAAACTTCACATTCTTTTATTCTATCATGCGAAAATGATTCCGCTTGAGACATAACTCTTTGAATTCCTTCCACGCATCTCGTATGCGCACATGAGCGCTCGGTATCAGTTGTGCATCGCCGGCTTGTGATTCTATGAACAAGGTTGAGATGTGTATTCTGTGTTATGGTGGTGGGCCAGTCTGGAGGACTTGAGGCCATGGTTAGACCGCAGCTTAGGCTCGGTAGCTTCAGTTGTAACCTATACATTTGTACTCACATGTCCGATAATGTCCCTACGAGTTGAATTGTGGCTCGATGAGCAGTGGAATGGTTTTGTGGTGAGTATGACGTAACTGCTGGAAGTGTTAATACTATGTGAATGTGACGAGAAGTGTTTTCTTTGAATGTAAAGAAAGGCCATTGGGTGCTTGGATTTTCGTTTTGATGCGACGTACCATCTCGAGTGTGAATGTTTTGAAGTATCTTTCACGTTGTTAAATTTTGGGGCACATTAAATTCTCATGTCTGTCAATGAGTTTGAACTCAAGAAGAGTAAGTGGTTGTGTAGTAATGGTGGTTGCGAATGGGTATTTTGATGTTGATGGCTCGGGAAAGATAATCTTTGAAGAGACTTAGAGTCGGTAACATTTTATTGGTTCAGGTGCGACAGAAATACATTTCGATTTGATGCAGCAGTTGGGTAGCAAAGTATGAGGGAAGACATGGCGGGAAGTGTTTCGCGGTGGTTGAAGTACTAGCAGGTCAAGTAGGAGAAGTAGAGGTTGAGAAGTTTCTTAAAGGAGATGGTTTAACCGAGGTAAGAGTGGCAGATTAGCATATGAATTCACTAGTAGGGTAGTCGTGTGCCTTGAGAAAGTGTAGAATGGTTTGGAATCGTGTTAATATGTGAATCAGCATGCATACTCTGCATACTCTAAATTGAATATGGTAGAAAGGAGTGTGTTTGAAATGAATATAGGCGTGAAGATCTGATTATTGTGTCAGGTGCAATATGACTTGAGTTCGGAAGGTATTGTTGATGTACAATTGATGTCAATAGGGAAAGTGTAGACTTATATAAATGGTGGACGAGCATGAACTCAGGGGAATTTACGAATTTCATGGTTGTTGCACTCAGTGCAGTGTCATTGGGAGATGTCGGTAAGGAATTCCACATGTGGGTTATCTCCTGTGTGCAGCTAGCAGTAGTGTGATGTTGATGAAGCTTTTGTGAGGAATATTACTAACTACCCGGTAGGAGGTCGCGTGTGTAATTTTGGCTGGAGATTCAGAATGTTCATGAAAGGCTTAATAAAAGACTTAGAAAAGTCTGGCAGGTTAACGGTGCGAGACCTTGGTAATTGAGAAGGAGAAATCCTTACGGGTTCTAATTTTATATAATTGCAGCGTAAGGCTAAGTGGGGGAGTCTGCTATCGACGAGTTGATTGAACGGTTATGGGTCGTATTAGTTTCGGTTCGGGGTATACTGGTGAAGTAGTTATGACTTGCAGAAGTCAAGATCGAGGATGACTCGGGTAAAGGAATTTCTGGACACAAGTTGTATTACACTCTATGGTTATAGGAGGACCATAAAAATAATTGGGTGTTTATTCACAGAGAATGTAGTGTACATGGAGCGGGAATTTGCTCGGTTGCGTAGGAGTGAGGGTTACTCTTTATTCCCTTGGGTGTTGATGTGCTAATGGGGCACATGTCGTTTCGGTCCGTTTGGTCGGTTAATTCGAGAATGGTTGCAATGAATTCAAGATTTATAAATATGGCTAGAAAACTGGGAGTCGCATTGAACGGTGTTGAGACTTGTTACATCTCATATCATTGTGAATTATGCATTTCAGTATCAAGAAGGTGAAGGAAACGGTTTTAGGTTCCTATAAAAGTCTCTTCGGAGTAAGCATGTTTGGTTGTGGAACCTTTGGAATACATAAAAAAAAAAAGGGTATTCGGCGGCTTATAAGCCTTAGGGCGGTGTGATTCTATGCTAGAGTTCGTGGGGCAAGTTTTAGTTAAGGATAGTAGTGTTCTAATAAGGAAATAAAATAGCAATTTGAAGGCAATTTAGAAAGAACTTGGGGAAATAAGACAGTTTGGAAGTAGGTTGGGGTAGCAAGTAACAGGTATGATCGATTATTTGTGTACTTATGACGTGGCTAGTATCTACAGGTGCTTCGTGGCAATGCTCCCAGATTTGGCAACCTGTGTGGCTTGGTGAAGTTAGAGGAATTCGGTTCAGATAGCTTGATTATGTGCAAATGGATTTCAAATGTTCATGATGGGTTCTACCATGGTTTAAACCGGATAATTTCTACCGATGTACGGAGCGTGTTGTGTGTTATGATTTTCTCCTAGAAAGAAGCAAGAAAGAGGTTTCTGACTAATAAGGTATGTAATTGCTAGTGACTCGGAGTTGATAATGGAATTCTTATGCTTGTCACATGATGGCATAATAGATGTGGTGTGTTGTGCGGGAATAGGATTTATATGTACCAGGTCACAGTTCAGTTTTGAAGGGAAGGACATAAATTCTTAGGCAGCATGAACGATTTTCGATGACTAGGTAAATGATATTACTATCTGGTATAGCTTGATGAGAGTGTACATTTCAGAAAGGGGCAATGTGTTTTGATTTATGGGTACTTCGCTCGTATTGCGGCACTCTCCTGGTTGATCAACTATTGATATTCAAATTTTTGCCAGGTGGCACGGAAGAAGTTTCAAAGTAATTCTCGTGAGAGGATTATGTATGAGAGAGGTGTTAGGCATTCGGGCAGTGGAGGTGGAATCAAATAGGGTGATTCATGTGTTCTATGGAATTGAAGATTGGGAGTTCTCATGAGCAGATTGTTTCATGGTGGTGGACTGTGAAGTTGTGGCCGGAGCTAGCCAGATGATAGAAGATGGTATGATTCCGTCATTGTGGACTTTCGGAGGTTGTTTATCTATTGGTGGCTGACCATAGTTGATTCGGGGCCCATTGGTAGGCCCAATTAGGATGCGTATTCTACACCAAGCCGGATTGATTGACTCCATACTGCTATTATTGAAGGATGTGCCATTCGGTTGATGTGAAGCTTATTCGTGCTCGGAAATGATCGGCGAGTTACTCTTCTATGCTACGAGGAGTTGGGATTCATGGTTATATGCACATATGGTGCGGTTCTATTGTGGCCTTATAGCGAAATTTGAGCGAGAATAGTATTGGATATCGCTTAGTTGATGACGTATTGGTCGTGTTCTTTCGGGTTTTATGTGATATGGTGTCGTTTGCTTCTCTGTGGTTATGGTAATGCACTTTGGGTACTTGATGTCGAATTGCGTATGGTTATTGATTTTTTAGCAGGGTGACTTGAGGTGTTTTATATGGACCAGTATTTGGATAGGGTCACGTATTGCAGCAGAGTTATGTGGATATATGATCCCTTGTGTAAGATTCATATGTTATGGTTCTGCGGTGTGTGATGGGTTCTTAACATTGCGTCGGGGTGGCACTCGTCGAGCTTGTGGAACGGTTCTCCAGTTTAGGTCATTATTACGATTGGGTACATTTGGAATATTGCTATCTGGTGCATGGATTGCACGGGTTATGGCTTTAAATTGTATTGATGTGTCATGTCACTAGAGTGGTCGTGTTAGAGGAGACGAGGTCATTGGGCCTAGAATGGATGCTATCAGATTTGATTGTGGTATAATTAGGAGGATAATATCGGAAGTCGGCTTTGAAATTGGCTATAGTTCTTGTAGAAGGAACGAGAGCTCCATGGCCTGATGGTCTAATGAATGGTTATGAATTCGGTATGTTTCTTTCATCATCGACATTGTACGAAGGTTTTAGAACGAGGGTTTGTTTGATATGAGGTTTATTACTGGCACTGGATTGATTTGAGTCGATACTGTGATTTGAAATCATTGTTTCGAGCATTCGAGCTATGCGGTATTTGAATTTGAGTATTTGAGTTATGGTTACAGCTTTTGGTACAGATTTTTCAGACTTATACAGTAGGTAGATGCAAACTTCTCATCTTATAGGAAATTTCGGATATTGGAAATTTGATTCGAAGGCTTGTGGGCTAGGTTAAATTGAGAAATTTCAGTTATGCTGTGCTATCGGACCTGTATGGGATAGGGTGACATGGGATCACCCCCGGGTATGTGCATGTGAAAGCTACACAACGATTTGATGGCTTTTGGAACAACTCTGGGCACGTTCGAGGACGAACATATGTTTAAGAGGGGGAGGATGTAACGACCCGGCCGGTCGTTTCGAGAGTTATAATCTCGTTTTCCCCATTTCTACTTCCTTTTGTGTTATTCAGCTATATTATGTTATATCGGGTTAGTTGGTTCGAGTCCGGAAGGAACTCGGAGTGAAATGAGATACTTAGTCTCATAATTGAAAAATTGAGTTAGAAAAGTGGACCGGATATGGACCTATGTGTAAACGACCTCGGATTTGAATTTTGATAATTCCAATATCTCCGTATGGTGATTTTGGGCTTAGAAGCGTGTCCGAAATATTATTTGAACATCCGTAGAGGAAGCTTGAAATGCCGAAAGTTTAATTTTTGAGAAGTTTGACCAGGGGTTGACTTTTTGATATCGGGGTCAGAATCCGATTCTGAAAATTGGAATACCTCTGTTATGTCATTTAGGACTTGTGTGCAAAATTTGAGGTCAATCGGACGTGATTTGATAGGTTCCAGAGTTGTTTGTAGAAATTAAAAATTTCAAAGTTCATTAGGCTTGAATTGGGGTGTAATTCATGGTTTTAGCGGTGTTTGAGGTGATTTGAGGATTCGACTAAGTTCGTATGATATTTTAGGACTTGTTGGTATATTTGGTTGAGGTCTTGAGGGCCTCGGGTGAGTTTCGGATGGTTAACAGATCAAAAAATTGAACTAAAACAGCTGCTGCAATTTCCTTCTGTTGGAAAATTTTTCTGTCAGAATCGAGCCCAGGAATCGAGCCCAGAAATCGAGGGCCACGATCGAAGCCCAGATCGAGCCCAGGGTCGAGGGCCACGATCGAAGCCATGATCGAGCCCAGAGTCGAGGGCCACGATCGAAGCCATGATCGAGCCCAGGGTCGAGGGTCACGGTCGAAGGCCGAGTCGAAGATATGATCGAAGGCCTAGGATCGAGAACCATGATCGAAGGCCTAGGATCGAGGACCAGGATCGAGGACCTCGATCGAAAGCAGAACCGAGGTTGTCTGGGCAGAATTATAAAAACAGAGACTTCGTCCCATTTGCCATTTGTTTTGACAAATTGGAGCTTGAGGAGAGGCAATTTTTGATATAATTTCAAGGAAAACTTGAGTTAAGTCCCTTGTGATCATTTCTACTCCATAATATTGAATTATCATCGAATAATCCGACTAGATTACATGATTTTGAGGTGTAAATCGGAGATTGGAACTTAGAAATTTAGAAATAAGATTTGTAGATTTGAGGGTCGAGTTGAGGTCGGATTTTGGTAGAATTGGTATGGGTAGACTCGCGGTTGAATGGGATTTCGGATTTTGTAACTTTTGTCGGGTTCCGAGACGTGGGCCCCATAGGCGATTTTTGAGCCAATTTAGGGTTTTTGTCTAATTTTGAAGCTTTTCTTGTGGAATTCATTCCATTAGCGTATATTGATGGTATTATACTGATTGTGAATAGATTTGGAGCATTTGGAGGCAGAGTCCAGAGGCAAGAGCATTGCGGGGTAGAGATTTTACCGGTTTGAGGTAAGTAACGATTGTAAATCTAGTCCTGAGGGTATGAAACCCCGGATTTCGTATCATTCTATTATTTTGAAGTGACGCACATGCTAGGTGACGGGCGTGTGGGCGTGCACTGTTGGGGATTTGTGACTTGGTCCGTCCCGTAGCAACTGTAAAGTTGCATACTTTGTTGAAACCATTTGATACTTATATGTTTTAGAAAGAATTTCTGTAAATTGGGCCGAATGCCATGTTTGGGCCTTGCGCCAATGCTGTATGGACCCTTAGGGGCTGTTTCTTACCATCCTCTCATTGTTTTCGATTGAAAATCTATACTCAGTCATGTTTATACTTGTTTACCACATAACTCAGTTTTATGACTCTATTTTGATGCATATAAATGTTTTGGGCCGAATGCCCTGTTTTACTGAAATGCCCGAGTGGCTTGAGATCTTTATGACTGAGTGTGGATCGGGGCTGCCCGCCTGCAGCATACTCTATTATTATCGCACGTGAGTTGTAGCGCTTGGGCTGAAGGAGCCCCTCCGGAGTCTGTACACACCCCCAGTGAACGCAGGTACCTACTAAGTACGAGTGCTGAGTGGCTGGGAGGCATGAGTGATTGTGAGGTATGCCCGAATGGCAAGAGTGATTGTGAGGTATGCCCGAGTGGCAAGAGTGATTATGAGGTATGCCCGAGTAGCACGAGTGACTGTGAGGTTTGCCCGAGGGGCTGTATATGAGTGATGTTTTGCCCGAGGGGCTGTTTATGATTTCATCATTTTTGCTCACCTTTGCATTGAGCCTTTGTTTGAAAAACTGTTGGAAAAATGTCTTTAAATGATTTTTACTGGATCTGGGTTTAAACTAGTTAATTTGATTCAAATCCTGATTTTTTTTTTTTAAAAAGCATGTGGTATTTTACTGAGATTTCCTGATATGAACGTTATATGCTTTATTGCTCGTCACTACTGCTCAGTCTTTATTTATTGTTGTTACTTACTGAGTTGGCGTACTCACGTTACTCCCTGCACCTTGTGTGCAGATTCAGGTGTAGCTGGACACGGTAGTAGTTATTGAGTGTTTTGGTTGCAGATTTTCTTGGAGATAGCAAGGTAATTGTTTGGCGATCGCAGCCCCTGCTCTTCTCCCTCCTATCTTCCTCTAGTTGTATTTAGCTATTTTTTCGGGCTGAGTTAGCCTTGATATTGTTAGACAGATTGTAGTTTTTGCTTATGACTAGTGACACCCCGATATCGGGCTTTTCTTTTCCGCACTTCTATTTTTCTTTGATTTGAACTCTTTAAATGAAGGTTTATGCTAAATAACCTTGAAATTATCTTTAAAATGAAAATATCGGTTTGTTTTGAAAATGAGTCGGCTTACCTAGTTCCACGATAGGCGCCATTACGACCGGGGTTAGTTTTGGGTTGTGACAATCTGTGGCCCTGGAAACTGCCCATTAATCAAGATTCCCTGCCACCAACATTGTCAAAAACAGTCCATGAAATTTCAACAAACATACATTTAAAGAATGAGATTTACCTGTTGTTTTACGCCCAAAGGATAAATGTCTCCATAAGTGATTTTCCAAGTGTAATATCGATAAGGATTGTCACAATATACACTTTGTAGAGTAACTAACACAAGAATAGTAAGAATGACAGAATGAACATTGTTCTTCTCCCTCATTCTGTTACTTTAGCTATTGCACTTCATTATTTTCATTAGCATAGACACACACTTTTCATACGGTCTTTGAAATGCTTAACAGAATACAAATCTTTGAACATCCATTTTATTTCTAAAGACTAAAACACATAGCTAAAATCAAGGACGTAAAAACTATAATTTTCAATACAACTTTTACTTTTTCCATAAAATCAAGGATGTAAAAACCAGTTCTTGCTAGAACATATCATATCAATTTATTATTAAGGTAAATCCCTAAAAAAATACTGAAATGTAAACCCTAAAATCATATCAATTTATTATTGACCCAAAAGTATGAAAATCAGGGTACCAGTCAAACAAGAATTGCCATACCAAAATTCCTCAAGAGAAAGAAAAACAAAACAGAAAAGAGAATGTTTACCTGAACAAAGATAAGAATAATGGTGTAGACAAAGTGCAAAAATAGTAAAAATAAGGGCTTTCGTGTGAGAATCTTGCGGAGCAGCAAACATAAACGGAATGAAGTTGAGAGATACTTTGAATTTCTTGGCAATTTCTGAAGTTCTACAACAAAAGTTTTTGCCCAATTTCGAAATTTCTTCTATTTGCTATCAGATGTCTATGTTCCCATTGCATATGAGCCTTAAATTCATGCATAATTTGTTGTATTGGAAGGAAGAAACTCACATTGTTGAAGATGAGAGCAAGTGGCGACTTTGATAGAGAGGAGAGAATATGTGCCCTAGATAAACTTTAAAAAACTAGCAACGAAAATAGAGATGGATAAATTTTTGTCGCTAATAATAACTTGAAAATTTATTCTTAAGAATCTAGCGACCGAATTTCGGTCGCAACTAATTTTGGAATGTTGTTTTTAAGTAAAATAAAAGCAGCGACAGAATTTCGTCGCTAGTTTCGTTGCTATATTTTAATAATTTTGCCGCCTCATTTTTGTCGCTAAATTTGTAGGTAAAATAAAGGCGCTAAATTAGCGACGGATATAAATATTTGTCGCTAATTCATCGCTATATTTCACACTAAATATTTTGTAGCTTATTTGGCGACAAACTATAAAATTCGTTGCTAATCCGTTGTAATTTAGCTACGGAATATGACTTGTCGCTAAAATCCATCGCTAAACACTATTTTTTTTGTAGTGCTCCCTCTTCCTCTCCTCGTACCCACCAACGCCAACCTCTCGAACCTCCTTTCCGGGGCATCTGGGCTTCTCCTTTGTACGTGGCCGAACCATCTGAGCCTCGCTTCCCGCATCTTGTCATCCATGGGAGCCACGCCCACCTTATCTCGAATATCTTCATTCCTAATCTTATCCATCCTAGTGTCCCCGCACATCCACCTCAACATCTTCATACTTTCATCTTCTGAATATGTGAGCTCTTAACTGGCCAACACTCAGCCCCATAGAACATGGCTGGTCTAACCATCGCTCTATAAAACTTACTTTTGAGTAGCGGTGGCATTTTCTTATCACACAAGACTCCAGATGCTAACCTCTATTTCATCCACCCCACCCCTATACGGTGTGTGACATCCTCGTCGATCTCCCCATCCCCTGGATAATCGACCCAAGGTACTTGACTGCCTCTCTTAGGAATGACTTGCGATCCTGTTTTAAGAACTATTTACTCAATTAAAATAACTTTTGAAATATTTCAAAAGTAGGATTTTAAATGCTACTATAATATTTATAGCATGTAAGATTGAAAATGGGTATAATTATTTTCTTCGGCATGACCAGTATGGTGTGTTTACCTCTGGTTTCAATAATGACTCCATTTCCCGTCTCACCTTGGAAATGATGATATAAACACTATTCCCTCCGTTTTAATTAATGTGTCTTTAGTTTAGTTGGATTCGCGGTTTAGAAAGTAGGAAAACTTTCAAATTTGATCTTAAACTAAAAATGTGTATAATATGTCATAATGTTCTTGAATCCTGTGACCTTAAATATACTATGTGAAAAATTAAAATTAAAGAATTACTAAATATAAAAAAAGACATTCTTTTTTAAAGTAACTAAAAAGTAAGTAAGACACCTAAATTAAAATGGGGTGTACGTTGCCACAGATTACTCTTCTTTTGAGTATCGGATTAGCAAGCTTAGAAACGTTCCCTTCTTTTTCTTCCTTGTTTCCAAAGATAGTTTATTTCTTCAGTTATGTCATGAACATAGTAATTATTTTTTCCTACAGCACTAATCAAAATTTTCCAACAGCTTGTTGCTCAAAATTCTCATCGCCATAATTTCGAAATCTCATTTCACCACCCTGCGCCTAGCAAGGAAAGAAGGAATGCCTAATTAACCGGAACACATTTGGTCTTGAAAAATACCAGCCAGTTGATTATGTTATAGGGACACAGGAATCTATTCATAGAAAGGATCACAACAGTATTTTGTGGTTTAAAGTGCGGACAAACAATAAATAGAGACATGATCTAAAACCATCTAAGAATTTTACAAACACTACAGTCATACATGTTTAGTTATGAAAAAATTGTAGTTAATTACCATTACTATTTAGTAAATTGTTACTAGCTGATATTTGGATTAACTCCTTTTGATATCTTCTGATGAAAACATTTCCCACTGGCTGTATGCAGTTTTTGACCACACAAAATAGGAAAGTTTGATGGGGTAATCGAACCAAAACTGGAAAAAGAAGCCTCTTATAATTGGCCACAGAAAAATGTTACAGTCCACAAAAAGTAGTTTTTGCCTCAGGATCACAGGGCATGAAACACTCATCTTAGCTCATGTTGTACAGAATAAAGTAAAGTCACGTTTCATGGTTTGTTTTCTGACTCTTATTAAACTAGTACAAAATAAAATTACAAAGAAATGTGAATCCACTAATACATCTAAGGAGCATTACAACAAGAGGGACATCCGAATGACTATGAAAAACCGAATTTGGACAAGGCTGACTGGAACAATTCTGAGAAGGCCTGAGATGTACTCTGATCATCAGCTTTGATCTTTAACTGTACTTTACACGATGATGAATTAACTATACATTCTACAAGATAGGTATACGGTTCCTCTGCTTTTTGTGCATAGAAGAAGAACTTGAAGTTTGGAGCTTGACCACCGGAAGCTATGCAGTGGATTGAATGGCCTTGCATGTGACGGATAAGCGCTTGAGGAGTTGTCATTGCTGCCACGCCTTGTGGACTAATAGAGGTTTCCTGATAAAGAAGAAAAGGCAAAGTATTATGAAAATGTAGGAGAATTAACTGACAATGAGGGATGTCGTAATAGTAATGTTTCGATATATGTGCACCTGTGATATTGATATTGGCAGTTGACGCCATTTCTGCTGGAAAGTGTTGGGATCTAAAACAGCTTTAGTATTGAGCTTCAAAACAGGAGGCGGAGGAGGAGAGCTAGCTGCAGCAGGCAAACCAAGACCAAGTAAATCATCGATTGCCGAAGTAGTTGATGCCGCACTTGGAGTAGATTTGTAATCCAAGGAAACAAGATCAGTTTGAGATGGTGCAGCCAAAGAACCATCATATCCAGGAGCACTATATGCAGAACCATTGTGACTAGAACCTTTACTTTCTTCTTTATCTGAAGTACTCAAAAGTAAATCCTTGTCATTTGCCTCGATTCTCTGCGCTGGGACTACATTATCAGTCGGTTCTGCCCCAATAGATAAATTTCCAATTTCCTCAGAGAAGGCAAACGGCCCTCTATGTTCCTTATCGGTGAACATGTAAGAAGGCTGCAAAAATAATTAAGCATGAGAAACATGTTTTATCTTTTCACTAATGTGCAGTAGCATTGAAATTACACTTCTGACAAAGATCCCCAAATTATTATACAATTGATATGAGCGAAGAACATCTTGCATACCTTTTGATAAACAACAGAGAGGCTGTTAAACTCATCAAAGATGCGATCTTTAATTTCATTACTTTGTGTATCAGCAAAGACAGAAACAGCTTGCTTTGGAGGATTCACCACACGCTCTGCTACGGAGACATTGTACTGTAGAAGTCTATAGTATAATAATGCCCTGTCATGGACATCCTGCAACAATACTTGCACATCATTAGAGGCACACAAAACACTTCATACTAATATTTGCCAATCAACTACGCCTCATTCACAATTAAGTTCATTCTGTTCTATTCGGGCCTACTTCATTCCAAACTAAATATATTGTCTTTTTATATCAGTAATTTTTCAAAATACAAAAAAGAAGTGATACCTGATGAAAATCATTAACACCAGCAGCTAATGCAGCTCCCAAGGCTTTCTGAGTCTCTGGTGGTCTTCTGAAAAAGCACTTCACTACTGCTGTAAGAAGATGTAAACGAACCTGCATAATGCATAGAAAGCTAAGTCTAATAAGCTTATGCATCTATCTTTGTTTTATGTATATATTTTTAACTCTATGAGAACTACATTTACAAATGCCTTTCAATCCATCCGAACCTTCCTACTGTTAAGAGGAGCCCACACAAGAAATTCACAATTTTAGTTCATTCATTATCAATCCCACAAGAAAGCTTTGTTTTTTCCATCACTCGAAAGAGGAAAACTGATGAACAGGGGGGCCGCCTTTTGCAATTTTGACATCATCACCTTTGTACTAAGCAAGTAATGTATTGACTTGCATTAACAAACCACAAGGTAACTGACAAAAGTTAGCGAAGAAATGTTTACTCCAAAGCACAAATCATTTTTAAGATTCAGAGCCTTACAAAATGAGACAACTGATTACATTCAGGTATTATGACACTCTTGGCCATGCTCAATAATTAGAAAGATCTTCTAAAGAAGAGCATAAAAGAGCACACAAAAACCATTCAATAAAAAAGGAATTTTAAAAAGAGACACAAAAACTTGCATAGGAAAAGAAAAAACAAACACTAAAAAAGAAAAGAAAAATGCAGCTTGATTACCTCTGCAGAATGCTCCTCTTCCCAATTCTCAACAAGACTCTCCAATACGTATGGAGCATCTTGCATGTCTTGAGCATATTCCCCTAACATCCAAATAAGAGCTGCCTTGGCTTTGGGTTCCTGGACATTTTTGCTACTAATATTCCCTACTACTGCTATACAATCATGACTCCATTGAGGATATTTCCTAAGGAGATCTTTCACAAGTACCTATATGAGCAAATTTCATGGTAAGACCAAACAAAAATAGCAAGACATGAGGTCTCAGATAATTTTAAAAATTTAAGGCACTATTCCTCCAAAAAATAAAAAAATAAAAAAATAAAAAAAACTCAGAAAAGGAAAGATCCAAAAAGGAAAACGGAAAACCAATGACAATATACCAGAGTTTCTGCAGTCACATGGTCTTTCTCCATTTCCAAAAACTGGAGCAGCCTATCTACAATAGCATTAACATCATACTGTTGTAATGCTATTTTGCCAACAGCCCTGATCGACTCTCTCGCCATGGGAATGTCAACATTAGCAGCATATTCACATAGCTCCGTCACTGAAGTCAATCCACAAAGATATCAACCAGATTGGCTAATCTAAAGATGGACAATAGAAGTCCTTAATAATACTCAGGTAACCTACACATCACCACACCAAAAAAGGGTTTATGGGTTTGGTATAAAAGAAAATAGGCTCCTTATGAAACTCTACATTTATTATTCAGGGATTTGGTTGCATTTTGCTTTCGCCTAGATAATACCTGCATAGCCTATGTGTAATCTCTGGCATTTGGGATGTAGCTGTTTGCTTTAATGATAGATATGATAATAATACCAATACAAGATTGGATACAATTTTAACATAGGTGAAGGGCACTACTGAAATAAATCTTAATCTAATTTATACACACATGTTTTACATTATATATTGTATATCCAGATTTAATACGACAAACTACACAATCAATAAGTCTAGTAATGCAATGATTTTTAATCACTGTATATTCTAATCCCTACATGATAATTCATAACTTGCCCATATTATCCGTCAATTAACCCTAATTCTAGAAAGCAAATGGAATCAACACATCCTTAAGTCCAATTAAAAATGATAAAATAACATGTGAAATTTGAACTTCTTATCACAACTAAAACAAAAGCATCTTTTAAAATGAAGAAAATGACTATTACAAAAAAGAAAACAAAGAAAAGGAGGAGAGAGATAGATGAGTTAACTTTTTATTGGAGGATCGATGGAGAAAGAAAAGACAGGAATGGGTGCCATTTCACCTAAACCCCTTGATAACAATTTTACTTTGTTCATAAGCCTAAGGTCCTTTTGGCATTATGAGAAAACACTTAGGTGATCTAATCCCATTTGACTAAGTCTACGTTACCCGGTACTAGAGCTGGTTGGAGGAAGCATATATTGGTGTTAGATAAGGGAAATGAGAACCTGCATCTATTTTTGGTAACAAAGTGTAATTTAAAAGTTTGATTTGAGAATTATGAGTCGGAAGTGTATGGAACTTACAAGATATTTAGCACTTCAGTTTATATTTACTAATCATTCTAAACATCCAAAACCAACAGAACGTGCTTTCCATAGCTTTATTAACAGTTTAACTGATTACTGCGCAAATTCACTCTTTCTTACCTCTTCTCAGAAAGAAATACTCTTTCTTACCTTTATGCCCTTAATTATTGTTCTATTTTTTGGCTGGTGCAACACCAATAATCCCTTTGACCATGATCCAACATCAGGAAATGAGGTACACACAAAGACGTTTCGGTTGAAAACTTCAAATTAGTTGACTGATACAGATACTCACCAATTTCATATGTATTGCTCTCATTTGCCACAGCAGTCAGCATCTCAAGTTTTAGCTTTTTGACATAAAACGGCTCATTGTATTGGCAGTAGAAGTGCTTGTAGTCTGCTGAAAAAATATATGGTGCACGCATCACCAGCAAATGTAGATGGCTTAACACAGCATAGGATTGCTCTGGACCTCCTGAGCTAACTAATGTAAGGAGAGGTGCTTTTATACGCTCATACACCTAAACAGAAGAATGAGTAAACGAAAATTAGAACTCAGTGTTGGTTAAGTATAGGATGTTTCAATGATGGAAATTCTGCACAGATTAAATTCAAAAACGGTAACATCATTTTGCATTTTTATGCAACCATTAGGTAACAAAGCTGTCAGAGCAACATAATGATTAACTTGAGGCGGTTAGATAGCTAAGTGTGAGTACTTATACTTGATGTAATATAGTATTAATGGCCCCCGTCGAGTAAATATAGCTATGAACATTGTAATGTGTGCCTATAAAAGGAATCAGATGTGAAACATTAGTTTTCATGCATTCTCTCAATATCTCCTCCTTGCTTATCTTAAAGCTCACAGAGAGTTAATCTGATGAAACATTTGGACGAATAGAATACGGGGACCCCATTTGTCTAAAAAATATACACTTGTACCAAAGGTTTGTTCCGAGAGTGGCATTGTCACCAGCATGATCTCCAAGACTAAACATTTTTTGTTATCTTTGTTTTAGGTTATATACTTGGCTTCATCTGTACGTGTGAAAAGCTAAATCTCAAACTGTATTGACTTTTCAAGCTTCTTTTTATATGCACTGAAAGATTATTGACTTTTTAAGGTATATAATTTTATTGATATTGAAAAAATCCCTGTATGCAAGCTGTATACCAGTAAGTATAGAGCCCAATCATCTATACAAACCGAGATTGGGTGCACCATAATGGAACTATAGACCAGGTTATTCCTCAAATATAAAAAGTCATACCCAAACACCCTTTTATTTCATCTTTTTCATATAACCCACATGAGGGCTAAGAGTGACATCTCATGCCATGGATCTTCTCTTCTTCTAAAAGCCCAACTGAACAGTGCCCTCCCTTTAATGTACTCAGCATCAACAACTGTATTTCGAATCAATTCAAGACCACACACGGCAGGCCCGCTGCAATTTAACCTTGCAACCGGAAGCGGTTCCACATCTTCTCCTGAGCATCTATACATATAGCACCTGCTTATATGTATGATCCTCCTCTTCCTCAAAATTTCGGCTGTTAGTATGTCACCTGCTGTTAACGACGCAAAGGAGCACATGTTACTAGGCGCCCTTGGAAACCAAAAGATGCGAGAAATCACCTCATCCTTCACCATCAGTATTTTACAGAGAACATGACGTCTCTCCTCTTTCCCTAACTCCCCAAGTCCTGCATGGTATCTGATACGCTCTATTTGTAAAGTAACTCAACAAAATTTTGGAATTCGCCAATCTCCCAATCTAATAGGTTTTTCTTAAACCTAAAGTCCAAATGAACTCCTCCATCTTGTTCTTTTCGCAACTGTTGCACAGTCACGTCTGTTTGGCTCGAGACTTGTACATGTTAGTAAAGGCTATCCTCAACACGTTCTCTCCAGCCCGAGGTACATATGGCCGGCTCTTTGAGTGGTAATACAAACAAAAAAAAAAAAGACAATGGTTTTTAACATTCCCTTGATGCTAAACCTGCTCTCATCACTTGCACTAAAAGTAATGTGACCACTAAAGTCTTCCGTCCCTTCATAATGCTCCTCCACAATCCATACCAAGATGGCAATGTAATAATCCTAGTCCTTCATCTCCCATCAATGGTACCGATATTTTTCTGCTATGACCTCCCTCCAGAAAGCCTGCACCTCAATCCCAAATCTCTATAGCCACTTTCTAAGCAGGGCGTCATTAAAAATTCTCACATCTTTTACTCCTAAGTCCTTCCCATTGTCTTGGAACCATGATGGTCTCCCAACTCACTATTTGGTAGTTCCTGATTACATCTACGGCATCCGAAAGGAAATTTCTCTGTAGTCTTTTCAACGTTTTTTGTCACTCTAACCAATGTCTGCATTGATGAGATGTATGTGAAACTACTTGACAACATGCTCATGATTAGTACAATACTTCCTTCCCTCTTTCGACAAAGACTTCTCTTGCCACCCTACTAACCTCTCCTCAACTCTCTCAATGACCGGATTCCACACTTTTAGGTCCTTGTTCAAACCGCCCAACGGCAAGCCAAGGTAAGTAGTAAGGAGAGCTCCAACCTTACAGCTAAATACTTGTGCTAGATGTTCAATGTTGTTCACCTCGCCCATTGATAAGATCTGACATTTTCTGGAGTTGATTCTGAGACCTGCCACAACCTAAAATCATATAAGTACCTATTGCAGGTATGTCGACTGAGGCACTCTACATTATTAAGAAAAACCAAAAGTATCATTCGCAAATAAAAGATGTGTGACTCTTACGTTGCACTGTCCATTTCTTGATCAATACAATAAAGCCCCTCAGGAGACCTCTCGATATAGCACAAGTCATCATCTAACTCGCCGTTTTTATTACCAAAATGAATAACATGGGAGATAACAAATCCCCCTGCCTCGAACCCATGAGCTGTCGAAGAATCCACACGGACTCCCATACAGTCATTCACTAGGACAAAAAATTGACCGAGTCTATGCAGAATCTATTCTGTACTCCTCCACTTGTCCTTGACTCTCATCCTCATCATGATGAAGTCCAAGAAGTTCCAATTTACGTGGTCATAGGCTTTCTAGAGGTCCAGACATATCTCCCTTTTTCTTCTAGCATCAACCACTTTATTTACCACCACATCTGAAATTTCACTTCCTTTCCACAAACACATTCATCTTTAGTCTATTGAAAAGCACCTTAAAAATTATCGTATAGATGCTTTCCACCAGACTAATAAGCATGTAGCCCTTAATGCTTGTCACCCCCTCCTTTTTTCGAATACCCCTGAAAGATGCTGATAAGAAATGGAGGGACCTAATCCAATCCTAAAAGCTAGCACATGAGATAAGGATTTCCCAAGACCATATAAAGAGACAACAACCCATTTCAGCCACCAATATGGGACACTTAACCCCCCACCCTCCCCGGGCATGCTTAGAGTTGGACAACTGGAGTGTGGACAACATAACAAGGAGGGCCAACATTGGGTACACCAAGAATAGGAATGAACCTTAAACAACGGTTATCATAAACGTACTTGATTTTATATCATCTCCTAAACAAGGCAATTTGGACCAAAAAGATATAAAGATAAGTAAAAAATTAAAAAGAAAAGAGCTACCCGGAGCATAGTCAAAAGAATAGTAGAAAAATAAAGACAGCAAACTTAGTCGACTATTTGGTGAGTAGAAACTTTAGCTGATGACAAGTAAAAAGAGATGACCGAGTAACCATATACATCATCATCTACTAGGGAAACATTTTAGCTGAATACTAGGATGGGAACCTGTTGATGAATGTCAGCCATAGAGAGTGTCAGTTGTAAAAATAACTTGATTGTTGCCAAGACAACAGCACCATTAGCATGTTGAAGCCTATCTTCAAGAAGATTCATCATGTCAAATATCTCATTATTGTCAGCAGGCACATACTTTGAAACCAAATCAAGAACAGCACATTGAGCCCATTCACTGAATTCCTTGAACCTGCAGAATCATGTCTGAAAGATAAGGCAATCTCTCGCTAGAAAGTCCAAACAATGCAACGACAGGGAAAGGGAAGCATTAATTCTACTTTTTTCATGGGATTTGATGAAAAAGATACTAAACATGCCACACTGAAATTTTATTATCCGTGTAGTATAACTGTCTCCGCAGATTAAAGAATTAACAGGCTCCCAGGAGTCTTACATTATTGCATGATCTTAAGCAGCTAGAGAAAATATTAAACACGGCAACAACAAACCCAGTGTATTCCCACAAGTGCGGTAAGGGTAGTGTGTACGCACCCCTTACCTCTACCTAGTGAAGGTAGAGAAGCTATATTAAACACGGCAACAAAATGATCAAATATAGAAAAGAGAGCGGGAAGTATAACTACTCTCTCAAGTGTCAGCAAAAGATATTTATCCAAAAAGTTTCAGCAAAGAGATATCTTCACCAAGCAGTTTGAGCTAGTTTAGGGCCTGCCTCCTGCCCAAGTCCAAGTACATTAGGCTTTTAGATAATAAACCTTTGTTTCTTTGAGAGAATTGCAGTCTATCTTTCTGCGAAAGAATTAGGACTTTAAAGAGCATTGAAACATTACATTCCCTCCAAAAACACGTACTCCCTCTGTCCCAATTTATGTGAGCTAGACCTACCCATGTTGTTTTGTTTCTCTATGTTGCTCGAATTTGGATGTGAGCAACCGATATGGGTGCGGATCTAGAAGTTGGATTTGTCATCACCTTAATCTAAGGATTTGGGGATACATATAGAAGTAAGGGTACGGGTGTTAAGATATAGCTAATAATTGTATATTACAACATATATATAAGTATATCTTTTGACAATTAATTGACGTTATCAAATTAAAGCTAGATTAATTAAATTCTTTGTAAACAATTAATACTTTATTGATATGGTATCTCGTATAATAGCTAAGCTTTCTATTACTTAATCTTTCTCTCTCTCTCTCTCTCTCTCTCTCTCTCTTTATATATATATATATATAAAACATCAAACTAAATAGCCAATCAACCTATATTTCTTGGTCGTAGTTGTAGCCAAAGCACCAAATTTTAGGTTGATGAAATCCACTGTGGATCCACACACACACCCCAATTGGATCGAGATCCACGTCCACACCCTGTCCAATCGAGACGAGTGCGGCAAGCATTTTGAAGGGTTGAGCAAGATAGGTGTCTCCCAATTGTTGGATTATCAATGTTATAGTATTCACAATCTAGTTGTCCAGATCTAGGATGCGAGAGGGTATTAGAATGTCCCACATTGGTTGAAGGAAGAGGTTGTCTTCTTATATGGTTTTGGGCAATCCTCACATCATAAGATAGCATATCAAAACTAGAAATGATGCAAAAAAGCTAGATGCAACATTCTGTTTTGGAACATTGTAGTATCGTGATCCGTGTCCAAATACACCACACAACTGCAAGCACAGTACTTTCACAAAGATTACCTTTTGCGATGACCCAAAAATCAAATATGAAGGCACTCACACAGACTTTAAGTAGTCACACATCCTTCTCCTATGACTGCAAATAATATACTATGTAGTCCCTCCAGGAAAGACGAGGCATAAACAAGTGCATATAACATTACTTTTTGCAATCAACAAGATTCTTTATTTATATCTTTATCCAAAAAATTCTACATAATAATAGAGTCCCTGAAGAGGACAAAGATTTTCATGCTAATGCTCATTCTAACCTGAACAAAACAAAATATCAAAATATCCACAACATATCAGTAAATTTTTTTCTTTATAAGTAATCACGACATATCAGTAAATTAAAAGCATTTTAGCCTTTACGAATGCAGATTTACTCGCAACACTTCTGTTCTATAGCATTCAAACAAGACCTGCCTAATGATGAACACCAATAAAAATACTGTAAGACAAGAACCAGTATTGCATCGAGTAATATGTAAGTTATATATTAACTTAATTCAGACATAACTGCAGAAAAGTACACCATAAACTGTTTTTTTCCTTTTTGATGAATACACAGAGTTTATTATTCCATACACAGACATGATTGCCAAAAGTACAAAATATAGTGGAGATTATTCAATCACATGGTTTTGATAAGGTATTCAATCACATGGTTATGACAGCAATTTACCTATTCAAAAGGTAATAAATAAGTGGCTTGCTTAATAGTGTTTCTCTTTCTGTTGAAGCTTCCTCAGATTTTGTTGCTTCCAAACCCCAGATTTCCTGTAGGGAACACAAGCAGTTGGCTACAACCTGAAGACAGAAAAAAGATAAATATGAGTAAATGATAGGGCTAGAGATCATGAAACGACTGCTTCTTTTACACATGAAATTAGAGTTGTTAAATGCTTTCTGGTGATAAATAAAGAGCTTTGAGATTTGTTGAAAACTGAAAAGCATTCCATGTTGATGCACGTATATGGAAATAAACCATGAGCGGAAAAGCTTAAATGTATTGGAGACTGGCGCAATACATTATGGTTGTCTGGTGCAAATGATGGAAGACTAAAAGGAAAGAAATGTCAATCTAGTGGTAATCAATATACACATACATTGTTAAATGAGACTCAATTCTCAATGCTATAACATCGAAAGTAGCATATGCTATAGGATGGTCAAAACAAGAACTTCAGCGCCATTTAAATTCAATTGAACAAAAGAATCACAGAGAAACATCAATCACAACCTGAATTTAGTGGTGACGCACCTAGGGGAACACAGAAATATACTTAACCTTTTGAAAAACATGTCCCTGTGGACATCAATAAACAGAAAAAGGGTTCTCTTTTCCATTGAAAGTAAAGATTAGCTTCCAAAATTTGCAAAACAAAATGAAACTTTTCAAAATATTAAGACTTTTATCTGGTACCAATAGACCCCAAAGGTTGTAAGGGACTCAAACCTAGCAAAACACCCACGGATCATGGATCTCATGGATTCCTTGCATGCCTGAACTCCACTTACTTTAATAAGAGATTAGTACCAACTTGGAGGTATTTTAATTAAAAGTACTTTTTTCTCAAAGAAAAAGAAAACATCCACGGATTGTGGCCTTAAAAAACTTAGAAAGAGTTTGGGAATTCCCCCTAAAGTAAGAGGATCAAAACAAGAAAAAAGAAAGAGCGAATTGCAGCTTTTAACCTTTGACAAAGCAAAGTTGGTGTACTTTATAGTTTATAAGTTGGTTTAGATGACTAAAAAACTATCACTGCCTGAGGTGTGCCTAGCAGTCGAATAGTGGGAGTGACCCAGGTTCGGTTCCAAGGCGACACTATGTGAATTCTTTTATCTGCCCAAGTCTTGATGATAAGAGTTATCAGGTGAAGAGGTGACTCTGCCAGTGTTATCAAAGGCGAAAAGCGCAAAAAAGCTCTAACATCCATTGGGCTTTAAGCGCAAAGCACAAATAAAGCGTAGGGCTTTAACGAAGAAAGGTGCAAATGGAGAAAGAATACAAATATATGTGTGTAGTCTAAGACTAATAATTATAAGCATGAATAACAAAAATATGAAAAAAGAAATTTTAAAAAATTATGGTAAAGTGAAATATCAATTGTTTAGTGTCGCCTCTTGTGGATTACGCTCATTGTCAAAGAAAAGTATGCCTTAGAGCTTTGATGACGACACTGAAGCGCCTGCCAAGCGAGGCAAAGCGCTCAACATGTTTTGAGCCTTGCTTCAAGGCTTAAGCATGCTTTAAGCGCCTCTGTTAGTGGGAGGTAGCAAGTACCAACATATCTGTCCAGGTAGGTGCAAGCAGACCTAAATGCTACCCTTATCCAAAGAAAACAAAAAACAAAAACAAAAAGAAAGATGAATAAAAAATTGTTTGGAGCACGTTGTTCTTCCTGTTCAACAAAAATGTGCAACTTACATCTCTATCCTAATGGGTTAATTCTAGCTAAAAACTAGCTATACAATACAGCTATACGGCTATTCCCCAAGCACATGACTTAGCCGGTGATTAACCCAATTTTAACTTAAGTCTAGTCATTTGAGAATTATTGTTTCTCTTGGTTCTCTAATGACTAGGTCCCACCATCTTAAGTGTCCATCTTTTGTTAAAAATATAACAATTACAGATCAAGTGCTAAAAGGCTCGCACCCAGAAGATAATCTCGAAGGAAGACGAATGTACACAACTTTACCTCCTCATGGGAGAGGATGATTTCAAGATTTGAACCATGGTCACCCATATTAACACAACGCTCTCCGTTGATCCAAAGCCCGCTTTCTAATAGCATAATTACTAATCCAAAAAATCAAGATAAGCATACTCAATTATCTCATCACTATTCAATTCTTAAAAAATGAAATTCCTAGAAAACTTCACCTCATGGTAAAGAAACACTATCACCTTCCGTTATGTCTTCCTCACAAATAAACCTTTATTTTTTTCATTCCTTCCTTTTTAGCATATCATTTTTGTTCTCAGTTCATTTACTTAAATTCACACTATAATACATTTCTTTTATAAAGTAATAGTTTTATTAAAAAAAGTTTGGGCACAAGAACGCCAGTATACAAGAAGTATACCAAAAATAAAAAACCTAAAAAAGATATGGTTTCCTACGAACGACATGCAAAGAACTTAACATCTATCCTAATCAGACCTCCAATCCCCAAAGCGAAAAAGATTTGTCTAATATCACCCAATTTTCCAATGTTGTAACCTTTTCCTAATCCCATCCACAACATCCCAACATATGAACTCCTTCCACCACCATACTATGTTCTTAAATGGACATACATCTAATTAACATTGATACTACAAATGAGATATGAATTTTGGCAATAGAAATCACATGTACAACTCAAATACCAAGTTGATTTATCTCCAACCGAGTTAAATCAAATAAACAGCAGCAAAAGCCTGGCAAAAACATAAGAAAGATCCATTTGTTAAGCAAACTAGTCATGTCTATTTCCCATTGCAGTAGTCTAAGTTCTACATGACTTTTGCCATGAGCCGCAAGGAACTAATTATAGTTTCTAGAATATTGATTTATTTCTCTCAACTTTATCAAAAAAATAACATTATGAAATTATGCCAAAGTATGCTGCAAATTGTTGAAACAATTATCCAATATGGGTGGAATCCACACCATCTATGCTGAAATGCTATCCGATGTCATAGAGGGGGGGGGGGGTGAAACCATGAAAAATGGAAAATCTATGGTTATATCAAAAAGTGTCTGCAACAGTGCAACTACTTTGTTGTTAATGTAAATCACATAGCAACCAAACAGTAGGTAATAATTGCTTCGAAAAACTCAAGCATAAGAAGTAGCCAAAAAAAAAAGAGAATAGATATCATGTCAATCAAATTGCCAAACCTGAGCATCTCGATCATTAAGCATCAAATGCTTAAGCGTGACAGGAAAATCCGCATCCATGCAAGTTGATGCTGAGATATGGTACAACTTCAAAACACCAATGGCTGCAACTGTCCTGACATAGCTATTTGAATCCTTCAACCCTAAACCCAAGGGGCCGACCAAATACTCGACCAAATTTGTGACCCGCAGAGAACACAAGCTCCTTAGAGCCAAACCGCGAATCATGGGATCCTCATCTTTGCAGTCCTTCTGAAGAAAGTTAATGGTCAAAAGCGCGAGTTCTGGGTTGTTTTTAGCATAGTTCCCAACATAAAGGTAGCACATCTTTTTTAGAACAATATCTGAGGTTGCTGAGCACATAACCATTTCGCTGAAAACTGAAGAAACGTCAATCCCAATTGTCATACACGAGATCACCTTCTTGAACAGCTCCCTCTTTGCATCATCAGTCCCGGGAGCTCGGCTACCTGCCAGCTGCCTAAGCTGCATCTTCAAATCTGAAACTTCCCCTTTTCTGCACCAATGAAAACTAACATCAGCAATTGTATATCCTTTAAACTGTACATAAAATTTCAATTTTTGCCATTCCAAAAGCCCTAATCTTTATTTACCGTAATTCCATAGAAGCAAGCAAAGCTCATTTTTTAACAAGGACATTGCCTTATGCAATTATAATAAAATAGAATGTATCATACAGCCATTAAATATAAACCATCGAGTTATTAATACAGTATAATTATGCAAAAAAAAGTAGTGATTCGAATTGGTGAACTTTTAGGTCAATGTGGGAAATAGCAACATCATGATCGAAGCTAAAAATCCAATCTTGATCGTTTATTGAGTAGTTAAGTACAAGTATTTTCGACTTCGGAATTTCAGAATTCAACTATAAACAACTCAATTCATCACTTTTTTTCAACAGGATCAGAAAAAAAAATAAGTAAAAGACAATGAAAAATAGGAAAAGTTCGTAATTGGTGTGGATTTTTTAATTCTCCGTTCAAAAGGGTATGTGAAAAAAACTTACAAAAAAAAAAAAAAAGAAGAAGAAGAAGAAGAAGATTTGTTTACCCGGAAGGTTGAGAAGGTGAAGGAGATCGATGAGTTTGAGCTGGAGGAGCCATTGATTGATGCACAATGGATCTTGATTCGCTTGTCGCTAAAAGGAATGGATCTCTGTTTTTGGTAATGTAATGAGTACAGCGCAGGGAGTTGAAGAGTTTTTGCTGGTGCTCTGAGGCTTTCTCTGCTACTGTGATGTGGCAGGGGTGTGGAAATACCAATATCTACTTTTGTAGCCCTCCAATTTGGTGAATTAACGCATTGCAATCTCTATTAACAGCAAGTTTAATAAAAGGGAAAATACATAAAGATGCACCATGTAAGTAAGTCATGAAAAAATGAGCTTCCTATTCAACCTTTAGCCATATTTCAATACTACCCTATACTTGTTATGTTTGATTTTTTCTCCACTCTTTTAAGCCATCTCCCATTAATTATATATTGTGTAGCATAAATATGCCTTCTGGTAATGTCACGTAGTTAAATGAAGACTTAAGAGAGAATTATTATTGTTAATATAATTAATCACGTTAATCAATTTTAACCAAGTTTTACTTTTAAAAACGACATCGTTTTTAACCAAATACCCAACCTATTTTCCTTTTCAGTTTATTTCACTCACCCCATAAAAAATTCTCAATTCGAAAAAGCCCTAATCCCAAATTGTCTAAAATTCATGCTTCCCGACTAAAATTGAAGGGACAAGATGAATGTTTCTTTGATTAAACCTAGTTAAAAGCGTAATTTGTCGTTGTATTTAGGGTTTTGATGAATAGTTGGATTTGTTCGAGTTACAAGGAAAGGAGTTCAGTCGTTGTTACCATTCGTCGATGCTACTGTCTTTCTTCGATTTGGATTTTGGACGAAAATATACTTTTTAAAGGTTAGCGTGTTCGTCGTCTTTATGTTGTTTCAAGCTCTAGGGTATTTTTTTCATTGGTGCTATAGTAATAATACTGAATATATTGTTGCATGTGCTTTGATTTGGTAGATATTGGTCTGATATAGTCATATATCTGCTTTGCGTTGGTTTTAAATCTTTTGAACTCGTCACAGTAAGATTCGTCCTTAAAGGAAAAAATCTCCATGAATAAGCTAAACTCATTTACATATGAGGATTATATAGGTGAAGTTATTACTTCTGCACATGATGTTGATGTAGATAGGTTCTCCTACTTTGAGTTTTTAGGTTATGTTAAAGAGTTTGGCTACAATCCTTCTTCTACTTGTATTTATATAAGACCGCCTAACTGTCCTGATTTGGTAGAAGTTAAAGTGAATAGGGACATTATGGGTATTTATCAAGTATTAAAAAATGGAGATATCTTGGATGTATTTGTGGAGCACATAATTGATGAACTAGTAGTGGTCCCTCTCTCTCTTAGAATTTGGTCAAAACTTGGGGGGAAGGGTTTGGGTACATACGAAGAGGCATCTAATGCACCATCCACTAGTGCCCCTGTTGCACCAAGTGCTCCTTTTGATACTACTTCCCCTTGATCCTACTACCCCCCTCCTCCGAACCTATCGCCCCCTCCTGAACATGTTGCCTCTAATGAATCTGAAGATGGCTTTAGCACTAACAATAGTTCTGATTCAGATCATGTAGAGTTATTTGAAGAAGGAGAAGGGGATTATGGTAGTGATATACATATTGAGTATATGTCCTATAGGGAGGAAAGAAGAACCGAGTAGAGAAAAAAAAGTTAGAGTTCCTGCAATTGAGGGTATTAAGTTGGGTAAAAAAATAGTAGATGCGGGGTATGATGAGTATGAAGCTAGAAAAGAGTCGGGCCAAAAAATCCTTTGGAGGGTAAAATAGGAGGTGATGAGCCATATTGTTCTTTTGATGAGGCTGCTAGCTTTGAAACTGATAATGATGATGATGATGATGATGACGACGACGATGATGATAATGATGATGAATGGGAGGGAGAGGTTAATCAAAGGAAACCCAAAACAAGAAGAAGAAAGGTTTAAAAAAAATGATATTTGACCCAAACTGTAAGACTATTGTATAGGAACTTAGTCTTGAAATTTGAGAGTATTGACACGTTTAGAGGAGCTCTTACTAGGTTTGCAGTTGAAGAAAAAGTTGTTGTTGAAAAATATGTTAATCAACCAATAAAGGTGAGGTGTAAGTGCAAGGATGGTTGTCCCTGATATCTGTTTGCTAGTTATAACTCTAGGACTACAAATTTTGTAGTGGAGAAGTACATTCCAATACACACATATGAACCTACTAACAAGAACAAATAATGAACACACCAAATACTTGGCTGAGAAATTCAAAGACAAAATAAGATAGCAACTTAACATCTGAATTTTCAAATTCCAGGAGCTTGTGAGAAAAGAATTAGGTTTGTATGTTGGGAGGTCAATTTGTAGGAAATCAAGGGACATGGTTTTGAATGGCATAATAGGTGACCATGTGCTGGAGTTTAGTAAAATTTTGGACTATAGAGATGAAATACTTAGGTTTAATCCTTGTATTACATATGTTGTTAAACTAAGTGAAGAGACTGTTGAAAGTGGCAAGAAAATGTTTGTTTGCTTCTAAATCTATTTTGATGCGTAGAACAAGGCCTTCAAGGCTGCGCGTAGGCCTTGTATTCGATTGGATGGTCGGTTTTTAAAGGGTGTTTGCAAGAGACAGTTGCTTGTTTCTGTGTGTAAGGATGATAACAACCATATGTTGCCACTTGTATAACGACTCAACCGGTTGTTTTACCTTTTAGAACCTCTGTTTCCCTAAATAAGACTCCACATATGTTCTTTTAATATTTTATGACTTGCGGGTATGGTTAGTTCGGGATTTAAAAGGGTTCGGGTTGAAATTGGAACACTTAGTTCCTTAGTTTGGCTTTAAAAAGCCAAGTTTGATTTCGATCAACATTTTGAGTAAATGATCTCGTAATTAGGATTTGACGGTTCCAATAAGTTCGTATAATGATTTTGGACTTGGACGTATGTTCGGATCGGGTTTTGGACAAACCGGGAGCGTTTCGGCGCTTAATAGTGAAAGTTAATTATTTGAAGGTTTTAAAGTTATTTAAATTTAGTTTGGAGTATGTTTTTTGAGTAATAAAGGTCCGTTTGAAATTTCGAGCCTGGAATAGTTCTGTATGGTGATTTAAGACTTGCACGCAAAATTTGGTGTCATTCCGAGTAGTTTAGGTATGATTCGACGCATTCGGAGAAATTTGGAAACTTGAAGTTCATATTCTGATTCAATTCGGTTTTGGGGTGCGATTCTTGATTTCATTGTTGATTTACGTATTTCGAGAGTTCGAGCAAGTCCGTATTATGTTTACATACTTGTTGGTGTATTTAGACGGGGTCCCGAGTGGCTCGGGTGAGTTTCGAACCACCCGGAGCTAAGTTGGAAAAACCAGATTTTCCAGTTCTGGTTTCCTTCTTCGCGAACGCGGAAGGACTCTCGCATTCGCGATGAAGGATTTGGGGGAGATGGAAAATGTTCTTCACGTTCGCGGGTAAGGGGTCGCGTTCGCGAAGCATGGGATCCTAAGCCTACGCGTTCGCGAAGGCAGTATCACATTCGTGAAGAAGGACGGGCCTGGGAGGGGGTTAGTACACTTTACCCTTCACGTTTGCGAGGGAGTGCACGCGTTCGCAAAGGGAAGGCCAAGTAAGACCCATGTCGCGTCCGCGAAGGGCATTTTTAAGGCCTGTGGAAATTTGCCTTCACAAACGCGAGGCACGTATCGTGTTCGCGAAGATGGGGTCAGCACAGCTGGGCAGAATGCCTTAAAAATGGGGCTCAGCCATTTTTGAGCCTATTTCTTCCATTCTTGGGCGATTTTGGAGCTTCTTGATAGGGGTATTCAACTAGCAACTTAGAGATAAGTTAATTCTACCCATTGTGAGTTAAATACATAGATTATGGGTAGATTATAACATGTAAATTGTGAAAATCAAGGATTTAGATGAAAAATCTAGGTTTTGATAAAAATAAAATGAGATTTTAACCATTAAAATGGTTATGGAATGAGATAAAAATTGTATATTTGAGTTCTTGAGATTATGAGAAACTATTTTCTTTGAAAATTTTCGGAATTCGGGCACGTGGGCCCGAGTGAATTTTAGAAATTTTACCAATTTGGTTGGGAACTTAATCTAATAATCTAATTTCGAATTGTTGAGCATGTATTAAGTAAATTATATAACAATTGGCTAGTTTCGGATTTTTCGGCACCAATTTGAGGCTTTAACGCGAAGTTGTGATCGGAAAATGAACTTTGAGATGAGGTAAGTCTCTTGTCTAACATTGTAAGAGGGAATTTACCCCGTAGGTATTTCAAATAAATAATTATCTCTAATTATGGGGGGCTACGTACGTACAAGGTGACAAGAGTTCGTGCGTAGATACTATTATTCTATTGTCCGAGTAGTGTTTAGGACCCAATTCATGAGTTATTTGGAATTATTGCATCATACTTGTTAATTTAAAAATGTCTAAATTATATTAGTAATTGTTGGAAAATTTGTGGAAGTTCGCTTATGAAATTAGTATTATTGTTGTATAAAAACCTCTATAATATCCAAGTCAAATGCTTATAAAAACATTCTCCTCTTCTTGTGGATCGGGCCGAACGCCTCGGCAGTACATAGATGCATCTATGGTTCGTGCCGCACGACCATCGGTAGTGTACACATTATTCTGGATCGGGCCGTACGACCTCGGCAGAAATCGTGCTTAATAATAAAAATTATTTGGTGCTTTGATATTTATTTTATTGCAACTTGTGAAGGTAAATGATTATTTGGAAATTTGTCAAAATATAAAGAATTATTTGTTTCTGCCTGCTAAGGAGAATTTATTATTGATCACATAAATTGTGTTTATTTAAATATTTCTATCGTAATACTATTGACCCATAGTGAGTGTCAAAGTCGACCTTTCGTCACTACTTTTTCGAGATTGGACTTTGATACTTATTTGGTACACGTTGTTTAAGTACTCATACTACGCTTGTTGTACTTTTTGTGCAGGATCTAAGACAGGTACATAAGGCGGTCCCATCGATGCGCATCCCCGTTATCCCGAGGTCTAGTGTTGAGCTGCTTTTCCCTGAGCCGTTCCGCAGCACCTAGTGTCTCCCTTTGTATTTGTATTCTGTTTATTTTATGTTGAGACAATATTTTGGATTTTGTATAATCTACTAGATGCTCTTACACTTGTGATACCAGATCTTGGCACGCACTTTAGTAGAATTGTGTGTGAAAAATTATTATTTTGGTTTTATTTAGACTTTATGTTTTTCTTAAATCTTGCAATTAAGGAAAACTTTATTACTCGAAAATTTATTAAAAGAGAAAATAAATGTTTAATCCACTAGTTGTCTTATCTAACGGTGATGTTGGGCGCCATCACGACCTATTGGTGAAATTGGGTCATGACAACATGATATCGGAGTACTAGGTTCACGTAGGTCTCACAAGTTATGAGCATGGGCTAATAGAGTCTTGCAGATTGGTACGGAGACATATGTACTTATTTTCGAGAGGCTATAGGGTGTTAGGAAACTACCTTTCTTCATCTTCTATCATGCAATTGATGTAATACTAGGTATCTTCCCCTTACTCTCTCACAGATAGTGAGAACGCACTCTACGGAGGATCCATACCAGGGAAGAGCTGCTCCCCCTATTGTTAGAGGCCGAGGGAAGGCTCCAGCCCATGGTATGGGACGAGGACGTCCCAGAGTTATTCCAGTTATGCCACCAATGGATCCAGTAGAGGATCCTATCATCGAGGAGCAGGGCGAGGTGCCTGCAGCAGAGCCAGCTCATGTGGATTTCACGTCCGTACCAATATTCCAGGAGGTCATGGGCCGTATGCAGCGGTTCATGGATACTATGACTCTAGCCGGTTTATTTCCGGAAGACCCAGCCACATCTCAGGTGGAAGGGGGAGCACAGACCCCTACCACGCATGCTCATGGGCATGCTGTTGTTGTATACCAGACCCAGGGTGCATTACCCATGGGCGGAGCTCGACCAGTTACAACAGCTACACCGGAGTCCATACCAGCTGTGGCGGGTGATCCGCACAGGCTATTGGACAGATGGACTAGGCTTCATCCTCCTGCTTTCGGAGGTGAGCAACATGAGGACCCCCAGGATTTTATTGATCGGTGCAGAGACAGACTGCACAACATAAGAATAATAGAGTCCCATGGAGTGGACTTCACTACTTTTTAGCTGGAGAGCAGGGACCGTAGGTGGTGGCAGTCACATCTTCCCGGCAGACCAACAAGTTCACCTTTCTTGACTTGATGTTACACCCCGTGCGTCCCAAGGTGACGTAATAAATATGAGACTTGTTAATCATGATTTAAATAATTTTAAATTCATAATATGGCTATATATGATGTTTGGATAAAAAATATGAAGTTTGGGAAAAATTGGATTAAAGTTGCGGAAACACCGACTAAGGATTTACCTTGTAACATAGTTTTTTGAGAAATATATTTCGTGGTCTATATGAGGTCTTTTTGGGACATATTATATACCAAATTGAAGGTCTTGGAATGTAATTTCCAACACTCTTAACCGTTTATTCATACAATATCCGGATAAAAAGATATAAGCACCGGAAGATGGGCAAATAATAGGGTGCCAAGCTACCACCTTTTGACTTTTCAAAAGTTGATATATATTTTGTTAACTCTCTCTCTCTCTCTCTCTCTCTCTCTCTCTCTCTCTCTCTCTCTCTCTCTCTCTCTCTCCCCATCTCTCTCTGTTTCTGACTAGAGAACTCCATAAAATCGTGCTTGAACTCGCTAATAGTGCTTTAAACAAGAATATCATCTCGGACATGAAATCAAGAAGCGATAGCATTAAAACGATCCCTACAACGTAAGTATCGCTATATCACCTCTCTTTTTCTTTGAGTTTTGAAATGTATTTAATAGTTAATAAAAATTCCTAATTTCTGTATTTAAGATTTAAAATATCAATAAAAGTTCATAAATTCGTTTCCTAATAGTTAGAACTCACAGGACGGTAATCGGAAGCCGTGAGTTCGAGTTATTTGACTTGTAGTGGACTGTTTTTTGGGTTGTTTCGTGTTGCCTTTAGACTGTCTATTTTTCTACTGTGTAATGGAGTTTTGGAGAACAAATAGTGTAGAGAAACACCACATAATTATGGAATGGTGGGTTGGTCGTTCGTCTTTACATTTTTTAAAGTTGTTTGACACTACTTTGGTTGTCGTTTTATATATGAAGTGATTATGATGTGTGGGCTATTTTATGGTATATTGTGATGGAGATAAGGTTGGAAAATGATTCTTACATGTTGTTATTGTTATGTTCTTGTTGTTGTTGGTAAATGGTATTGGAGGAGGAGGGCCTAGTTACAGGGGAAATGCTGCCCAAATTTACGTAAATGAGCTACTAGTTTAAGTTGAGGACTTAGCCTTTACTCAACACTGATTTTGAATCTCCTTATGATGTGGTAGATTGGATTGAGTTGTTTGAAGAATTTCTTGGAAGGTATTAAGGACTCAACGGAGTTAAGGTATGTTAAGGCTATCCCTCCTTTCCTTTTGGCATGATCCGTACGATACAAATGAAACGAGCAAATATGCAACTTTTATAAATGACTGTATTCATAGAAATACTAGGGATTTATATATTCTTGATTCTCCATGTGAATTATTATTATATCCTTTGTTCATGGGTCTCAGAAAAATACGTATTTGATAAAGTTTGTCCGAAAGGCATATTAATTTTATGATATTCGAGAAATCTTATTAACGTATTTCTTATGCATTTCATGCATTTATACATGTATATTGACCCATCACCAGAAGGCGTTATATACGCGTATATTATATGTATTTGGGATATGGGAAGAGGTTATGGCGTTATATCCTCATCACCACCTGATCAGCTGGTATACATTAATGATTTTGCCCACAGTGGTTGAGATGATATGATGGGATGCCCTCAGAGGCTTGATGATGTTATGTACACATATACCTATACATAGTATGGTATTTATACGCACATGCATGACATTATAAATTTTCATGATTCACAAAGCTATTCAAAATTTCAGGTTGAGTTCTTTACTCCATGTTTCTTTCATGTCTTTTATATACTACCGTCATGCCTTACATACTCGGTACTTTATTTATACTGACGTCCCTTTTGCCTGGGGATGCTGCCTTTCATGCCCGCAGGTCCTGATAGATAGGTTGAGAGTCCTCCAAACAGGCTATCAGCTCAACGGAAGGTGTTGGTGCGCTTCATTTGCTCCGAAGTTGCTTGTTTGGTCCGTATGATTTAGACATGTATTGTTTGGTATGGCGGGGCTCTGTCCCGACCTTTATGATATTTATGTACTCTTAGAGGCTTGTAGACATATGTCATATATACGGATACTGGTATGGCCTTATAGGCCAGTACGTCATATGTATAAGTTAGTATTTCATGTTGTATTCTACTTATCTCACGGCAGCCTCTTCGGCTTAGTTATCTATGATAGTATGATACGAAAAGATACGTCATGTTGGTACTCGATTGAGTGAGGTACCGGGTGCCCGTCGCAGCCTATCGGTTTGGGTCATGGCACTTGGGATCAGTTCACACGCCTCTTCTTGGACAGATACATACCACCATCTTAGAGGGAAGAGTTGTGATTCCAGTTCGAGCAGCTCCAGCAGGGTCAGATGTCAGTGACTGACTATGAAGTGAGGTTCTCTGAGTTGTCTCTCTATGCACTTATAATACTACCTACCGATGCAGATTCGCTGGATTGCACTCTGGTATTCAGGCCACCATGGCACGAGAGGTGGAGATGGGGACTTCTTACGGGCTAGTTGTAGAGATAGCTCAAAAGATTGAGGGTGTCCGTCAGCGGAGCCGTGAGCAGGCAGTGAGGGATAAGCGGTTTTGATATTCGGGAGAGTTCAGTGGTGCCCCGGCTGGGGGCAGAGGTCAGTTTGTGAGGGGTCAGTCCAGCATTCCCCTTTATCTAGCACCGCCACCTCCTCGGGGTGCTCCAGTGCGACCTTATTTCAGTGTTATGCCTGAGAGTTCTTATCGCCCATCAGCT
Organism: Nicotiana tabacum; assembly: GCF_000715075.1. Taxonomy (NCBI): domain Eukaryota; kingdom Viridiplantae; phylum Streptophyta; class Magnoliopsida; order Solanales; family Solanaceae; genus Nicotiana; species Nicotiana tabacum. The sequence continues at coordinate 86,240,394 of NC_134102.1, forward strand.
ATTCAGGACTCATCTAGTGGGTATTCAGGTCATCAGGACCAGGCTTCAGATCAGCAGTCCATCGTACCGAGGGGTTGTTTTGAGTGCGGGGATCTTAGTCATGTACGGAGGTTCTGCCCCAGGCTTCGGGGTAGACCAGTGCAGTAGGGTCAGCAGACTATGATTACCGCACCAGTTGCTCTGCTAGCCGTCCGGCCGCCCAGAGGCAGAGGACAGATGGGTAAGGGTCGTCCTAGAGGTGGAGTCTCCAGCTAGGTTCTATGCTTTCCCGTACAAACCAAATGCAGTGGCCTCAGATGTCGTGATCACAGGTACTATTTCTGTCTGCGGTAGAGAGGCCTTAGTATTATTTGACCCAGGGTCTACTTATCCCTATGTTTCATCTCTGTTTGCTCATTTCCTGGGTGTTTTTCATGAATCCTTGGGTACTCCTGTTTATGTGTCCACTCATGTGGGCGATTCTGTTATTGTGGACCGGATCTATCGGTCCTGCATTGTTACTTTCTGTGGTCACGAGACTAGAGCAGATCTTCTACTGCTTGATATGATCGACTTTGAGATCATCCTGGGCATGGACTGGCTATCCCCATATCATGCCATCCTATATTGCCATGGTAAGATTGTTACTTTGGCGATGCCGGAGTTGCCTAGATTAGAGAGGAAGGGTTCGTCTGTCGGTGTATCTAGTCGGGTTATTTCCTTTCTGAAGGCTTGACACATGGTCGAGAAGGATTGTATGGCTTATTTGGCTTATGTTAGGGACACTAATGCAGAGACTTCGACAATTGATTCAGTGCCCATAGCCCGAGAGTTCTCTGTTGTGTTTCCTTCTGATCTTCCAGGCATGTCACCGGATCATGATATTAATTTTTGTATTGATTTGGCTCCAGGTACCCAGCCTATATCTATTCTATCGTACCATATGGCTCCGAAAGAGTTGAAAGAGTTGAAGGAACAGCTTGATGAGTTGTTGGCAAAGGGGTTCGTTAGGTCGAGTGTGTCGCCTTGGGACGCACTGGTACTTTTTGTGAAGAAGAAAGATGGGACTATGCGAATGTGTATTGATTACCACAATTTGAACATAGTTACCATTAATAACAAGTACCTGTTGCCACGTATTGATGATTTGTTTGACCAATTGCAGGGTGCCAGAGTGTTCTCAAATCAACTTGAGGTCGGGGTACCATCAGTTGAAGATTCGGGATTCTGATGTTCCGAAAACTACTTTCCGGACTAGATATGGCCATTATGAGTTTCTAGTGATGTTCTTCGGTTTGACTAACGACCCATCGGTGTTTATGGATCTGATGAACCGGGTGTTCAGGCCATATAATGATTTGTTTGTCATTGTCTTCATTAATGACATTTTGATCTGCTCACGTAGTATGGAGGATCACGAGCAGCATTTGAGAGTGGAGCTCCAGGCGTTGCGGGAACAAAAGCTATATGCTAAGTTCTCCAAGTGTGAGTTTTGGCTAAACTATGCAGCATTCTTGGGAAATATTGTGTCAGGCGAGGGTATTAAAGTTGATCCCAAAAAGATCGGGGCAGTTCAGAATTGTCCTCGTCCCACCTCGGCGACCGAGATAATGAGTTTTCTAGGGTTAGCAGGTTATTATCGTTGGTTCGTGGAAGGCTTTTCATCTATTGCGACACCTTTGACCAAATTGACCTAGAAGGGTGCTCCGTTCTGATGGTCCGATGATTGTGAGGTGAGCTGTAAGAAGCTCAAGACAACATTAACTTCAACATCGGTATTAGTGTTGCCTTTCGGTTCAGGGATATATATATATAGTGTATTGCGACACTTCACGTGTTGTCCTGGGTTGTGTATTAATACAGGAGGGGCGAGTTATTGCATATGCATCTCTTCAGCTGAAGCCTCACGAGACGAATTACCCGGTACATGATTTGGAGTTAGCTGCGATTGTTCACGCTCTTAAGATTTGGAGGCATTATCTTTATGGGGTGTCTTGTGAGGTTTACACTGATCATCGCAGTTTGCAGCATTTATTCAAGCATAGGGACCTAAATTTGAGGCAGTGTAGATGGCTTGAGTTACTGAAGGATTATGATATTACTATCATTTACCATCCGGTCAAAGTGAATGTAGTTGCAGATACCTTGAGTAGAAAGGCGGAAAGTATGGGTAGCTTGGCATTTATTTCAGCAGAGGAAAGGCCATTAGCTTTAGTCATTCAGTCCTTGGCTAACATACTTGTGAGGCTGGATATTTCAGAGCCCAACTAAGTTTTTGTGTGTGTCGTTGCCTAGTCTTCACTATTTGAGAAGATCAAGGCTCACCAGTGTGATAATCCACACTTGTTGGTTCTCCGAGAGACGGTACTACGGGGTGGTGCCAAAGAGGATGCTATCGGTGATGATGGCATTTTGCGACTCCAGGGTCGCCTATGTGTACCTAATGTTGATGGCTTGAGGGAAAAGATCCTAGAGGAGGCACACAACTCTCGGTATTCTATTCATCCATGTGCTACGAATATGTACCGTGACCTGAGGCAGCATTATTGGTGACGACGGATGAAGAAGGACATAGTTTAGTATGTAGCTAGGTGCCTAAATTGCCAGCAAGTTAAATATGAGCACCGGAGGCCAGGTGGCCTACTTCAGCAGATGACTATACCGGAATGGAAGTGGGAACACATTACTATGGACTTTGTAGTTGGGTTGCCGTGGACCTTGCGAAAGTTTGATGCAGTTTGGGTCATTGTCGACAGGTTGACCAAGTCGGCACATTTCATTCCGGTTGTGACTACGTATACTTCAGAGAGGTTGGCCTAGATTTATATTCAGTAGATAATTCGGTTTCACGATGTGCCAATTTCCATCATATCAGATAGGGGCTCTCAGTTTACTTCACATTTCTAGAGAGCAGTACAGAGAGAATTGGGGACCCGTGTAGAGCTCAGCACATCCTTTCATCCGCAGACCGACGGGCAGTAGGAGCATACAGTTCATATTTTGGAGGATATGCTCATGGCATGTGTGATTGACTTTGAAGGTCAGTGGGATTGTTTCTTGCCTTTGGCCGAGTTTTCTTATAACAACAGTTAGCAATCCAGCATCGAGATGGCTCCATTTGAGTCTTTATATGGTACGCGATGTCGTTCGCCTATCGGATGGTTTGAGCCCGACGAGGCAAAGTTATATGGTACTGATTTGGTGAAGGATGCCTTGGAAAAGGTGAAGTTGATTTAGGAGAGACTTCGTATAGCACAGTCCAGGCAGAAGAGTTACGCGGATCAGAAAGCGCGTGATTTATCGTTTGTGGTGGGTGAAAAAGTTCTCTTAAAAGTTTTTCCAATGAAGGGAATCATGAGATTCGGGAAGAAGGGCAAGTTGAGCCCAAGGTTTATAGGCCTATTTGAGGTGTTGAGACGAGTTGGGGAGGTTGCTTACGAGCTTGCTTTGCCTCCCAGTCTATCGGGAGTTTATCCGATTTTTCATGTATCTATGCTCCGGAGGTATCATGCTGACATGTCACATCTGTTAGACTTCAGCATAGTTCATCTAGATGAGACCTTGGGCTATGAAGAGGAACCAGTTGCCATTGTTGATAGGCAGGTTTGCCAGTTGAGGTCCAAGAAGATTTATGCGGTAAAGGTTTAGTAGAGGGGCCAACTAGTCGAGGAAGCAACTTGGGAGGCCGAGGAGGACACGCAGAGCAGATATTCACACTTATTCAGCACTCCATGTATGATTCTAAACCCGTTCGAGGATGAACGTTTGTTTAAGAAGTGAAGAATGTAACGACCCAACCGGTCGTTTTGCCTTCTAGAATCCAGTTTCCCTAAATAAGACTCCCCATATGTTCTTTCACCGTTTTATGACTTGCGAGGATGGTTAGTTCGGGATTTGGAAGGGTTCAGGTTGAAATCATAACACATGGTTCCTTAGTTTGGCTTTAAAAAGCCAAGTTTGACTTTGGTCAATATTTTGAGTAAACGACCTCAGAATCGGGATTTGACGGTTCTAATATGTTCGTATGATGATTTTGGACTTGGACGTATGTTCGGATCGGGTTTTTGATCACCCGGGAGCGTTTCAGTGCTTAACAGTGAAAGCTGACTATTTGAAGTTTTTAAAGTTATTTAAATTTAGTTTGGATTATGTTTTGGAGTAATAAAGGTCCGTTTAAAATTACGAGCCTGGGAATAGTTCCATATAGTGATTTAAGACTTGCATGAAAAATTTGGTGTTATTCCGATTAGTCTAAGTATGATTCAGCGCATTCGGAGAAATTTGGAAACTTGAAGTTCATATTCTGACTCAATTCAGTTTTGGGGTGTGATTCTTGGTTTCATTGTTGATTAACGTGTTTCGAGAGTTCGATCAACTCCATATTATGTTTAAAGACTTGTTGGTACATTTAGACGGGGTCCCGAGTAGCTCGGGTGAGTTTCGAACCACCCGGAGCTAAGTTGGAAAAACCAGATTTTCCAGTTCTGGTTTCCTTTTTCGCGAACGCGGAAGGACTCTCGCGTTCGCAATGAAGGATTTGGGGGAGATGGAAAATGTTCTTCAAGTTTGCGGGTAGGGGGTCGCGTTCGCGAAGCATGGGATCCTAGGCCTACGCGAAGGTCGTATCGCGTTCGCGAAGAAGGACGGGCCTGGGAGGGGGTCAGTACACTTTATCCTTCGCGTTCGTGAGAGAGTGCACGCGTTCGCAAAGGGAAGGCCAAGTAAGCCTTCGCGTTCGCGAGGCCCCCGTCGCGTTCGTGAAGGGCATTCGCGTTCGCGAAGAAGGGGTTAGCAGAGCTGGGCAGAATGCCTTAAAACGGGGCTTAGCCATTTTTAAGCCCATTTCTTCCATTCTTAGGCGATTTTGGAGCTTCTTGAGAGGGGTATTCAACTAAAAACTTGGAGGTAAGTTAATTCTATCCATGTAAGTTAAATACATAGATTATGATTAGAATATAACATGTAAATTGTGAAAATCAAGGGTTTAGATGAAAAATCTAGGTTTTGACAAAAAAAATGAGATTTTAACCACGTAAATGGTTATGGAATGAGATTAAAATTGTATATTTGAGTTCTTAAGATTATGGGAAATTATTTCCTCTGAAATTTTCCGGAATTCAGGCATGTGGGCTCGGGGTGAATTTTAAGAATTTTACCAATTTGGTTGGGAACTTAATCTAACAATCTAATTTCGAATTGTTGAGCATGTATTAATTAAATTATATAACAGTTGGCTAGTTTCGGATTTTTCGGCACCAAATTGAGGATTTAACGCGAAGTTGTGATCGGGAAGTGAATTTTGAGAAGAGGTAAGTCTCTTGTCTAACCTTGTAAGAGGGAATTTACCCCATAGGTGTTTCAAATAAATAATTGTCTCTAATTGTGGGGGCCTACATACGTACGAGTTGATAAGAATTTGTGCGTAGCTACTATTATTCTATTGTCTGGGTAGTGTTTAAGACCCAATTCATGAGTTATTTGGAATTATTGCATCATACTTGTTAATTTAAAAATGTCTAAATAATATTAGTAATTTTTGGAAAAATTGTGGAAGTTTGCTTATGAAATTAGTATTATTGTTGTATAAAAACCTCTATAATATCCAAGTCAAATACTTATAAAACATTCTCCTCTTCTTGTGGAGCGGGCCGAATGCCTCGGCAGTAGATAGATGCATCTATGGTTCGTGCCGCACGACCCTCGGTAGTGTACACATTATTCTGGATTGGGTCGTACGACCTCAACAGAAATCGTGCGTAATATTAAAAATTATTCGGTGCTTTGATATTTATTTTATTGTAGCTTGTGAAGGTAAATGATTATTTGGAAATTTGTCAAATTATAAAGAATTATTTGTTTCTGCCTACTAAGGAGAATTTATTATTGATCACATAAATTGTGTTTATTTAAATATTTTTATCTTAATACTATTGACCTATAGTGAGTGTCAAAGTCGACCTCTTGTAACTACTTCTTCGAGATTAGACTTGATACTTACTGGGTACATATTGTTTACGTACTCATGCTACACTTGCTGCACTTTTTGTGCAGGAACTGAGACAGTTACATAAGGCGGTCCCACCAGTGCGCATTCCCATTATCCCGAGGCCTAGTGGTGAGCTTCTTTTCCTAAGCCGTTCGGTAACACCTAGTGTCTCCCTTTGTATTTGTATTCTGTCTATTTTATGTTCAGACAATATTTTGGATTTTATATAATCTACTATATGCTCATACACTTGTGACACCAGATCTTGGCACGCACTTTAGTAGAATTATGGGTGGAAAATTATTATTTTGGTTTTATTTAGACTTTCTATTTTTCTTAAATCTTGCAATTAAGGAATACTTTATTACTCGAAAATTTATTAAAAAAGAAAATAGATGTTTAATCCACTAGTTGACTTGCCTAAAGGTGATGTTAGACGCCATCACGACCTATAGGTGAAATTGGGTCGTGACAACTAGCTTGGGAAGTGGTTGAGGTTGAGAATAAGATTACTTGAACATGGGTTTTAAGGTTGTTGAAGGATGGTCTTGAACTTGGAAATGAGACAAATTTCATATTTATAACAGACATGCAGAAGGTTAGTATTCTATTTTATTTTATTCTTATGCTATCTTTATGTTTATTTTTTTCCGTTTCTTTCATAAGTCTTACTGTGTTTGTTACGGTGTAGGGAGTGTATCAAGCAATGGATGATGTACTGCCAAGCTATGAACATAAGATGTGTGCCAGACACATCCTACCTAATTAGTCTAAGAAGTGGAGAGGCATTGAAAGAAGAAATTATTTCTGGAGGTGTGCCAGAAGTACCTATGAGACAGAATTGAGTAAGAATCTTGACTTTTTAGAAAGACTAGGTGGTAAATGAATCATTGATGACTTGTTGTGATATAACAAAGAAATACAGTATAAGGTATTTTCAAGTTCTTTAGCAACTATGATAATATGGACAAAAACATGGCTGAAAGCTTCAAATCCTGAATATTAGAGCCAAGGCACAAGACAATTATCACAATGATTGATGAAATCACAGTGAAAATAATTAACATGATTGGGAAATTGAGAAAATTTGCCAATGGATGGATATGTGATATCTCACTAATGGCATTGAAGGTTTTACAAGAAAACACATCCAAGTCAATGAAGTGTAACATATATGGAATGGAGACACATTATGTGAAGTGAAAGAAGTTGAATATATGAAACATTTGGTTTCCTTACAAACCATGGCATGCAGTTGTAGATCTTGGATGGTAAAAGGGATACCATTTGCTCATACATTAGATGCCCTTCACTTCAAAAAGCTAGAACCAATTAACTATGTTGCTCACTGGTATACCAAAGAGACTTACATGAAAGTCTACAATCATTTCATTCAACTTGCCTTTAATATGTCAATGTGGCCAGACTTCAAGAATGTAACGACACGATTGGTCATTTTGAGAATTTGCACTCTGTTCAGCTATTTGAAGTCTTGAGTAGTTTCGTATGATGTATTATGACCTATGTGAATCTTCGCTTTTGGTTTTCAAGTGAGTCGAAATTGGTTTGGAAGAATGAATTTCATGTTTGAAGATTTAAGTTGGAAGAGTTGACCAAGTTTAACTTTTGAGTATTTGACCTTGGATTAGAGTTTTGATGGTTCCATTAGGTCAGGACAGTGATTTTGGACTTGGGCATATGCCCGGATTTACATTTAGATATTTCTAGAAGGTTTCGACACTTATTGGTGAAAGTTAGAAATTTGAAGGTTTTGAATGTTCATAAACTTGTCCGAGAGTTGAATTTGAGGATATCGGGTTCAAATTAAGGTTCTGGGAATTGGAATAGTTTCGTTATGTCATTTGGGTCTTGTGTGCAAAATTTGAATTCATTCCGAGTTGATTTTATATGGTTCGGCACGAGTTTTGGAAGTTAAAAGTTCAAATGTTCATTAATTTTGATTTGAGACGCGATTTGTTGTTTTGATGTTGTTACGGATGATTTGAAGCATCGAGTAGGTCCGTGTTATGTTTTGGGACTTGTTGGTATGTTCGGATGGGGTTCCGAGGGGCTCGGGTGAGTTTCGGGGTGGTTTCAGACCATTTCTAGGCTATTTTTAGCTGATAGTTTTTGGCTACATGGGTGTACATTGCGAACGCGAAGAATTGGTCGCGATCGTGAAGGGTAAGATGGGGAAAATGGGCTTGTGAATCGCGATCCCGGAAGCATTTTGCGACCGCGTAGAGGAAATTCTATTGTCACTAACCCGACTTTGGAAGCTTATATATTGCAATCTATAAGGAATTTGGAGAGGATCTAAAAATAAAAGTTGTAGCTCTTTGTGTCTTATTTTCAGAAAATTATACCGTTTGTTATTTGGAGCTATGTACAAAAGGTTATGACTGATATACTACAAGTTGTCTGAGAAAAGTTTGGGAAGGGTTATGAAAGTTTGTTCATCGCGATCGCGGGGAAATGGCCGCGATCGCATATGGTAAAAATTGCCCTGAAAAATTCTGTAATCATGATCGCGAGGTTTGTGACCGCGATCGTGAAGGGTACCCCTGGAACAGTGTATATACCCCTAGAACAGTGTATAAAGTACTTTATTTCGAATGTTTCGAACATTTTAGTATATTTTGAGCTATGAAGCTCGGATTGAGGCGATTTTCATTATATGGATTAGGATAAGTATTTCCTACTCGGTTTGGATTATATTTTATGAATCCATCTTTGATTTTGGCATTTGACTAATGATTTTTATTAGTTTATAGGTATGTATAGTGTAGTCTTGTCCCACATTGGAAGATGAGTAATATCTCCTTGTAGTGTATAGCTATAAATAGGGACCTCTTGTATTTTATTTATCATCCAATATCAATAACATATTTTCTCTCGTGCCTTCTCACATGGTATCAGAGAATTAGTGAGAAAAGATCGTTGTGCGTCATTCCAGCGTTAACCGGGAAGAAAAAACTTAGTCATCGTGTAATTTTTTCGGTGACCTAAGGCTTGTCTAAGTGAAAGTCACTTTCTATTGGTGTTGTGCTAAAACCAACACCACCACGAGGTAGATCACCCTCCGACTACCAACCCCTAAAATTTTATCCGGCAGAAAAGCCGCCACGCTCCTCCACGAGCCGGCAACTTTTCCGGCGAGGGTTCCGGCCACTTTCCGGCCATTTTTTCGCGAAACTTCTTCAGGACAGTGTGCTCTCCTTAAAATTCCGAGCCTACCCATCTAATTCAAATCAAATTTTGGTCACTTTTATATTTTTCCGGCGTAAACAGTGACCTTTCTGGCCATTTTTTGAAAATATTTCTACATGACAGCTTGCTCGCAAAGGAATTCCGAGTCTATCCATCCTGGTTACAACAAATTCCGATAACTTTGGAATTTTTCGGTGAGCTACAGTGTTTCTGGTGTGAACAGTGTTTCCGGCACAGAACAGTGTTCTGTTTTCCTGCTGTAAACAGTGTTTTTCAAGCTATTTCTTTAGTTTTCTCACAAGAGTTACTTATTTCCACTATTTCAAGTTAACCCTACTACTACAAATTATAGTGACACGGGAACCGATGCTTTGAATAGTCGGATGGTTTTTTTAGCAGAGTATATTGAGTTCCTTCAGTATAAAGCATGTAAGCAGACATCTTCTGAGCTAACTTCTGTTGTTCAAACAGGTAATAGCGTGACTTGTTTCTCCCAATCTTCATCCTCCGAGTCTTGGTCATTGATTCAGGTGCATCAGATCATATTTCTGGTAACAAATAACTTTTCACTACTATTTCGTATTCTCAATCTCTTCCAAAAGTCACAATGGCCAATGGGTCTCAAACCATGGCAACTACAGTAGGTCAAGCAAGCCCACTTCCTTTCTTACCTTTAGATTCAGTCCTTTACGTTCCCAATAGTCCTTTTAATCTCATAGTTGTTAGTCGCTTAGCCAAATCACTTAAATGCGCTGTTTTATTTCTTGATGACCATGTTTTTATACAGGAACGCAGTACGGGGCAGATCATTGGTACCGGGCGTGAATCAAACGGACTTTATTACCTTATCCTTGCTAAATCACATGGACTCACATCTTGTCTTCATTCTACAACTTGTCTTGTTACTGATTCACTAGATTTATTACATAAACGGTTGGGACATCCCAGTTTGTCAAAACTTCAGAAAATGGTATCTGGTTTATCTCACTTGTCAGCTCTAGAGTGTGAGTCATGTCAGCTCGGTAAGCATACCCGCTCCCATTTCCCTCGGCGTCTTGATAATCGAGCACAGTCACCTTTTACTTTAGTCCATTCAGATGTTTGGGGTCCTAGTCGGGTCAGTTCCACCTTAGGATTCCGCTACTTTGTCAGTTTCATTGATGATTATTCCAGGTGCACTTGGATATTTTTGATAAAAAATCGATCTGAGGTGTTTTCTATTTTCCAGACCTTCCACGCTGAAATTCAAAATCAATTTGGGGTTTCTATTCGCACATTTCGTAGTGATAATGCCCGAGAGTATTTGTCTTCCCCATTTCAGCATTTTATGAAATCTCATGGGATTATTCATCAAACATCTCCCGTGCCTTCTCACAATTTTGAAAGACAAATTGGGGTTTTTTGTCTAAACTTTCATAAAGTAAAATTTTGAGTTTTGAACATCAATTCGGAGTCAGATTTGAGTGAAACTAGTATGGATGGACTCGTAATTAAATGGGTTGTCAGATTTTGTGAGTTTTGCCGGGTTGTGAGGTGCGGGCTCGGGTTTGACTTTTTGGTTGACTTTGAGCTTTTGATTAAAGATTGGACCTTTATCGATTGGGTTTGTTTCCTTTGGCATCATTTTATGTTCTTGAGTTACTTTTGGACAGTTTTGAGCCGTTCGGAGGTTGGTACGTACGGGGTGGCATTTTTAGAGTATTATTTGGCTTGCTCAATATTGGATTCGGCTTGTTCAAGGTAAATAACACTTCTAAACTTGGTGCTGAGGGTATGAACCCTTGAATATACGTGTTATGTGTTTGGTGTTGAGGTGACACACATGATAGGTGATAGGTTTGTGGGTGTGCACCGTGTGAATTGTGACGCGGTTGATTCTGTGGTACCGCGTAGTTACCTAATCTTGTTTCTATGCACAAAATTTCTACGTGCTAGAGTAATTAAACTGTGATCCATGTTAGAAATAATGTTTAGGCTATAAGCTTGTCATGTTGGGACCCACGTAGGTCATTCATGCTGTTGAATTATTTGCTTAAATTGCAATTATATACTCAATCACATTCATCATTTGCATAACATATCTCAATCTCTGTTATCATTTGTTGACACATAATGTTATCATTGTTTGGGTTGATTGACATGAGATTTGTGAGGCCGAGAGACTGGAGAGGATGTTGACTTAGTGCAGCCGAGGGCCTGATTGTGAGTGATGATGATGGGATCGGGATGCACGCCGCAACATGTCATGATTTGTTTATATTAGCGCTTGGGAAGGATCCGCCCTTCCGGAGTCTGACATACTAGCAGTGAGCGCAGTTACCTACTGAGTGCGAGTGTCGAGCGCGAGTGCCAAGTGATTGGGAGGACTGAGTGATTGGGAGGAGTGAGTGACTGGGAGAACTAAGTGATTGAGAGGACTGAGTGACTGGGATGACTGAGTGATTGAGCGTGCTGAGTGAGGTTGATTGCTTCGAGAGCATGAGCATATGAGCTTATCACTGTTATGCATTACACTTGACATGCACACTTGGCATGTAGGCATAGAGATGCATTTCCTCATGTTGTACGGTATTGTGACATTCATGACTTTACATGCACATTGACATGTAGGTATAGAAATGTACTTTCCTCATGCCATCTGATAATGAAACATCCTATCTGTTATTGAAAATTTTTGGGAAAAATCACAATTTTCTAACTTACTCATATTTTGGTGATCTTGGTGAAAGACTTGAATTTTACTGTTATACCTAAAAGCATGCCTATTTTCCGTATCTGTGAACGAGTTGAGCATCATATCTTTGAGTTATTACTTGTACTATTTTTATTATATTGTTACAAGTTGCTTGGCTATTGGTGTTGGACTCTGACCGTGGTCCAAGCTCGTCACAACTTTCAACCTAATGTTAGGTTTGTTACTTATTGAGTACATATGGTCGGTTGTACGCATACTACACTTCTGCACCTTGCGTTTAGATTTTGGAGTTGATGTGCTGTATATGGCGGGAGCTGGCATTGAAGATGAACCTGCATTCCAGTTATAACTGCCTCTTATTCATGGTAACTTTAGATTTATAAAGATCTATTTATATACATTTCAGACAGATGATGTATTTATTTCATACTAGTTTTGTAAACTCTAAATCTTAGAATCTTATAACTTGTACTACTAGTCCTTAGAAAGTTGTATAAGAGTCCAGTTATTTCATCATTTATTTTCTCTGTAAATCTCGTTTGTATTGGATTGTTGCTAATTGGCTTACCTAGCAGGTTGAGTTAGATGCCATCACGACTAGTTGAATTTTGGGTCGTGACACATAATGTATATGTTATTCCACCAACAGTCAAAAAGGTGTCAGGCAGGCCTAAGAGAGTTATCAGAAAATGGCAAACTGATAACAAGATAGGTAAGCTATCTAGGAGAGGGCTGGAGATGACATATAAAGCATGTAATGAGAAAGGTCATAACAAGAGAGGGTGTCATAAGACCAAGACAACAACTTCTAATCATATACCAAGTGCAGCACCAATTGACATTTTTATACCAAGTGCAGGACCAAGTAGTAGTTCTAAGTCTACTGCAGCACCAAAAACTAAAAGAGGAAGGGGTAGACCAAAAGGTTATACCATTAAGGCAAGACCCTATAAAAGACCAAAAATGGGAAGCAAACATAAAGTGGCTTTACCATCCATAATGTAAGTCCTATTATCACCTTTTGTATAACAAATAAATGGTACTATTTGTTTAGACTAACCAAGTTTACCTTTCTTTAACAGCCTGAATTGCCTTCAATTAGGCCCAGAAATATTATATCTTCAGTAGATATCACTGGAGATATTGGGCACACACCATCAGCTGGAGTGAACTAGAAAGGAAAAACATCTACGATACGAGGAAACAAGGTCATTCTGACAAGGTCAAAGGCTGCATAGTTAAAGTCAAGGAAGCTCCACAGAACATTCCTCACATCCTTGGAAGCCCTAGGAATATCTTGTGTACTTGGTAGATTATTTTGATCTTTTATAATGTATGGTTACGTAGAGTAGTTACTCTTTTGTATTAGCAACAATAACTGCAAATTTATATTTTATTTATGCAGTTGTGACCGCAATGATACACTCTTTTATGTTAGTAGTTGTGACTGCAATTATGCGCTCTTTTGTGTTAGCAATTGTGACTGCAATTATTCACTTCTTTATGCAACTGTGACTGCAATGCTTGGAACAACTGCTATTTTTATGGTGATTACTGTATCTAATGAATGGTGTTATTAAGGAACATCAATGACTGCATTTTAATAGTAATTATTGACTGCAATTATGCACTCTTTTCTTTTATGAGTTGTGACTACATATTAAGTTTCTTTCAATATAATTCTGGGGTTCAATATGCTTGCACAAAATAATTTAGAATCAAAACAAGCACCAACTTCATCCCAAAAACCATAAATATTATACAAAAAGATTCACCAATATTGAATACAATTAATCATACACCATCAAGGTTCAACAATGGTACCAAATGGATAAGAGAAACAAAGAGCCTATGACAACTTTATTTCATCATACTTCAAATACAATACTTGAAACCTAGTACTAGTGCCGATAATAACACAATATAAAATAATAACCCAATGAACATTCTCCCTTTCCCTTGATCGAGCAACTTTGCTCCTCATTTTCTTATCTTTTTCTTCCATCTTCTTAATTTTAGTTTCCAAGTAATCTAGTTGAATGCCTATCTTATCTTTGCTGCCATCAGATTGTTAAAAAAATTCAAAAGCTTCAACTTGATTCTCAAGTTTTCCAATCTCTTCTTTCAGTTTAGAAATAACAAACCTTGATGTAGGGTCAATTTCTCCATCCCTCAAACGTCAAAAATCACATGCTCTAGCAGCATATGATGAATAACAATAAAATTTATATTTAAGAGTTGAGTTCTTCTTATCTTAACTCATTTAATCTTTAAAATTAAATCAACTTACCCCATAGAATGGACAAAGCCCAATACCTTATACCAGGATTCCTAAGGGTCCAAGAAGCCAATAATGACAGCAAATATTCATGATTACATCGCACTTCTTCGGTAGATGCATGTTCATCCTCTAACATACAAAGCCTGCTCAACCTTTTCGAAGGCATTGTGGCCTTTACTGCAGTTTCCAAATAAAAGAAAAAGACAGAAATTTAGTAAAGACAGACTGAATTTGACTAAAATCACCAAACATTACCTACATTTGCCTTCAAAAATCGAATCTTGAACGTCACTTGTCGGTAATTTGATATAAAATAAATTAGAATTATTGAGATTGATATGGTGGAAGAAGAAGTAGGGTGGGTCGAGTATTAAATTGGAGGTAAGGGAAATATATTACCGCTGGAGTTGTAATTAAAGCTGACAATTTTATTTTATTTTATTTTTTTATTTTCATGATTATACAATAGCAATAAACGCGCCCATTTGTAGTTACGCACAATGCGCCCGAGAGATGGCTTACAAGAGTGCAAAAAAAAAAAAATCGTTCCTAACAAGTATAGGATGGTATTGGAACACACGTAAAAGTTGTGTATGAAACTCATTTTTTGGGACAAGTTCGAGATGCATATTTTTTATTATCTCTTTAATAAATAGTAACGTTGAGCACGTTAAACTAAGTTTCCACGAGAATAAAACTTCCCTCCAGTAAAGAAGTAGGTTAATATTGGTTCCTAATGAGGTTAAACTTGGTTCCCAATCAATATATAACTTGGATATTAATTTTTATACAAGCTTATTCAAAAATATCACACAAAATTTAAATAGATGATCTAAAGTAATTTTTGAATATCATTTACGGTTTTACAAAAAAAAGAGCTTCATGTTAACATATTATATTCAACATTTCACATAAAATAATTCACAGTTTGATTGTTACATCGCGCAAATAATATACTTATATAAAATTTAAGAGTTTAATTTTATGTACTAATATGAGATTTTTAGTGGACACATAAGAGACCTAAATAGGTAATTTTCTTCTATTCAAATTTTAAGTAGTCATATGAAATCATTTCATCTATTTAATAGTTTAACTTCTTACGTTATCACATTAAACTATAATAATATATAATTTTTCTGTTCCAATTTATATGATATTATTTAAAAAAATAATTGGTTTTAAACTTCTTATATTGCCCTTAACAAGATGACTCATGATCACACACATGTTTATGTCCAGAAGTCTCTTTTCCCTCTTAAACTTGTTATCCAATTAAATAATATCTCACAATATGATGTGAGACTGAGATAGTAATTGTTTGTAATAAATAAAATTTGATAATCTAAAAAATAAAGTAAATAACATACTCTTTACACTGTTTTGTATATAATAAGTTAATGGAAATTTTAATTTTAGCACATTATGAAACTTAAAGGCGGAATACATAGACAACCCCTTAAACTAGTTTATATTTTTCATTTAGACACTTTAACTGAGACAATGACCTATTGGACACCTGAACTATATTCAAATGTGTCAATTAAACACAAGTTGAACATTCTATAAACAAACAAGAGCGTGTGCAAACACGCATTTAACGTGACAAATGCAACCAATAAAAAAAATGACATGTCAATACATCCTCACTTTTTTCTCTATCTCCCCGTCTGTTCCCTAATCTCTCTCAGATAAGACACATTACTGCTCATCCCTTCTAATTCTTCTTAACCTTCATCCTTTTCGCATTTTTATCTCCAAAAAATCGTAGAGGGCTATCAGATGTTGGTTAGGACAAAGAGGTACAGAAAAGTAGACGAAGATTTGGCCGGAAAAAGACGGCGAATTCTTTTTTCGACTAGAGAAATTTAAATTATTAAAATACACAGTTCCCAGAGATTTGACTAATTATCCACCGTCGATGTCTTTCTTAACAATTGCTTCAATTATTTTCTAATGAATGGTAGTAATCGGATAAGAACATAATATGCATCTCTTAAGAACTTATCACTCGCTGTTGGAGTCAGATTATGCGGCGAAACATGACTTGTGAACCTGGGCTGAGTGTTTTGGGTGATTCTTGTTGTTTATCATGTTCCTTTTTTAAAAAAAAATTTCCCTGTTTGCACTCATTGTGGCTTGCAGAAAAACGGATCTTGCGGGATAGATTGGGTTCCGGCCAAAAATATTTTCTCATTTATCGTCTATTCTATCACTTTACTTTTCTTTAGTTTTTCAGATTTTTCCAGTCGCAAAGACTTTATTTGTTTGGGAACGTCAAAAATGTCATCCATTCCGCACCTAACTTTGGGTGTGAAACACATGCGATGACAGGTAAGCAATGAGTGTCTAATAGGTACACTTCCAATAGAGTTTAGGGTTCGATAGGTCATTGTCTAAGTTGGAGTGCCTAGATAGAAAATTTGGACTAGTTAGGGGCTATTTATGTATTCTGCCAAAATTAAAAGGAGCAATTTGTAATTGTGGTCATATCTCAAGGATGTTCTGAAATTTATCTTATCCCAAAGGACCAACATGAGAAAAAGAAGTGGGAAATATCTTTTGCAAACCACAGCAAAACCCAACAAAACCATGGTGGCAGTTGCTTCACAGTGAGAGCAGAGAACCAAAACAAGATGTTTATCACTCATCTTCCTAAACTCCATTCCCACTTCTCCATTTTCTGCCCAAAACCCAAGATTCTCATCACCTCCACACTCTTATCCAAATCCAAAACAACCCCATTTTCCCATTTTTCATCAGTTACAGCAGCAGCCAACACACTCCTCCAAAGCCCAGATTCACAAACCAAGAATTTGGAACTTGAAGATGCTCAAGAACAAAATACCCACATAGAAATTTCAGTTGAAAAGCTATTTGTTCCACCTGATACTGATATTTCTTCTGGTTCAAGGCCCTTGAGTGCTAGGATTTTAAAAGGGTCAAATATTGTGCTTAGCAAATATGCTGGGGATGCTCAAGTGGAGCAAGCCGAGTTTGTGAAGAGCAGTGTGGAGACTGAGGAATGTCCCTCTGATGGAAAGCCTGAGTTTGCTCTTGTTGGGAGGTCCAATGTGGGCAAATCTTCTTTGCTTAACTCGCTTGTGAAGCGTAAAAGGCTTGCTCTTACTTCCAAGAAACCAGGTTTTCATACGTTCTTTGCTTGAAACCTTTTGTAAAATGGCTGTAAATTCGATAACGTGTGATTCTTGATTGTAGAAAAGATGTGATCTTTGAGGGTTCTTTGGTTCATTAAAAATAATTTTTCCGAGTATAGCTAAGATATTAGGTTTCACTTGATAGAGAAATTTCTGATTTCATTGTTGATTACACATTTACATGTATGTGTGGCTTCAGCATTATGGTTAAAACTTTTGTAGAATGACTATTAATTTGATGAAGTGTGATTCTTGATTGTAGAAAAGATGTGAGTTTTGAGGGTGCCTTGGTTCATTAAAGATAGATTTTTGAGTATAGCTAAAATAGTAGGTCTCAGTTGATGGAAAGTTGACAGAACCATCAAGAAGATGTGGTAGTTGATCCCGGCAAGTATATTTTGGTGTATTTGGACAGAAAAGAATCGCAAATGCTTTGATGGCATATCAAGTCCCTGAAAGCAAAGTGCCTTAGGAATCTATATAACTGGAGCAACCTTTCCCCCCGTAAATGAATGAATTCCATTTCTAGATTTTATTAGCTCTTTGACTTTGGCTTGATTGCCAACCTTAGGTTTTTGGTGCTTTTGGTTAGCTTCCTGACTAGAACTGTATTTTTGTGTAATGAAGCTAACCAACCTCTTTTGTAAAGTTTTTGCATTTTCTTGATGCCAGTAATACAACATCTTACTTCATCAAAAAAGATCTTCACTTGATGTTGACAGAAATTTTGGAACTTTTCATAATTGATTACATGTTTGTGTGGCTTCAGCATTATGATTAACTTCTCATAAGGTAAAATTTGTATGGATTACGAATCATATAGACTTTCGAAAACTTAATAAGGTAACAGGGGTAGCAGTAAGGATTGGGATAACATAAAGAAGAACAAATCAATTAAAGTGGCTATCAACAAGTTCAAAGCAATTAAATTATTTGAAAGCGAGCTTGGGGAAGATATGAACACCTTAGTTAAAGGGATTCCAGGCGACCATCAAATCTTTATTAAGGGAGATCTAAAAGGTCATGTCGATAAAGATAGTTGTCAACTATGTTGCTCGGACTCTCTGAAAATATCGATGGATAAGTGTCGGATCCTCCATAAATAGTGTATTTTTGGAGGATCCGACACGGGTGCGGGCAACTGTTTTGGAGAGTCCGTGCAACATAGGTTGTCGAAGAGACAATTAAGTAAATAAAGTGTGCTCTCTCTAGTAGTATAAGCTTTTAGATGATATGGTCATACACTTCAACCTGGTATGAGAGCAGGCAGAGGTCTGGGATTCGAGTCTCACCGCCGCCATTATAATAAATGACTTTTCATGTGCTTGGCAAATGCAAAAAATGAATGAAGCCGGCACATGGGGGGCGTGCTTTAAGAGACAATTAAGTAAATAAAGTGTGCTTTTTCTAATAGCTTATGCTTTTAGATGAGATAGTCACACTTCAACAATAATGACCAAGTACACGAGATATGGTTATGGCATTAGGAACGATGAAGGAAAGGCTATCCTAAAGTTCGCTTTAGCTTATGATTTTTTGTAACTAACACATAATTTAACCAAAAAAAAAAATATTCGCCCCTAAACATTTAGAGTTAGGTTAACCATAGTCAAAATGGCTTTATTCTTAACCGAAGACGTTATAGTGTTATAATTCTGTATTGCTGTAATAAACAATTAAACTTTTTGGAAAAACAAAACAAAAAGTTAGTAATACTTGTTTAACGAAATAAATTCTGGAAAAAACAGTATAGGAATAAATCGAGCCCACTGAATACACAGTGTGTCCTTAAGGAAATTATTCCCCTCAAGTACCCGAGGTGCTGGAATATATCCTCCCAGGATAGAACAATTTAACTCACCGGAGTGTTGGTACCAAAACGCCGGTGAACAGCGAGCCACTCGAAGGCTGTAAAACACACTGGAATTTTTGTTGCAGAAGAAGAAGAAGAAGCTCAGAAAATTTCGTAAGGAAAGATTCTGGGATTCAAACTCTATTTATAGAGTTGCTGGCATTGTTTCTGAAAAGGTTTGCAACCTTTCAGAAATAGCCATGGCTGTTGGAATAGGGTTGTTTGAAATATTGCGGAAAAAATATATTTAAAATAATCCGGGAAAGAAAACGGGCCTGACCGAACCGAGTCGCGGGTCATGGGTTATTCCGGATTGAATTTTTCGTTAATTATTTAATTAATTAATTAAATAATTGAAAGGAATTTTGTCCAAAAAGATTAATCAATCAATCGATCTTTGACCAAATCCAAATCCTAATCCGAATCCGAAGCCGAGCCGAGCGAGCGACAACGACGACGGCGCGAGGCTTGCCTTTTTCTTAACTCTTTAAGAGTTAGAAGGAGAGCAATTATATATATACCCATCAAAAGCCTTTTCTTCCTCCGATATGGGACAATGTCCCTTTGCCAAGGGAAACTCAAATATTTCATTTTCCCTCCATTTCTCATTCACCCTCTTTAAGCTACACAAGCTTAAAATCCCAACAATCCCCCACATGAATGGGGAATGGCTATAAAATAAAGGAATGCATGGACGCGTGTGTGTTTTACATGCAAGAATTAATTGCATCTGGATAAGTAGGTTTCCCTTTGAACTTTCCGTAGTGAACTTATATCGGATATACTCGGTCAATCGGTAGATTTGATATCTTTGAACCGTCGAGCTTTGTTGTATACCTAGACAACATAAGTCACACAATCAATCCTTAACCATCTATGGTTCTCACGGTTGTGTTCGTTTCAGCCATGAACACCGCCTGGTTTCATGAGTGCTTAGAGAATGGGCCTTTACTTTCATTCCCTTGAAGCGGCTTACACTTCACACTCACATAGGTGATTTCTAAACGTGTAATCCTGTAGACACACTATCTGGTCATATCCTGCCAGACTTAGCAAATCATTAAAAACCTTTAAGCTTTGTTGACTCATCAAAAAGCCTTAATGCTTTACCTCGATTTCTGAACATTGTCTTCATCACGAGAATGGGTTGAGTTATTTGACAATGTTGAACCGTCATTCATAATTTTGTTTGATCTCTTTGAACCTAGCTCGTGGGATCTCCAGTCTGCTAGGTAGAGTTACCGTCATGATGACTTGTCCTAGACCTTAACCCCATTCCCTTTGATGATCTTTCAACTGCCTCTCTAGATAGGTCTTTTGTAAGTGGATCCGAAACGTTATCTCTTGACTTTATGTAGTCAATTGTGATAACACCACTAGAGAGTAGTTGTCTAACGGTATTGTGTCTCCGTCGTATATGACGAGATTTTCCGTTATACATAACGCTCCCTGCCCTGCCTATTGCCGCTTGACTATCACAATGTATACAAATAGGTGCCAAAGGTTTGGGCCAAAATGGAATATCTTCCAAGAAATTCCGGAGCCATTCAGCTTCTTCACCGGCCTTATCTAAAGCTATGAGTTCAGATTCCATTGTAGAACGGGCGATGCACGTTTGTTTGGATGATTTCCAAGACACTGCTCCACCCCCAATTGTGAAAACATATCCACTCGTGGATTTAACTTCAGATGATCCAGTGATCCAATTTGCATCACTATATCCCTCGATCACGGAGGGATATTTGTTATAATGCAAAGCGTAATTTTGGGTATGTTTGAGATACCCCAAAACTCGTTTCATTGCCATCCAATGTATGTGATTGGGATTACTTGTAAACCGACTCAGTTTACTAATAGCACATGCTATATCTGGTCGTGTACAATTCATGATATATATCAAACTTCCCAATACTCTTGCATAATCCAGTTGTGAGTCACTTTCACCTTCATTCTTTTGAAGTGCATAACTCATGTCAATTGGAGTCTTGGCAATTTTGAAATCCAAATACTTGAACTTGTCAAGTACCTTTTCAATGTAGTGAGACTGTGATAATGCTAGACCTTGTGGAGTCTTGTGAATTCTGATTCCTAAGATCACATCAGCAACTCCTAAGTCTTTCATATCGAATTTGCTAGCCAACATGCGCTTAGTAGCATTTATATCTGCCATGTTTTTGCTCATTATCAACATGTCATCAACATATAAACAAACAATGACTTCATGACCTGGAGTGTTTTTAATGTAAACACATTTGTCGCACTCGTTGATTTTAAACCCACTTGCCAACATTGTTTGGTCAAATTTGGCATGCCATTGTTTGGGTGCTTGTTTAAGTCCATAAAGTGACTTAACAAGTTTGCACACTTTCTTTTCTTTACCAGTTACCACAAAACCCTCAGGTTGTTCCATGTAAATCTCTTCCTCTAATTCTCCATTTAAGAAAGCTGTTTTAACATCCATTTGATGGATTTCAAGACCATACACGGCCGCTAGTGCCACTAACACCCTAATAGATGTTATCCTCGTTACTGGCGAGTAAGTGTCAAAGTAATCAAGGCCTTCCTTTTGTCTATAACCTTTGACAACAAGTCTTGCCTTATATTTGTCAATAGTGCCATCAGCTTTCACTTTCCGTTTAAAGATCTATTTCGAACCTAAAGGCTTATTTCCCGGAGGAAGATCTATCAATTCCCATGTATGATTATCCAAAATTGATTGAATCTCACTATTGACTGCCTCTTTCCAAAACGCTGAATCAGAAGATTGACATAGCTGCTTTAAAAGTTTGAGGCTCATTTTCAAGCAAGAATGTCACAAAATCTGGTCCAAAGGAAGTAGATGTTCTTTGACGTTTGCTACGCCTTGGATCTTCTATACTTGGAGTATTTTCCTTTGGTTCTTCCCGAGGTCGTTTAGGTCTTTCACTTAACGACTCACATTCAGTTTTATACGGATAGATGCTTTCAAAGAATTCAGCATTATCTGATTCCATTACCGTATTAACGTGAATTTCGGGATTATCGGATTTATGAACTAAAAACTGACATGCTTTACTGTTTGTAGCATATCCAATGAAAACGCAATCAACAGTTTTTGGTCCGATTTTAACCCTTTTAGGTAAAGGAACTTGTACCTTTGCTAGACACCCCCACACTTTGAAATATTTCAAGTTGGGTTTTCTACATTCCATTTTTCATATGGAATAGATTGCGTTTTGTTGTGGGGTACTCTGTTGAGTATTCGGTTAGCTGTAAGGATAGCTTCGCCCCACAAACTCTGCGGTAATCCGGAACTTATTAATAAAGAATTCATCATTTCCTTTAATGTCCGATTTTTCCTTTCCGCAATTCCATTGGATTGAGGTGTGTAAGGTGCAGTAGTTTGATGGATAATTTCATATTCCGAACATATTTCTGCAAATGGAAATTCATATTCTCCACCCCTATCACTTCTAATCATTTTGATCTTTTTATTCAATTGATTCTCCACTTCATTCTTGTATTGCTTAAATGCTTCAATTGCTTCATCCTTACTATTAAGCAAATAAACATAACAATATCGAGTGCAGTCCTCAATAAAAGTAATAAAATACTTTTTCCCACCTCGAGATGGTGTCGACTTCATATCACAAATGTCAGTATGAATTAAGTCTAAAGGATTTGAATTCCTTTCAATAGACTTATAAGGATGTTTTACAAACTTAGACTCAACACATATTTGACATTTTGATTTATTACACTCGAATTTAAGCAACACTTGTAAATTAATTAACTTCCGCAAGGTTTTGTAATTGACATGTCCTAAACGAATATGCCATAAATCATTTGACTCCAATAAATAAGAAGAAGCTGCAATTTTATTCATACTGTCAACAACCATTACATTTAGTTTGAAGAGGCCCTCTGTGAGGTAGCCCTTTCCAACATACATTTCATTCTTGCTTACAACAACTTTATCAGAAACAAATACACATTTGAATCCATTCTTAACAAGCAAAGAAGTAGAAACTAAATTCTTCCTAATAGTAGGAACATGAAGAACGTTGTTGAGCGTTAACACCTTGCCGGAAGTCATCTTCAGGAATATCTTCCCATAACCTTCAATCTTGGCTGTTGCAGTATTTCCCATGGAAAACTCTTCTTCGGGACCAGCAGTAGAGTAAGTCGCAAATGCTTCCTTGACAGCACAAACATGTCGAGTGGCTCCAGAGTCAATCCACCACTCCTTCGGATTTCCAACTAGGTTGCATTCCGAAAGCATTGCACACAGATCATCAATGTCATCATTCTTCTCCACTATGTTGCCTGTCCCTTCTTCTTATACTTTTTCGGGAGACGACAATCAGGGGCTTTGTGACCGATTTTTCCACAATTGTAGCAGCTGCCCTTGAATTTCTTTTTGTTCTGCTCCTTAGTCTGTCCAGAAGACCTCTTTCTCTTCTTACTTTTTGGAGCAGTCTCCTCAACGATATTAGCTCCCATGATCGTTGAATTTCCACGAGACTTCTTCTCGGCTGTTTTGTTGTCTTCCTCAATCTTGAGACGAATCACAAGATCTTCCAACTTCATTTCTTTGCGCTTGTGCTTAAGATAGTTCTTGAAATCTCTCCACGAAGGAGGCAATTTTTCAATCATTGCAGCCACTTGAAATGCTTCATTCACGACCATACCTTCAGCAATTAGGTCATGAAAAATAAGTTGAAGCTCCTGAACTTGGGTTCCAACAGTTTTACTGTCTATCATTTTATAGTCTAGAAATTTGGCAACCACGAACTTCTTCAAGCATGCATCTTCAGTCTTGTACATCTTCTCAAGTACGTCCCATAATTCTTTCGAAGTATTCATCGCACTGTACACATTGTACAAGTCATCCTCTAAAGCACTTAAGATATAGCCTTTACAAAGAAAATCTGCCTGCTTCCACGCCTCAACAATCATGAATTTCTCGTTGTCCGGCATGTACGCAGCAGGCACTGGAGGTTCTTCACTAGTGAATTTTTGCATACCAAGTGTGGTAAGCCAGAAGAACACCCTTGGCTGCCATCCTTTGAAGTTGGCTCCGGAAAATTTCCCCGGTTTCTCTGCCGGTGGAACAACAGTCCGGCTTGACAAGGCTATCGTCGTTGCTGCAATATTCGCAGAAGAATTTCCGTTATCAATTGCCATTTCTCAGTGTAAACAACAGAAGAGTTCAATTAATGGCAAAATCAAAACAGTAAACAATACTGTTATTAACAAAAACAGTATGTATAATAAATAAAACCGAAGTTTTTATATACTGTTTCACAGAAAAACGATGAAGTTTTTATGTTCTTCAAATCGTTTTATGAATTTCAATACTCTGATGAAGTTTTTTATATCTTCAAATCAGAATAGTAAAATTCAGAAGGAGTAGAAAACCACACAGGTTTTAATCTCCACAAACAAAATACAGAATATAATAAAATAATTTCCTTAAGAATGTTATAATTCTGTATTGCTGTAATAAACAATTAAACTTTTTGGAAAAACAAAACAGAAAGTTAGTAATACTTGTTTAACGAGATAAATTCTGGAAAAAAACAGTATAGGAATAAATCGAGCCCACTGAATACACAGTGTGTCCTTAAGGAAATTATTCCCCTAAAGTACCCGAGGTGCTGGAATATATCCTCCCAGGATAGAACGATTTAACTCACCGGAGTATTGGTACCAAAACGCCGGTGAACAGCGAGCCACTCGAAGGCTGTAAAACACACTGGAATTTTTGTTGCAGAAGAAGAAGAAGAAGCTCAGAAAATTTCGTAAGGAAAGATTCTAGGATTCAAACTCTATTTATAGAGTTGCTGACATTGTTTCTGAAAAGGTTTGCAACCTTTCAGAAACAGCCATGGCTGTTGGAAAAGGGTTGTTTGAAATATTGCGGGAAAAATGTATTTAAAATAATCCGGGAAAGAAACGGGCCTGACCGAACCGAGTCGCGGGTCATGGGTTATTCCGGATTGAATTTTTGAATTTTTCGTTAATTATTTAATTAATTAATTAAATAATTGAAATGAATTTTGTCCAAAAAGATTAATCAATCAATCGATCTTTGACCAAATCCAAATCCGAATCCGAAGTCGAAGCCGAGCGAGCGACGACGACGATGGCGCGAGGCTTGCCTTTTTCTTAACTCTTTAAGAGCTAGAAGAAGAACAATTATATATATACCCATCAAAAACCTTTTCTTCCTCCGATATGGGACAATGTCCCTTTGCCAAGGGAAACTCAAATATTTCATTTTCCATCCATTTCTCATTCACCCTCTTTAAGCTATACAAGCTTAAAATCCCAATATATAGAACATATAAGGACCGTATAGTTATACCAGAAGAAGTGATGACCACCTAACATAGGTTGGTGGTCTTGGATGTAAAACGCGAGGCGAGAGTGAGAGTGAGAAAGGAGACAACTTGCAAGTAATTGACAATTCAGTGGTGGGCATTAAAAGGCGCTAACTAGTTAGCATTTCAAGAAAAACTACGGGAGGAGGGAGCATGGGTCTTAGAGGGGGATTTTGACATCCTATGGGAAGAAATGTCAGGTTCAATTAAAAGAGTAGCAAACAAAGTGTTAGGTGTCTCTAAAGGTATAGGACCTCAACCTCAAGAATCTTGGGGTGGAATGAGAAGGTGCAAAGATATAGGAAGTTGCCAAACGCAAAAGATAGAGAAGCCTTTGAAGAGTACAAGAGAGATAAGAGGGAGGCTTAAAATACTAGTAAAGCTCGAGTGAGATACCGATCACAAGAAAGAAAAAGCTCGCAGAGAAGCCCTAGATGGCTTTAATCAAAAGCTAGGGACGTAATTGGGGAGAAAGAAATGTTTAAACTGACGCGACTAAGAGAGAAGAAAAGTAAGGACTTAACTCAGGCGAAGTGTAAAAAATGATTCTCAACAAGTATTGACAGAAGATAATGAGATCCAGGAGAGATAAAGGGGCTATTTTGATAAATTTATTTAACTCAAACCCCGATAACAACATTCTAGATCTCCAAACATTTGTGCACGATAGAACATTAGCTACACTTGTAGAATTAGGCCAACAGAGGTAAGGATGCTATGAAATATATGAGGATTAGAAAAGCTTATGGTGCAAATGGTATCCCCATAGAGGTTTGGAAGAGTCCTGGAAAGGTTGGAGTAGGATAGCTTACCAAACTATTTACTGAAAAGTGGTAGGATGCCCGATGGGTGGAGAAAGAGTACCCTGATTTTACTTTATAAAAATAAAGGAGCATTGAAGTTGTGCAAACCTAAGTTGCTCGGACATGGGTGCGGGTGTCCGATACGGGTGCGGATCTAGAGGTCAGTCCTTCGAGATGTAAATTATAAGATTCGGGGATACGGATCCTACTATGGATACGGGTGCGGGGATCCGGCTAAAAATAATTCAAAAAAATAAAAATATGAAAATATCTCTTAATTATGAGAAATTTTGTGGAATACTTACGTATAGCTTGTAAAGTGTGGATTTCTTTTTTATTCTCAAGTTGTAGATAAGTGAAAGATTGATTTCCTAGATAAGGATCTGATTTCGGGAATCAAATTGTATCTTGTTTCGAATTTTTTCGTCTTCCGTGGTAAAAGTACCCAAATTTGTTTGACCAGATCCGGTACGGATCCCATACCCACACCCATACTAGTGTCATGTCGACAGGGGTGCCGTGTCGGAGCAACTTAGGTGCAAACTATCATGACATGAAACTTATGAGTCATACGGTGAAACTCTGGGGAAGAGTGATAGTTAGTAGACTTAGGGACACTGTAAGAGTGACAGAGAACCAATCTAGATTTATGCCCTATAGATCTACAATGGAATGAGGAGTCTATATTTTTGCTAAGGAGATTGATTGAAGTTTAACGTGAGAGGAAGAAAGATATGCATGTGGTGTTCAATGACTTATAAAAGGCATATGATACAGGAGAAAGATTCAGTGCAGTTCCAGCAGTTTTTATCTCATTCTTTCATCAGATTTCCTTTAAGTGCCTTTGCCATTCTCCAATATCATTAGCTGACATTCCAGTGTGAGAGCTGAGCAACTGTTTTAGAGTTTCCTGGTATACTACTTGATA
The DNA here is from genome assembly GCF_000715075.1 of Nicotiana tabacum. Classification (NCBI taxonomy): domain Eukaryota; kingdom Viridiplantae; phylum Streptophyta; class Magnoliopsida; order Solanales; family Solanaceae; genus Nicotiana; species Nicotiana tabacum. The sequence goes on from NC_134102.1 coordinate 86,267,651, forward strand.
AATGGTCCTCGTACCGCTCATCAAAGACCACAAGCACACTGTTCTGTCTTTACCTATCTCAATTTTACTAGATTTTTCAGCTTTGTGCTGCATGCCAATTCTTCCTGGTGGCTAGAAACTGCCAGCTCCTTCTCTTGCTTTATTAACTCGAGTGAAATTGTATAGGTTCTAAGTTTTTGTTTCCATTAAGGTGTGGTAAATACGACGTGGTTAATATGATTTGTTTAGCAACTCAGTACATGGAAATTTTGATAGTACATGCTATTTCATTCTTTCTGATAAATTTGATTTCCTGTAAGTGCTCTCTATGTTTAGATAGGCAAGCAAAATTTTCTGGGGGACTTGAATGAAAGTAAATTGTTTTTCTTTTATATGTAAAATTAAATCCGACCTGCAGCTACTGAAGCTCTGATATTTTCACCTTTCAAGAATTTCTTTACAAATCTGCAATAAGAAACCGTCTAAGTAAGCCTGTTCTTCTATCTAATTGCAGGGAAGACACAATGCATCAATCATTTCCGGATCAACGATAGCTGGTACCTTGTAGATTTACCAGGCTACGGGTATGTACTTCACTGCAGAATGTTTTAAAAAAGTTGTGTATACTTTTCCTGCAGCATTCGAAAGACTACTGTGAAATGTGATGCTCACATTCTGGCCTTGCCGATGCATTTTTATGATAGCTTATCCGATGGCTTTCTATAGTTGCATATTGAATAAGTAATTATTATCCCCAGTAGCTTGAGAAGTGAGAACTCCCTACTCTATCATTCTAGGTCTTTCAGAAATGTTGGCTAAATTCACATATAGGAATTTTATTTCATGAAGAGGAAAATCATGATTGCTTCTGTTTGTTAGAAACTGTGAATCAGGACCTTGCATGATGCTGCGATTTTGGATTAGAGACTATTGTTAAAACATTGACCTGAACTGAACAATTACTCATCATATTCTGAGAGCTTGATGCAAGGTTTTAGCCAGCTTGACTAGGTTTAGCAAGCTATCGAAGAGACAGAAGAAGATGTTCATAAATGCTTGAGCACCAAGCGGACATGTTCTTTAGAGCGACTTCATGCAACTGTTGAATTCCCTCTCTTCTGTGAATCCAATTCAAAACAAATTATTGTGCTCGGACTTTGTTTTGTATCTATTTTCACGATAATCAACTTCTCTACACCCCCTGTCTCTTAGTCTCTTCCAATCATATTTTTGCAAATTTCACTGTCTTTATCACTCTCTCAAATAACATTGGAATAATCTTCTCCTTTTGGTGCCTCAAATTGATATCGTTAACGTTATATGCTTTCCGTGTGCCATCTCCGTCTTCTATGACATTTTTAATAGTACTTGCATATTCAAGATCAAATACTGAACTTTTGTTAATACTGAAGGTATGCAGCTGCGCCACATGAAGTACGGACAGATTGGGCTAAGTTCACCAAAGATTATTTCCTAAACCGGCCAACCCTTGTCTCAGTCTTCCTCCTCATAGATGCTAGCATCCCTGCAAAAAAGATTGATCTTGAGTATGCAAGTTGGTTGGGACAGAATCAGGTGATTCAGTTTAAATTATCTCCATTCCGATTTTATGAACAATGAAGTTGTAAGATCACATCATGTGAATATGAGGCCTCCTTTTGCCATGTGCTCAACATTTCAAGTTCTGAATTCTTTATGTTGTTCCTTGTTTGCCTTTGCACTTTCTGTGTGATTGTATGAAGTATTATTTTTAAACTTTCTACTCCAAGACCATACCTCATTATACTCAATATTAGAGGAAAATGGATTACTCCCTTACTTTGGATATCATTTTGCCCCCACCTAAGCAATCAATTCAGAAACCGCTGACCAATTTGGTTTTTGAAAAAAATATTGATGTTTTTCTGTTTATTTATGAAGACGCTTTTCTAAATTTTGTGTTGTATCGTGGGTGCTCTTTTTCAGATCCCAATGACACTAGTTTTCACCAAGTGTGATAAGCGGAAAAAGAAGAAAAATGGAGGGAGAAGGCCTGAAGAGAACTTGCAGGATTTTCTAAAGTTGATACAGAAGTTCTTCCAAACTGTACCACCTTGGATTATGACGAGTAGTGTCACCAACCAAGGTCGAGACGAGATACTGTTGCACATGTCTCAGCTGCGAAACTATTGGCTCAAGCATTGAGTTGGGAACTATTGGCTCAAGCATTGAGTTGGCAGCATATGCTTAATAGGTCCTGTGACTCTAAATTTTGTCCAACATCTCTACACTAACCAGTATTGGCAACTATTCACAGAAGAGAGTCATAAGTGGAGGTTAAGCGCAAGGGCGTGCAGGTTGCCTTGGAACTTAGAAGCCTGAGTTACTGGAATAAAGGGGACAAAAGAGCCTAGTGGTGGCTGCTTTAATCAATTCTTGTTATTGTTATGCCTTCTTACAACTAGTTATCCTTCTCGCATTCCTGGTCAGAGAGCCTGGCACTAGGGACACTCAAAATGAGAATGCCCAAGCAACAAGATTGTCACTCTTTGTATATAGCTCTCTTTTTCTTTGACCCATGTAATGTATGCTTTGCCAATGAAATGGACCAATAGAAATGCTGGCAATATTTATTTCGTGACTTGCTAATAAATGTCTTTTGATCTTTTTATACCTAGCGTCTATCATATTACAATTGTATAGCATGAAAAGTTCTTAAGAAATGGACAAAACGGAATGTTCTTGAAGGTTTGGACCAAAGTTAATTTGCTTGAGTTCTGTCCTCCTGATTCTGAACAAGGTGGATATAACAATATATAGAGTACAATTTAATCGCAGCGAGGTGAGGAAGAAACCAACAAACATTTCGCGTTGCCCACAATAAATCTAACAATATTCTTTTAATTGTACCAAAATAAGTAGGCGCTTGAACATAAGAATTGTAAAATTCGAAAAAATGGTAAAAAAACTTTTCAAATGAAAATGGTATTTGAAATTTAAAATAGTATTTGAACATAAATTTCAGTTTCAATTTAGGTTGTTTTTGAAGTTTCGTGAGTGATTTTAGTGAAAATTTTGAAAAATAACATTTTGTAGTTTTTCAAATTTTCAAAAATTTCCAAAATGCATATTCAAATGGGAAATTTTATGAACAAACGTTGATTTCGAAAAAAAATGATGTTTTTTTGAAAAAATCTTCCATCAAATTTTATGTCCAAACGGGCTCTAAGTCTTGTCACAACTCTTAAAGAAAAAGCTGGCTATATAGGAAAATGCATAACCACCTTAAGCATTAGGTACATAATGGCTTCGGTACAAGTCTGTAAAACGGGAGTTTCTACCAGCCATCCAGATGATTAAAGAGGACATCATTTACTTCAAATTATTACAAACAACTAGTAGCATATAAAGGACAAAAAGCAATCATCATTCGATCTCTGTCTTAAATAGGAACCACTCCACACTAACAAATGAGAGATAATACTCGAGGTACAAATATCCAAGACTTGATTCATCAGGGAATGTAAAGCAAAAAATCAAAACGAAACAGTTGAACTGTCTCTTTAGAAACTTAAGACGCTACAGCAGCACCCTTCTTCCTTGGTGTAGCCTCGGTTCCTGCAGTGTCCAAAAGAAAGACAAACCAGTTAATCCCACATATAACAGAGTTGAAGTATGCAAGCGCCAAATATATTTAGAAGAGATGCAGTTCGGGTCTATTTTATAATCTCACTTTGCACATTTAACCTTTACTTTGTTAGGACGATAGATTGATCCATCCTAAACAGAAACTAGGTAAGCTTAAATAGCCTTAGCCACAACTTAAGCAACAACTGAGTGCCATTTTGTAAATAGACATTTGGGGAAAAGGATAATTTTGTTGGATAAGAAAGAAAGCATTAAAGCAGGAATATATCAAGACAAGGGAACCTAGATAAAGAAAGGAAACAGAATCTGGGCAAAATAGAAACCCTCGAATCGAAAAGGAGATAAATATATGCCCCCAGAACAAAGCCATCAAGAAATCGATTCTCAGATCTCTGTCCTTGTAGCCGAAAGAAGAGGCAATTAGGGTAAAAATAATTTTACTATATGCATGTCCTCAAAATAGTTGTTTTTCCTCAAAATGACACTTCGAAGATGAAATTGCCCTCTAGAAAAAGCACACATGAATACATGAGTTGTAGGTTAGTCATTAGTGTTGTTCGTATTAGCTAGTTTGTCTATCAGAGGATCTGCTAAATTCAAGGTTAGATGCCTAAGGTCGTAAAATTGAGGGTCCAAGAGAATATTCTCTAATTACAAAAAAAAATAACAGACGACATACCTTCTCTGAAGTTGGTCTTAAACCTACGTGGTACATTGCGGAGGTACCTCATGCGGCCAGTTCCAGTGGTCTTTCTCCTAAGTGCCTTGACGCTCCAGTTATCTACAGTAAGAAATCAGCAAAATATGGATACCCTTTTTGTTTTCAAAAACCATCCAAAATCACTTGGATTGGTATTCAAAACTAAACCATTTTAGCTATTGTTACCAAAAAAACCAATTGGATCTCTGAGTTGTTTCCGCAAAATCAGCCACAATCCTAATTTCAGTTCGTTTCTAATGTGTAAAAGTTCCCAAGCCTTTTATTTCTTTTTAATAGGACAAAAAGGTTGCACTTGAAACAGCTACTTCAAAAACAATCTTCATGAAGCGCCCAAGTGGGGCCTCAGACCCCTTTATTTTGTTTAGACCTCGATATTTCAAAACCAATTTTTATTCGCTTACCAGCTGTTTAACTTTATGGCTGGGTAGGCCATCTCCCCTTTTCTTTTTCCAATTAAATTACCAAATTTACCAAGTTCCCTTAATTGCACAAAAACATTAAATAAAATTCAGCAACCGGAAACAATTTGAGAAATCCAAACCAAACAGACCCTAAGTTTGATGAGATTAAACACTACCTCTTATCAACTGACAATAGATTACGTCAATTTTAAACAGCCCTTCAAACAAATTTATCATCCCCAAAAGATGCTAGATCCATTAAGCAACGGGCAATGGCTACAAAAAGAATCACAGAAGTAAACCAAGAAACCTAAATCCTATGCACTTCCAGACCCATTTCCATTATTCCATCATTTTCCCCATTTCCTTCATCAAAATCAATGTTGGACGATAGTACAAACCCCCCAACTTTTTGACCTAATAGCAAAATACTAGCTCAGTAAAACTATCTCAATCAGTTATCCTATAATTACTTCTTTACACAATCACAACCTTTTTTCTAATCCAGACCAAACAAGCTCATAAGCAACTAAAAAATACATCAATTTCTAACATTAAAACATCTCTCAATAATTCCAGTTCCAATAAACAAATATCAAAATCAAAAAGGGTGCTTAAATTATGAAAAAAAACATACATTTTCTGAGACGAGCAGCAGGGTAAGCACAAGCTGAACAACGACTCTTCTGGATGTGGAAGCTACGACGACCACATCTCACACACAGTGTGTGTGTCTTGTTCCTCCTCTTACCAAAACTACCTGTTCCTTTTCCCTAAATACCATTCAACAACAAAAAAAAAACTAAACATATACAAAATCAAAGTTGAATAAAGAGTCGATAGCATTCGTAGATTGGACAGTTACCATTTGTGCAGCGGATGTGGGAAAACCTTAAAGCTGGATAAATTATGCGAGTCGAAAAAGAAGCAGTAGGGTTTTAGGGTGTTCGTTTGTTTTTATTTGGTTTTCGTTTTGCGAGTTGGGCCAGAATTGAAGTCCATTTGTTGCTTTGTTCAGGCCTTCAACTGTTAGGTTCTTTTCTTTAGGTGGGTTTACAGCATTGGCCCAGTCTGACTGGACCAGGTCCAAGCCAGTACGCCCAACTTTGCCAGTAAAAATTGCATGGGGCGTCCTATTTGATCGCCCATTTTTAATTTATACCCATTTTATTTTTCCGTTTGCATCCGTACTCATTTTTTTTGTTAAAAGCGTTTTAAAAAGATGATTTTGCCCTTCTTTAATAAAAGACTATTGACAAACTACAGGACAAAAACTTAAGCATGTTTAGGTTGAAGTTTTATCAAATAAACTAAAAAACTTCAGCTTGTTTAGACTGAAGTTTCGGATAAAATTCAGGACAAAACTGTAGACCGCGTTACAAAATTTCAGCATGTTTTGGTATGAAATTTTAGCAAATGAACTAAATAACTTCAGCATGCATTAGCAAAAATTCTTTAGAAAATACATACTGCAAGACAAAAACTTAAGCATGTTTAGTCTGAAATTTTAGCAAATGAACTAAAAATTTTTAGCATGTTTAGTCTGAAGTTTTAACAAATGAACTAAATAACTTCAGCATGTTTTGTCTGAAATTTTAGCAAATGAACTAAATAACTTCAGTATGCATTAGCAAAAACTCATTAGAAAATTACATACTACAAGACAAAAACTTAAGCATATTTAATCTGAAGTTTTAGCAAATGAACTAAAAATCCTAAGCATGTTTAGTCTAAAGTTTTAGCAAATGAACTAAATAACTTAAGCATGTTTAGTCTGAAGTTTTAGCAAATGAACTAAATAACTTAAGCATGTTTAGTCTGAAGTTTTAGCAAATGAACTAAATAACTTAAGCATATTTAGTCTGAAGTTTTAGCAAATGAACTAAATAACTTCAGCATGTTTAGTCTGAAACTTTAGTAAATGAACTAAATAACTTCAGCATGTTTAGTCTGAAATTTTAGCAAATGAACTAAATAACTTCAGCATGTTTAGACTGAAGTTTCGGATAAAATTCATGATAAAACTGTAGACTGCAGGATAAATAACTTCAACATACATTAGCATGAAGTTTTAGCTTCAATGTGAAACAACTTCATGCTATATTAACATGAAGTTTCAATGTGAAACAACTTCATGCTATATTATCATGGAGTTTTAGTTTCAACATGAAATAACTGCATGCTACATTAGCATGAAGTTTTAGCTTCAAGGTTGAATTAATTTGGACAAGTTTATGATTTTTTTATAAAGTTGCTGAGAGGAGAGGAGGAGATCGTTTTATATCTTTTGTCAGGGGTGTAATTATCATATTATTACGGATTTTTTGTGAGATGGCTACCAAATCAATAATTTTAAAAATAGGGTACATGTTAAAAGGTGGCACAAATATAGGGTACGGCTGCAAATCCCCCACGTTGGCACCATTTGTTGGGGGATGTGCACACATAGCCTTTTTTAGGATTCCTATTAAAAGAATAGCCAAACTTTGAATGCACAGTCTGAATTTAAGCCCTGACAATGTCTAACTTCATAAACGACAGCCTGAGCAGTCTAAAGTTGTCAAAACTAACTAAACTTTAAATAATTTTTAAAAATTAAATATACTTTAAATAAAATTGGTTGAAGCGACTAGCTGGTGTCATTTCTACACATTTCTTTTTGGTTAATGTAAGTTTAAAATATGAATTATTCAGATCTTACTGCTTAATCATTAAGTGTATTTGATTTTTCCTTTGCAATTACTTATTTTTTCTAAATAGGTTGAAACGGCTAGTTGTTTTATGTATTTGAGCCACATTTTTCCTATTTGATACGTTACGTACGTGTGTTTGTTGTACGAAGACTTGTGGGGGATGTTTGGGTTGGTTTCAGAAAGGTTTGAGAATGATTGAAACACTAAGTTTTATTTTGGGAAGCTTAAGTTGTTAGAGTTGACCAATATTTAATTTTTGAGTAGATGACCTCGGATTAGTGATACTTAGGCATATGTCCGGATATGGATTTGGATATTCCTATAATGTTTTGGCTTTATTTACCGAAAGTTGGCAATTCGAAGGTTTAGAAAGTTCATAAATTTGACCTAGGGTTGACTTTGATGATATCAAATTTGAATTATTGTTACGGAACTTGGAATAGGCTCGTTTTGTTATTTGAAACTTATGTGCAAAATTTGGATATAATCCGGATTGGTTAGGCTTGAATCAGATGCTTGGTTTGAAATTTGGAAGTTCTTGAACTTAAGAGAAGTTCAACTTGTGTTTTGATCTTTGATTCGTTGATGTGATATTATCATATGTGTTTCGAGACTTTGGATGGGTCCGAACAGTGTTTATATACTTGTTGGTATGATTGGACAGAATCTCGAGGGTATTTCGGATGGGTTCTAGACCATTTTGGAGTTGAGTGGCAGTTCTGGTCCTGGTGTGTCACATCCACGAGGTTTGGTGCGCAGGTGCGACATCACAATGTGGGTGAAGTGGGAACATATGCGAAGGGGAGCTGGAGCTGGGACTTCGCTCCTACGGACGTCCATGCATAAAAGCGGAAGCGTAGAAGCAGACGCATTTGCTCACCTGTGGTGCCGCACAAACGGTTGAGTGGTAGTAGGTGCGGGTTTGGCTGAGTGGAGGAGATTTCGCGAATGCGAGTTAATTCTTGTAGAAGCGAGCACGCAAAGCGCTTATTTTGTTCGTAGAAGTGAAACCACTAGCAGTCTTATTTTTTAAAAGGATTGGCTCATTTATTATTATTTGGAGTTTTGGAACTCGGCTATAGGAAATTTTTGGAGAGATTTTCACCACACCTTTGAAGGTAAGTAATTCCTTCTTGATTTTGATGACAAATATTGTTTCCCCATGGATTATTACACATAAATTATGAAAATATAAGGTGAATTTGGGGGGAGGGGTTACTATAATTTTGGAGAGTATAAATTGGGGGTTTAAGCTATCTAGCATAGGGGGTGCAAGGGTGAAGATACTAGAGTGGTTTGACACTCCTAATCAGATTTGGACTTAGTTTTGGAATCTAATCATATATTTAGACTCATGGGATTATGCGTAGTTGAGATCTACCCTTTGAATCGGGTTTTGACCATGTGAGACTGGGTTAATTTTTGTTGACCTTTTGGGAATTGAAAAAGATTGAAGCTTTATAGTTTGAAATTGATTCCTATAGCTTTATTTGATGCTATTGAGTTATTTTTGACTATATTCGAGCCATTCAAAGGCTAATTTGTGAGGGAAGGCATTTTTGGAGTATTGATTTTGCTTGTTTAAGGTAAATAATTTGCCTAACCTTGGTTTGAGAGACTCATTGCTTGAATTGTTAATGACGATTGCGTGCCGAGACGCACATGCGGGGAATGAGCATGTGTGCGTGCACCAAGTTTTATTCATGTTCAGGATAGTCCTTAGGTTGTGTTATGCTACCTCTTGCTATTACGCTTCAAATGTTTATACCCTTTCGTGAGCTTCTTAAATCATGCTAGAGCTCATGTGTAGGTTAATTTTCTGTTGAAATACGATAATTACTATTTTGTGGCGTATCCGCCTAATCTGAGTTGTGGTAGCCCACATTGCACATGCATATACCTTAGCATGTTACTTTTTTATCAGTCCATGACAATGTGATTTGATATTCATTGTTCGTATATATGTATTCTTGTATATGCTTTCTGTGTGATATGGACTGGATTGACAACACGTGAGTGGTCCGTGCGAGATGATTTACAATAGCACGTGAGTGGTCTGTGTGATGGTTATGATTATGGCATATGAGTTGTGTGTGCAACATGTGAATAAGGATCTATTCTCCTAGGGTCATCCTCTCAAGTTTTTCTCTTGATGACGTACACGCGGTATAAGAAAAACTATCACGATCCCAAATCTCCCACCGTAGGATGTCGTGATGGTACCTAGTCTTTAAGACTTGGCAAGCCTAACATACATGATGAAATAACGAAAATAATAATAGAACTCCAAATTCAAAACCAACCAGTTATCAAAACAGAATCTCCACAATACAGTTGACAATAACTCCCCAAATTCTGATAAGACTGAGTCATAAGCTCTACTCGAATAAACTAAACCAATCCCTAATACATCAGCGTCTAAGTAAAGAGTAAGTAGTAGAAAAGAAACAAGGACAGAGGGTGACTCCGAGGCCTGTGAACGCCGACAGGTATACCTTGAAGTCTCCTATCCGAATGCGCTACTCACTGGAGCCTAGCTTGGTATGAGGTACCTGGATCTGCACAAAAAAATGTACAGAAGTGTAGTATGAGTACACTACAATGATATTCAGGAAGTATCAAGCCTAACCTCGGTAGAGTAGTGACGAGGTTAGGTCAAGACACCTATTGGAATAAATAAAGAAACTAAACCGGTATGGTACAATATAATAATAGAAACAAGGAAGCTACACTGAAATTAAGGCAATAAAGGCATCAAGGGAGGAACACATAATAAGAATACCAAGGAAACAGTGCAGACAAAACACAAGTGATGTAAATAAAAGGTAACAACAGGAATCACGTCTGAGGTACCGCCTCGTATCTCATTTCACAAACACAATCACAATCTTTCCTTATCTCACCGCGGGAGCCTTACATTTAGTTTTGAAAAATTATTTTTCCCGAAATAGCTACCCGCATTTTAGCCCACCTTATCACACTGCGTGGCTTCAGGTAGTTCCCCTACTAGCAACACGAGTATCAAGCCCATCTTATCTCACCGCATGCGTATCAACCCCTATCCTTATATCACCGCATGCGTATCAATATCACAACTCGCACCTCAAGTGACCAATACCACAACTTGCCAAAAGAATCAACAATAACAATATTTCTACAATAAATACCCCATGGCTCAACCACAATGTGTATAAGAGTCTCAACAATAGCAACTGAAAGTGAGTAGCTCAACAAGAATAATGTTTCAACAATTTACAACCATGCCTCAATGTGATCACGACTTTTACAACTTCAACACCAAAACTCAACAATAAGATATTCCCAGAAATAACAACTTCAAGTAAGGTAGCTCAATAGTCAAATAATTAACAAGGCAATAAGGAAATAATAACTTCAACTAAGCATGTAAGGGCAACTAATAAGTAAGAGATGGGACAAGTATTAACAATGTCAAATAAAGCATATAAGGATGGATTTACGATGATGGATATAACATGTTATGATAATTCGATTAAAGGCATGAAAATAATCTACAGAGCTTAAACCAGTCAATTACCACATATAGCCCGTGTACCCACCCGTCACCTTGCGTACACGGGTTTCACGTACTATAAATGACACAAAACAACTCCAATCCTAAGGGGTAATTTTCCCCACACAAAGTTAGGCAAGACACTTACCTCAAACAAGCTAACTCAATGTTATGACCCCAATTTCCCTCTGAAGGATGTTATGATAGCACCTAGTCTTTACGACTAGGTAAGCCTAACAAATAATAACAACTGAGGAAGTATAACAAGTTACTGAAAACAACTGAATAATAGATAAAAGCCTTTCGAATACAAAATCTCACGATATACACCTAAAAACTTGGTGGAACTGAGTCATAAGCTCTATAGAATACAACTAGAGTACTACTACATCACTGTCCGAAAGAAAATGCAACATGAGGTAACATAGGGAAGGTGATTCCGAGGCCTGCGGACGTAGAGCAGGTATACCTTGAAGTCTCCCAAGCAGCATCTACAACAATCCTTTAACGACCGGCACGAGCATACGTACCTGGATCTGCACAAAAAGATGTACATAATTGTAGTATGAGTACACCATAACAATACCCAGTAAATATCAACTCTAATCTCAGTAGAGTAGTGACGAGGCCATGTCAAGACATCTATTAGGATATAAAATAGATAGTATGAAAGTGTAACACATGCATTTAAAGGGAAATGAAGAACAACTGAAATGAAACCAAGATAATAACATGAACTAGTACTAGAAACCAACAACGAAAATAGCATAAAAAGAAGCAACTAAATAGCTACAATAATCATGTACGGTCCATCACTACTAGAACAATTAAGAGTGAAACAACAAGATATACTCCCACCAAAACACTTTGCAACATGAAATAACAACAAGAATCAAACCGAGGTACCGCCTCGTATAATCAGAAATCATAACCGAGGTACCGCCTTGTATTCACTATTCTCAATTTCAATCACAATCTTTCCTTATACCCCGCATGAGCCTTACATTTAAAAATAGGTTTTGAAAACAGTTTTTCCGAAATAGCTACACGCACTTTAGCCCACCTTATGACGCTGCGTGGCTTCACGTAGTTCCCCTACAAGCAACATGCAGCATAAGTTCCCACCTTATACTGTCGTATGCACATCAACCCAATCCTTATACTACCGCATGCGCGTCAATATCATATCACATTAACAGTTCGCACCATAAGTGCCCACATATCACAACTTACCAACAACAACAATATCAATATTTCCACAACGATAGCTTACGGCTCCACCACAACGTATACAAGAATATCAACAACAACAATGGATGAAAAATGCTCAATAAGATAGATGTTTCAACAATAACCAACATCGCCTCAACGTATTAACGACTTTCACAATTTCAACACCAAATAACTCAACAACGAGAAAATAATGTATAACCACGATATTAGATAAGACTAACTCATAATAAAGGAAATAATATTCAACAATGAGTCTCAATTAATGGAAATCAATAAGTAAAGGGATAACACGAACAATTAATTCAAACAATGAAAATTAACAATGAAGAGATAACATGTAACAATAAAGGAGACAACAAGTTTAACTAAAGCATGGGAGAAATTTAGCAAGTATGATGTAGAACAAATACTACACAAGTCAACTAAGGCATTTAAGGATAGTCTAACACAATTAAGGATAATTTGACTATGAGAATTTAGAACATAATATGGCATTTCAATTAAGGCGTGAAAATAGTCTAAGCAGCCTAAACCGGTCAAGTACCACGTACGACCCGTGTACCCACTCGTCACCTTGCATACATGGATTTCACTTAGCACTATTGAATCACACAATACCAATCTTAAGGGGTAGTTCCCCCACACGATGTTAGGCAAGACACTTACCTCAACTAGGCCAATTCAACCCTCGGAAATAGCTTTTCCCTTAAAATCTGCCTCTACCTGGACCTCCGCAAATGCGACCAGGTCGATCGCAAATGCGATCTAGCTCTTCCCTAGGTACACTTCGCAAATGCGATTACTGGGTTTGCAAATGCGAACCCAGTAGACTTGGCCTACCTTCATAAATGCGAACCAAAATCTTGCAAATGCGAGATCTGAGGCGTGTACAAAAAAACCAACAAACTTTAATTCCAACAACACTCCGCTAAGCTTCCGAAACTCACCCGAGCCCTCGGGGCTCCAAACCAAACATCTACACAAGTCTAAAAATATCATACAAACTCGCTCGCGCAATCAAAACACAAAAATAACATCTAAAACTATGAATTGAGCTCTAAAACGCATGAATTTCAAAGGAATTTTTGAGAACTTCTAGAATTATAACTAAGCATCCGAAACCTATCAAATCAACTCCAAACGACACCAAATTTTGCAGACAAGTTCTAAATTCCATAATGGACCTATTCCAAGTCCCAAAATTAAATTCTGAGCTCGATAGCTAAAAGTCAACATACAGTCAAACTTTTCAACTTAAAATTACCAAATTTCGGCAAATCAACACAAATCAACCTACGGACTTCAAAAATCAATTCCGGGCATATGCCTAAGTCCGAAATCATGATACGAAGCTATCGGAGTCATAAAATACAGTTCCGGGGTCGTTTTCACAAAAGTCAAAGTTTGGTTAATAAAGCATAACCACGCATGTGTTAAGAAATAAAAAGGGAAACGAAGGCACAATTACATAAAATGACTGATCAGATTGTTATATTCTCCCCCTCTTAAAACATATATTCGCCCTCGAACGTGTATAAGGACATACCTGAGGTGGTGAATAGATGAGGATAACGACTTTGCATGTCGTGCTTGATCTCCCAGGTCGCCTTCTCGATCGGATGACCCCTCCATTAAACCTTCACTAAAGCAATATCCTTTAATCTCAACTTTCAGACATGTCCATCCAAGATAGCCACATGCTCCTCAATATAAGTCAAATCCTCGTCCAACTGGACTGTGCTGAAGTCTAGAACATGAGATGGATCACCATAATACTTTCGGAGCATAGAGACATGGAGCACCGGATGAATCGCAGATAAACTAGGTGGAAAGGCAAGCTTCTAGGCCACCTCTCCAATCTTCTCAAGGATCTCAAAAGGTCTGATATACCTAGCGATCAACTTGACTTTATTCCCAAACCTCATCACATCCTTCATGGGTGAAACTCGGAGCAAGACTCGCTTTCCGACCATAAATGCAACATCACGAACCTTCCGATCCACATAACTCTTCTGTCTCGATTGGGCTATGCGAAGCCGATCCTAGATCATCTTGACCTTCTCCAAAGCATCTCAAACCAGATCCGTGCCTAATAACTTAGCCTCTCCCGACCATAAATGCAACATCACGAACCTTCCGATCCACATAACTCTTCTGTCTCGATTGGGCTATGCGAAGCCGATCCTAGATCATCTTGGACTTCTCCAAAGCATCTCAAACCAGATCCGTGCCTAATAACTTAGCCTCTCCCTACTCAAACTACCCAATTAGAGAACAATATCGTCTCCTATATAGAGTCTCATACGGAGCCATATGGATACTCGACTGGTAGCTTTTATTGTAGGCAAACTCCACAAGTGGCAAACTGATCCCAAGCACCCCAAAAATCCATAACACAGGCGCGAGGCATGTCCTCCAATATCTGAATAGTGCGCTCAAACTGCCTGTCCATCTGAGGATGAAATGCTGTACTCAAATCAACCCATGTGCCTAGATCATGCTATACAGCCTTCCAGAAATGCGATGTGAACTGCGTACCCCGATCAGAGGTGATGGATACCGGTACGCCATGAAGTCGGATAATCTCGCGGATATAAACCTGAGCCAGCTGCTCTGAAGAATAGGTAGTCACTACCGGAATAAAATGAGACGACTTGGTCAACCCGTCTACAATCACCCATACTGCATCAAACTTCTTTTGAGTTCGTGGGAGCCCAATAACGAAGTCCATGGTGAAACGCTCCCATTTCCACTAAGGAATCTCAAGCCGCTGAAGCAAATCACCTGGTCGCTGATGCTCATACTTCACATGTTGACAATTTAGGCATCGAGTTACATACTTCACTATGTCCTTCTCCATCCTCCTCTACCAATAGTGCTGCCTCAAGTCCTAATACATCTTAGCGACACCCAGATGAATGGAGTATCGCGAACTGTGGGGCTCCTAGAGAATCAACTCACGCAAACCATCCATATTGGGCACACATAACCGACCCTACATCCATAACACACCGTCATCCCTAATAGTAATCTCCTTGGCATCGCTGTGCTGAACCGTGTCCTTGAGGACAAACAGATGGGGGTTGTCATACTGACACTTTCTGATACGGTCATATAGAGAAGACCGAGAAACCACACATGCATGTACTCGATTGGGCTCCGAAATATCCAATCTAACTAACTGGTTGGCTAAGGCCTGAACCTCCAATGCTAATGGTCTCTCAGCTATCGGTAGATATGCTTATCTACCCAAACTCTTCGCCTTTCGACTCAAGGCATCGACTACCGCATTGGCCTTCTCATGATGATACGGAATGGTTATATCATAGTCCTTAAGTAACTCTAACCACCTTCGCTGCCGCAAGTTAAGATCTTTCTGTTTGAATAGATGTTGTAAACTCCGGTGGTCGATAAAGACCTCACAAGGAACACCGTATAAATAATGCCGCCAGATCTTCAATGTGTGAACAATGACTGCCAACTCCAAATCGTGGATTAGATAATTCTTCTCATGAGTCTTCAACTGTCAAGACGCATAGGCAATCACCCTACTGTCCTGCATCAACACTGTGCCAAGGCCCACACGTGACAAAACACAATACATAGTATAAGACCCCGAGCCCATAAGCAACACCAATACTGGGGCTGTAGTTAAAGTAGTCTTGAGCTTTTGAAAGCTCACATTACACTCCTCGGTCCATCTGAAAGAAGCACCTTTCTAGGTCAATCTGGTCATAAGTGTAGCAAAAGATGAGAAGCCCTCTACGAAACAACGATAATACTAGGCCAAACCAAGGAAACTCCGGATCTTAGTAGATGAAGATGGTCTGGGCCAACTCTGCACCCCCTCAATCTTCTTCGGATCTACCTTGATCCCCTCACTCGACACCACATGACCCAAACACGCCACCGAATCAAGCCAGAATTCATACTTTGAGAACTTTGCATATAACTTCTTCTCTCTCAAGGTCTGGAGCACGGTCCTCAAGTGCTTCTCATGATCTTCCCGACTGCGGGAGTACACCAAGACGTCATAAGTAAACACAATGATGAATGAATCAAGATAAGGCCGAAAGACACTGTTTATCGATGCATAAATGCTGCTAGGGCGTTGGTCAGCCCAAATGACATCACGAGGAACTCGTGGTGACCATACCGAGTCCTAAAGACAGTTTTTGGAATATCCGGATCCCAAATCTTCAGCTGATGATAACTTGACCGCAAATCAATCTTGAAGAACACTCTGGCACCCTATAGCTTATCAAATAGGTCATCAATATATGGCAATGGATACCTGTTCTTCACTGTAACCTTGTTCAACAGATGATAATTAATACACATGCGCATAAAACCATCCTTCTTCTTCACAAACAAGACCGGAGCAGCCCATTACGACACACTAGGCCGAATGAATTCCTTATCAAGCAACTCATGCAACTACTCATTTAACTCCTTCAGCTCTGCTAGGACCATACGATATGGTGGAATAGACATGGGCTGAGTGCCCGACAACAAGTCAATACCAAAATCGATATCTCTGTCAGAAGGCATACCCGAAAGATCTGCTAGAAAAATATTTGGAAAGTCTCTCACTACCAGAACTGACTCAACGGTAGGAGTATCAGCACTGACGTCCCGCACATAGGCTAGATAAGTATTACACCCCTTCTCAACCATCCGATGAGCCTTCATAAATGAGATGGCCCTGCTAGGAACATAATCTAATGTACCCCTCCACTCTAACTGTGGTAAACCTGGCATAGCCAGCGTCATAGTCTTGGCGTGACAATAAAGTATAGCATGATAGGGCGACAACCAGTCCATGCCCAAGATAACATCAAAGTCTACCATACTAGGTAACAACAGATCGACTCTGGTCTCAAAACCACCAATAATAACTAAATACGACCAATACACACGGTCCACAACAATAGAATCTACCACAGGTGTAGATATATTTATAAGAGAACTCACAAAATCAAGAGATACATCCAAATACGGAGCAAAGTAAGATGACACATATGAATAAGTGGATCCCGAATCAAATAAGACTGATGTATTTCTATGGCAAATCGGAACCATACCTATAATGGCTGAGTCTAAAGCAATTGCCTCTGTCCTACTCGGAAGAGCATAAAATCTGGCCTGGTCTTCCCCTCTAGGACGACCTCTACCCGCCCGTCCCCCACCCTTAACTGGTTGTGCGGGTGGAGCGGTAACTGGGGCAGCAATCATAGCGTGAGAAGTCTGCGGACCTGATTGAATCCGTGGAGCCTGAATAGTCTGGGAAGGTGCACCCCTTCTGAGTCTGGGCCAGTCTCTGACCATGTGGTGGGTATCACCACACTCATAACAAGCTCTCGGTGGGCGTGACATCTAGGACTGGCTCGGGCCTAGTCGGCTGGACTGACCACTAAAGGCACCCTATGCAGAAGGTGCACTAGAAAGTGGCTGCGCAAAGTGCGCCACCTGAGATCTCGGAACACCCGGAGCACCACTAGAAGTTGGAAGTGCTGAATGAACTGGACGACTCACATAACCCCTACCATGATGGGCTGTAGCTGCAGCTGCAACGTGACCACCACTAAATCCTCCCGTACCACGAGACCTCTTGGCCTCCTTGTAATCTTTATCATGGTCTCGCATACCATCCAACCTCCATGCAATCTTAACCACCTGCTGATACAGAGTGTTCGACTCCAACTCCTTAGCCATGCTGAATCTAATACTCTGGTTGAGCCCCTCGATGAACCGACAGGCTCGCTTCTCTAATTGTGGCAAACAAGGCTAGTGCCTACCTGGACAAATCACTAAATCAAACAACATACTCTGACACTGACATAGTACTCTGGCGCAGCCACTCAAACTCCGCGCGCCAAGCATCCCGAAGGGTCTTAGGAACAAACTCTCTAAAGAAAAACTCTGAAAACCGATCCCATGTAAGTGAAGCTACCTCGGCTGGGCTACCCACCTCGTACGCCTGCCACCACTGATATGTCGCTCCCTTTAGCTGGAATGTAGTAAAAGCAACCCCACTCGTCTTCACAATGCCCATAGTATGGAGAATACAGTGACATTCCTCGAGAAAACCATGTGCATCCTCTGAAGCCAAACCACTAAAAGCAGGAGGGTGATACTTCTTGAACCACTCGAGCCTAAGATGCTCCTCCTCTGATATTGCTGCCCTAATCACGAGCTAAACTTGAGCAACAAGTTGTACTGGTATAACTTCTAGGACCTGATAAACCTGGACCTGCTGCTCTAGGGTACGGGCTGCGGGAGTCTATGCACCTCCCCCAGCCTGAGACGTGGCTGGTGCGAGTGGGATCAATCCCGCATGAGCTAAGGTACTGAACATACTCAGGAACTGTGCGGGGGTCTCTTGAAGTGGTGGGGTGGTAATAAGCGCCTCGGGTGTCTGTCCTCCAACTGTAGCTACTAGCGGTTCCTCTGTTGTAGCTCGGACAGGTGCTCTAGCTACACCACGTGCCCATCCTCGGCCTCTACCCCGGCCCCGTCCTCTCGCGGCTCTAGTAGGGGGCGCAAGTGTCTGGTCGTCAAATCCTACAGTGCATGTCCTCACCATCTGTAAGAGAATAGAAAGTCAAAGATTTAGTTTTCAAAATCAACCAATTCACACGATAAGGAATCAAAGAAGTGAAGTTTTCCTAACAGTTCTGTAGCTTATCGAAGATAAGTAGAGACGTCTTCGTACTGATCCGCAAGACTCTACTAAACTTGCTTATGACTCATAGCACCTATGAACCTAGAGCTCTGATACCAACTTGTCATGGCCCCAATTTCGCTCTGAAAGATATCGTGATGGCACCTAGTCTCTACGACTATGTAAGCCTAACAAATAATAACAACTGAACAAGTATATATTAATAAGTTACTGAAAAAATTTGAATAATAGATAAAAGCATTCCGAATAAAAAAATCTCATAATGCACCCCCCAAAACCTGGTGGAACTGAGTCATAAGATCCAAAAAATACAACTAGAGTACTACTACATCACTGTCCGAAAGAAAATACAACAGGAAGTAAAATAGGGAAGGTGACTCCGAGGCCTGCGGATATGGAGCAGGTATACCATGAAGTCTCCCAAGCAGCAGCTACAACAATCCTCTAATGATCGACACGAGCATACGTGCCTGGATCTGCACAAAAATATATGTAGAAGCGTAGTATGAGTCCACCACAACTGTACCCAGTAAGTATCAAGCATAACCTCAGTAGAGTAGTCAAGATACCTACTAGGATATAAAATAGACAGTATGAAAGTGTAACACATGCATTTAAAGGAAAATGAAGAACAACTGAAATGAAACCAAGATAATAACAAGAACTAGTACCAGAAACCAACAACGGAAATAGCATAAAAAGAAGCAACTAAAGAGCTACAACGATCATGTACTGTCCATCACTACTAGAAACTTTAAGAGTGAAACAACAAAATATACTCCTGCCAAAACACTTTGCAACATGAAATAACAACAAGAATCAAACCGAGGTACCGTCTCGTATAATCAGAATTCACAACCGAGGTACCGCCTCGTATTCACTTTTCTCATTTTCTATCATAATCTTTCCTTATACCGCCGCGTGAGCCTTACATTTATAAATAGGTTTTGAAAACAGTTTTTCCGAAATAGCTACACACACTTTAGCCCACCTTATGACGCCATGTGGCTTCACGTAGTTCCCCTACAAGCAACACGTAGCATAAGTTCCCACCTTATACTGCCGCATGCACATCAACGCAATCCTTATACTACCGCATGCACGTCAATATCATATCACAATAATAGTTCGCACCACAAATGCCCACATATCACAATTTACCAATAACAACAATATAAATATTTCCACAACGATAGCCCACAACTCCACCACAACGTATACAAGAATATCAACAACAACAATGGATGAAAAATGCTCAATAAGATAGATTTTTCAACACTAACGAACATCGCCTCAACGTATTAACAACTTTCACAACTTCAACACCAAAAAAACTCAACAATGAGAAAATAATGTATAACCACAATATTAGATAAGACTGACTCATAATAAAGGAAATAATATTCAACAATGAGTCTCAATTAATGGAAATCAACAAGTAAAGGGATAACACGAACAATTAATTCGAACAATGAAAATTAACAATGAAGATATAACATATAACAATAAAGGAGACATCAAGTTAAACTAAAGCATGAGAGCAATTTAGCAAGTAGGATATAGAACAAATACTAAATAAGTCAACTAAAGCATTTAATGATAATCTAATACAATTAAGATTAATTTAACTATGAGAATTTAGAACATAATATGTCATTTCAATTAAGGCATGGAAATAGTCTAAGCAGCCTAAACCGGTCAAGTACAACGTACGACCTGTGTACCCACTCATCACCTTGCGTACACGCATTTCACTTAGCACAATTGAATCAAACAATACCAATCCTAAGGGGTAGTTCCCCCACACGAAGTTAGGCAAGACACTTACCTCAACTAGGCCAATTCAACCCTCGATAATAGCTTTTCCCTTAAAATCCACCTCTACATAGCTCAAATCTAACCAAAATTGACTCAATATCATCAAACAATGCTAGGGAATTCAATTGCAAAAGATAAAGTTAAGATCTTTACACTTTTTCCAAAAAGTCAACAAAAGTCAACCCGAGGCTTGCCCGATCAAAACTCGGGCGCAATGGTAGATTCCATATACTCATGACTCCATGAGTTCATGTATGTGATTAGTTTTATTATCCGAGTCCAAATCGACTTTCAAAACTCAATTTCTTATTATTCAAAAATTTAGAAAAAATTCACCAATTTCTACTTTGATTAACATGATTTTGATGTTAAAATCTAAGATATGTTGTTGGAATATGATTAGAAATAGATTAGAATCACTTACCCAATGTTTGTAGGTAAAACTCCCCTCTCTAAGTCACCTCCTACCGTGTCTAGGGTTCAAAAATGAGAGAATGAACTCAAACATTCCGTCCCTCAGCTATTTGACTAATCGCAGATGTCGCAAATGCGACATGGGGTTCGCAATTGCGAACCCCGCAAATGCAAAGAATCCCTCGCAAAATAGAAGACACTTCCATCTATGCTGTCATCACAATTACGATGAAAAGTTCACAACTACAAACCCGGGACCACCGCAAATGCGACCAGGTCGATCGCAAATACGAACTAGCTCTTCCCCAGGTACACTTTGCAAATGCGAACACTGAGTTCGCAAATGCGAACCCAGCAGACTTGGCCTACCTTCGCAAATACGAACCAAAATCTCGCAAATGCGAGATCTGAGGCATGTGCAGAAAAACCAGCAAACTTTAATTCCAACAACACTCCGCTAAGCGTCCGAAACTCACCCGAGCCCTCGGGACTCCAAACCAAATATACACACAAGTCTAAAAATATCGTACGAACTCAATCGTGCGATCAAAACACAAAAATAACATCTAAAACTACGAATTGAGCTCTAAAAGTATGAATTTCAAAGGAATTTTTAAGAACTTCTAAAATTACAACTAAGCATCCGAAACCTACTCCAAACTACACCAAGTATTGCAGACAATTTCTAAATGCCATAACAGACCTATTCCAAGTCCCAAAATCAAATTCTGAGCTCGATAGCTAAAAGTCAACCTACAGTTAAACGTTTCAACTTAAAATTGCAAAATTTCGGCAAATCAACACAAATCAACCTATAAACTTCCAAAATTAATTCCGGGCATACGACCAAGTCTGAAATCATGATACAAAGTTATCGGAGTCACTAAAACACAATTCCAGGGTCGTTTTCACAAAAGTCAAAGTTTGATCAATATTTTTAAATTTAAACTTCTAAGTCAAGAATCAAGGGTCCAAATCAACCCAAAAACTTCCCGAAGCGAAATTAATCAATCTCGCAAGTCATAAAAGCATAAATACACATGTGTGAAGCAATAAAAGGGGAAACATGGTGCAATTACACAAAACAACCGATCGGTTCGTTATACTCAATCCACTATTAAGCCTTTTTCGTGAATATCCAACTTCGAATGGCTCGAATCTAGCCAAAATAACTTTATACCATAAATACAAATCATAAAAAGCTATTTCGGATAGTAAAGTTGCAATCTTTAAAGAAAATCAAAAAGACAACTCAAAAAGTCAACCCCGGGCTTGCACCTCAGAACCTGACCAAACTTATAAAATCCGAATACCCATTCAATAACGAGTCTAGTCATACTAAAATTATTCAATTCTAGTATGACCTTAAATCGACCTTCAAATCCTCAAAATATAGCTTATGATGTTTTCACAAATTTCTCCAATTTTTCCAACTCAAAACACTAATTAAATGATAAAAACAATGATTGATTCATGTATAATAGTCAAATCTTAGTTATGGATTCTTGAATTTTCCAAAACTATGCTCTCTAACTCAAAATATGGATAATAAAATAAAACCCTCGAATTCTCTATTTTTGCCAAGCGATTATCGTTTCTGTGGCCAATCTGTAGCACCTGCGAAAAAGCCATCGCAGGTGCTGTTGATACCCAATTTTGCCCTTATATTTTTTCAAATAAGTATATATACTTTCAAAATATCATTTTTGCATCATTACTTAATTTTCAAGATTTATACAAGCATTTTCCATAATTTTCCATAATTTTCAGAGCTTTTTCTTGCATTATAATTACTTGAATATTTGCTAATTATTCCCTTAAATTATTTTCAATAACTTAATCATCCTAATTTATTATTTTTACACCACACACATGTTTTAAAATATTTTTATATCATTTCATATAATTATATCTGTATTGTTAGTTATTTATGTAACTTTTTATAGTAATAGCCTATGTTCCTACATAAGTGCCCTTTTACTACATTATTTGTGTCAAAATAGTATTTTTATAATGCTAAATTATTGTTTTCAATCATTTTAGTGCATAAATAATATTATTTATTTATTTATTATGTATTTTTATAAATTATCTTTTGATAAATTTTGTGTATTTAAATAGTAGCCCAGTTTTAAGCCAATTTTCGGACCAAAATTGGCCCAGTAGCCTAGCCCAATAACCCCAAGCCCAAACCAGACAACCCTTTTCCAATTGATCCGATCGGTACCCGCTTAAAAGACCCGCCCCGTTTCCCTTTGATCCTGGCCGTTGTTCTCAAATGATCAATGACCCATAATAAATCCCTACCTTCCCTAATATCCCCTCACCCTAAACCCTAATCCCATTCCCACAACCCAGCCGCCTCTGCATTCCCTCACTCCTACACCAAACCCTAAACATCTCTTCCCAAATTCCCTCAAAACCCGGCTAAATCATGAAATTCTTTCACGATCCGCTTACCTTATTTGTACAATCTCATTATCATTCATTCGTTCGTGGTATTACTTAGTACTTGTCTGATTTTGGAAAATATTACCTCTTCGAATCGAGTGCAATCCCCCTCAACCCACAAGATTCAGATGACAATCCGTCTGTATACACTCTCAACAAGGTCGTATGGGTTTGATTCACCGAGATTTTTGGCAAATTTTGACTATTTGTCAAACTAGGGTTTGTCTGATCTTTACCTATTTTGATTCGGAATAGGCTATGCATGTGACTTTCCTTATTCCTACTTAAATTTGATTGATCTTCTTTCCTTATTTGTGTTTGAATAATTTATTTTCCATGTTTACTTGTTCGATTTCCACACTATATAAATCCTTCCCCCATTCCCCTTTTAAACAGACTTTTTCATGAGATTTACTTAAAAAACTAAAGGCTGTCACTCTATTATTCTCTCATTCTCTTGTTCTATACTTTGGCTCTTGGTCGGCTGGAAGCCAAGGCCATCAGAATTCGATTTTTTCAAACCTTTCTTGGTGTGAGCACTGCCCGGGGTTTATTTGAAGCCTTTGGGAACTCTGACGCACTAAGATTCTTGTTTCTATTGCTCTCTGCTGACGTTCAGAGTAATCTGGAGTTTATTCTTTCTTGTTTGTCTATTTGTCAAGTGATAACTGGTAAGTTCCTTAGCTTATTGCAATTTTATTCTTTTGTGTTCATGGTTTGCATATTCATACCTCTGAAATTTCATGACCTAATATGTTTCTAGACCATCTCTATGTGCAACCTTGTTGGCATTGAACTCGTTTTGTGATCTGAATTTCTTTAGCATTTGATTTTACCTAAATCTGCCAGTTCTGATATATGTTTATGCTTAACTTGAATAATTTGGACTCTCTTAAGTTCGTTTAGCCTAATGTGTTAGTACCTGAATGTTTACATTTACTGCTTGGCATGAGTTTGCTTTCCTGCTTTGTTCGGGGTTCCTATAATGACTGACTCATATCTATAATGTGTCCTAATCTATTGATGTTTGGATATAATTCCATATTTTTTGTGCATTACTTACCTCATATTTTGGTATTCTAATGCTAAATTGTATTATATTTATGCTTAATTGAATTTATTTTATGTGTAGGTACTTTGAAGATGAAATTTAGGAGCAAAGTAAATATTTTAATGTGTATTTTATACACTACAAATGTGGGATCATTAATTATGTGATTATGAAAAGCATTAAGTGGAGGAAATTGAAGATAATTGCAAACAAAGAAAGAAAAAGCAAAGAAACAAGAAAAATGGAAACGTTAGGCAATCCAAAGTTTTGCAGCAACTTGAAAGCAAAAGTTCGGCCGAAACGTTACTGGATTTACCGCTACACGCCGGCCTGGACCTGCATTACGTGATTTGTCCTATTTCGCCTGGGACTTGGTTATTTCGATCCTACACGGTCCCAACTTGTATAAAAGGGGTCCTAAACCTATTTTGGAGAGAGAGAGAGGACGTTTTTGAGGGGAAAACACAAGCACAGAGCCGCCGTGGAGGCCGGAATTCATCAAGTTTCATCTTTCTTTCACCAAACTTAGTAATTTTTATGTTTTTTAGTATGATTTGTTGTTTGGCTACCATGTCTATGTGGAGCTAAACTTCACGTTCTAGGGTTGTGGTTCTTTCATGACTATTATTATTATTCGGATATTGATTTTACCTTCTTGATTTATCATATTGGTTTATCATATTCGAATAATAATAGTCATGAAAGAACCACAACCCTAGAACGTGAAGTTTAGCTCCACATAGACATGGTAGCCAAACAACAAATCATACTAAGAAACATAAAAATTACTAAGTTTGGTGGGAGAAAGATGGAACTTGATGAATTCCGGCCTCCACGGCGGCTCTGTGCTTGTGTTTTCCCCTAAAAAATGTCCTCTCTCTCCAAAATAGGTTTAGGACCCCTTTTATATAAGTTGGGACCGTATAGGATCGAAATAACCAAGTCCCAGGCGAAATAGGGCAAATCACGTAATGCAGGTCCAGGCCGGCGTGTAGCGGTAAATCCAGTAACGTTTCCGCCGAACTTTTGCTTTCAAGTTGCTGCAAAAATTTGGATTGCCTAACGTTTCCATTTTTCTTGTTTCTTTGCTTTTTCTTTCTTTGTTTGCAATTGTCTTCAATTTCCTCCACTTAATGCTGTTCATAATCACATAATTAATGATCCCATCATTTGTAGTGTATAAAATACACATTAAAATATTTACTTTGCTCCTAAATTTCATCTTCAAAGTAACTACACATAAAATAAATTTAATTAAGCATAAATATAGTATAATTTAGCATTAGAACACCAAAATATGAGGTAAGTAATGCACAAAAAATATGGAATTATATCCAAACATTATCTATGACCTTCACTCTAGCTATGACCTGCTCCCATGTTATTTTGTCACTCATTATGTCTTCGGTTTGCCTAATCCTGTATCCCCTGGTGATTAGTTGGGATCTTTAGAGTAGCCATCTTAATGTGTGTTTCCTTATAATGTTTGATACTGTTTTGTCTTAGTGATATAAGTTGGCATGTCTAATTTCTGGTGTTGTGACGGATATTCAACATAATTTGGACCCCTAGGCTTTAAATCCTTTAAGTTAGTGCTCTACTTTAGACTCGTTTGGCATTGTGCACCTTTGTATGTTAATCTTGTAGTCTCAGAAAACCTGATTCCCCTGCTTCTTACAAAATGTTTTCTGCCCAATATGCTAAGTGTTTGAACTTGTGATATCAACCTGTCCTTTGAGTTTTTGTTGATTCTCTTTGCTTGTATGTTCTTTGTTTAATCACTCCTGCTATGTCTGCTTCTAAAATATAAGTGCACCTCTTCAAATTCTATCACTTTATCACTGTTCTCTCACTCTCATTTGTTACCTACACTATTCTGAATCTGTTATTCTTGGCCGGTTAAAAGCCAACGCCACCAAAACTCTCTCTATTAACCTCCCTAGTGTGAGCTCTGCTCGGGGTCCATTTTAGACCCTTGTGAACTCTGACACACTAGAATTTGGGGTTCTTTGATCACTCTCTTTGCTGCTGGAACTTGAGATGTCTCTGGCATTTAGCTTTTCTTCCTCACATTATTTGTATAATCTGCAAACTAGGTTGTGTAAGTGATTTATGTATAATTCAATATTTGGGTCATATGGTCAATTTGTGACTGTTTGGTTTAGCTTGAATTCCTCTATGACTTTTGGGCTGTGTTGATGGGCATAGTCCCCTGTTTAGATCTGGGCATGCTATTTACGAAGAAGGAGTTTGTTGAAGGCCCAGGCAATACTGGGTATCTCCTTTGGGCCTGCTGTAGGCCTACTATAATTTCTTGTGTAATATTTGTACTTATATTCCTCATCTGGTCTGTAATAATTTTGTAATAAATAATTGGGGTGTTAGTGAAATTGGGGTAACGGTATATTCTAATGCTTGCATGAAAGGGTAGAAAACATGCCTATAGGATTCGTATGATTTTCTTGTTATTTTATCCAACTTGCCATATATGCTATTTGAATTTCCATGTACATTAGGAGAAATCATGCCATTAGGGGAATCACACACTCACACAACTTGTTTACTATCAATGCATGAGCTTAAATACTCTATTTATTCCCATGTCCACTGCTATGTGTCACTAGACAACATGCCTATAGGAAACAAATGCCAATAACCATCCTTCAATTTGCATAACGGCAGCATGTTCATTAGATACCATGCCTATAGGATTATACTATCTTATGCTCTACTGGTCCTCATCTAGATATCATGTCCATAGGTTCTTAATTGATTCATCAACTAGGCCTGTTCGTGGATCGGATTGGATTGGATTTGGCACATTTTGGACTTCCGATCGGATTTCAGGTTTGATAAATTGCAATCCGAATTCGAACCAAGTTAAATTCGGTTCGGATTGGATTTTGATATTTTGATCGGATAAATATTTCGGATTACGGTTCGGATTATAAGCCTTATATATTAAAATGCTTATTCCATGAGTTCATCTCTTAGTGATCGGTGTAGCATAACCATCAACATACTCTATAAATAGGGGATCTAACAACTGATCCATAAAGATTTACCCAGCTAGAACGAGAAGGAAATACATACTCTATAAGGATAAACAACATCAACAATTCAATATGGATTCAAAAGGTTAAACTGAATAATATTAGTTGATAATTGTAGCAACAGAACTGAACAAACCCAAAAGGTTAAACTGAATAATACTAGCTGATAATTGTAGCAACAGAACTACATAAACTGCAGTACCAACAAGGTAACAGATCAACAAAATAGATATAGGTATTCCACTATTTAAAGGATGAACTCAAGAAGGCAAAAAAGAATCAGGAACTACCAACAACATTGATAATATAAGAATAAGAGAAGTAACATCAATATCAATCGTTTCATAAGAAGGGCAGCAATGTAAGTACTGCTAGCTTCTAAGAGTAGAGTATCTTTGGGAGCTCATTCATTACATTATGTACAATTGGAGTCATGCAAAAGAATGAAGGGGATAGCCTCACATACCTTGTATATACTGCCCAACCTCAAGCTATGCAAATGTCACGACTCCTTAGTCTACAATAAGACAAATGACACTATCATTATCGTTTAAGCGTCGTAACTATTATGTATCGACCACAACCTATTTTACGATGAAACGGACAGCACCTCCCCTATTTATATGACTTCCCACAAGTCAATACAATCACCAAACAGCCCAAACAACATCATTAATAATCATATTGAGCCTCCAAAACAGTCCACCAACTAACAACATTACTACCAAGCCTTTTGATATATATTTCACAAGTTCTAGCTTCAACGACTTAGCTGCAACTTGGATAATCTTAAATATATATAGAGTAATAGGTTCCTTACCTTTAAACAGAAAGAACAACTCCAATTTGACCTTAATTTTCCACGAAATATCCCTTCAATTCTGCCACAAGAACAAGGAAGCGAAACTAGCAATTAATTCGGATTTTTCGGCACTAGAATTACTTTAGAAGACTTGAAATCACCTAGGGTTGATATTAAAAACTTGAAGGTATATTTACAGGACATAAAACACTTAAAACAACCTCCCACACGAGCTGGAACAACACAAAAATCAGCAACAACAAGAAGAACAAGAAACTTACTAGCGCCATGGGATTCCCGACATTTGATTTGTGTTGTTTGCCCTTTGTTTGGGACTTGGATCATAAGAGAACCTTGAGAGACTGTTTTTAGGGTTATAAGGTCTGAATATACTGAAAAATAATGACTTAAAATGGGGTTGAGGTATCTTATATATGTCCATATGTCTTAAACCGCCTTTGTGGGCCCCATAGAGAGCAGCTTGGCGCACTCTCGCGAAAATGCGAATATCTCTCTATTCCGAGATTGTATCGATGAACGGTTTAATGCGTTGGAAACTAGACTCATAGATCTTCAATTTGATAGGTAGATCACCCCATAATTCTAAGCACATTGGGAGAAAAATGCAGTAACATTTGACCTAAAGTTTAAGTAAAATTATAAACCTAGGTTGCGACAACTTTTATCGACTTTTGTTTCATAACTCGCTTGACTTCAAGACTTATGATGCAGATATTATATGATTCAAATACATTAAAACAAGACCTCTTGGGACAATTAATCACCTCTAGTGTTACCCGAAAATACGGGTTACAACATTCTTGATTCGTTTAACTTCAAATACTTGTTAACCACTCTTATACACCCTTGTATCGTTTAAGACCAATAGGATTAACTTCTTATCATCTCAAAGATAATCTCTTCTTGGATTTACGTCGACTAACTTACGGCGTGATCTATGGTATGCGAATTTGGGTTGTAACAGCTAACTATCCTCTTTCAAAATAGAATGCCAATGTATGAAAGGGAAGTAATTCTGAGTATTCCCAATGGTTTTCATTCCCCCTATTGCGTAAATCACTTAGAGACCATGTCTATAGGTTTTAATAACTTATAATCTGTAATCTCAATAAACAACATAATAGTATCAGATACTCTTAAACTGAGTAGTTGTTTAGAAACCATGTCTATAGAGCTTAATGACTTCAATTTGCCTCAATTATGAAATTGTATAGTTCCTAACGTAGAAATCTGTTTGTGTGCATTTGTTGTCTAAGTGTGGAGGCTAACTTGAGCCTTTAACTGTCCTTAAGTAAAGTCCTATTTGTTTTGAATGTTGCTTAGTTTTATCATTTTGAGCAGTCTAAGTAAAGTATAGAACCACCCAAATAGAGGTCCAACGCCTCCTGGACCATAGGCATGGGACGGGTAGTGCACGCATAGGACGCGACCTAGAATTGAATTAGAATGCTCTAAGTAAACAACTTCAACATAGTAATCGGGTAGCAGGAGATGATAGTCTGTGCCCGTTGAATAATATGAGCAACTCCTATCCAAAAGGAGTTGCGAAGTATTATTTATGTTGCACGGGGTGATCTTTTAGGCTAAAAAAACTTAGGACCCCTCTTTTCTCTTTATACACTTACTCATCTAATATAAACCATTATAGTTGTATCCTTTTAGTCCTTAAGATTTGTACCAATTCTCATTGTGTTATAATGAAACTCTTTGACCTTTTATTCTCTTTGTTTATTTAATCATCTTGCCTAATTATAATCCACATAGTCTTAAGTTCGGCTAGGACCCACAGCTGTGGACCTCGAAGAGTGCCTAACACCTTCTCTTTGAGGTAATTTGAGCCCTTACCCGATCTTTGGTGGAATTGACTAGTCAAACAGAGTTATCTGCATAATAGGTGCCCTAACGCACCTTAAAAATCATTAGGTGGAGTCTCTTCTTCTTTTAACACTATATCTCCCATCCAAAAGAGTTGTCACACATCAAAGCCCGCTTTTGCGAGAAAAGGGGGGCGCGACAACATGGCGACTCTGCTGGGGATTTATGCTTAGGCTCTTACCATAATGAACTTGGCTTATGTGGATTATTTTCTCTATTACATGCTATGACATGCACATCCCTTCCCTTCTCCACCTTTATTTGTTTAAATTTGCTATTACATGCACATCCCTTTCCCTATTCGCCTTTTATTCATTTAAATATGTTATGACATGCACATCCCTTACCCGTTCACCTCTATTTGATATGACTACTCTTCATTGCTCTTCATTTTGCCTAAGACTGCCATATCATGCCTCTCCCATCCCTACTCCCTTACTTTCTTCATTACATTCTCACATATACTCCACGAACTAACTTCTTCCTTTTGTCTTTCTTTTCTATGTTTTTCATGTTTTACCTTACTACTATATTTACTGCTTTTACATATTTATCGAGCAAATACTTGACAACGTGTTATTATATCTGCATAAACTCATGCTCCACATCATACTCCACTCGTGCCAATTACCAACATAGCGGCGCTTGATGAGTGTCCGCGCTCTTCCAAAATTACCTTTTTCAAATCGGAAAGACTTATTTACGGTAGACTAGTCGATCAGCGGTGCAATTGACGGTCCCGTGCCTTTCCCTCTCAAGTTGTCCACTTGGGAGTACCAGTCTAGGCCATTCTAAAAACTTTACTCCAATATCAAATGTACATGCATAATGTTAAACCTAGTACGAGTTAGAACGTTATTAACATAATAGCCAGCTAAGATAAGCCTTGTCCAAAGTCCGACGGGATTTTTACAATCCCAATGGACACTACCATGTTATGTGCATTACTTGGAGAAAATGTGCAAATATGTTGATCATTATTGTGTAAGTGGTCATATCTGGAGGGGGAAAGGGCTAACTTTATTTGTTTGTAGAAAATGAAACACGAAGTCCCCAGGTTCGGCATGGTCCAATACATCCCACCTCTGCTACTTGACTGGTGGAAAGACCTTGCACCTTGCGACAAAAATCATGTGAGAAGAGTATTTGGTGACTTGCCATCTTTGCTTAATATCCAACCAAATAAAGCTTTGATTGAGGCTGCTACCATGTTCTGGGATGAGAAAAGAGCGGTCTTCCGATTTGGTGACATATAAATGACTCATCTCTTAGAAGAAATAGAAGGTTTTGCTAAGCTGCCATGGGATAGTCCAGGGTTACTAGTACTAGAGAATTGCACCCCTCGCGGTTTTCTAAAGATGTTGGGATTTAAGAAAAATAAAGAATTGCTTTGCTTAAAGAAATCCTACATCCCTTTTGGGTTTCTTTATGAGCGTTATGGGCATAGTAAGTTGTACCGTTTTCATCATGAGGAACTTGCCATTACCTCCTTAGGTTGGACACACCACCGAGTTTATGTATTCATCATTTGCTTCTTGGGTTTGTTGATATTTCCAATGAAAGGGGGAAGGATTCACACTCGTTTAGCTATGGTTGCAAGAACTTTAATGGAAGGCATCGAGGGGCAAACCTACACCATCATCCCTATGATCCTAGCTGAACTGTATCGCGCTCTAGACCGGTGCAAGCAGGGGTTCTAACATTTTGAAGGTTGTAATCTGTTACTGCAAGTCTGGCTATTGGAACACTTTCAGAGGGGAAAATATCTCCAAGAGATTCTGCGACGGCCATTGAATGACTATATAGATTATCATCATCCAAAGAAAATGACATTCATCCCAGATAGGTTCGCACAACCCGGAAGTGCTGTAAGTTGGGTACGTTTCTTCAGCAATCTGACAGACGAGAAAGTACATTGGATGTTTGAGTGGTTTTCTAGCAGTGAGTTCATCATCAGGTCGAGGGATACTACTCATTTGGTATTTATCGAGTTGCGAGACATTTATCCTTATGCTTCTATAAGGGTAATGAGACAAGCAGGAAGAAAACAGGTCATACCTCGGGTTTCCAACATGGTCCAGTACAAGGCAGATTTCAAAAGGGACATCATTCCTTTCAAGTTCGAGGAGCAACATATGTGGAACCAGAAGGTCATTGTGGAAAGAGAGGTTATCGAGCCAGACAGGTACCATGCTGGTCATGTGTATTTCTATCCATCATGGCTGGTAGATGATATAGCGGGAGACATCAAGCCAGGGGTCAATTTGGAAAATAGGATCATTGATGATGCTGCTGAGGCACATGTCAAGTATAGAAGGCTTCGCAAAAGGGTTTTTGAGTCTGAAGCTAGACATCTGGAACAACATAAAGTGGACATGGAGGCAATTAATGAATGGAAGGAAATCGCCACTAAGTCCACCGAGAGATTGGAATATCTAGAACAAGGATTGATGGAGCTTGAGGGAAAGATGAGAAAGAGGCTTGCGGATTGTCAAAACATGGATGGCAGTGAATGAGGGCATCTAGCAAAGGCTTATTTATTATTGGATATACGTGACTTGGGGAACTTGATTGATGGAGTCAAAAGAGCCAAGCACGGAGAAGGCCCTTCAGGGACCAAGTAGACTAGCAAATAATATCTTTTTTAGATTTCAATTGTAATAAGGCTAAATGCCATTAGTAGCTTTATTATTGTTGTCGATTTAGTGAAGGTTTGGCTCATTTTCACATTAATGAAATGACACAAATTATTGGCATCAATTTTCTCCAAGTCTATGTGTCGCTTACGCCTACCTCGGGCACAACGAGGTCCCCAAATTAGGACGCGAAATATTACATGATTTTGCAAGCATTCTTTCAATACCCTTTACTAACTTGGGTACCTTTTGCATTTTCTTTCCTTTTCGATTATTCTCACTCCCCAAGGTTGGTTCGTGCATACTGGCATCGTCAGCATATCAGACTAGATCCAGAGGTCCTCCACCTCCTCCTCCACCTAGTGATCCTAAAGGCAAAAGCAAAGTGAAAGGGAAAATGGATGATTTGAGTGGTATCAGGAAGGACAACGCCACCCTGGCAGAAAATGTCGAAACTTCGGATGGCCGAAGTACTCCGGCACAGAATGAACTAGTCTTACGTCTGGAACAGAAAATCTTGGAGCTATAAAGAGAACTTGAGCAAGTCCGAAACTTGGCAAACCTTTCTCTCACCCTTAATGTCCCTGATATTAACCAGCAAAATCCAACTACCCAAAACCAAGCGCCACCACAAAACACACAAAACCAAAATCCACCGCCAAATCCTCCTGCACCACACCAGTACCCCACGCCTCATCAAAACCTTAACTCTCTACCAGCACTTACTCCTCAACACCACCACTATCATCCAACCCCATACCCACAAACTACCACTTATCACACTCCCCAGAACGCACCACAACTCACTTCTGATCCCCAAAACTCAACCAATGACCACCCTTATGGCTAGATTCCCGGAGTTCATCAAAGTAATCCCATATACATGGAAACCTTACCCCACACCCCGCAACAAACCCTATACATACCTGAATCAACCGAGAAAGACTTGTTCATTAAGAACATGGCGGAAGAACTCAAGAAGCTCACTAGCATAGTTCAGAGTGTCGAAGGTGGTAAAGGAATTAGAGGTTTAAACTATGAGGACTTGTGCATTCATCCAGATGTGAAACTGCCGGAGAGTTACAAACCTCCCAAGTTCGAAATGTTCGATGGAACTGGTGATCCGAAAGTGCATCTGAGGACATATTGTGACAAACTTGTAGGAGTGGGCAAAGATGAACGAATCCGTATGAAACTGTTCATGCCTCAATGGATATACGTTGTCTTGGTATATCAGTCAGAAGCCAAAGAAGTGGGTTAATTGGGTAAGCATGGCGTCAGATTTCATGGACAGATTCGGGTTCAACACAGAAAACGCACCAGACATTTTCTACATTCAAAACCTCAAGAAGAAATCAGCAGAAACCTTTCACGAATATGCTACTCGGTAGAGGTCTGAGGCTGCAAAAATAAGACCAGCACTCGAAGAAGAACAAATGAATAAGTTCTTCGTCAGAGCTCAAGACCCGCAGTACTATGAAAGGTTGATGGTTATTGAGAACCACAAATTCTCCGACATCATCAAGCTAGGAGAAAGAATAGAAGAAGGGATTAAAAGTAGGATGGTGATGAATTTTGAAGCACTGCAGGCCATAAATAAAGCTTTGCAATCGGGAGGTATCTCGAAGAAGAAAGGAATAGGTGTTGTAATGGTGGCCCAGGGTCCTGAGTCTCCCCTCACATACCAAACATCTCCACCTACATACCAAATGCCTCCACCCATATACCAGCCTTCACTCCCCAGATATCGACAACTTGCTACCACTTACCACGCCTATAACACTCAACCCGCATACTACCACTCGCCACCACCCGCCTGCCAAAACTACCAAAAACTATGACCAAACTTCGACCGCAGACCACCTAGACAATACACCCCAATCTCTGAGCCCATAGACCAATTATATAAGAGATTAAAGGCCGCTGGTTATGTCACTCCCATCCCTGCCGTTGCTATGGAGAATTCCTCTCAGTGGATTAACCCGAACAAGATATGTGCCTATCATTTAGGCATGAAAGGTCATACAATTGATGAGTGCCGCACACTAAAAGATAAGATTCAGACACTAATCGACAACAAGGTCATACATGCAAAGGAAGTTGTACCAAATGTTCGTAACAATCCTCTCCTGGATCACAGAGGTGAGGGAGTGAATGTGATAGATACCGACGAGGAATGGGATTTGGAGGGGTCAATCAGACTTATTCAGGAGAGGGATGATCCTAAAACATCTCCGGTCACCCTCACACCCATTGTGGTACAAACCCAAGCACCGTTTGAAGTCGAGGTAACCACACCAGCACTGTTTGAAGTCAAGGTAACCACACCCTTCACTGTGATGGTAGCTCCCACGCCATCTTACAAGTCTGATGCTATCCCATGGGATTATGTTGCGGAAGCAAGGAGAAAAGGAAAAGCCAAAATGGAGGAAACAGGTGTGGCGCAAGGCATGACTAGAATTGGCAGAGTCTATACACCTGAGCACCTGGGAGGAACAAGCAAAAAAGCTGCATCTAAGCCGCCTGTTGTTGAGACTGGCCCTGATGACCTTTGGAGAAAAGTACAAGCAAGGGAATACTCTATCGTCGATCATCTGAACAAAACTCCCGCTCTGATATCCATCTTGTCACTGCTGCAAAACTCCGAGACACACAAGAATGCCTTGATGAAAGTGCTGAGTGAAGCTTATGTACCCACCAACATCACTAGTGGGGAGATGGCCAACATGGTCGGGCAGGTACTGGAAAGCCACAAAATCACCTTTCACAAGGATGAATTACCACCAGAAGGACTAAGTCATAACAGGGCACTACACATCACAATGCAATTTGAGGATAAGTTCATCGCCAGGGTCTTGATAGATGGGGGTTTAAGTCTCAATATATGCCCACTGACTACTCTAAAGAGGTTGGGTAAAGGCCTGCATGAGATACAGATGGGAAGTATGAATGTAAAGGCGTTTGATGGATCCCAAAGAGCCACAATCGGAGAAATCAACCTTAACCTACAAATGGGCCCGACCTGGTTTGATGTTGAGCTCTAAGTGCTGGATATATCTGCTACCTATAATCTATTATTGGGATGACCCTGGATACACGCCACTGGGGCAGTGGCTTCTACTCTGCATCAGGCTGTGAAGTTTGAATGGAATTATCAAGAAGTGATTATCCATGGGCATGGAAGCAACCCCATTTACACCAATCAGGCAGTTCCAATCATCGAGAATAGGAAGAAGCTGGGTGGAGAAACGTACCATCGCATTGAGCGAGTCAACGTAATTGAAAAGGATCAATGGTGGAGTAACAAGATAGAAAGGATATTAATATGGACATGATCTGAACCTGGCAAGGGTCTTGGCAAAAACCTCCAAGGGATCACCAACCCCGTACAACCGTAGCGTCATGACACAACCTTTGGGCTCAAATATGAATATACTTGGCAAGAGTACCAGGATTGGTCGCCACCATGGCATGGTCCTTATTATCCGCTGGAATAACCAGTACCACCTCTGCACTAGAATTTCATTAATTTTGATATAATGTGGGGATCTGAGGAAGATGGAGTCTTAGCTAGCATGAGGAAATTATTTCTGGATGAAGAAGATATGGATTGCGGTGCGATAGTTGAGGAGGAGGAGGAGGAGGAGGAAGACCTTACCATTCAGACCATGGGGAAAGGAGCTGTTCTAAAAAACTGGACTGCTGCACCATCCCGAGCCCGTCGAGTTCCTGGGTAGCTTGGCAGATTAGCATAAATTATTTTTAAGCAATTGAGACATTTTCAGTATTTTGCTTTGAAATAATTGCTCGAGTCATCGAGCCGCATTTGTTAACATTTTAAAGATTTCAATTAATGCATTGCTACTTTTCGTATTTACTATTATTCTCTACATTTTTTTTTACAGCATTATTATTACCTATCCCGATGAACCTATGACTGTGACATTTAATGAGACAACGCAACAAAAAGATAGTGATTCAGCAGACCTGGAAGATGATACGATACCTAAGGAAATCGTCAGAGAAGTGGAGAATTTTAAAAACAAGCCAAAGTCCAATTTGGACGAAACCGAAGCAGTTAACTTAGGGGACTCTGAACTGGTCAAGGAAACATGCATAAGCATTCATCTATCACCGTCAGAGAAAGAAGAGTACCTCAGATTCCTAAAAGAATATGAAGATATCTTTGCATGATCCTATAAAAATATGATGGGTTTGAGCACATCCATAGTAGCTCACAAGTTACCCACTAATCCTACATGTCTACCGGTAAAGCAAAAGCTCAAAAAATCCAAGCCGGATATGAGTTTGAAGATAAAAGAGGAGGTCACTAAGCAGATCAAAGCCAAGGTTCTTAGAGTGGTCGAGTACCTGACTTGGTTGGCCAACATTATGCCAGTTCCAAAGAAAGATGGGAAAGTCAGAGTATGTGTTGACTACCAAGATCTAAACAGAGCAAGTCCCAAAGATGATTTCCCGTTGCCTAATATACACATATTGATCGACAACTATGCCAAACATGAACTCCAATCCTTTGTGGATAGCTTCGCGGGGTACCATCAGATCTAGATGGATAGGGAGGATGCTGAAAAGACAGCCTTCATCACTCCATGGGGAATATATTGTTATAAAATGATGCCGTTTGGTCTGAAGAATGCCGGAGCCACCTACATGAGAGCCATAAAACTATCTATCTTCCACGACATGATACACAAGGAAATAGAGGTGTGTGTGGATGACATCATCATCAAATCCCAAAGGAGTACAGATCACATAGCAAATTTGAAGAAATTCTTTGATCGACTTCGAAGGTACAATCTGAAACTGAATCCTGCAAAATGTGCCTTCGGAGTCCCTACTGGAAAATTGTTAGGGTTCATCATAAACCACCAAGGGATTGAGTTAGACCCATCAAAGGTCAAAGCTATCCAGGACTTGCCACATCCGAAGAATAAGAAAGATATGATGAGCTTTTTAGGGCGTCTCAATTAGATCAGTCTCTTCATAGCACAATCAATAGTGATATGTGAGCCGATCTTCAAAATGCTGAGGAAATATGCTGCAACAAGTTGGATTGAAGAATGCCAGAAAGCCTTCGATAAAATCAAGGAGTATTTATCCAAATCGCCCGTTCTGGTCCCACCAGAGCCAGGAAGACCACTGCTACTTTATTTGTCTGTACTTGATGGATCTTTCGGTTGCGTTTTGGGACAACATGATGAAACTGGAGGAAAGGAGCATGCAATATACTATCTGAGCAAGAAATTCACACCCTACGAAGCCCGGTACTCTTTGCTGGAATGCACCTGCTGTGCTTTGACATGGATAGCTCAGAAGCTGAAGCATTATTTCTGTGCATACACTACATATCTCATATCGAGGATGGATCCACTGAAATATATCTTTCAGAGACCCATGCTTACGGGTAAGTTAGCAAAGTGGCAAATATTGTTGAGCGAGTTTGACATCGTCTATGTAACTCAGAAGGCAGTCAAAAGACAAGCATTGGTAGATCATCTGGCAGAAAATCCCGTAGACGGAGAATACGAACCATTGAAAACGTATTTTCCCGAAGAGGAGGTGTCGTTCGTGGGAGAAGACATCACTAAAGCATATGATGGTTGGAGAATGTTCTTCGACGAAGCAACAAACTTCAAAGGAGTAGGTATCGCCGCTGTCTTAGTATCAGAAACCAGGCAACACTATCCGGTATCTGCAAAACTCAAGTTTCTATGTACCAACAATATGGCAAAATATGAAGCCTGCATCTTGGAACTCCAGTTGGCTATTGACATGTATGTTCAGGAGTTGCTGGTAATTGGAGATTTCAATCTTTTGGTGCATCAGGTTCTAGGAGAATGGGCTACGAAGAACACCAAAATATTGCCATATTTGCACTGTGTACAAGAGCTGATCAAGAGGTTCACAAAGATAGAGTTCAAACATGTTCCAAGGATTCAAAATGAGTTTGCAGATGCGTTGGCCACTTTATCTTCCATGATACAACACCCCGACAAGAATTTCATCGATCCTATTCCAATAGGAATTCATAAGCAACCGGCTTACTGTGCTCATGTTGAAGAAGAGAGTGATGAAAATCTGTGGTTCCACGACATCAAGGAATATTTGGCAAATGGAGAGTATCCAGAGCACACAACCCATACTCAGAAGCGCATACTTCGAAGGTTAGCCAACCATTTCTTTCAAAGCGGAGGAATTATGTATAGAAGGACTCCTGATCTGGGGTCACTACGATGTGTCGATTCCAAGGAGGCCTCCAGATTACTCAAAGAAATGCATGCCAGAACTTGTGGACCGCACATGAATGGTTTCGTCTTAGCCAAGAAAATACTAAGAGCAGGGTATTTCTGGATGACTATGGAAACAGACTGCATCACATATATTCAGAAGTATCACCAATTCCAGATACATGCTGATATGATACGAGTGCCACCCAATGAACTCAATGCAACAAGTGTACCCTGGACTTTCTCCACTTAGGGCATGGATGTCATCGGTCCAATCGAACCCGCTGCTTCAAATGGGCATAGGTTCATTCTAGTGGCTATAGATTATTTCACAAAATGGGTCGAAGCCGCATCTTACAAAGCTGTAACTAAGAAGGTCGTCATATATTTTATTCGGGATTGCATTGTTTGTCGGTTCGGAATGCTAGAGTCAATCATCACCGACAATGCCGCCAATCTCAACAGTGACCTAATGAAGGCCATGTGTGAAACTTTCAAGATTAAGCATAAGAATTCCACGGCATACATGCTGTAAATGAATGGAGTTGTAGAGGCCGCCAACAAGAACATCAAGAAGATACTAAGGAAAATGGTAGATAATTACAAGCAATGGCACGGGAAGTTGCCATTTGCTCTGCTCAGGTATCGTACCACTGTTCGCACATCAACTGGGGCAACTCCTTACCTATTGGTTTATGGCACTGAAGCAGTTATTCCTGCCGAACTAGAAATCCCTTCTTTGAGAATTATACAAGAAGCCGAGCTCAGCGATGCAGAATGGGTACAGAGCCGCTATGAACAACTGGCTCTCATTGATGGATAGAGAATGAATGCAGTATGTCACGATCAACTCTACCAGAACAGAATGACAAGAGCTTTCAACAAAATGGTCAGACCAAGTAATTCACACCGGGGCAGTTGGTGCTAAAGTGGTCTTCCCACATCAAGATGAAGCCAAGGGGAAGTTCTCACCCAACTGGCAAGGTCCCTACATGGTTCATCGAGTATTAACAGGAGGAGCACTCATACTTGTAGAAATGGACGGAGAGATTTGGCCAAAACCTATCAACTCAGACGCAGTCAAGAGATACTATGTTTAGGATTGTTTACATTTCTTCACTTGATGTAACTGAACTACGCTTGACCTGATTCCCATTTAAGAGGGGATACGTAGGCAGCCCTGTGGGTTCGGTCACATCTTAATAAAATTTTCATTTTCTCCATGATCGAAAATTGGGACAAGATTGCAAGTTCAGCCAACTTCGTCATATGTGGAACAACCAAAAGTATTGCATTTAAACTGGGGTAGAATTTTGAGGGGAGCCCTCAAAATTCTAAGGCAAGGAGGTTGCAATGTCTCTAAAATATGTCACAGTCACTGGTTCATCTAAATTATTTGATATCACATACTGCATTTCAAATAATTATATTTTCGCAAATAATTTGTCAAATGCACGCATATATTTTTAAAAACTTTGTTTCTATGACAGCCAGACATTATCCAGAGTAACTCAAATAGGATCTCGAGATAGGAGTAAAGGCGAAGCAAGGAATCAAGAGCACGAACCAACCGTCCCCCGCAAAACGCACAATTTTTCTTTGAATGCAGGTACGATAGACACAACAGTAATATTCGCAAATACATACGCACAGCAAAATCACTACCTTTATGATGACAAGTTGCTAAACGCAAACACATCAAGCCAAGAAATACTTTACTCTCTCGCAGCTGATCATTGATTTTCTTGCATAAGGCTAAGCACTGTCTTTATCTACATGAGACTAAGCATTATCTCCATTTCTTGCATGAGGCTAAGCATTGCCTCCGTAATTGCATAAGGCTAAGCACTGCCTTTCCCTGCATGAGACTAACCATTGTCTCTATTTCTTGCATGAGGCTAAGCATTGCCTCCGTAATTGCATAAGGCTAAGCACTGCCTTTCTTTGAGTGAAACTAAGCATTGTCTCCATTTCTTGCATGAGGTTAAGCATTGCCTCCGTAATTGCATAAGGCTAAGCACTGCCTTTCTCTGCATGAGACTAAGCATTGTCTCCATTTCTTGCATGAGGTTAAGCATTGCCTCCGTAATTGCGTAAGGCTAAGCACTGCCTTTCTCTGCATGAGACTAAGCATTGTCTCCTCTTCTTGCATGAGGCTAAGCACTGCCTTTCCCTGCATGAGACTAAGCATTGTCTCCTCTTCTTGCATGAGGCTAAGCACTGCCTCACTAATTGCATAAGGCTAAGCACTGCCTTTCCCTGCATGAGACTAAGCATTGTCTCCTCTTCTTGCATGAGGCTAAGCATTGTCTCCTCTTCTTGCACGAGGCTAAGCATTGCCTCCCTAATTGCATGAGGCTAAGCACTGCCTTTCCCTGCATGAGACTAATCATTGTCTCCTCTTCTTTCATGAGGCTAAGCACTGCCTCCCTAATTGCATAAGGCTAAGCACTGCCTTTCCCTGCATGAGACTAGGCATTATCTCCTTTTCTTGCATGAGGCTAAGCACTGCCTCCCTAATTGCATAAGGCTAAGCAATGCCTTTCCTTGCATGAGACTAAATACTCTCTCCACTATGCTACCTAAGACCTAGCACTATCTATTTGGTCACCTAGGGCTAAGCGCCGCCCTCATCTCACACAAGACTAAGCCTTGTCTTGTCTCGTCCTCACCTATGACCAGGCATCATATCTTTGCATTTCATGGGGTGAAACATTGCCATTTTGTCCAAAGGCCTCATAGTCCGAAGGCATCATCCTCATAGCCGGGAGACACCATTCCATGGCCTGAGGATCTCTCAAAATTGCATATCATTATTCAAAGGTGTCATAGTCCAGAGGCACCATCCTCATGGCCCGAGGACACCATTTCATGACCTGCGAATCCCTTATCATACGCTTAATGGCCCAGGACATCATCCTCACCGTCCAAAGACAACCTTCATAGTCCAAAGGGAATTTTCATCACGTTTAAACTTTCGCAATAACCCATATATATAGTCGCATGCACCGTGTTTTAAGTTTTGTAGGTAATCCAGGAGGTAACCGTTCTACAAACGGGAGCAATCTTCGCTCCGGTTTCCTGTCATAACATTCACATCCTTCAATTGTTTCAAACGTAACCGACTACCAGTAATTGCTTACCTTTTACTCTATGACCGTTCAGATATCTGCCTTGTGATAAATCCGTAATGTTTCAAATACGCATTCATGACTCCACCTAAAATCATCTATTATTTGCGATAATATCCTACCCAAAGAAATCTCTTCAAAACATACGACCACTCTTACAACAACTCCATCGGTTTTGTTCGCCATTGGATCCAGAACTACACACGACCTGATTACCGTAACACCAAGGATATGTAGGCAACTCAGGAACCAGGGTTTGACCTCATTTATTTTTCAAATCACATCATTCTCACTCAATTCGGCCAAAATTGGCCATCATTTTTCTTTACCAGACAACTTTTCCATCATTCTGGGTAAAGAGGGGCAGCCGTTGTTACCCAATTTTGCCCTCATATTTTTTCAAATAAGTATATATACTTTAAAAATATCATTTTTGCATCATTACTTAATTTACAAGATTTATACAAGCATTTTCCATAATTTTTCATAATTTTCAAAGCTTTTTCTTGCATTAAAATTACTTGAATATTTGCTAATTATTCCCT
Source organism: Nicotiana tabacum (assembly GCF_000715075.1). Classification (NCBI taxonomy): domain Eukaryota; kingdom Viridiplantae; phylum Streptophyta; class Magnoliopsida; order Solanales; family Solanaceae; genus Nicotiana; species Nicotiana tabacum. The sequence goes on from NC_134102.1 coordinate 86,310,567, forward strand.
TAAATTATTTTCAATAACTCAATCATCCTAATTTATTATTTTTACACCACACACATGTTTTAAAATATTTTTATATCATATTATATAATTATATCTGTATTTTTAGTTATTTATGTAACTTTTTACAGTAATAGTCTATGTTCCTACATAAGTGCTCTTTTACTACATTATTTGTGTCAAAATAGCATTTTTATATTTTTATAATACTAAATTATTATTTTCAATTATTTTAGTGCATAAATAATAATTTTTATTTATTTATTTAGTATTTTTATAAATTATGTTTTGATAAATTTTGTGTATTTAAATAGTAGCCCAGTTTTAAGCCAATTTTTGGACCAAAATTGGTCCAGTAGCCTAGCCCAATAACCCCAAGCCCAAACCATACAACCCCTTTCCAATTGACCCGGTCGGTACCCGCTTAAAAGACCCGCCTCGTTTCCCTTTGATCCTGGCCGTTGATCTCAAATGATCAACAACCCATAATAAATCCCTACCTTCCTTAATATTCCCTCACCCTAAACCCTAATCCCATTCCCACAACCCAGACGCCTCTGCATTCCCTAACTCCTACACCAAACCCTAAACACCTCTTCCCAAATCACCTCAAAACCCGGCTAAATCATGAAATTCTTTCACGATTTGCTTACCTTATTTGTACAATCTCATTATCATTCATTCGTTCATGGTATTACTTAGTACTTGCCTGATTTTGGCAAATATTACCTCTCCAAATCGAGTGCAATCCCCCTCAACCCACAAGATTCAGACGAAAATCCGTCTGTATACACTCTCAACAAGGTCATATAGGTTTGATTCACCGAGATTTTTGGCTAATCTTGACTATTTGTCAAACTAGGGTTTGTCTGATCTTTACCTATTTTGATTCGGAATAGGCTATGCATGTGACTTTCCTTGTTCCTACTTAATCTTGATTGATCTTCTTTCCTTATTTGTGTTTGAATAATTTATTTTCCATGTTTACTTGTTCGATTTCCACACTATATAAATCCCTCACCCATTCCCCTTTGAAACAGACTTTTTCACGAGATTCACTAAAAAAACTAAAGACTATCACTCTATTATTCTCTTATTCTCTTGTTCTATACTTTGGCTCTTGGCCGGCTAAAAGCCAAGGCCACCAGAATTTGATTTTTTCAAACTTTTCTTTGTGCGAGCACTGCCCGGGGTTCATTTGAAGCCTTTGGGAACTGTGACGCACTAAGATTCTGGGTTCTATTGCTCTTTGCTGATGTTCAAAGTATTGTGGAGTTTGTTCTTTCTTGTTTGTCTATTTGTCAAGTGATAACTGGTAAGTTCCTTAGCTTTTTGCAATTTTATTCTCTTGTGTTCATGGTTTGCATATTCATACCTCTGAAATTTCATGACCTAATATGTTTCTAGACCATCTCTATGAGCAAACTTGTTGGCATTGAACTCGTTTTGTGATCTGAACTTCTTTAGCATTTGATTTTACCTAAATCTGCGAGTTCTGATATATATTTATGCTTAACTTGAATAATTTGGACTCTCTTAAGTTCGTTTAGCCTAATGTGTTGGTACCTGGATATTTACATTTACTGCTTGGCATGAGTTTGCTTCCCTACTTTGTTCTGGGTTCCTATAATGACTGACTCATATCTATAATGTGTCCTAATCTATGACCTTCACTCTAGCTATGACCTACTCCCATGCTATTTTGTCACTCATTATATCTTCGGTTTTCCTAATCCTGTATCCCATGGTGATTAGTTCGGATCTTTAGAGTAGCCATCTTAATGTGTGTTTCCTTATAATGTTTGATACTGTTTTGTCTTAGTGATATAAGTCGGCATGTCTACTTTCTGGTGTTGTGACGGATATTCAACATAATTTGGACCCCTAGGCTTTAAATCCTTTAAGTTAGTGCTCTACTTTAGACTCGTTTGGCATTGTGCACCTTTGTATGTTAATCTTGTAGTCTTAAAAAACCCGATTCCCCTGCTTCTTACAAAATGTTTTCTCACCAATATGCTAAGTGTTTGAACTTGTGATATCAACCTGTCCTTTGAGTTCTTGTTGATTCTCTTTGCTTGTATGTTCTTTGTTTTATCACCCCTGCTATGTCTGCTTCTAAAATATAAGTGCACCTCTTCAAATTCTATCACTTGATCACTGTTCTCTCACTCTCATTTGTTACCTACACTATTCTGAATCTATCACTCTTGGCCGGTTAAAAGCCAAGGCCACCAAAACTCTCTCTATTGACCTCCCTAGTGTGAGCGCTACTCGGGGTCCATTTTAGGCCCTTGTGAACTCTGACACACTAGGATTTGGGGTTCTTTGATCACTCTCTTTGCTGCTGGAACTTGAGATGTCTCTGGCATTTAGCTTTTCTTCCTCACATTATTTGTATAATCTGCAAACTAGGTTGTGTAAGTGATTTATGTGTAATTCAATATTTGGGTCATATGGTCAATTTGTGACTGTTTGGTTTAGCTTGAGTTCCTCTATGACTTTTGGGCTGTGCTGATGGGCATAGTCCCCTTTTTGGATCTGGGCATGCTATTTATGAAGAAGTAGTTTGTTGAAGGCCCAGGCAATACAGGGTATCTCCTTTGGGCCTGCTGTATGCCTACTATAATTTCTTGTGTAATATTTGTACTTATATTCCTCATCTGGTCTGTAATAATTTTGTAATAAACAATTGGGGTGTCAGTGAAATTGGGGTAACGGTATATTCTAATGTTTGCATGAAAGGGTAGAAAATATGCCTATAGGATTCGTATGATTTACTTGTTATTTTATCCAACCTGCCATATATGCTATTTGAATTTCCATGTACATTAGGAGAAATCATGCCATTAGGGGAATCACACACTCACACAAATTGTTTACTATCAAAGCATGAGCTTAAATACTCTATTTATTCCCATGTCCACTGCTATGTGTCACTAGACAACATGCCTATTGGAAACAAATGCCAATAACCATCCTTTAATTTGCATAACGGCAGCATGTTCATTAGATACCACGCCTATAGGATTATACTAGCTTATGCTCTACTGGTCCTCATCTAGATACCATGTCCATAGGTTCTTATTTGATTTATCAACTATTGTTATATCTATCGCTCGCCTAGAAAACATGCCTATAGGGATGAAGTGTTGCAGAATCAGTTTTCAACTGCCAACTATTAGAACCTAGCTATAAAATACTGCAACTTGCTTAGAAAGCATGCCAATAGGATCAAACACGAGTAATTCTGAGTATACCCAATGGTTTTCATTCCTCCTATTGCGTAAATCACTTAGAGACCATGTCTATAGGTTTTAATAACTTATAATCTGTAATCTCAATAAATAACATAATAGTATCAGATACTCTTAAACTGAGTAGTTGTTTAGAAACCATGTCTATAGAGCTTAATGACTTCAATTTGCCTTAATTCTTAAACTGTCTAGTGCCTAACGTAGAAATCTGTTTGCGTGCATTTGTTGTCTAAGTGTAGAGGCTAACTTGAGCCTTTAACTGTCCTTAAGTGAAGTCCTATTTGTTTTGAATGTCGCTTAGTTTTATCATTTTGAGCAGCCTAAATAAATTCTAGAACCATCCAAATAGAGGTCAAATGCCTCCTGGACCATAGGCATGGGATGGGTAGTGCACGCATAGGACACGACATAGAATTGAATTAGAACGCTCTAAGTAAACAACTTCAACATAGTAATCGGGTAGTAGGAGATGATAGTCTGTGCCCGCTGAATAATATGAGCAACTCCTATCTAAAAAGAGTTGCGAAGTATTATTTATGTTGTACGGGGTGATCCTTTAGGCTAAAAAACTTAGGACCCCCCTTTTATCTTTATACACTTAGTCATCTAATATAGACCGTTATAGTTGTATCCTTGCAGTCCTTAAGATTTGTACCAATTCTCATTGTGTTATAATGAAACTCTTTTACCTTTTATTCTCTTTGTTTATTTAATCATCTTGCCTAATTATAATCCACATAGTCTTAAGTTCGCCCGGAACCCACAGTTTTGGACCACGAAGAGTGCCTAACACCTTCTCTTTGAGGTTATTTGAGCCCTAACCCGATCTTTGGTGGCGTTGACTAGTCAAACAGAGTTATTTGTATAATAGGTGCCCTAACGCACCTTAAAAATTATTAGGTGGCGACTCTTCTTCTTTTAACACTCTATCTCCCATCCAAAAGAGTTGTCACACGCCGAAGCCCGCTTTCGCGAGAAAAAGGGGGCGCGACAAGCGCAACCACCACTTAGGCCCAGAGAACTTCGCTCCTGCGGTCTTGCTTTTTTGGAGCACCGACCACTTCTGCGAGCCCGCTACTGCGGCGCACGACCGCACCTGCGGTCCATTAGCAAAGGCCTAGATTCCACATCTGCGGTGCCTTCTCCGCTTCTGCAGGTGCGCATCTGCATGCCAAACTCCGCACTTGTGACCCTTCCCCTGGCTGGCCCTCTTCGCTTATGCGATGACTCCCTCGCTCCTGCGTGTCCGCATCTGCGGCCAAGCTTACCGCATGTGTGATAAAACCAGAACTTTAGCAGCTTCAACAATCAACTAAGTCCAAAATGACCTCGATTCCAATCCGATTCACACCCGTGGCCCCCGGGACCCCGTCCGAACATACCATCAAGTTCCAAAACATATAACAAACCTACTCGAGGGCTAAAATCACATCAAACAACATCGACTCTACGAATCGGAACCCAATTCAAACCTATTAAAACCATGAACATTCAACTTTCAAAATTAACGCCGATTCATACCAAACCAACTCCGATTGACCTTATATTTTACACACTAGTCATAAATGACACAATAGATCTATTACAGCTCCTGGAATCAGAATCCTACTCCGATATCAATAAAGTCAACTCTCGGTCAATCTTCTCTATCTTCCAAACCTTCAACTTTCTAACTTTCACTATTTCAAGCCAAAACGACCTACAAACCTCCAAATCAATATCTGGACACGCTCCTAAGTCCAAAAATGTTTGCAAAAAGCTATTGGAACCGTAAAAACTCTATTTCGGAGTCGTCTACACAAAAGTCAAACTCTGGTTTACTCTTTCAACTTAAGCTTCTAACTTTGAGACTAAGTGTCCTATTTCACTCCGAAACTCACCCGATACCAAAATCAACCACCCCGACATATCACATAACTACAATATAACGTAGAAGAGGCAATAAATAGGGGAACATGGCTAAAATACTCAAAATGACCGTCCGAGTCGTTACAGCCTCCCCCTCTTAAAACAAACGTTTATCCTCGAATGAGTATTGAGACATACCTGAAGTGATGAGGATAACGGCTACGCATATCATGCTCGGTTTCCCAAGTCGCCTCTTTGACTGGTTGACCTCTCCACTGAACCTTTACTGAAGCAATGCTCTTTGACCTCAACTTTTGGACATGCCTGTCCAAAATGGCCACCGGCTCCTCAACATAAGACGAATCCTTGTCCAGTTGGACTGAGCTGAAGTCTAAAACATGGGACGGATCACCATGATACTTCCGGAGCATGGAAACATGGAACACCGGATGAACTGTAAATAGACTACGTGGCAATGCAAGCTTGTAGGCCACTTCTCCCACTCCCTCAAGGATATCAAAAGGTCCAATATACCTAAGTCTCAACTTTTCCTTCTTTCCGAACCTTATCACACCCTTTATGGGTTAAAACTGGAGCAAGACTCGCTCTCCAACAATGAATGCAACATCACGAACCTTTCAATCCGCATAATTCTTCTGTCTAGATTGGGTTGTACGAAGCCTATCCTGAATCAACTTGACCCTCTCCAAGGCATCTCGAACCAAATCCGTGCCTAACAACTTAGCCTCTCCCGGCTCAAACCAACTAACTAGGGAACTACACCGTATCCCATATAGGGCCTCATAAGGAGCCATCTGAATACTCGATTGGTAGCTATTATTGTAGGCAAACTCCGCAAGTGGCAAGAACTGATCCCAAGAACCCCAAAGTTCATAACATAGGCATGAAGCATATCCTCTAATATCTGAATGGTGCACTCGGACTGTTCGTCCGTCTGGGGGTGGTGTATGGTTCTCTAGAAGTGCGATGTAAACTGCGTGCCCCTATCAGAGATGATAGATACTAGCACGCCATGAAGTCAGACAATCTTGTGGATATAGCCAGCTACTCTAAAGAATAGGTAATTACCACCGGAATGAAATGAGCCGACTTGGTCAACCTATCCACAATCACCCATACAACGTCAAATTTCTTCTGAGTCCGTGGGAGTCCAACAAAGAAGTCCATGGTGACACGCTCCCATTTCCACTCGGGAATATCAAGTCTCTGAAGTAACCCACCTGGCCTCTAGTGCTCATACTTCACCTGCTGACAATTTAGGCACCGAGCTACATACTCCACTATGTCGTTTTCTCATCCTCCTCTACCAATAGTGCTACCTCAAATCCTGATACATCTTAGCGGCACCCGGATGAATGGAGTACCCCGAACTGTGGGCCTCATGAAGAATTAACTCACGTAACCCATCCATATTGGGCACACATAATTAGCCCTGCATCCGCAACACACCGTCATCTTCGATAGAAACCTCCTTGGCATCGCCGTGCTGTACCGTGTCCTTAAGGACAAATAAGTGGGGGTCATCATACTGACGCTCTCTGATGTGATCATATAAAGAAGACCTAGAAACCACGCAAGCAAGAACACGACTAGGCTCCGAAATATCCAATCTAACAAATTAGTTGGCTAAGGCCTATACATCCATTGCTAATGGCCTCTCCGATGCCGGTAAATATGCCAAACTACCCATACTCTACGCCTTTTGACTCAAGGCATCGGCCACCACATTAGCCTTTTCGAGATGATATAGAATAGTGATATCATAGTTTTTAAGCAACTCTAACCACATCCACTACCGCAAATTAAGATCCTTCTATTTGAACAGATGCTGTAGACCTTGGTGGTCGGTATAGAACTCACAATGGACGTACAAATAGTGCCAAATCTTCAAGGCATAAACAATAGCTGCCAATTATAAATTGTGGACAGGATAATTCCTCTCATGAATCTTAAGCTGCCTAGACGTGTAGGCAATCGCCCTACAGTCTTGCATAAACACCGCGCTAAGTCCAACACGTGACGCATCATAGTATATAGTGTAAGACCCTGAACCTGTAAGCAATACTAACACTGGGGATATAGTCAAAGCAGTCCTGAGCTTTTGAAAGCTTTTCTCACACTCCTAGGACCATCTGAAAGGAGCTCCTTTTTGGGTCAATCTGGTCATAGGTGCATCAATAGATGAGAAACCCTCTACGAAACGACGATAATACCCGGCCAAACCAAGATAACTCCGGATATCAATAGCTGAAGACGGTCAAGGCCAACTCTACACTGCTTCAATCATCTCTAGATCTACTTTGATCCCCTCACTCGAAACCACACGACCCAAAAATGCCACTGAATCAAGCCAGAATTCACACTTTGAGAATTTTGCATACAACTTCTTTTCTCTCAAGGTCTGGAGCACAATCCTCAAATGCTGCTCATGATCATCCCGACTGCGAAAGTATACCAAGATGTCGTCAATAAACATAATGACGAATGAATCGAGATTAGGCTAGAATACATTATTCATCAGGTGCATAAATGCTGCAGGGGCGTTGGCCAGCCCGAATGACATCATGAGGAACTTGTAGTGACCATACCGAGTCCTAAAAGTAGTCTTCGGGATATCTAAATCCCGAATCTTCAGCTGATGATACCCTGATTGCAAATCAATCTTTAAGAACACTTTGGTACCCTATAGCTGATCAAATAAGTCATCAATGTGCAACAATGGATACCTTTTCTTTACTGTAACCTTGTTCAACTGCCGATAGTCTATACACATGTGCAAAGAACCATCATTCTTCTTCACAAACAGGACCAAAGCACCCCAAGGTGACACACTAGACTGAATGAAACCCTTATCAAGCAACTCTTGCAACTGCTCCTTCAACTCCACTAGGGCCATACAATATGGTGGAATAGAAATGGGCTGAGTGCCTGGCAACAAGTCAATACCAAAATCAATATCTCTATCGGGCGGCATGCCCTAAAGATATGCCGGAAATACATATCAGAATTCTCTCACTACCAAAACTGACTCAATGGTAGAAGCATCAACACTGATGTCTCTCACGAAGGCTAGGTATGCATCACACCCCTTCTCAACCATCCGTTGTGCCTTAAGGAAGGACATAACTCTGCTAGGAACATAATCCAAAGTACCCCTCCACTCCAACCGCAGTAAAACTGGCATAGCCAAAGTCACTGTTTTGGCGTGACAATCAAGAATAACATGATAGGGTGAAAACCAGTTCATGCCCAAGATAACATCAAAGTCTACCATACAGAGAAACAATAGATCAACTCTAGTCTCAAAACCACCAATAACAACTAAACATGACCGATACACACAGTCAACAACAATAGAATCTCACACAAGCGTGGACACATAAACAGGAGAACTCAAAGAATTACGAGATATACCCAAATGCGGAGCAAAGTAAAATGATACTTGTGAGTAAGTAGAGCCTGGATCAAATAAGACTAATGCATCTCTATGAAAAACCAGAACAATACTTGTGATAAATGCGTCTGATGCAACCGCCTCCGTCCTACCCGAAAAAGCATAACATCTGGCCTAGCCTCCCCCTCTAGGGAGGCCCCTACCCCCTTGACCTCCACCCCTAGCTGGCTATGTAGGTGGAGCGACAACTGGAGCAGTAACCACATCCTAAGAAGTTTGGGGACCCTGTGGAATACGTGGAGCTTGAGTAGTCCGTGGAGGTGCACCCCTTTTGAGTCTGGGGCAGTCCCTCACCATATGACGAGTATCAATACACTTAAAATAAGATTTCGGAGGACATGGCTGCTGAAACTGGCTTGGGCCCAGTTGGCTGGACTAATCGCTGAAAATACCCTATGCAGGAGGTGCACTAGACAGTGGCAGTGCATAATGGGCAACTTGAGACCTGGAAGTAGCTGAAGTACCACTAGAAGCTGAAAGTGCTGAATGAACTAGACGGCTCACATATCCTCTACTATGACGGGCAATAACTAGGGCACAAGCACCACTATTTTCGCCTGAATATCGAGGCCTTTTGGCCTCTCTGTCCTCTCTATCCCGGCCCGCATACCCTTTAATCTCCATGCAATATCTACCACCTACTGATATGGGGTATCTGTCTCCAACTCTCGAGCCATGCTGAATCTAATACCATAGTTGAGCCCCTCGATAAATCGACGGACTCACTCTCTAACTATGGAAACCAAGGCAGGTGCATGTCTGGACAACTCACTGAATCTGACACTGTCATAGTACCCTGGAGAAGTTTCTCAAACTTCGCGTTCCATGCATCTTAAAGGCTCTAGGGAACAAATTCTCTCAAGAACATCTCTGAAAACTGAACCCATGTGAGTGAAGCTGCATCGGCTGGGCTACCCTCCTCTTAAGCCCGCCACCACTGATACACTGGTCCCGACAGCTGGAATGTAGTGAAGTCAACCCCGCTCGTCTCCACAATACTCTTGGTGCGGAGAATACGTGGGCACTTCTCTAGAAAATCTTATGCATCCTCTGTAGGTAGGCCGCTCAAAGTAGGAGGATGGTACTTCTTATACCTCTCAAGGTTAAGCTTCTCCTCCTCAGATGCTGCTGCCCTAACCTCGGGCTAAACTAGAACAACAGGCTGCACTAGTATAACCTCTAGGACCTGATCAACATGGACTCGCTGCTCTGGGGTACGGGCTGCGGGAGTTTGAGCTCCTCCCCAGCCTGAGATGTGGCTGGTGCAAGTGGAATAAACTCCGCCTGATCTAGAGAACCAAACAAGCTCAAGAATTGTACGAGGGTCTCCTGACGTGCATGGGTAGCAACAGGCGCCTCAGGTGCCTGCCCCCCAAGTGGAGCTTCTGGTGGTTCCTCTGTCATAGCTCGAGTAGGTGCTCTAGCTGCACCACGTAACCCTCCTCGGCCTATGCCCGGCCCCGGCCCCGGCCTTTCACGGATCTAGCAGGGGGCGTGTGTGTCTGATCGTCGGATCTAGCGGTGCGTGTTCTCACCATCTGTGAGAGAATAGAGAGACAATGCTTCCAAATTTTGAAGTCAACAAATTTGCACGATAAGGAATCAAAGAATTGAAGTTTCCTAACAGTTCTATAACCTTTCAAAGATAAGTACATACGTCTCCATACCGATCAACAAGACTCTACTAAACCTGCTTATGACTCGTAACACCTATGGACCTAGAGCTCTGATACCAACTTGTCACGACCCCAAATCTCCCATCGTAGGAAGTCGTGATGGCACCTAGTATCTAATACTAGGTAAGCCTAACATACATGATGAAGTAACAAAAATAATAATAGAACTCCAAATTCAAAACCAACCAGCTATCAAAACAAAATCTCCACAATACAACTGACAATAACTCCCGAAAATCTGGTGAGACTGAGTCATAAGCTATACTTGAATAAACTAAACCAATCCCTAATACATCAGTGTCTAAGTAAAGAGTAAGCAGTAGAAAAGAAACAAGGACAAAGGGTGACTCCGAGGCATGTGAACGCCGGCAGATATATCTTGAAGTCTCCTATCCAAATGCGCTACTCACTAGTGCCTAGCCTGGTATGAGGTACCTAGATCAGCACAAAAAGATGTGCAGAAGCGTAGTATGAGTACACCATAATGGTGCCTAGTAAGTATCAAGCCTAACCTCAGTAGAGTAGAGACGAGGTCAAGTAAAGACACCTACTGGAATAAATAAAGAAACTGAACAGGTATGGTACAATATAATAATGGAAACAAGTAATTGATACAATGAAGAGATACAACAAGGTAAGCTACACTGAAATTAAGGCAATAAAGGCATCAAGGGAGGAACACATAATAAGAATACCAAGGAAACAACGCAGACAAAACACAAGTGATGTAAATGAAAGGTAACAACAAGAATCACGTCCGAGGTACCACCTCATATCTCATTTCACAAACACAATCACAATTTTCCTTATCTCATCGCGGGAGCCTTATATTTAGTTATGAAAAATCATTTTTCCTGAACTAGCTACCCGCATTTTAGCCCACCTTATCACGTCGCGTCGCTTCAAGTAGTTCCCCTACTAGTAACACGCATATCAAGCACACCTTATCTCACCACATGCGTATCAACCCCTATCCTTATATCACCGCATGTGTATCTATATCACAATATATCACAACTCGCACCTTAAGTGCCCAATACTAGAACTTGCCAAAAGAATCAACAATAACAATGTTTCCACAATAAATAACCCATGGATCAACCACAATGTGTACACGAGTCTCAACAATAACAATTGAAAGTTAATAGCTCAACAAGAATAGTGTTTCAACAATTTACAACCATGGCTCAATGTGATCACGAGTTTTACAACTTTAACACCAAAACTCAACATTAAGATATTCACAGAAATAACAACTTTAAGTAAGGTAACTCAATAGTCAAATAATTAACAAGGCAATAAGGAAACAATAACTTTAACTAAGCATGTAATGGCAAATAACAAGTAAGAGATGGGACAAGTATTAACAATGTCAAATAAAGCGTATAAGGATGGATTAACGATGATGGATATAACATGTTGTGACAATTCGATTAAAGGCATGAAAAGAATCTACATAGCTTAAACCGGTCAATTACCACATACAGCCCGTGTACCCACTCGTCACCTTGCGTACCCGGCTTTCACATATCACAAATGACACAAAACAACTCCACTCCTAAGGGGTAGTTTCCCCCCCACAAAGTTAGGCAAGACACTTAACTCAAACAAGCTAACTCAATCCACTAGAAAGCCTTTTATGTAAATATCCAACTCCGAACGACTCGAATATAGACAATATAACTTTATACCATAAATACAAGCCATAGGAAACTATTACGGAGAATAAAGTTGTAATCTTTAAAGAAAATCAAAAAGTCAACTCAAAAAGTCAACCACGGGCCCACATCTCGGAACCGGACCAAACTTACAAAATTCGAACACCCATTCAATAATGAGTCCAACCATACTAAAATTATTCAATTCTGACCTTAAATCGACCTTCAAATCGTCAAAATATAGCTTATGAAGTTTTCACAAATTTCCCCAATTTTTTCAACTCAAAACACTAATTAAATGATAAAAACAATGATGGATTCATGTATAGTAGTCAAATCCGAGTTAGAATCACTTACCCCTATCTACCTCCGCTCTTGCAGATCAAATCCGCTCCTCCAGTCCCACTTATGTGGAGCACTGACCGCTTCTGCGAGCCCGCTTATGCGGCGCACGACCGCATCTGCGGTGCCTTCTCCGCTTCTGCGGATGCGCATCTGCGCGCCAAACTCCGCACATGTGACCCTTTCCCTGGCTGGCCCTCTTTGATTCTGCGATGACCCCCTCGCATCTGCATGTCCGCACCTACGGCCAAGCCCACCGCAGGTGCGATGACACTTGAACTTCAACAACTTCAGCAATCAACTAAGTCCAAAATGATCCCGATTCCAATCCGATTCACACCCAGGGCCCCCGGACCCCGTCAGAACATACCATCAAGTTCCAAAACACATGACGAACCTAATCGAGGCCTAAAATCACCTCAAACAACATCGATTCTACGAATCGCAACCCAATTCAAACCTATTGAAACCATGAACATCCAACTTTCCAAACTAATGCCGATTCATACCAAACCAACTCTGACTGACCTCAAATTTTGCACACAAGTCATAAATGACACAACAGACCTATTCTAACTCTCTAAATCAGAATTTGACCCCTATATCAATAAAGTCAACTTTCGGTCAAACTTCTCAATCTTCCAAAGCTTTAACTTTCTAACTTTCGCCAATTCTAGCCAAAACGACCTATAGACCTCCAAATTAATATCCGACTAAGTCCAAAATCACTATACCAAGCTATCAAAACCGTCAAAACTCCATTCCGGAGTCGTCTACACAAAAGTCAAACTCCGGTCAGCTCTTTCAACTTAAGCTTCCAACTTTGAGACTAAGTGTCCCGTTTCACTCCGAAACTCACCCGAAACCAAAACCAATCACCCCGACAAGTCACATAACCACAATATAATATAGAGGAGTCAATAAATAGGGGAACAAGTCTAAAATACTCAAAATGACCGGCCGAGTCATTACAAAAGTAGATTAGTGTTTGTTTTTTGCGTATCTTCTCTATATGTAAACACTTTGGGTGCATACATGGTTTTATCGCATATCTTCTCCATATCCTAGTTTTGGAATGTATACATGCCTCTTTATGCATATTTTCTCTATATGCTGCTTTTACTGAAAGATGAAGATATGGTACATTTCTTCTCTATATGTTAACCTGTGCACATTGACTTGATTATCTATGCATATCTTCTCTATATATTAACATGTGCACATCGACTTGATTATATATCATATCTTCTCTATATGCAAATATTGATGATCCACTGGTGATAAATGCATGTCTTCTCCATATGAGGAGCTGTTAAACTGTTATGAGACTTGGCACATCTTCTCTATGTGCACTGATTTGATTATACTTGTGTTTCATGTTTAGATGGTACCATTGCTGTGTACTTATATATTTATGAACTGAACAGGTTGTTAAGAGAGTATCATTTGTAATTCTCGCCATTACTATCTTTTCGAGGTTAGTCATGATACTTACTGAGTACATGGGGTTGGTTATACTCATACTACACTCTGCACTTAATATGTGGATTTAGGAGTTGGATCCAGTCGAACTTTGTGAGCTGGGCTGTAGAGACCAAGGTAGAGCTGCTTCCTGATAGTAGCCCTTGTCATCTCTTCCTATTTTCCTTTGATGTTGTTATTGTTTCATACAGTATTTTTGTATTTCAAACTTGAATTCGCACTGTAGAGCTCATGACTCAGTGTGACCAGTTCTGGAAAGTTGTGTAATGATTTGACATTATGTATAGTTATTTGTCTTTCAGACTTATTGTTTTTGCAATTTGTCATAATGTTTTGTTATTATTTATGATTGTCTTGTCTAGTAAGTAAGGACGTGCGCCATCATGGCCGGTGGTGGTTTTGAATCATGACAAGTTGATATCAGAGCACTAATTGCATATGTCTCACAAGTCATGAGAAAGTATAGTAGAGTCTTGCGGATCGGTACAGAGAAGTCTGTACTTATTTTCGAGAGGCTACAAGGCTGTTAGAAAAATGTCTCTTCTTTCATGCTCTATCATGCAGATTTATTTATCCCTAAGTTTGAATTTTTGCTCTTCTATTCTCTCACAGATGGTAAGGACACATTCTTATTGTATAGCTGGGCGGGCACCAGTACCCCAGGCCTGGGCCACATAGGCTGGGGATGAAGCACATGTCGCGGTTAGAGGTCTTGCTAGAGCAAGCACTATGGAGCCACTAGTAGCTCCTATCAAGGAGACAATTCCAAATTTTGTTGAGCCTGTAGGACTAGATCAGGCTCTAGAGGGGCCTATTACTACATCTTGACTTTAGGAGAGTTTGATTCAGATTTTGAGCATGTATACGAGTTGTGACTCAGTCGGGTATAATCCCTGTTGCCCCACCTACCTCACAGGCTGGGGGAGGATCCTAGACTCCTCCCGCATGCACCAGAGTAGTTGGCTCATGGTTATCAAACATTCTGGGGTTCTGCCTGTTCAGCCAGTCATTGTAGTTTAGCCTGAGATTAGACCATCCTTGACTGCGGAAGAGTAGAAGTGGCTAGAGAGATTTCAGAGGCTTCATCCTCCTCATTTGAATGGAGAGCCTACTGAGGATGCATATGATTTTATTGATCAATGTCATTGTATTCTATGCACTTTGGGTCTAGTGCACTCAAATGTGGTTGAATTGACTACCTTCCAGTTGTCAAGGCCATCATACATGTGGTGGAAGACTTATGAGTTGAGCAGGCCAGCTGGTGTAGCACCACTTATGTGGTCTTAATTCTCACTTCTCTTCTTGGAGAAGTTTATACCACAGACTCGTCGATATAAATTGTGGAGTGAGTTTGATCATATATGCCAGGAGGGCTTATCTCTGACCCAGTACGAGATGAGGTTCATGGAGTTAGCTCGTCATGCAATATGTTTGGTCCCTACTGAGAGGGAGAGAGTCTGGAGGTTCATTGAGGGCCTTAACTATGGTATCTAATATAGTATGGCCTGAGAGGCCGAGACTAATACTAATTTTCACCAGGCGATTAAGATTGTGAAGAGCTTAGAGCATGTTCAAAGGCAAGAGTAAGAGTACCAGGTGTCCAAGAGGCCTCATAATTCGGGTGGTTTTGGTGGTGCCTCATCTGGAGGCCAGACACATCACAATAGAGGCCGCTCTTTCAGGACTGCTCACATATCTCGTCAGGTTTCTCGTGGTTCTCCAGTCAGCAATAGTTCATATAGTGCTCACCCAGGCCAGTCATCTTTCAGTGCACTACCAGCATAGAGTTCATAACGTGCTCAATCTACTCAAGGTTCTACAGGCGGATATTCATGTTCTCGAGGTCAGTCACTGAGAAGCAGCCTCATCAGAGAATGGGTTGTATTAAATGTGGGGACTTGAATCATCTCAAGAGAGATTTCCCAGACTTTTGAGCAGTGTACCACCTCAGGGTACCTAGACCATGGTTATGCTCCAGTAACTACACCACCCGCACAGCCAGCTAGGGGCGTAGCCCAGTCTATTCGAAGCCGTCTGTTAGGCCCCATAAATATTTTACTTAAAACCTGGGGTTTTGTAGTGCCAAAGTAGGCTTATGTGTTGACAATGCGGTACAAGCGTTTTGGGTTGAACAGTGCGTTGGGGAGTGAAAGAATAATTTTGGCAGAAAAAGACATTTCTGCGGCTAACTATGCGGCCGCAGAATGGCCGCAAAATGAAGCAGAAAATTGGGAAAGGTTTGGGTTATATTGTGCAGTCACTATGCGATCGCAAAACTATTTCGTGGGCCGCACATCGACAGCGAAACCTGCATGAAAATTTTTCGGTGGGAGGTTGTGCGGCGCATTATGCGATTGCAGAACAGGTTTATGGACCGCATAATTGCCGCAGAGTGGGGAAGAATTGCCCAGTTCCGTAGGGCCATTTTGCGGCCCATTTTGTGGACCGCAGAAGCATTATGCGGTCGCATATGCGACCGCAGATCGTGTTTTGGAGCTTCATTTTTCTGGTTTTATAAACCCAACCCCATTCTTATAAAACAATGTTAAGGGTCATTTTAGAAGGTCCAACTCACATTTTAGAGAGAGGGGAAGGTGGTCTAGAGTGAGAAGGGGAGTTCTAAGTCATTTGTTCATCAATCTTTGTTCAAACCTTGAAGATTTCTCTAGGGTAACTCACAAGGTTTTCAACCAAAAGGTATGATTCTACACCCTAACCCTTAATTTCAGAATTTAACTAAAAAATGGGTAATTAGTAAAGCAATTCTTGGGTGTGGGAGTTGTTTATTTTACATGCATGTACCATCTAGGGTAGTGGGGATATTGTTGAGCTCTTTTGGGTGAACTTTGGATAGTGGGGGAAAAAAATTCACCATAGGAGGACCTTAAAACCTTAATGCACGCCTAGTGTTTGGTAAAATGCTCAAGTGAGTTAGAATTATGAACTCCTTCCTAATTTGTGTTCAATTTTGCTATATAACATTATAGTAAATTAAAAAGCTCGAGGCAAGGTATGTTGGCTAAACTCCTCTCTTAGAATTGAATTCTCACGATAATCTGGTAAGTAACGAGGTGTCCATTATGAATTGACTTTTCTGAATAAGTTTGGTGTCGGATGATGTATATATATGAATATGTTCAATTATGTTCCGGAATGTTCTTATCATATTGTGCTATTCACCGGGAGAGTATTTGAAGTATGAGTATGTATTAAAATGTTGTGACTTCAAGTCAAGTCCAAATGAAAGTGATCACATCAAATTGTATAAGAGATCATATGTGCCTAAGACCCTAATTTGCTTAAGTATGTGTTTAAAGTCTTAATTTGAAAGTCCTTGTTGTTGATTATCCATGATAATGATTGAAAATGGAATAGTAAGCTTGAATTATGAAGTACGACCAATGTGCTAAGAATGATATTGCGTTATGAACAATAATGCCAATAAAATGAATGACATGTAAAAGAATATGAATTGAGTGGTAAATACTTTTAATAATAAATAACTTGGGAGTATCGTTTAGCTACCGAGGAAGGGTAGGTCGGAACAACCTAACCCCGAAACTACACGTGCCGGTGTAGGAGTGACTGAGGGGTATATCCCCGTATTAATGTGATGAGACTGTTTCCCCTTATATGGGATGCGATTGGTGTGTTGAGATGTTTTCCCCTTAAATGAGATGAGATTATTGCTAGAGAGATGTGATGTGATGTCGATCCATATGGCATTGTGGTGAGATGTCTTAGCCGATCGTGCTGAGATCGGATGCCATGCCGCGCACATGATGGTATTGTGAGTGTACGTCTCGGGGTGAGAAGGCTTAGTCGATCGGGTTGAGATCAAACTCCGGGCTAAAACACGGTGATGTATCGGTGCTAAAGATCTCCCAACTTAAATTACGGAAACCTACTTGAAATTTACGTTTCTCCTAATTTGACACTTTGATACCGTTTGAATCTCTTATTGATATCATGTTTTATTCTCCATTTGTTGTTGCTCGTTCTATTGAGAGGGTGTTTAGTTTTACATACTAATACTATTCCATGTGTACTAACATCCCTTTTGCCGGGGGCGCTGCATCGTTAATGGATGTAGGTGGTTCTATAGCAGGTGGTATTTATCAGTGATAGCAGCACATCCTCTCCTCAGCTGATTTGGTGAGCCCCACTTCATTTCGGGGTCCTGTATCTTCTATCCTTTGTACATAACATTTTGAGGTATAGTCGGGGCCTTGTTGCCGACACTGTCATAACATTCTTTTGTTCCTGTTAGAGGCTCCGTAGACATAGTATGGGTTGTATCTATTTTTGGGAAAGTTAAAACTAAAAATGTTGTAATTGTATCATTGTCCCACTTTAACCATGATTGTACAATGTACTATTTTGAACATTTGTTAAGGACGTAACTAATGGAAATGAAATGGTGTTGTCCACATGACTTCTTACTGACTAATTAATGAAATGCACTCTTCTCTTTATTTGTGGGTGAGTTGGGTAGACGACACTATGCAGGCTTGCTCGATCGGGGTAACTCTGTTGAGCATCGGTCGCGCTCCCCGAGGTCGGGGCATGACACCGTCCTAGAGGGGAGGTTAGTCAAATGGAGGACATGCCCGTTGTTATGCATTCTCGGCTAGATAGGAGATAGTAGCTTCAAATGCCGTGATCACAAGTATTGTTTTAGTGTGCCACATGGATGCTTCAGTATTATTTGACCTTGGTTCCACTTATTTGTATGCGTTATCATATTTTTCTCCTTATTTAGATATGCCTCATGGTTCCCTTGATATCCTTGTTTATGTATATACATCTGTTGGTGATTCCATTGCAGTAGATCATGTGTATTGGTCTAGTGTAGTTACCATTGGGGGGTTATAAGCCTAGGGTTGATCTTTTATTACTTAATATGGCTGATTTTGAGGTGATTTTAGGTATGAATTGGCTATCTCTATACCATGCTATTCTTCATTATCACACTAAAACTGTGATGTTGGCGATGCCGGGGTTGCCAAGGTTGGGATAGAGGGGTTCTGTTGGTCACACTCTTAGTAGGGTGATTTCTTTTCTGAAGGCTCAATGAATGGTTGAGAAAGGGTGTTTGGAGTATTTGGCCTTTGTGAAAGATGTTAGTGCCGATACTCCTACTATTGAGTCAGTTCCAATAGTGAGAAAGTTTCCAGATGTGTTTTCTGCAGACTTACCGGGCATGCTACCCGACAAGGATATTGACTCTGGTATTCATTTGGTGCCAGATACTCAGCCTATATATATTTTACCATATCTCATGACACCAGCTAATTTGAGGAAATTAGAGGAACATTTGTAGAAGCTATTGGATAAGGGTTTCATCAAGATGAGTGTTTCACCGTGGGGTGCACCAGTATTATTTGTAAAGAAGAAGGATAGTTCTATGAGAATGTGTATTGACTACAAGAAGTTGAACAATGTTACCATCAAAAACAAGTATTTATTGCCTCATATTGATGATTTGTTTGATCAAATCAGGGTGCTAGGGTGTTCTCAAAGATTGACTTGTGATTGGTTTATCATCAGTTGAAGATTAGGGCTTCAGATGTTCCTAAGATGGCTTTTAGGACTCTTATAGGCATTATAAGTTTTTACTGATGTCTTTTGGTTTGGCTAATTCCCCAGTAGCTTTCATGTATTTGATGAACAGTGTATACCAACCTTATTTGGATTTCTTTATTATTGTATTCATTGATGATATCTTGGTATATTCCCGTAGTAGGGACGAGCACGAGTAACATTTGAGGATTGTGCTTCAGATTTTGATTAAGAAGAAATTGTATGCTAAGTTCTCCAAGTGCAAATTTTGGTTGGATAGTGGCATTCTTGGGTCACGTGGTGTCCAGTAATGGGATCAAGGTGAATTCAAAGAAGATTGAGGCAGTTCCGAGTTAGCCCAAACCTTCTACCGCTATGGAGATCATGGGTTTCTTAGGTTTGGCTAGTTACTATCGTGGGTTTGTGGAAGAGTTTTCATCTATAGAAGCTCCATTGACTAAATTGACTCAAAAGGGTGATTTATTCAGATGGTCTGACGAGTGTGAGAAGAGCTTTCAGAAGCTCAAGATTGCTTTAACTACGGCTCCGATTTTGGTATTTCCCTCAGTATCGGGGATGTATAACTATTTATTGCGATGATTTGCATGTTGGTCTTGGATGTGTGTTAATGTAGGATGGTAGGGTGATTGCCTATACGTCGTGCCAGTTGAACTCCCATGAGAAGAATTATTCGGTCCATGATTTAGAGTTGGCGGCTACTGCGCACTCGCTCAAAATTTGGAGGCATTACTTATATAGCGTGTCTTGTGAGATTTACACTAATCACCAGAGTCTCTATCATTTGTTCAAACAAAAGAATTTGAATTTTAGGCAGCGAAGATGGTTGGAGGTATTTAAGGATTATGATATTGCTATTTTGTATCATCCGAAAAAGGCTAATATGACAGCATACATCTTGAGTAGAAAGGCAGAGAGTATGTGGAGTTTGATATTTATTCCAGCTGTGGAGAGACCCTTACGTATGTATGTTCAGGCGTTTGCCAATATATTGGTGAGATTGGATATTTTTAAGCCTACTAGAGTTCTTGCTTGTGTTGTTGTGTAGTCGTCTCTGTTTGAGTGCATTAAGGCACATCATTATGATGATCCCCATTTTCTTTTCCTTTACGACATGATGTAGCAATGTGGTGCTGAGGAGGTGAATATTGGTGATGTTGGTGTATTACGACTTTAAGGTCGGATTTGTGTTCCTAATGTGGATGGTTTGAGAGAGTTGGTTCTTGAGAAGGCTCATAGTTCACAATATTCTATTCATCTAGGTGCTATGAATATGTATCATGATTAGAAGCACCATTATTTGTGGATAAGGATGAAGAAGGACATGGTTTGGCATGTTGCATGGTGTTTGAATTGTCAGTAGGTCAAAGTATAAGTATCAAAGACCGGGTGGTTTGCTTCAAAAGATTGATATACCAGAGTGGAATTGGGAGCATAGTACTATGGACTTCATGGTAGGGTTGCCATAGACTTTGAGGAAGTTTGATGCTATTTGGGGCATTGTGGATCGGTTGACCAAATCGGTACATTTCATTCCGGTTATGACTTTCTATACTTCAGAGCTGTTGGCTAAGATCTACATCAGAGAGATTATCCACTTGCATGGTGTGCCTATGCCTATCATATCAGACCGAGGCACTTAGTTTACATTGCACTTTTGGAGAGCGGCTCAGTGTGAGTTGGGCACGCAGGTTGAGCTGAGCATTGCATTTCACCCTCAGATGGATGGACAGTTTGAGAGGACCATTTAGATTTTGAAGGATATATTGAGGGCCTGTGTTATGGATTTTGAAGTTCAGTGGGATCAGTTTCTACCTTTAATAGAGTTTATCTACAACAACAATTACCAATTTAGTATCTACATGGCTCCGTATGAGGCATTATATGGGAGGAGATATTGTTCTCTGGTTGGTTGGTTTTACCCTGGTGAGGCTAGTTTGTTGGGCACAAATTTGGTTTGTGATGCTTTAGAGAAGGTGAAGTTGATTTAGGAGAGGCTTTGCACAGCCAGTCCAGGCAAATGAGTTATGCTGATCGGAAGGTTCACGATGTGGCATTTATGGAAGGTGTGAATGTTCTTCTTAGAGTTTTGCCTATGGAGGGCATAATGAGATTCAGAAGGAAGGGCAAGTTGAGTCCTCTATAAATTGATCCATTTGAGGTTTTGGAGAAAGTGGGTGAGGTGCCTTACATGCTTGCTTTGCCACCCAGCTTGTCAAAAATTCATCTAGTGTTTCATATTTTCATGCTTTAAAAGTATCACGAAGATCAGTCACATATTTTAGATTTTAGCTCGCTACAGTTGGATGAGAATTTAGCTTATAAAGAAGAGCCGGTGGCCATTTTAGATAGGCAGGTTTGGAAGTTGAGGTCGAAAGATATCAATGAAGGTTCAGTAGAGAGGTCAATCGGTCAAGGAAACGACTTAGGAGACCGAGCATAATATGCAGAGCAGATATTCTCATCTTTTTGGCATTCCAGGTATGATTCTAAACTCGTTCAAGAACGAACATTTTTTTAGGAGGAAAATAATGTAACGATCCAGCTGGTTATTTTGTGTATTTGAGCCTCGTTTTCTCTATTTGATACTTCTCGTATGTGTGTTTGTTATTTGATGACTTATGCGTATGTTTGGGATGGTTTCGGGAAGATTTGAGAATGATTGGAACACATAGTTTTATTTTTGAAAGCTTAAGTTGTTAGAGTTGACCAATGTTCGACTTTTGAGTAGAGGATCTCGGATTGGTGATTTGAGGGTTCTAATAGGTTTGTATGGTGATTTTGGACTTAGGCGTACATCTAAATCTGAATTTGGAGGTTCCTAGGATGCTATGGCTCTATTTGTCGAAAGTTGACAATTCAAATGTTTGGAAAGTTCATAAGTTTGACTAGGGGTTGAATTTGATGATATTGTATTAATATTGTTGTTATGGGATTTAGCATAGGTTTGTTTTATCACTTGGAACTTGTGTTCAAAGTTTGGATATAACCCGAATTGGTTAGGCTTGAATCGGATGCTTGGTTTGAAGTTCGAAAGTTCTTAAACTTAAGAGAAGTTCAACTTGTGTTATTGATCTTTAATTCATTGATATGATATTATCATATGTATTTGGAGGTTTTGGATGGGTTCGAGTAGTGTTTATGGACTTGTTGGTATGATTGGATGGGGTCCCGAGAAGCTTGAACATGTTTCGGATAGGTTCCTGACCATTTTGGAGTTGAGTGGCAGTTCTGCATTGGTGTGTCGCACCTACGAGGTTTGGACCGCATATACGAAGGGGAGCTAGAGCTGGGACATCACTCTTGTGGATTTCGCAGAAGCGGAAGCGCATAAGTAGGCATATTTGCGCACCTGCGGTGCCGCAAAAGCGGTTGATTAATTGCAGGTGCAAGTTTGGTTGAATGGAGAAGATCTCGCAGATGCGAGTTAATTCTCGCAGAAGCAAGTGCACAAAAGCGCTTATTTTGTCCGTAGAAGCAAACCACTAGCAGTCTTTTTATTTCGAACGATTAGCTCATTTTTCTTTATTTAGAGTTTTGGAGCTTGGCTAGAGGCAATATTTCGAGGGATTTTTACCACATCTTTGAGGATAAGTAATTCCTACTTGATTTTGATAATAGATCTTATTTTTTCATGGATTATTACACAGATTATGGAAATTTAAGGTGAATTTGGGTTTTTGACTACAGTTTTGGAGAGTGTAAATTGAGATTTTGAGCTATGACTTGGACTTGGTTTTGGAATCTAATAACATATTTGGACTCGTGAGGTTATGAGTAATCGAGATCTACCTCTTGACTCGGGTTTTGACCACGTGGGACCGGATTGAATTTTGTTTACTTTTTAGGAATTAAATAAAAATTGAAGCTTTATTGAGTGGAATTGATTACTATAGCTTTATTTGATGTTATTGAGTTATTTTTTGCTAGATTCGAGCCGTTCGGAGACCGATTTATGAGAGAAGGCATATTTGGAGTACTGATTTTGCTTGTTTGAGATAAGTATCTTGCCTAGACTTGGTTTGAGGGACTACTTGCTTGAATTTTTGATGATGGCTATGTGCCGAGGGTGACGCACATGCGAGGGATGAGCACATGTGCATGCACCGAGTTTTATGCATGTTTTGGGTAGTCCTTAGGTTATGTTGACTTGTATTGAATATATGCTTCTTGCTAATGTGCTTCATATGTTTGTACCATTTTGTGAGCTTCTTGAATCATGCTAGAGAGTATGTGTAAGTTAGTTTCCTGTTCAAACATGATAATTGCTATTTTGTGGTGTATCCGCCTAATATGAGCTATGGTAGCACACTTCGCAGATGCATACACCTTAGCATGTTACTTTTTATCAATCCATGAGTATGTGATTTGATATCCATTATTCTGTATTCTTGCACATGCTTTCTGTGTGATATGGATTGGATTGGCAACACGTGAGTGGTCTGTGCGGGTTGAGTTATATGCTACTTTGACTGAATGATAAATGCACATTACATATCTTCTCTATATGTTAACATATGCACATTGACTTGATCTATACATATCTTCTCTACATGCAAATATTGATGATTCATTGGTGATAAATGCATATCTTCTCTATATGCTGAGCTGTTAAACTGTTATAAGACTTGCGCACATCTTCTCTATGTGCACTGGTTTGGTTATACCTTTATTTCATGCTTAGTTTTGGTATCGTTGCTGCGTACTTGCATATTTATGAACTGAATAAGCTGTTAAGTGAGTATCATTGGTAATTCTCGGCGCTACTATGATACCTACCGAGTACATGAGGTCGGTTGTACTCATACTGCACTCTGTACTTAATTTGTGCAGATTCAGGAGTTAGACCCGGTTGAGCTTTGTGAGTTGAGCTGTTTGCTGTGCTGTGGTGACTGAGATAGAGTTGCTTCCTGATCGTAGTCCCTGACATCTCTTCCTATTTTCTTTATTGTTATTGTTGTTTTAGATAGTATTTTTGTATTTCATACTTGTATTTGCACTGTAGAGCTCATGACTCAGTGTTACCAGTTCTGTGGAGTTGTATAATGATTTGATATTGTCTATGGTTATTTGTCTTTCAAACTTATTTATTATGTAATTATTTATCATATTTCGTTATTATTTATGATTGGCTTGCCTAGCAAGTGGAGTTAGGCGCCATCACGGCCGGTGGTGATTTTGGGTCGTGACAGTCCACCACTAGCATCTATTGCACAATCAATACGCTAAGTGCTAACCACTCTCATCACCAACAACCATCACATTTACCGCTTACTTCAACTGCACAATCACCAATCGCCGACACCTACTCTGTTGCGAGCTATCACCTTTAGTCACCATTGCATAATTATTACCAGGTACCATTGCGGTGTAATGACCCAACCGACTGTTTTGCTTTCTAGATACTCGTTCCCCTAAATAAGACTCCCCGTATGTGCTTTTACTATTTATGACTTGCGGGGATGGTTAGTTCAGGATTTGGAAGGGTTCGGGTTGAAACTAAAACACTTAGTTCCTCAAGCATAGCTAAAAGAGTTAAGTTGACTTTGGTCAACATTTTGAGTAAACGACCTCAGAACTGGGATCTGACGGTCTCAATAGGTTTGTATGATGATTTTGGACTTGGACGTATGTTCAGATCAGGTTTTGTATGACCTGGGAGCGTTTCAGCACTTAATATGGGGAGTGGGCACCTTGAAGGTTTTAAAGTTCTTTAAATTTGGTTTGGAGTAGGTTTTGGTGTTATCGAGGTCTGTTTGAGATTCCGAGCCGGAAAAATTTCGTATGGTGATTTAAGACTTGCACTAAAAATTTGGTGTCATTCTGAATAGTTTAAGTATGTTTCGGTGCTTTCGGAGTAAGTTGGAAGAACTTGAAGTTCATAAGTTGATTCAATTTGGTTTTGGGCGTGATTCTTAGTTTTGATGTTGCTTTATGCGTTCCGAGGGTGTGAGCGAGTCCGTTTTATGATTTCAAACTTGTTGTTATGTTTGGGCGGTGCCCCGGGAGCCCCGAGTGTTAATCGAACGAGGTGCAGACCAAGTTTTGGACTTAGAGGAAATGGCTGAAGCATCTAGCTTCTGGTGCCTGCGGAAGGCCAGCCGCAGGTGCGAGCTCGCAGAAGCGAGCCAGCAACCACAGAAGCGGCCCAACAAAGGCTGCCCAGGAATCGCAGAAGCGGGGGGAAGACCGAACATGCGGAGGCGCAGGTGCGAACCAGACGATCGCAGAAATAGGGGAAGGCGCAAGTGCGACTGCTCACCGCAGAAGCGGTCTCGCAGAAGCGAGCTGTTGGTCACAGATACGAGGAAGCTAGCTGAGGGGGAGGACCACATATGCAAGGCCTTTCCGCAGATGCGGTCAAGGAGCCGCAGAAGTAGAAGTCCTGGAGGCAGTGAGCTTCATTTATTACGGGACTTAAGCCATTTCTAAACCATTTCTCTCACTTTTGGGCGATTTTAGAGCTTCTTTAGAGGGGCATTTACCTAGCAATTTGGAGGTAAGTAAATTCTATCTAATGTAAGTTAAATACATAGATTAAGGGTAAATTTTAACATGTAAATTTGTAAAAATTATGGGTTAGATGAAAAACTTAGGTTTTGGTAAAATAGGGATTTAACCACGAAAATGATTATGGAATTGAGTGAAAATTATATATTTGAGTTCGTGAGGTAATGGGTAACAACTTTCTTCAAAAATTTCCGGAATCCGAGCATGTGGTCCCGAGGATAAATTTTAGGAATCCTTCAATTGTTGTTGGGTAATCACTCTAATAGTTAGAATATGAACTTTTGAACATATATTGATTGATTTATACAATATTTGACTAGTTTCGGATTGTTTGACACCGAGTTGAGGCTTTAGAGTGAATTTGAGGCCGAAAAGTGAGCTTTGAGACGAGGTAAGACTCTTGTCTAGCCTTGTAAGAGGGAATTTACCCCATAGGCGATTTAAATTAATGTTTATTTCTAATTGTGAGCGCTACGTACGTATGAGGTGATGAGAGTCCGTGCGTAGCTACTAATTGTACTTATGTCCGGGTAGTTTTAGGACTCAAATCATGAACTACTTGTAATACTGGCACCCTACTTGCTGATTTAAGTGCTAAAATTATATTAGAACTTGTTAGAGGAATTGTAAAAGACCGAATTTCACTTACTTGAATTTTGAGCAGATTACTTGGCCGTTAATGGAAATTTTATTACATTATGTATTAGCCTTGTTATAACGTTTAAGTCAAATACTTAAAAAGTAACCTCTCTTCTTGTGAAACGGGCCGAATGCCTCGGCAGTAGATAGATGCATCTATGGATCATGCCGCACGTCCCTCGGCAGTGTACACATTATTCTGGATCGGGCCGTACGATCTCGACATAAATCATGCTTAATAATACTCGGATCCTAATCATACTTGATATTATTTTGTGGTTTATGAAGTTACACTTATTAAATGACGGGAATTTATTTGGGATTTATTAAGATGTGAAAGAAGTATTTGCTCCTGCTTGCTAATGAATTACTATAATTATTAACATAACTCATGCTTATTTAGAATTTCTGTATTCATATTGTTAGCCCTTAGTAAGCGTCGAAATCGACCCCTCGTCACTACTTCTTCGAGGTTAGACTAGATATTTACTGGGTATAGGGTTGTTCACTGATACACCCCATATTTTCGTACGTAAAAGTACGCCATAAATAAATTGATGAAAGCTCAGAAATGAGATATTACATCCCGTATTTTCGGACGTTAAAATTTTATCGTACGTTAATCGACGTAGGTTCGGGAATGAGATTATTTTGAGATTATAAGTATTATGATATTTCAAACAAGTGACAAATTAATTCGCGAAGGTAAGAGGGTAAGAGAATCGAAGAAAATGAGTTCCGTCGAAATTTGGCAATTTAGGGATAAAATCCGGTCCAAGCTATAATACCCGTATTCATGGACTAGTGCCATACAAGGTACCACATGACCATAATAGTAAGGTGTTAAAAATGAGTAGTATTTTAAATAATTTGAGATAATTCTTAATTATGTAGATAATTGATTAAGTGGATAAAGATATTTTTGGAACTGCCACATGGCATTAAGCCAAGCCAAGTGGCACAAATGTGCATGATGAGTCAAAAAAACTTAAGATGCCACGTAAGGGTCCTTTGGATGACTATCTTGGTTGGTGTCTTATTTGGGAATGTAATTTAAGACCAGCAACAAGGAGCTAAAGCTACTTTAATATGATGACTCCACGTAAGGATGGATAATCTTCCAAGAAGTTTAAATAAATGGCTTAGAAAGGAAATGATTGAGAAGAAATACATACAATCTTATTTGCTTATATGGTTTCTTATTTAATAACCTTGCTTGCCAAGACCAGCAACGTTGGATAATCTAACGGAGGAATTCTCAAAAATGAATTCATATGAATTTCATCACGCTACAGTAGTGTGAAACGCAATCTTTCTCAGGAATATCATACGGATTTTTTCCTACTTCGATCCGTCATTATGTGTTTTTTGCAAAAGATATGTGTTCGAGGAATTGTCAAGAGAATCGGTCGAGGTATGTTAAGGCTATCCGTTCTTTCTTTTTGACATGATCCAGATAATACAAATGAAACGAGCAAAATACGCAACTTTCATAAATGACTCTATTCATAGAAATACTAGGGGTATCTATATTCTTGATTACCCATGTGAATTATTATTATATCTTTTGTTCATTGGTCTCAGAAAAATATGTATTTGATAAAATTTATCCGAAAGGCATATTGATTTTTATGACATTCCGAGAAATCTTATTAACTTATTTCTTATGCATTTCATATATTTATATATGTACATTGACCCATGACCAAATGTCATTATATACGCATGTATTATATGTATATGGGATATGGGAAAAGGTTATGGCATTATATATGCACCACAACCTGATCAGCTGGTATACGTTGATGATTTGCCCACAGTGGCCAAGATGATATGATGGGATGCCCTCAGAGGCTTGATGACGTTATGTACACATATACCTATGCATGTTATAGTATTTATACGTATATGCATGACATTTCGAATATTAAATTATTCACAGAGCTATTCAGACTTACATGTCGAGTCTTTTACTCTATGTTTCTCTTATGTCTATTATTTACTGATTTTCTTTCCTTACATACTCGGTACATTATTTGTACTGATATTTCTTTTGCCTGGGGACGTTGCGTTTCATGCCCGCAGGCTCCGATAGACCGGTCGAGAGTCCTCCAAGTAGGCTATCAGCTCAGCGGAAGATGTTGGTGCGCTCCATTTGCTCCGGAGTTGCTTGTTTGGTCAGTATAATTTAAACGTGTATTGTTTGGTATAGCGGGGCTCTGTCCTGACCTTTATGACAATTATTTATTCTTAGAGGCTTGTAGATAGATGTCATGTATATGAAAGATTGTATGGCCTTATCGGCCTATGTTCAGTGTACGAGCGACCACTTTAGCCTTATAGGCCCGTATGTCATATGTATAAGTTTTATATCAGATTGGGTCGTCTTATATTTAGTATTCCCTTATGTTTATTCTGGTTAGCCCATGACGGCCCGTTTGGACCATTTTCCAATGATAGTACGATAAGAAAGATATGTATGTTTGGTACTCGGTTGAGTAAGGTACCGGGTGCTCATTGCAGCCCATAGGTTTAGGTCGTGACAAAAGTGGTATCAGAGCAGTTCTGTCCTAGGGAGTCTACAAGTCGTGTCTAGTAGAGTCTTGTTTATGGGTGTGTTGTGCACCACACTTATAAGCAGGAGGCTACAGGGTATTTAGGACTGTCACTTTTTCTTCTTACTCTAGATCGTGTGATAGATCTCAGTTGTAAGAACTCAATTTCCTAAAACTCTATCTTATTCATAATACGAAGATACCTACAGTTGGTAAGAGATTGAATGTGGCTATGGAAGAGTTGAGTCAGAGGAACTCAATTTTTCATGATGTTTATGATGAGTAAATGTAAGATCTTCAGTAGATCATGTATGTACTAAGACGTGTAAGCCTCTTGATAAGGATTCCTAAGGCAAGAATGCCTATCCACTCTTACGGTAAAAAGGAATAAGAGAATCAGAAGGTAGACACAAGTTTCAGTAAGTAAAAGAAGCAAGATGAAGAAGGGTATGGGGGTACCCAATTAATGAAGATTAATAGTATTTACAATTCAAGCAGAAAAAAATAAGCATTTTGAGTTAACTTCAATTGTAACAAAGGTATGTACAATTGGCCACACCCATCTCATTTATACCCTATGGAAGCTAACAGAAGTAGTATAAGAGAAGGACGGATACCAGGATCCGGCTGGGGTTAGAGTGACCCAAAATGGTGGATGAATTGTTTGCGTTAGTTAATATTTCTGAAGGATATTGCAAATATGATAATAGATCTCCTTGTGAGACACCCAGATGGTGCACTCTAAAATAGTACAACTAGATATGAGTACCACAAAGATGGGTACTGGAAGCCTGGAAGGGATAAATATTATCTTAGTATGGCTCCCGTCCCTAGTAGAGAAAGAAGGTTAGGCAACCCGAAGAGCCAGTAGATGGAGCAAGGGGAGCTAAAAGAAAAAGAATGTCTTGTTCGAGTTTTCAGAATAAAGTGATAGACATAAATATTAGCGGGAAATAAGAAGAGAGTTAATGAAGCATTATGAGTAAGATGTGATACATGGATGACAACGGTAGATAAAAAAGATTACAGTATTATAGAGTTTATAGTCAAGTGAAGGAAAAGATGAGAGGTGACAGGCCTTGAGACAATAAAAGAGTATAAGCCATAAAGTTATATCCTCATTTTGATAAATAAGTTCGTGACTCCAACGCGACTACCAGAAGGAAAAGTTAGACCTCAGAATAATAAGAAATCAGCATGGACTGATGAACAAGATAAACTAAACATAAATTAGGGACTGAGTGATTTGATAACAGTCGGCATCAAGGGAGATTCAGAGATTGCGTTCCGGCAATAATAGAATGGACGGCAGAAGAATAACCTTTAAAGGTCATTCAGGAAGACACATCCCTAAAGCAAGCAATGTGAGGAAAGTTAAGCTTAAGGGACTGTATATACCAGTTACACTAGGTGTCTCCCTCGTGAGTAAGGAATTTTGTTATCCTTGGTACAGAAGGATTACCGCGAGGCAAGTAAGGGTCATCGATGATGTGAAAAAGTGCCAAAGATGAAGAGGTAAAACATCTATACGTAGATCATCATAGCACTAAATGTTAGTACTCCCCTAAAGGGGAGAATATGGAGTGATGTGGTATTAAGTTAGAATTAAATGGTTCTAGTAATTACGGAATGGTAAAGGAATAATGCGATAAAAAGAGAAAGGAATGAGATTACACTTATCTAAATCCTACCGATATGCTACGATTGAAGAACATTATGCAATCATGAAGTCAAGGAGAGGAAGTAAGGGTTTCTGCCCGAGATGTTATTGATAAATAAGGAGCCAGTGCGAGACGTAAGTTAAGACAAAGAAAATAACCCAAAAAAGAATACGCAGAATATTGATATGAGAATGGGCGAAAGAGTAGTTAGTAGTTGATTCAGGTAGAGCCTAGTTATGGCTAGACAAGATGATACAGACAAATCAGCATATCATGCAAGATAAACGTAGTGAACCCCAGCATGGGGAATTCACTCGCATATAGGACATCGTGATCCTTGAGAAATATTCAGATAGGAGTTGGGATAGTTAAAGGTACCGTATAAGTGTTACAGAAATAAAAGAGAGTCCCACTGGGTAGACAATCAAAATATCAGTTTAGAATCAACCCTACAAGTGCAAGGGCGTCGAGGTAAGTAACTACAGATAATTATAGGCGAGGAAGGACATCAAAAATTCTATCGGGTATACGATGTAATAAGCTCGCAGCTTTACAAGAGTCATAGGGTCCTCCCTAAGTACTACAATGAAAAACTAGCTGAGGAAATAAGGAAGAAGACTTCAACCTAAACATGGTAACTTGAAGGAGAAATGGTCATGTAAAAACAGTCTTCCTACAAAATGGTATGCACTCCAAAAGAAAGTGGCACCTACCGTGGCTAATGAACGGGGAGTAAAAAAACAAAATTCATATTCGAGACCATATGAGTTGTACAAAAATTCTGGCATGAGTGGGAACTAAGATAAGTTAAGTATGCATGCAACAAGGGGCAGAAAGACCAGGAAAAGTAATTACCTAAGTTTAAGGAAACCTGAGATGGAACGAAAAGAACTATTCGATCAATGATCCAGAGTTAGTTACGTTATGAATGCACTTAAGAGTTTGGAGTATTATCCATGCAACATATATGTTGACAATCATATAGCCGTAGAAGATTTCGGTATAAGTTAAAAGAAAGAATTGAGCCCAGATCATAGACAAAGGATTGAATTGTTAGGAGATAGTATCATGGATATTCCATAGCGTCCATGAAGGGCTAAAGTAATAACTAATACCAGGAGCCGTAAATCAGAAGATAGCTTAAGCCTACATAAAGGCTGATCAGAAGGAAGAGGAAACTAAAGAGTTACATCAATCAAGTAAATCAGGAGTCTGATTATTGGACCCAGAAAATTATAGTCCTCGTGATTGAGAACATTGCAGGATCACTCTTAAATATCAGAGGTACAAGAGAGATAGTGCAGTAGCCATATTCTATAATGACTCTACGATAAAGATAATTAGAAGAGTACCAGCCTCATAAGAAGTCAGTATGAAGATCCCACCGGATTGTGTATGCACCAAAGGTGCAAGTGTTATAATAAGAGCTTCAAGTTGTGGATGTGAATTATACCTATGTGGAAGGGAGGTCATGAAAGAGATAGAAGATATGATGTGAGATTTTAAGGCAAAGGTGAACAACGTATGAGATACTTAGGTGCAAAAGGTTATGAATAATCTATACATCAGATAGAAGGCTAGAAGCGCTGGGATTCAGTATCCAGGAATAGTAGCGGCGTCGTTAGTGGCATATCTTCCAGCCTATGGTTTCTAGATATTGAGAAGCCTAATTAAGAGAGTAAAGAAGAGTTAGAGACGATGTGATGTCTCACTTGATGTTCTAGGATGACATAAGAAAATCTATAATGCAAGTAAGTTGAAGAAAGGTTGCAAATAATATAAATAGATATGTAGGTCGCAAGCTAAAGTATGGTAGAGCGACAAGGTTTTAGGAAGACAAGAGTAAGGATAAGAAAAGATGAGTGAGAAAGTGACGAGAATGGATAAGTCCTCGGGATTAAGCCCATGAAAACAAGAGAGCTTATGGTTTCTCTAAGTTATAGAGAGCTCAGTATAGCCTGAATGAACTCAAAGGAGTCTAAGACTAGTAGCATTTAGAAGAAATGAAATGCTGCCCTGCTGATAGAATAATGGTATAATTGTGATAGATGAAGGATGCCGATTGGGCCTTCGATTGAGTAATGATTTCATAAATTGTACATGATTAAAATACCCACATAAAGTGAATCACATTGGGATGCTATGAAATACGTTTATGGATGTATGGTATCTCCCCCAGGTGGATCGGAAAAAGTCACTTCAAATGTTCCTCGATGCAACGTAAGCCCTAGTGGCAATGTATTACGTAAGAGGTTTCAAGTTATCAGTAGTAGATTGTAGATCAACATTCAGGTGAATCAACAATTTATGGATAAAAGTTATAAAGTACGAGATGAGATTAGGCCATCAGTCTTAAGACAAACAGTAATGAAGAAGCATTAAAGGACTTAGATTTATACATATAGGATAAGCAACGAGAGTAACCTAAAGTTGGTGGCAGACCTCAGTGATGATAAATCAAAGTAAGAGTTATGGTATAGTATGACCTACCTAGATGCAGTAAAGTCATACGAATGGATAACTGGGTCTATGAAATAAGATATAGCAATATCCGTAAGTTCAACAAAGTACCGAGCGAAGAATTTCTGTATACCTATAAATGCCCAGAGAGACATTTTACCAAGCTCTGTATATGCTTACAAAGTGAGGCCTATAGATTGGCTAAAAACTGGAGGAAAAAGGAGAGAAGAGTCGCATAGGCGCACATACAAGGAAAAAGTCGTACAGGATGCATGACAGAAGGTAGCAAGAGTTACGAGATTGGAAGAATTTCGACCACAGACCGTGGTATGAGAAAGAGGCCTAAAGGGGGGAATGCCCTGGCTTTTGTATTTATTCAAAGAACAGTTGCCTAAATGGCAAGAAGAGTATTAAAGTATTCGCAAGAGCTATGGGTTATGAAAATGATAAGTGCATTAGTCAACATTCGAGGACGAATGTTCCAAAGGGGGAATGATGTTACACCCCATATTTTCGTACGTAAAAGTACGCCATAAATAAATTGATGAAAGCTCGGAAATGAGATATTATATCCCGCATTTTCGTACGCTAAAGTTTCGTCGTAAGTTAATCGACGTAAGTTCGGGAATGGGATTATTTTGAGATTATAAGCATTATGATATTTCAAACAAGTGACAAATTAATTCGCGAAGGTGAGAGGGTAAGAGAATCGAAAAAAATGAGTTCCGTCGAAATTTGGCAATTTGGGGATAAAATACGGTCCAAGCTATAATATCCCATATTCATGGACTAATGCCATACAAGGTACCACATGACCATGATAGTAAGGTGTTAAAAGTGAGAAGTATTTTAAATAATTTAAGATAATTCTTAATTATATGGATAATTAATTAAGTGAATAAAGATATTTTTGGGGCTGCCACATGGCATTAAGCCAAACCAAGTGGCACAAATGTGCATGATGAGTCAAAAAAACTTAAGTTGCCCCGTAAGGGTCCTTTGGATGACTACCTTGGTTGGTGTCTTATTTGGGAATGTAATTTAAGACCAGCAACAAGGAGCTAAAGCTACTTTAATATGATGACTCCACGTAAGGATGGATAATCTTCCAAGAAGTTTAAATAAATGGCTTAGAAAGGAAATGATTGAGAAGAAATGCATAGAATCTTATTTGCTTATATGGGTTTTTTTATTTAATAACGTTTCTTGCCAAGACCAGCAACGTTGGATACTCTAACAGAGGAATTCTCAAAAATGAATTCATATGAATTTCATAACGCTACAATAGTGTGAAACGCAATTCGAAGAGAGCACGGTACAATCTTTCTCAGGAATATTATACGGATTTTTCTCTATTTCGATCCGTCGTTATGTGTTCTTCGCAAAAGATATGTGTTTGAGGAATTGTCAAGAGAATCGGTCCAGGTATGTTAAGGATATCTATTCTTTCTTTTTGGCATGATCCAGATAATACAAATGAAACGAGCAAAATACGCAACTTTCATA
Source organism: Nicotiana tabacum (assembly GCF_000715075.1). Lineage (NCBI taxonomy): Eukaryota > Viridiplantae > Streptophyta > Magnoliopsida > Solanales > Solanaceae > Nicotiana > Nicotiana tabacum. The sequence continues at coordinate 86,345,210 of NC_134102.1, forward strand.
AATGACTCTATTCATAAAAATACTATGGGTGTCTATATTCTTAATTCCCCATATGAATTATTATTATATCTTCTGTTCATGGGTCTCAGAAAAATATGTATTTGATAAAGTTTATCCGAAAGGCATATTAATTTTTATGACATTCCGAGAAATCTTATTAACGTATTTCTTATGCATTTCATACAATTATACATGTACATTGACCCATGACCAGATGGCGTTATATACGTGTATATTATATGTATATGGGATATGGGAAAATGTTATAGCGTTATATACGCACCACCACCTGATCAGCTGGTATACGTTGATGATTTGCCCACAATGGCCGAGATAATATGATGGGATGCCCTCGGAGGCTTGATGATGTTATGTACACATATACCTATGCATGGTATGACATTTGTACGTATATGCATGATATTTCGAATATTAAATTATTCACAGAGCTATTCAAACTTACATGTCGAGTCTTTTACTTCATGTTTCTCTCATGTCTATTATTTATTGATTTTCATTCCTTACATACTCGGTACATTATTTGTACCGACATCCCTTTTGCCTGGGGACACTGCGTTTCATGCCCGCAGGTCCAGATAGACAGGTCGAGAGTCCTCCAAGTAGGCTATCAGCTCAGCCGAAGATGTTGGTGCGCTCCATTTGCTCCGGAGTTGCTTGTTTGGTCAGTATGATTTAGACGTGTATTGTTTGGTATAACGGGGCTCTGTCCCGACCTTTATGACAATTATGTATTCTTAGAGGTTTGTAGACAAATGTCATATATATAAAAGATTATATGGCCTTATCGGCATATGTTAAGTGTACGAGCGACCACTTTGGCCTTATAGGCCCGTATGTCACATGTATAAGTTTTATATCAGATTGAGTCGTCTTATATTGAGTATTCCCTTATATTTATTCTGGTTAGCCCATGACGGCCCGTTTGGCCCATTTGCTAATGATAGTACGATAAGAAAGATATGTATGTTGGTACTCGGTTGAGTAAGGTACCGGGTGCCCGTTGCGGCCTATAGGTTTGGGTCATGACATTCACGGTTCGGTTTGGTCGGTTTTTTATTAAAACCAAAACCAAACCAATTTAATCGATTTTTAAAATTTTAAAACCAAAACCAAATCAAATTAAATACAAACCATCGGTTTGGTTGGTGTTGGTTTGGTTCGGTTTGATTCCGATTTTCGGTTCTTAATAAGCTAATGATAAGTCGATAATAGTAAAATGACACTATACAACAATATTTTAAGTACTACTAGAACATAAATTCAAATACCTACAGTGATGGTTCTTTTAACTATTTACATTTGAAATTGTAGCATATAATATAAAGCAGAGTATTAAAATTGTAGCATTAATATAAGATAAAAAACTGTACCGGGTAAACTAAGTTGCAGTACATGATAGAATCAAAAGAACAAGCCAAAATAAAGGTTCCAAAGTACAAACATCACTTTGTTGAATCAATGATAAAGTATTCATTGTAACAAATTAGAGTCTTACGTTCATAAAAATCTTCTCAAACTTTAGCCCGTAGTCTTGCAATTTGAGTAGCTTTTTTTGACTTTTGTGATGGAAATATTTTTGTAACTCTTCTGTTAGGCAAAATTAGATACGTAGGGTCAGAGAATTTGAGTCTCTTAAGGAAAAGAAATTGGCCAATTCCTATTACTTTGGGCTTAGGCAATCTTTTAAGATATAAGTAGTATAAACCAAAATCTATATATAATAAATAAAATGCAGAAAATATTTAAAATTATTTACAAAAAGATATGATACTTTATATAAATAGTTATTAAATTTTATATATAATTTATCGGTTTGATTCGGTTTATTTTTCGATTTTTTTATAATAGAACCAAAACCAAACCAAATATTATCGGTTTTTAAAATTTAGAACCAAAACCAATCCAAATCAAGAAAAAAAATCGGTTTGGTTCGGTTTTCGATTTGGATCGGTTTTTTGTCAAACCATGAACAACCCTAACTGGGTACATGTTGTTTATGTACTCATGTTATACTTCTGCACTAATCGTGCAGGATCTGAGGCAGGTGCATCTGGCGGTCCTACCGACGCGCATCCCAGATATCCTGAGGCCTAGTGGTGAGCTGCTTTCCTGAGCCGTCCCGCAGCACCTAGAGTCTCTCCTTTGTATTTATTTCTGTCTATTTCCATTTCAGACAGTAGCTAGAGTTTTGTATAATTTATTAGTGCTCATACACTTGTGATACCAGGTCTTGGCACACACACTAGCAGTCATATGGTTTTGGGATTATTCTATTGTTATGATTGCACTCAGCTGCTTTCGTCTTTTTATTTAAATTTGCTGTTTCTTAACCTTTTAATTTATGAAATTTAAATTGCTTGAAAACTTATTAAAGGAGAAATAACATGGTTTAATTCACTATTGGCTTGTCTAGCGGTAGCGTTAGACGCCATCACGACCTATAAGAGAATTGGGTGGTGACATGCGGAACCACCATTACCACTCGCTTCCACTAACCATGACCATTATCATTCACCACTTCACAAACATAGCCGCCATTGCCGATAGCTTTTAGAATGCAGTTCATCAAATAAACACATTTACAACACTATGAACATCAATAGTTTTCTCTAATTTTTGGTGCATATTATTATTTAATTTATATTTTATCTTTGTTAGCTTTTAAATGAAGATAAATTACTCATATTTAAATATTGATAAAACAAACAGTCTAAATTATCTAATGTTCATATTTAGAAATAATATCTAAATAATTAGATGTTGTCAGATTCAGCTTAATAAAACAAGGGGGCTATGGCTGTTTGTTTGCTAGTCAAGATGCATAATAATATCGTTTATTTTCTATTAATTATCATTTATTTTTTTACATAGTATAAAAAAATAAGGGCTTAGGAAAAGATTGAAATGGCATTCAATTAAAAGAGTTTGACTATTAAATTTTTCCTGTTGTAACCAAAGAAGTGCTACATCAACTTCTTCGGTGTATGACCTCCAAGAAATCATCGCCGAATTAAGTTGGTTGTTGTCTACTATCAACCTTTTTCGGCATATGCCTCCACGAAATCTCCAATTTTTTTATTATAACCGCAATTTTTTTTTAAACTGATTTTTTATATTATGTCATACGATATTTTTTTTATAACAAACACTTTGTTATAACAATCAAAAAAAATTTCAGAGAAACGACGCCATTAATTAAAGAGCACATTCAGTAACGAACTCGCTCGTGTCCTTTCACGTAACAAAGTGTTTGCGGATGTCAATGGAGCATTTGCTTACTTTAAGACAAGTAGAATTTCTATTACTCAATAAAACATGAAATTAGTTAGTTAGAGGATGAGAAGATAAAAATTGTAGTCTTTTGCTATTGATAGGGCAAAGAATGTGATCGGAGCTGTTTTAATAGTTTTTGTTAACACCAACAATGCTATGACTCAATATGTTGAAAATTTCATATTGCTACACTTACCAAGATTTGATCAATATCTTCAATTTTAGTAAATAACTCTCTTAAAGGGAGAGGAAAAAAAGAAATGCGTAACTTTTGACATGAATAAGCATATTCTAGCTGGTGAGTAAACTACAAAAAGATAGCAAAAATTGTCAAAGAATCTTGAAAATTGTAGCTCACAAAAATTTGCAGTTTCTCTGAATCTTCCTTAACACTTTCCTTTCTCCTCCTCGTTTAAAGGACTTTATATCATGTATTCATATTCATAATCAAAGAGATAGCACATTCAAATCTAAAGGAAGTAAAATAGCTAGCAACTCTACCAACTAAAACCCTTGGCACTTTGCAAATGAACAACAAATAAGACACATTCATTCACTTGAAAACATACTTCAGCAGATTAAAATGACTTAAACAATGACATCATGTTAACGTAGTAGGCACCTGATTGGAAGACATAATTTAATCCTTGAGTACATAAGTAAAAAAATTATTAGTACAGTTTTTGTGACTTCATGCCTTATGCCAATATTAGAATAACTACATTATATAAAAAGACAAATTTAACTCCAGAATCCATAACATTAGATCACCATAAGTCAAAATCCTTACTTGACAAAAAGAAATAGACAATATTAGGTTAAAAACCGTTTTGAATTTCAAAACTTATAACCATTGTGGGAGAAAAATCAGCTGACATCCATGCAAAAATGAGTAAAATAAATGACTTATATTGTGTTAGATTTCTAAGCTCAATATAAAGATCATGGAAAAATGAAGCCACCAATTGCAGTGTCTTTTTGCTTTTGGTTGGATATGAATGAAGTTTTCAAAGCACAATATCGTGTGGTTATTTGGTCCTATATTGTTGGAAGTTCTTGCATATTTTGGATACCCTTTTGTTTAATTCTTTTTCATTTGATAGAGGTAGTTCATACTATTTATTTTCTAGCTTTTGAGGGCATAGACTTGTTGTTATAATTATTATTTTTTTGTGGGTGGGGTTGGGGATTCCTATGAAAAGGTCAATTAAAATAGTCATTTGCTTGTCTTTTATTTTAAGGAATTAGGTACAAGACATTAGCATATTGACATGCTACAATTGAAAACAAGTCATTGCATGTTGGAGCGTTCTCCTCTGTGCTCATTTACTCTGCTCTATATCTAGTCGTAAGTTTCGAATTTAAGTATCACCTTGTGAGTAGTTTGAAATGGAAGTATTTATCAAAAGATTAACAAAAGAAGAAAAAAAGAAAAGAATTAAAGCGACAGTGGGGGTGTATATGTGTAATATCAAGTAGTTTCTTGAGACCAACGAATGATAAAGATGTGTTAAATTATGTTATTTCAAGTTCACTTTCTTACCAAATTAACTTGAGCAAGCCAATCCTTAATACCGTTAGCTTTAGGCATTTAACATTTGTAGTTGCATTGATTTGACACTTCAAGGAACATATAGTTTCTGTGAAATCAATTTAATACCGCCTCTACTTTATGTTATATTTGGAGTCTTTCCATTTTATCGTATTGTCAATTATTATTCGAACAATATTGTATATCACTACTAGAAATTCGGTAAAAACCGACCAAAAAAACCGACCAACGTTGGTCGGTAATGGCCAAAAACCGACCAAAACGCGACCATTTACGTGTGGACGGTATTTTTGTGGTCGGAAAGGAATACCGACCAAAGTTGGTCGGAAATTACCGACCAACTTTGGTCGGTCAATTAAATTCAAAAAAAAAATATTGCAAAAAAAACCGACCAAAGTTGGTCGGTATTTTAATTATGTAATAAAAAGATTCACCATCTGGGAATCGAACCGGGGTCTATACTGTGGCAGGATACTATTCTACCACTAGACCATTGGTACATTTTGTTTTAAGACTGTCTTTTATTTGATTTATACTCTTTAATTGTATTTTCGCACGAAAATAACCGACCAAAGTTGGTCGGTTTTATTAAAAAGTAAAATTACCGACCAAAGTTGGTCGATTTTTTTAAATGGCCTGCCGAATTAACCGACCAATTTTGGTCGGTTTTTTTAATATTAATTTTTATTTATTTTAATTAAAAAACCGACCAAAGTTGGTCGGTTTCTTGAAACATAAATTTTGCGGGACTCAAAAATAGTTTCCCGCATTTTTGCGCCAAAGAAAACCGACCAAAGTTGGTCGGTTTCGTAAAAAAAAAAAAAAATTTTTTTTGAAAAACCGATGGTCGGTTTTTTGACCGACCAAAGTTGGTCGGTCGACTTGGTCGGTTTTTGCCGAATTTCTAGTAGAAATTAATTATAAAACATATGTTTAAATTATGTTTGATCTCTCCTTTAGTTTTTCACTTATTTAACACTCAGTTAAATGAAACAGTCATGGTAAAATTTTAAAAATGTAATAACTATAATGATCTTTTATTTTTGTAGAACATCAAAATATTTTAATTTATTTTAATTATGACGACCAATAATTTGAATCGGAGGAAGTATTTTTTTCCTCAATCTAAAACGATATCTAATCAAATTAACTGTTCGATAGATGAAGGTATAGTAGTTTCTGGACTTTTTGTAGAAACTTTTGGTATTACGTTTGAAATCAAGAAGACTAACTTCACAAACCTTCGAAGCTAATATTTTCAGGATATGGCCGTTTCCCAAAAATGCATATTCAATAACAAGCTGCTAGCTTGCTACAAAGTTAATTAGGTCAGTTTTGTATTCTACTTATTCCCTAAATTTGCATGTGATAATGCTCATATTTATCGATCATGTCATAAGCCCACTTCTTGATATGAATTTGAATATGAAGAACCCAAAATTTAAAAAGTAAGAACTTTAACTTGCTTGCTAATCACCATTTTGTTTGTTGATCTTATATTTCTCCGTTACTTTTTGGCCTTTCCAAACTTTTAAAGGGAGAGAAGGACCTATAACTTTAAATATGAATTCAATTGAACATGCTACACGTCATCAAACCTAAATGCCAAATACGAAAGTTTTCTTGAAATCAAGAACCCCTACTCTTCTGGTCTCTTATGCCATGTTAAGTGTTCAATATTTACATATTTGGAGTCTTGTGATAAGAAATCACTTAGGTTGTTTGAGTTGAGAGATTATAAACAAGAATCGGATTCGGAGCAATACTTTCTTTTTACTTTTGTAATAGATAGATTACTTTTAAAGCGAATGAACACAAAAAATAAAACAAAAAATATTTTTCATATTTTCTTTGGGCAAGTGATCGGCACAGACAAACTAATGTGGATCTTTTTAATCGTATCTCTATAATTTAAATACTCACCAAATTATGATGGTCACGTGTGGAGACAAGCATGAATTGTATCATTCTCAAAATGTTCTACCTAATTCTATCTATTCAAGTGACCAAGTGGTTCTACTATTTTAGTACAAAAATCATACCCCTCACTAATCATATTCCTTGAATTTCACATGTATGGTATCAGAGTTTGAATAATGATGGTAGAAATTTGACCAAATTATCCTACATCCTCAAGTTTGCCATGACCATTTTTGAATAGTCTTACAAAAATTCCCACGTATATATAAAAAAAATACATATTTTGGCATGGATTACTTAAGTAGTACAGTAATAATTATTGGGTAAAGCAAAATATGTGAAGCCTAAAATTATTTAATGAAGAAAATGCTTTTCAATCCAATTTAACTATGAAGATTCGGATGTTAAAAGATTACAATATCTCGGACTTTCGGAGCTTGTGTGATAGGTTCATTGTCTTTCACAGTTGAGGTGAAGGATTCAAAACGTATTAGTAACATAACATTCCCTTTCCCTTCCCCCTCTCCTAATGTAATAATTTTTTTTAAATGCGTGATAACACTATTAAAGGAAAACCTTATTATTCCATTCATTACAGTTTATATGATACTATTACTACTTGGTGGGTATTATAACTTTTGTGACTTATAATATTTTTTATATAATTTAAAATTAGTAAATTTATTTCAAAATATTTAAAAATTTATGTATGGATTCACATCAATAATTAAATAGCATGACTGTTTACCCGTAAAACGATACAATTGAATTTATACGTGGTTTCTAGACAAATAAACTAATTTGATCACGAAATAATATAATAATCGAAGAAATACGCAGTATTTAGCCTTGGAATATCGATGAAATAGCAAAGATAGTGGTTCAGTGAACACGGTTTCCGAACACAGCAATAATGAGATAAAAAAGCAAGAGAGTAAAATTGTATAAAGCTTTGTATAGAATATAGTATATGTTCTAGCCATAATTTTTGTGTCCTTTATAATGGTAACTGAGCTCACAATTTATAGCTATGCCTAGGGAAAAAAGTCCCGGGATTATGCCCTCCTTTAATGCCAATTATGAGGGTCATTGATGAAGATGTAACGTTGAGCGTAAATGCCAAATTTCTTGTAACAGACCGTCGCTCTTAGTGCTGTAGAATATTCCTTAGTAAATGCTACCGGGCGCAGAGCATTTAATACACTTTTATGAACGTTATCTCGTTCCGCTGACAAGCGCAGTGGCTGCGTTCGGTCCTCAACCATTCCATCTTGAATTTTACGCGTCCTCCTTTTAGTCAGCCACGTGTCATATCATATTTTACGGTATACAGATAGTCCCCTTGCTTTCCGATGACATAACTTTGTGTTACCGGAAAGTTGGTAGAAACATCTTTTTGGTAGGAATTACTATAATTCCCTCTGAAGGTCTCTAATAGTTGATTAGACGCACGTCTCTCCGTATTTAATATCCCGAACACGCGTCATTCCATGATTCAGCACAACTTTTTACGATTATCGAAGTAATCATGGCCATGAATTTAGGCGCCAAAATTTTACTTATACGCAACTTTCTTTTCCTTAAAGTTTCACAATTTCTTAAGCTTCTGATTTATATCCTTGTTTTCCATCCTTTTTCTAATTTGCTTCAGACACAAACTCTTTACCTTCTTCTTTTCCAATGGCTTCTTCCTCCAAACGTGGTGGTTCTACAAAGAATAAGAACAAAATCGAGGATTTCGTTCCTCCAACAGTGGATTCCATCATCCCAAGAAGGCTTAGTACTTTGAAGGATTTTGAAGAGAAATTTCCTACTACTAGCCCTCGTACATGGGTTGTTAGTAGGTACCCTTCTTCCATTCGTCCTTCCAGTATTCCTGCTGTGAAGGAGGACTACCGCTGCAATGAGTTGGAAATTATCGCTCCTGATCTATTGGAGTGAGTGACCCTTCCCAAAGAAGGTTTTACATATTTTTTCACGTATCCCTTTACTTTGGGTGCGTTTTCTTTGAGTGGAGAGCTTGATTCCATGGTTGCGAAGTTTTGCCTTCGCTACCAGGTATGTTTGGCACAGATAAGTCCTTCAGTGTGGAGGACGATCGCCTGCCTCCGACGCCTGTGCCAAGAAACTGGGGAGGAGCTAAACTTAGCTCATGTGATGGATCTCTATTCCCCTAAAATCTTCCGCGGGGAATGATAAACCTTTGCAAGCATGGTCACCATGCCTTGTTGTCTAGCATGGATGATGACAACGACCGTGGGTGGATGGAACGGTTCGTTGTAGTTGCCACCAACGACATCATTCCAACAACGGCTTCATCTTTTCTGGTTGCTCAGAACCACACTCGTAAGTTCTTTGTATAATATTCCTCTTATTAGATATTCGTCTATGGTCATATCATCTCTTCATCCTTCGCATGTTTCAGCAACTCGATGGCTCCCACCGGTGGTGAAAGGTTTGAACTGGTAGGTTCAGAAGATTTTGGATGTCACAACGCCCGAAACTCATTCGTGGAAATAACTGGCCCTTAAATACGAGTGGAAGGCCAAAAATCATGGTAACTCTAATTTACCTTGCTTCCATTTTTGTATATGAAGAACTTGGTTGAACCCTTCTAACTTTCTTCATGGAATTAGGTTTACCTGCGGGCTCTGTTGCTGTCCCCAAGGAGGATGTTCTGGCTGATCTTGGTGATGCAGCAAGTCAGCTTCAGGAAGCACTTACTCGAACAAGTATCTCCGGGATTGTTTTGGGTGCAAATATTTCTTTACTTTGTCCCCGGGAGGAGGATAAACAAACAAAGAGAAGACGCTCCTCTGCGGTTGGGGAAAAGAATAAAAGGGCAAAGGTTGATGCACCAAAATCATCTCCGGTGGCGATGATAACTGGTCCTTTTTCTGGGCCGGTCGTAGATACCGTGATGATTGATGATGATGAAGAAGAAGTTGTTGATGAGGGAGCTTCTTTACACAGAAGGCGACGATCCTCATCATCTCAACAGGATGCTCGACCTGTTGAGATAGTTACACCAACTGAAGACGATGTCTCGGCACTTTGGGGAGAATTTGATTTGGTAGAGTATGCCAACTCTCATTTTCGGGCCCCAATTGTTGCAAACGGTGCTGTGGGCCTGAGTGCCAGGTCCTTGTCATCTTTGGTTGGCGAGCATCAAACAATAAGCACTACATTTGATGCAGCTGCTTCTCATTCTTCAACTCCATCAGCTTTATCTCCATCTTTACCAACACCAGCAACTGCTACATCATTTCCATCTTCGTCTACTCTTCCACCAGCGGTTGCTACACCATCTCCATCGTCCGCACCTGACCATGAAGAAGGTGTTTCTGTTCCACAGTCCCCGGTTAATGGGAACTTGGGGCAGAATTATGTTGCTCCTTTTAAAGATCCACAAAGGAGGAGGAACATCACTCTTTCGGTCTCTACCGGGTGCAACCTGCTATCGCGGCCGGTGATGCTTGCTAATTACCTGAAGCCTTTAGCTTTAGAAAAAGACTGGGAAAAGATTCATACAGCGGTACGTTCCTTCCTTCCTCTGTTATTTCTTCTACTTTGAATGAATGCATTCTAAATTTTACCTCTTCTTATTTTATAGGCCAACTTTCTTGCTTCTGAGGGCTTTCAAAGGTTGATTCGTGAGAAGGAAGAACTTACTTTTGAACGGGATTAGCTTTTGGCGGAACGGGACCAGTTTGTTCTCCGCCTCTCGAAACTGGAAACCAGAGCTGCTGAGGCCGTTACTTTGGAGGCTCGCTTGAAGGAAAGCGAGCAAGAAGTGTAACCCTTAGCCAAGAAATTAGGCCGCTGAGGTTAGATTTGATGAGGCCAAGGTCAAATGGGCAGAAGTCCACAACGCCGTTCTTGCTGCAGCCGACTGTGAGGCTGCCTCCGCTGAAAAAGTGATTAACTTGGCGGCGGCCTTGAACTCTAAAAGTGAAGATCTTGCTGTCATAGAGGCGAAACTTGCCCAGTTAGAAGATAAGTACAGGAAAACTATTAAGCATAATAGGCTCTTTAGTTCAACTGTCAGCGAGCTCGACGTCAGCCTCAAATCTGCTATATCCGCCCGGTAAAACCTTTCTGCCGAGGTTACTCTACTCAAAGAAGAACTTAAGCGCCGAGCGACTTCCATCATTATTGAAAAAACTTATTCCATGTATAGCATGAGGTGAAAAACCTTGGAAGAGGCCAAAGCTGGTATCATTGATGTTGATGCCGAAATTGCTAAGGCCCGAGAGCTTGAGTTGGCTGGAAAAAATGGACTCCTGATGCAGTCTGATGCTCTAGGTTCTTCTGATTCCGGTTCCAAATTTTTGGACACTGAAGAGGGATCGGAAGGCGATGAGGCCAAAGACCAAACTGGGGAAAGCGTTGAGCCACATTTTGGCAGCAGTTAGCTCTCTCTCTAACTAGAAATTTGATAAGAGAAGAGGCTCATGCTGCAAAGCAAGCAGAAGAAAACGTAAGGTCATGCGTTGATTGAGGGATGAACCCTGAATTCGTACTTTCCGATACTATGCCTACTCATCTTTCCTCTTTCAAGTGGGTTGAACTCTTTCTAAGGCAAAAGGCCAAGTGTGTGCGGGCTGACATAGGCATAAAAGATTTGATTGAATGAATGCCATCTCGATAGTTTTCAAACAAATCCAATGTTGGGCCAAGCCCTTCTACTCGTAATTTTTATATTAGAGGGAAAATTAAGGAAAATATTATTGTAAATAGCACGAGAAATGGACCCACTCTACAAATAATTGTGTAAATTTTAGGAATCTGAACCCCCAACTAGAGATGGAATTCTAGAACCTAAACAACTCAGTTGAGAGCTCCGTGACTGGTTCAATCCTTTTCGGAATAGAATGCATCTTTGACAGAGCTTCAATCAAGAAGGAGGAAGGCCCTCTTTTGGCCAATGGATCACTTAGTCGGAATAAGCGGCAGAACCACCTACTCTTTCTGGCAATGCGGATACTTCTCTTCCTCTTGGTCCCGGAGGCGCTGCAGTTTAGCTTTTCCTTTCTTTTCTCATTTTGTACTTGTAACGCTTTGGCCTGTTCTTGTGAATAAAAACATACTTTTTACTTAAATATCGTTTGAGTCTTACTTTCGTTTGAATATTCATGAAAGCTTTTAACTTTTGCATTTGCTCAAGCATTCCGCGCATGTTATTCAATTCGCGCTTTATTATGTGTAGTCTCGGATGCCTTTTCTTTAAAGTATTTTGGTTCTGAGTATTATCCCTTTTACGTGAGGGTTTTTATAAATTTTTGCGCAAGTTTACTTTTTGTGTCCTTTTCATATGTGGCTTCAGGTATATTTTTCCCCGACGATATTTTGGATTCAGGCCATTGATTCTTCCGGAACCAACCCTTTAACGTGAGGGTTTTTATAAGAAAGGGCCCTCTTATATTTACGATGCTCTTGAAGAGGACGTCTCCCCTTCATTACGACACTAATATTTGAAGTACTTGTTTAACTTTCAAATGACAAAATCAGCTTATCGTTCAGACAAGAAACAAGATAAAAGCAAAAGGATTTCATTTTATTCCTTCTATTTTTAGAAATTACATAAGCATTTTGCTATGCAGAAACGAAATTGCCATTACTTGTGGCTATCTTGTACAACTTGTTTCTACGGGGCTGATTGCGCAGTCCTCGGTCCAGATGATGCATTTTGTTTCCGGATTTTTGTTCTCGATTGACGTGGCAGTCATTATTGCCGTATCCTCATATCATTCCCCCCAGTGTTTGAATGCGAAGAATGCGAATTTGAACACTGAAAGTCTTGTATCTTCAAGGGTCCCACCAATGAATTGCTAGGTAATCCTTCACTCAGCAACATATCTTGTTTCCCCTTAGGAATCCTTGCTATCGAGCGAAAGAATACCTAACAGTCCTTTGGCGGTTTATGCCCGTGAACAATCGCGTAACCTCTGTTCGGTAGCAAACTTAACTTCCCGGTGGGAATTTGCTATCAAACCAAAGATTACCTAATCGTCCTCGAGTGGGAGCTTATTCGTTTGCCTTTCTATCAAAGGTCTTATCGCTGCTGTCTTCGTAGTATGCTTTCTGTCGCCGCCTCATTAAAAACTTGCCAGAAAAATCCAATTGGGACAAAAACTGAACGAAGGGAAAAAGAATGGAGCACATACTTTCTATTTGAGTGTTATTCATCATCAATAATATCTTTTGAGGTGTTCCACGTTCCAGTTGCTGGGCAACTTGTTCCCATTCTTGATCTCCAACTCGTATGATCCTTTCCCAATGACAGCTGAAATCCGGTAAGGACCTTCTCACGTTGGACCTAGCTTCCCGTGTTGAGCTCCCGGGTATTTTTTGTTACTTTTCTTATAACCAAGTTTCCTACTTTGAAAAAATGAAAATTGGCTCTTCGATTGTAATATCGCTCCATCATCTACTTTTGAGCTACAATTCTTATATGCGCCAAGTCCCTACGTCCCTCGAGCAGTTCCAAGTTGATTAGCATTGATTCATCATTCGATTCTTTATTTGTCTGAGAATATCTCAAAGTGGGTTCACCCACTTCAACCGGGATTTGGGCTTCAACACCATACATGAGGGAAAAAAGAGTTTCTCTTGTACTTGATTCGGTCGTTGTTCGGTAGGCCCATAGAACATCGGGCAACTCTTCGGGCCATTTGCCTTTTGCTGCTTCTAACCTTTTCTTAAGGTTTTGAATGATCACTTTGTTTGTTGACTCTGCTTGAGCATTTGTGCTCGGATGATAAGGTGAGGATGTGATTCTCTTTATTTTTAGGTCTTCAAAGAACTTTGTAACTTTTGCACCGATAAACTGTGGCTCATTATTGCATACTATCTCTTTCGGTATTCCGAACCTACAAATTATATTTTCCCACAAGAAATCGACCACTTCGTGTCCTCCGATCTTCTGATAAGAACCTGATTTCACCTATTTAGAAAAATAATCAGTCAAAATTAAAAGAAACCTTACCTTTCCGGGATCCGGTGGCAGCGGTTCGACGATGTCCATCCCTTATTTCAAGAACAACCACGAGGACAGAGCCGAATGTAAGGGTTTTGCCAGTTGATGTACTAGTTATGCGTAGCGTTGGCACTTATCACATTTTCGTACGAAATCTTTGGCGTCTCGTTCTATTCGAGGCCAATAATATCCTGTCCGTACCAATTTCAGTAACAAAGACTCTGTGCTTGAGTGATTGCCCCATATCTCTTCGTGGATGTATCTCATGACATAGTCAGCTTTTGATGCTCCTAAACACCGGTCCAGCGGGCCTTGGAAAGATTTTCTATATAATTGGCCTTTCCTGAAGCTATAACGTGCATCTTTAGTGCATAACACTCGTGACGCATTGGAACTATCGGGCAACTTTCCGAGCTCGAGGTAGTTGATTATTTCGTTTCTCAGTCCCAGACCAGACTAGCCGAATTCACTTCATAGTAACCATCCATATCAAGGACTAAACTCTTTTGTTGTACCACCGTTCCGGACTCCGATCCCTTTATTTTCGTCGATGAACCTAAGTTTGCTAATGCATCCGCTTCTGCATTATCCTCTCTCGGGATATTAGTGATTGACCACTCACGGAATCGTGCCAAAAAAGCCTGGACCTTTATCACGTATTGCTGCATACATTCTTCTTTGGTGTCAAAGATCCCGTAGACCTGATTTACCACCAGCTATGAGTTACATTTAATTTCGATAACCTCGGAATCAAGTCCCCGGGCCAATTCGAGCCCTGTAATCAAAGCTTCATACTTCTCTTCATTGTTAGTTATAGGAATTGTTCTGATAGCTTGCCTTAAGATTTCCCCCGAAGGCGTGATTAAAACTATTCTGAGCCCAGACCCTTTTACGTTTGAGGCTCTATCCGTAAATAAGGTCCAAACCCTGATGTCGATTTCGACACCATGACTGCCTCCTTAGTTGCCAAAGGTAGCAGTCCCAGACTAAAATCGGCCACGAAGTCAGCCAAGACTTACAACTTAATTGCAGTCCTTGGTTTATATTCTATGTCGAATTCACTCATTTTGATGGCAAATTTGGCCAATCTTCCTGAGTGTTCGGGTTTATCAAGGATGTTCCGCAAAGGAAAAATAGTCACCACAGCTATTGGGTGGCAATGAAAATAGGGCCTCATCTTCCAAGCGGCGACTACGAGAGTTAAGGCCAGTTTTTCCAAATGTGGGTAGCGAGTTTCTGCTACCGTTCAAATTTTGCTAACGTAGTAAATAGGAAACTGCTTACCTTCGTCCTCTCGGACTAAAATCGCACTTACCGCAACTTCTAAAACCGTGAGGTAGACTAGCAATGTTTCGCCTTCTTTTGGTTTCGAGAGAAATGAAGGGCTTGATAAGTACTTCTTCAGGTCCCTCAAAGCCTGCTGGCACTCCGGCGTCCATTCGAAATTGTTCTTCTTTTTGAGCAATGTAAAGAAGCGATGACACTTTTTTGACGACCGGGAAATGAACCTGCTAAAAGCTGCTAACCTTCTTGTGTGTCTTTAGACTTCCTCCACATTTGATAATTGATCCGGGATATCGTCTATGGCCTTGATTTTGTCAGGGTTTACCTCAATTCCCCTTTGTTAGACAAAAAACCCCAGGAACTTACCAGAGTTGACTCCGAACACGCACTTTTCGGGGTTAAGTTTCATGTCATACTTCCTCAGGATATCGAATGTTTCTTGCAAATGCTTAAGCTAGTCACCTGCATTCAATGACTTAACGATCATATCGTTTATATAAACTTCCATGGTTTTTCCTATTTTCTTTTCAAACATCTTATTTACGAGTTGTTGATAAGTGGCTCTGGCATTTTTCAACCTGAAAGGCATTACATTGTAATAATATGTACCAAAATTTGTTATAAATGAAGTCTTTTCCTGATCTCCCGGGATCATCTTAATTTGGCTGTACCCGAAATAAGCATCAAGGAAACTCATCAACTCGTGCCCGGCCATGGCATCAATCATTTGATCGATATTTGGCAAAGGAAACGAATCTTTCGGGCACTTCTTATTAAGATCTTTATAGTATACACACATACGCAATTTATTGTTCTTCTTAGGAACTACTACTACATTGGCTAGCCAGTCTGGATATCTTACCTCTCTGACCGAACCGATTTTAAGCAAGTGGGTTATATCTTCTTTGACAAATTTATTCCTAGCCTCGGCAATAGGGTGCTTCTTCTGTCGTACCTGTGGTACGTTGGGGTACAAACTTAGCTTGTGCACGGCTATTTCCGTCGGGATGCCTGTCATATCCTGGTGCGACCATGCAAAACAATCAGCGTTAATTTTAAGGAATTCAATAAATCTAGACCTGAGATCGGGGTGTAGTCCTGTTCCCAAGTGAAATTTTCTTTCTAAACATTCTTCGATCAATCACACTTGCTCTAGTTCCTCTGCCATGGATTTTGTTGCGTCCGTTTCTTCCGGAACTTGGAAATATCTAGGCACCTGATATTGTTTCGACAATTCTGCCCCTGGAATAACCTCTTCTAACTCGGGAGTAGGCGCCAGTTTTTGTAATTTCTATGCCGTGCGCTCCTTACCTTTGCTACTGGAAACTGAGATTGCATTCATCTCCCTCGCTGCCGGTTGGTCACCTCTTATCTGCTTGATTCCTTCGAGCGTCGGAAACTTCAACAAATGGTGATACGTCGAAGGTACAACTTTCATCTCGTGTAACCATGAACTTCCTAAGATGATGCTGTATCCCATATCACCATCCACTATTTCGAAGAGAGTTGTTTTTATTACTCCTTTAGCATTCATGAGCAACAAGATCTCTCCCCAAGTTGTCACGCTCGCAAGGTTGAATCCAGCGAGGAGTTTTGTCGCCAGAATAATTCTTCCGATGAGTTTAGCTTGTTTCAATACTCTCCATTGTATGATATTAGCCGAACTTCCTGGATCTACTAGAACACGCTTAATTTTAAAATCTAACACATTTAAAGAGATTACTAGTGCGTCGTTGTGTGGTAACATCAATCCGTCTGCGTCTTCCTCCGTAAAAGTGATATCGTCCTCCTAGAGTCTTTTGTTGTGAGTTATCGATACTTTAGTCTTCTTTGCCGCTAAAAAGGTAACCCCGTTAATCTCGTTCCCCCCAAAGATCATGTTGATCGTTTGGCGTGGGGTTTCTTCTTCTGCTTTCGAGGATTCCGTGTTGTCTCTGTTGCGATCGTAATTTTCTTAGCTCGATCACTTAAGAATTCTTGGAGATGAACATTCTTCAATAGCGTTGCCACCTCCTCCTGAAGATGTCGGCATTCCCCTGTCCGGTGACCGTTCATCCCGTGGTATTCACAACATAAATTGAGATCCCTCTCGCTGGAATCAGACCTCATAGGTCTCAGGAATCGTGCTTCTTTATTCTTCATAGCTGACACCAGTTCCACTACACTGACGTTGAAGTTATATTCTGATAACCTGGGTAAGAGAGATCTCGAGACCCTGGCATTTGTTTATCTTGAAGTGATCTATTGCTTCGACCGCGATCAATCCCTCCGTCAATGGTGAACTTGTTTGTTGCTCGAAAATTGCTGCCACGGCCTTCGGTACGCTCGTAGGGCAAAAACCGACCCCTCGAAGTTCGTCTATCTATGTCATAGTCATCCTTTGATTTTCTCTGTTCTTCTCTCGTCCTTTGGCCGATGATGTAGAACTGACCTGTTCATCTTCGATCCTTATCTTCGACTCGTACTGGTTGTGAATATCTGCCCAGGTTGTTGCTTGAAACTCAAGCAGGCTCTCCTTCAGCTTCCGAGAAGCATCTGAACTTCTCGGATTCAATCCTTTGGTGAATGCTTCAGTTGCCCATTCATCTGGGACGACCGGGAGCAACATTCTTTCTTTCTGGAATCGTGTAACAAACTCTCATAATAATTATGATTCTCCTTGTGCGATTCTGAATATGTCGCCCTTCCAAGCTTGCACCTTTCTAGCCCCAACATGAGCTTTAATGAAAGAATCCGCGAGCATCTTAAAGGAATCTATGGCATGCTCGGGCAATAACGAATACCACATTAGGGCTCCTCTCGTGAGAGTTTCGCCGAATATCTTTAGCAACACAGATTCAATTTCGTGAGGAGCTAGATCATTTCCTTTCATGCCATTGTGTAAGTAGTAATATGTTCTTGTGGGTCTGAAGTTCCATCATACTTTGGAACTTCAGGCATTTTGAAATGCTTCGGGATTAGTACTGGTGCCGCACTTGGCTTGTACGATAATTGAACATACTTCTTCGAGTTTGGGCCTTTCAATACTGGTGGTGCGCCCGGGATTTTATCCATTCAGGCGTTTACTTCCCTCATGAACCTTAAAATCTTATCTTTGAATGAATCGTTCTCGTTGTTAAGACCCGATCTACTCTCCCAGCCCATCGGAGCCAACTTCACCCCTAGGAGTGTTGTTGTTGACTCTCTACATTATTTGGTCTGCGGGAATAACGAGAGGAATTGGATCGCGCTTGTTTGCATTATTTGAAGCACCTGATAGCGCATGCTTCAATTCCGTCATAACTTGATCATGTTGCGTGAGATGGCCTAGAATGATTGCCTGTTGCTCTTGCAGGATCCTCAGAGCATCCGCTACTTGCTCCTCGTCAGCATCATCGGGAGTTGTCTCCCGCACCTGTCGAGGGTACCGTCTGTCATGCACCGGCGTGGCATCATTTCCCTCATTGCGGGTGTCACTGATTGAGTCCTCGAAATAAGGTTGATCCTCTCGAATTTTAGGGTTGTGTGTATCATTAACAGTGTTATCTGCCATTTTTTGCGATTTTTTCTAAGACAAAATAGTCAAAATACGTTAGTAAAAAAGGCAAGGATCAATTTAATTACACGGCTGTCTAGGCCCCACGGTGAGCGCCAAACTGTTTACCCGTAAAATGGTACATTTGAATTTATACGTGGTTTCTAGACAAGTGAACTAATTTGATCCTGAAATAATATAATAATCGAAGAAATACGCAGTACTTAGCCTTGAAATATCGATGAAATAACAAAGATAGTGGTTCCGTGAACACAGTTTTCGAACACAACAATGATGAGATAAAAAAGCAAGAGAGTGAAATTGTATAAAGCTTTGTATAGAATATAGTATATGTTCTAACCATAATTTTCGTGTCCTTTACAATGGTAACTGAGCTCACAATTTATAGCTATGCCTAGGAAAAAAGGTCCCAGGATCATGCGCTCCTTTAATGCCAATTATAAGGGTTATTGATGAAGATGTAACGTTGAGCGTAAATGCTAAATTCTTTGTAATGGACCGTCGCTCTTAATGTTGCGTTCGGTACTCAACCATTCCATCTTGGATTCCACGTGTCCTCATTTTAGCGAGCCACATGTCATATCATATTTTACCCTATACATAAATATAATTATTTTTGGTCAATTAGTCAATTTTATATTTTGCCCAAAGTTTATATATATTTTTCTAATGTGATAGAAGAGTCAAGACCATTCAAAAGAAGAAAAAAAGAAGGAAAATATCGTATGTATAAGTGAGAGGGAATGATTCATCCTACTGCTTCCATGTGACTCCCAATAATGTATAATTCACAAGTTTGAATATCTCTGGCCTAGAAATTCCAGCTTGTCATTTTCTACTTTCACTTGTAAATTTTTAAGAATCTACAACGACTAAATTAATTAATTAAATATATACCAATGTATTGTTTTATTATTCCCATCCCATGAATCTTTATAATTTAATATCCAGCATAATATTCTACACACTATTAATATGCATGCAGCTCAGTGAGAGTGCTTTGAATTACTACAGCATGGAGAATAACATAGTACACAAATTCTCTCGTTTGTTCCCTTCTTCTTTCTCTTCTTGTCAGTTCCGAAATCTACCCGATGTTGTTGAAAACCCTATTGTTATCTCCAAAACCTCCAATAATCATGTTCTTGGAGCTTCATCTAGAACCCAATCTTCAATAAAAACTCAAGAATCCAAATCAAACAAGAATCATTTGAAAATTCCAAAAGGTTCTAATAAAACGCATAGACCCAATAAAGAATCAAATGTTATAAAAAGCTCTTCATCAAATAGTGGCTGGTTTAGCAGTGACGGAAGAGATGAATTTAGTGGCGAAACAGAAGATGCTTTTTTCAGCTTGTCTTCTGGTTATTTTTCCGAGTCTTTTCGCCCAAAAACTGCTAGTAAAAGATACAATCAAAGGAGTTATGAAATGGGTCGTTGTTCTTCTGAATTATCAGCCAATTCTATTTCAACAGCAACGAGCGAAAACAAGGTAAATGGACGAGTCGGGTCAAACTTGAGCGAGTCAAAATGGGTCAAATCGATAAATGGGCTCGAGTTTCCCACCTCTAAAACAGAGCAAAACAGAGCAAAAATAGCCAAAAAAATAGTTGAAAAGCAGACAAGATCTGGCGGAAGAACACGCCGGAAAACCAGCCCGGCTGAGAAGTTTGATTATTACAGTGACTCGAACAGTGATAATACTCGTCGGAAAACTACCAAGTGTCGCCGTAAAACGGGGAGGAACCACCGGAAAATCAAGAAGTTGAGTTTAATTAGCTCTGATAAAATTGGTCAGTTTTCAATTGTTATTGACGGGAGAATTGAAGAGAGCATTGCAGTAGAGAAGAATACAAGTGATCCATACAATGATTTCAGAACATCAATGGTGGAAATGATAGTAGAAAAACAAATTTTTGGAGTTGACGATCTTCAAAGGCTTTTGCATTGTTTTCTATCATTGAATTCACCTTTTTTCCACAAGATTATTTTTGAGGTTTTCTCAGAGATTTGTGAAGCTTTATTCACTAACTGGTAGTACTTAGTATTAAGTTAGGTTTAGTTTGAATAAAATTTCTAGGATTTTGATAACTTGGTGTATGAAGGAATTATGCTCCTGCTAATTACCAAATCCTATGTATCCATCTTCTCTTTCATTTATCAGATTACCTGCTTTTGAATAAATGCTTGTGTGTAAATTCGTTATATACGGAGTGATGAGGTAATTGCTTTCCTTTTCTAACATTGTTTTTGAAATTCTAGTTATGACTTTTTATTTGTGTAAAGCTTTTAGGATTAGATGTTAAATGTTTCCCTAGGTTAAAATAGGTTTCATTTAGAATTAGGTTCCTTGGATTGTGCAAATTAATGACCTTCATTTAATGTGAATTCACACATCTTGCCCATTCGACTTTAGACCATCAGACCAAATCTTCAACGGAAGACGTCTAGTCCAAACTTGTTTATTTTCCTTGCTTGACTTAACCATTGGAACTTTTAATCAGTGAACAGACCTTCCCTTTTGACTGAAGATTCATATTAGAATTGCATTTATAATTTTATTTTGGAGAGTACTGTTGGCCAATAGTCTATCCTTATTTTGTCTTTCTTTACTTTATTACTTATTAGTTTCTTTGTGACACAAGTCTGTACGATAACTGTTTCAAACTTTAATTAATACTTTAAATAAAATTGAAATATTTTAATAAGATAAGAAAATGCTGTTGCACAAATTCAAGAAGAATAATATGATGATAAAAGAAAAATAATACGATTCCTGAAGTGTTTTTTCAGAACAAGGCATTAGGCGGTATTCATGTAGGTTTGTCAATGCTACTCATATCTCCACCCATCATCGGCACGTTAACAAACTTGATAACGAAAACACCTGTAACGATCCGACCGGTCGTTTTGAGTATTTGCACTTCGCTCGATAGTTTGAGGGCATGATTAGCTCTGTATGATGTATTATGACTTGTGTGAATCATCGTTTTTGGTTTTCAGATTATTCAGAATTGAATTGGAAGAACGATTCTCAACTAGGAAGCTTTAAGTTGGAAAAGTTGACCAAGTTTAACTTTTGTGAATTTGACCTCGGAACGAAGTTTTGATGAGTTCAATAGCTCCGTATGGTAATTTTGGACTTAGGAGCGTGTTCGAAAAATTATTTGAAAGTCCGTAGTTAAATTAGGTTTGAAATGACTAAAATAGAAATTTAAGTTTGGAAGTTTGACCGGGGAGTTGACATTTTGATATCGGGGTCAGAATCCAATTCTGAAAATTTTCATAGGTCCGTTATGTCATTTATGACTTGTGTGCAAAATTTGAGGTCAATCAGACTTGATTTGATAGGTTTCGGCATCAAATGTAGAAGTTGAAATTTTTTAGTTTCGTTAAGCTTGAATTGGGGTATGATTCGTGGTTTTAGCGTTGTTTGATGTGATTTGAGGTTTCAACTAAGTTCGTATCGTGTTTTAAGACTTGTTGGTATGATTGAATGGGGTTCCGAGGGACTCGTGTGTGTTTTGGATCACTGGTTGAAAAACTAGTTAAGTTAAGGATTTGGAGTTTGACCATGGTCAATATTGGGTCAAGATGATATCTTTTCGGTGTTTTGAGTGTGTGAGCAGGTTCGTAGCGTATTGTATGATTGAAACACATATATGGTTTGTATTCGGGAGGTTCCGAATGAGTTTTGGGTACTAAAATAAAAATTCTTTCGTTGCTGATTTTCTGGTGTAAAATAATTACGAAAATGTCATATTTTTATCCCTTAAATTTTCAGACTTCCTTTAAATCTTCAAAACATCATATCTCCCTCATTTTAAGGCCAAATTGGGTGATTCAAAAGCCTAATTTGATTGAAATTACACAAAACATCTCTGATCTTGGAGCTGAGGGTATGAACCCTGATTATACGAGTTATGTGAATTGTTTGGAGGTGACACATATGCTAGGTGACGGGCGTGTGGGCGTGCACCGAAGAAATTGAGACTCAGTTGATTTCGTAGAGCTGTTTAGTCAATTAACATGTATTCTTCCATGTATTTTTATGTGTTAGAGAAACTGAGCTGTGACTCATGATAGAAATCATGCTTAGGCAAATGTTGGTATTATTGGGACCTACTGAGGTTATTTCTACTGTTGAATTATATATTTAAACTGTAATTTTATACTCAGTCATATTCATTCATTGCATATCATATCTCAGTCTCTGCTGTTATTTATTGATACATCATATCATCATTTTGGGCTAGTTTTATGACATTGTGAGCCCGAGAGACTGGAGAGATTGATGACTGAGTGAGGCTGATGACCTGATTGTGAGGATAACTATGGGATCGGGCTGCACGCCGCAGCAGACCAGATTGGCTTACTATAGCACGTGAGTTGTCCGTGCAGCATGTGAGTTGTCTGTGCAGAACCAGATATTGTTACTATAACACGTGAGTTATCCGTACACCGTGTGAGTTGTCCGTGCGGATCCAGATATTGATACTATAGCACGTGAGTTGTCGGTGCAGATTATATTGCTTGGGCTGAAAGAGCCCCTCCGGAGTCTGTACACACCCTCAGTGAGCACAAGTACCTACCGAGCGATTGGGAGGATTGACTGACTGTGAGGACTGTGTGATTGTGAGAACTGAGTGACTGTGAGTACTGAGTGACCGAGAGGACTGAGTGAATTGATACTCTGAGAGTATGTATATGGTTTTATTACCGAGTTGTATCGTATTGACATGCACACTTGACATACAGGCATAGAGATGCATTTTTCCTCATGCTGTACGATATTGCATCATTCATGAGTTCACATACTCATTGACATGTAGGCATAAAGATGTATTTTTCTCATGCCATTTGAAAATGAAACATCCTATCTATTGTTGAAAAGGTTTTGAAAAAAATCACAGTTTTACAAAACGTACTCATATTTTGGTGATTTCGCTAAAAGATTTGGGTTTTCACTGATATACTTGAAAAGCAAGCCTATTTTTCTGGAACTGTGAATGAGCTGAGCATTTTATCTCTGAACTACTTCTTTTATTACTTCTATTATGTTGTTATGAACTGTTATTGGCTATTGGTGTTGGACCCTCACCTTTATTCCAGCTCGTCACTACTTTCAACCTAAGGTTAGATTTGTTACTTATTGAATACACGGGGTCAGTTGTACTCATACTACACTTCTGTATCTTGCATGCAAATATTAGATGCTGATGTTGCTGTGATTGACGAGAGCTGGATTTGAAGATGTACCTGTGTTCCGGTCATAGCTGCCTCTTGTTCATGGTAGCCTTAGATTTATAAAAATCTGCTTATGTACATTTCGAACCGATGATGTATTTATTTCATACCAGCTTGTAAATTCCAATCTTAAAAGCTCATGATTTGTACTATTAGTCCTTGGGGAGTGTATTAGAGTCAGTTAAATATTAATTAAATCAGATTATTGTTATTTGGCTTACCTAGTGGGTGAGGTTAGGTGCCATCACGACTAGTTGGATTTTGGCTCGTGATAATTTGATATCAGAGCTCTAGGTTCATAGGTTCTACAAGTAATAAGCAAGTATCTAGTAGAGTCTTGCGGATCGGTGATAATGTTCATACTTATCTTCGAGAGGTTACATGGCATTTAGGATAATTTCCCATATTTCTTTCCTTATCGTGCAGAATTGATTCAGCTTGAAACATAACTCTTTGAATTCCTTCCCTGCATCCGTGTGCGTATTTGAGTGCTCGGTATCAGTTGTGCATCGCCGGCTTGTGATTTTATGAACGAGGTTCGAGATGTGTTTTGGTGATGGGCCAGTTTGGAGGACTTGAGGCCAGGTTTAGACCGCAACTTAGGCTCGGTAGCTTCAGTTGTGTGAACTTGTACGTTTGGACTCATATGTCCGGTAATGTCCCTATGAATAGAATTTTTGGCTCGATGAGCAGTTGAATGTCTATATGATAAGTATGATGTAACTGCAGGATGTGTTAATATGGTTTGAATGTGACGAGAAGTATTTCCTTGGAATGTAAAGAGGGCCATTGGGTGCTTGATTTTCGATGTGATGTGATGTACGGTCCGAGTTATGAGTGTGTTGAAGGATCTGTCATACAGTTTAATTGTGGAGCGAATTAGATTTTCATGTCGTGTTGATGAGTTCATACTCAGAAAGATTAAGTGATTGCATAGTAATGGTGGCTGCGAAAGGGTATAGCAAGATGCCAATTCGAGGCTAAATAGATGGGTTATCTCCTGCAGAGTGATCTACGTAGGTGTGTTCCTTATAGTGTTGAGTGGAGAGTTTCTTATCTACCAGCGGGGTATGTGTTGAGATTTGACTTTGAACCCGGTTGAGAAAGTTGTCATGACCGCCAAGAGAATAAATGCGAGTTTAGCGGATGATTGAGGTATCTTATGGTTGGTGTTGCATGAGCTTAAGAATAATTTTTGTTGAACTGACTCCGGTATTATAGTAGTAATAGAGTATGGATATTGTGGGTTACGGAACGTTTTGTTCTACGGCTTTGAGCCAAGTGGGGGAGCCTACTGCGGACGGCTTAATTTCATGGTTATATATTAAATTTTAGTTCTGGTTTGGGACATACTTGTGAATCAGTTATGACTGCAGATGTTGAGATTGATGATGACTCGAGCAAGGAAATTTCCTGAATACGGGTAGCATTACACTTTATGAAAATATGAAAATCATGGAATGATTAAGTTGTTATTTGAAGGATGTAGTGCGCACGGAGTATGAATTTGATTGGTGGTGCTAAAGCAGGGTTACTTCTTTGAGTGTTGTTATGCTAATTTCATGTGTCTTTCGGCCCATTTGGGCGGTACAATTTAGATTTGAACAAGGTGGGTGACTCTCGAGAAGGTGCTAATGGATTCAAAAATGTATAAGTGGCAATTGAAATTTTTTTGGATTCGTATATCGCTAGGATCAATTATTTACATTGGATGGTGTTGGGACTTCCAGTAATTCTGTATGACTATGGATTCTACATTCCACTATAAGAAAGGTAAAAGAATAATTTTAAATTCACATAAGATACTTTCAGAGTGGGCGTTTTGGTTGTGGTACTTATGGGGTGCTTAAGAAGAATACAATGGCTTATGGGCCTTAGGACGGTGTCGTTTTATGTTAGGAGGTCTTGTAGTGAGCTTTGGGTAAGGATCGTAGTGTTCTGACAAGGAAAAGTTTCAACTTGACGGTAATTCAGAAGAAACTCGGAGAAAGTAGGACGGCTGGATAGTAGGTTGGACTAGTATGGTAATGGTATGATTGGTTCTTTGGGTACCTATGATGTGGTGAGACTTTACAAATGTTTTTGTGGTAATAATCTTGGGTTTGGTGACTTGCGTGACTTGGTTGAGTTAGAGAGATTCAGTTCGAATGGCCTGGTTATGTGAAAATGGGTTTCGAAGAGTTCTCGATGATTTATATCACGATTCGAGGTGGATATTTCCTACTGACGTGAGGAACACGTTGCGTAATGGGATTTTTCCTGGATGAGATTAAATGGAAGGTTCCTGGCTAACTGAGTATGTAGTTTGCTAGCGATCAGAGTTGATTATGAGATTCTCATACCTTTTCATATTATGGGATGTAAGATGCAGTGTGTTGTGTAGGACTGAGATTTGCATGTGCAAGGTCACTGTTCGGTTTTGAAGGGAAGGTCATGAATTCTTAGACAACATGGACGGTTTCAGATGTCTAGATGAATGCTATTACTACTTGGTATTGCCTGAGAAGGGTGCATATTTCAGAAGGCGCATTGTGTTTTGACTTACGGATGCTTCATTGATATTGCGATACTCGCTTGGTTGATCGACTACTGATATTTAGATTTTTCTATGTGGCATAGAAGAATTATAGAAGTATTCCTCGTGGGATGATCATGTATGAGATATGTGTTAGACATTCGGGCGGTGGAGTTGGGATCAGATATGGTGATTCATGTGTTCTATGGATTTGGAGACTGGGAGTTCTTAGGAGCATATTGTTTCGTGGTTGTGGACTGTGAAGTTGTGGCCAAAGCTATCTAGATGATAATATGTGTTATGATTCAGTCATTATGGATTTTCAGAGGGTTATTTATCTATTTGTGGGTGACCAGAGTTGATTTGGGGTCCATTGGTAGGCCCAATGAGGATGTGTATTCTACACCGAGTCGGATTTGTTGACTCTGAACTGCTATTGTTGAGGGATGTGCCATTCAGTTAGAATTGATTTTATTCGTATCTGATATGTTCTATGTGTTACTCTTCCATGTTACGAGGGATTGTGATTCGTTGGTTATATGCACACATGATGCGATTCTGTTTGAGCCTTATAGCGAAATTCAAGCGAGATGGTGATTGGGGTGTGGAATGGTTGATTGTGCCTTGGTTATGGTCTTTCCGGGCTGTGGTATATTGTTTTATTGGCTTCTCCATGGTTATGGTCATGCACTTCGTGTACTTGATATCGAATTGCGAGTAGTTGTTGATTTTGAGCATTGTGGCTTGAGATATTTTATATGGACCGGTGTTTGGATGGTCACGCATTGCGGAGGGGATATGTTGGGATATGATCCTTTGTGTTAGATTCGTGTGTCTTGGTTCTACTATGTGTGATGGGTTCATAGCATTGCGTTGTGGTAGTACTTGTTGAGCTTGCGAGACGATTCTCTCATTTGAGTCATTTTCCCCGATTGAGTACATTTGAATTGTTGCTTGTTGATGCACAGATTACAGGGTTGTGACTTTAGGTTGTATTGGTGTGGCATGTCAATAGAATAGTTGTGTTTGATGAGATAAGGTCATTGGACCTAGAATGGGTACTATCGGATTTGATTACGGTATGTTTGGAAGAATAACATCGGAAGTCGGCTTAGGACTTGGCTTTGGTTCCCGTCGGATGAGAGAGAGCTTTATGACTTGTTGATCTGATGAGTGGTTAAGAGTTTTTGCATGTTTCTTTCATCATCGGTGTACAAAGGTTCAAAACAAGATTTTAGTTGATATGGGGTTTGATACCGATGTCGAGTTGGTTATCAAGCAACTATTGCGGTCAGAAGTTATTGCTATGAGTATTTGAGTTATGTGGTATATCATGTTATTGTGTCTCGGGTTATGGTTATGGCTTTGTGCAACATGTTCAGACTTAGACAATATGTAGATGCAAGATTCGGGTCTTGTAGGAAATTTCGGATGTTGGAAATTGGATTCTAGGGTTTACGGGCTAAGGTTGAAGTAATGATCTTCAGTATGTTGTGTTGTCGGGCCTATATGGAATAGAGTGACGTGGGATCACCCCCCGGGTATGCTCGTGGTAAGGTTACACGGTGATCTGACGGCTTAAGAACAACTCTGGGCACGTTCGAGGACGAACGTATGTTTAAGTGAGGGAGGATATAACGATCCGACCGATCGTTTTGAGCATTTGCACTTTGCTCGGTAGTTTGAGGGCATGAGTAGCTCTGTATGATGTATTATGACTTGTGTGAATCATAGGGTTTGGTTTTCAGGTTATTCGGAATTGATTTGGAAGAACGATTCTCAACTAGGAAGCTTTAAGTTGGAAGAGTTGACCAAGTTTGACTTTTGTGAATTTGACCTCGAAATGGAGTTTTGATGATTCCAATAGCTCCGTATTGTGATTTTGGAATTAGGAGCGTGTTCGGAAAATTATTTGAAAGTCCGTAGTTAAAATAGGCATGAAATGGCTAAAATAGAAATTTAAGTTTGGAAGTTTGACCGGGGAGTTGACTTTTTGATATCAGGGTCGGAATACAGTTCTGAAAATTTTCATAGGTCCATTATGTCATTTATGACTTGTGTGCAAAATTTGAGGTCAATCTGACTTGATTTGATAGGTTTCGGTATCGAATGTAGAAGTTGGTATTTCTTAGTTTTGTTAAGCTTGAATTGGGGTATGATTCGTGATTTTATCATTGCTTGATATGATTTTAGGTTTCAACTAAGTTCATATCATGTTTTAAGACTTGTTGGTATGATTGAATGGGGTTCCGAGGGGCTCGGGTGTGTTTTGGATCACTGGTTGAGAAACTAGTTAAGTTAAGGATTTGGAGTTTGATCATGGTCAATATCGGGTCAAGATGACATCTTTTCGGTGTTTTGAGTGCGCGAGTAGGTTCGTAGCGTATTGTATGATTGAAACGCATATATGGTTTGTGTTCGGGAGGTTCCGAATGAGTTTTGGGTGCTAAAACGAAAATTCTTTCCTTACTGATTTTCTGGGGTAAAATAATTACGAAAATGTTATTTTTTTATCCCTTAAATTTCCAGACTTCATTTCAATCTTCAAAACATCATATCTCCCTCATTGTAAGGCCAAATTGGGTGATTCAAAACCCTAACTTGACCGAACGTTCACAAGGAATCCATTGGAGGCATCAAAAGAGAGTTTCAGGATTTTTTTGGCACACCAAATGAGGCAGAACAGCTGGGCAAAAAATAGTTATTATCGAGGGTTTGTTCATTTTCCATTTTTGAAAAATTGGAGCTCGGGAAGAGGCAATATTCGGAATATTTTCAAGGAAAACAATGGGGTAAGTGTTCTTAACTCAATATTGGTCAAATTACCCGAATCCATAGTTGTTTTAACATTTAATTAGTGAATTAAGTTGGAAAATTTAGAAAATCCTCTTAGTTTAATTTGAAGATTTGAGGGTCGAGTTTATGTCGGAATTTGGTAAAATTAGTATGGTTGGACTCGTGGTTGAATGGATGTTCATATTTTGTAACTTTTGTCGGGTTTTGAGATTTGGGCCCCACGGACGACTTTTGAGTGTAATTTCGGATTTATGGGAAAATTAGTATTTTGATATGGAATTAATTCCTATAATTTTTGTTGACTGAATCGAATTAATTGTGACTAGATTCGAGCCGTTCGGAAGTTGATTCGCGCATAATGAAATTTCTGGAGCATTGTTTAGCTTGCTCGACATTGGATTCGGCTTGTTCGAGGTAAGTAACATCTCTAATCTTGGAGCTGAGGGTATGAACCTTGATTATACGAGTTATGTGAATTGTTTGGAGGTGACGCATATGCTAGGTGACGGGCGTGTGGACGTGCACCGTAGAAATTGAGACTTAGTTGATTCCGTAGAGCTGTTTAGTCAATTAGCATGTATTCTTCCATGTATTTTTATGTATTAGAGAAACTGAGATGTGACTCATGTTAGAAATCATGCTTAGGCAAATGTTGGTATTATTGGGACCTACTGAGGTTATTTCTACTGTCGAATTATATGTTTAAACTGTAATTTCATACTCAGTCATATTCATTCATTGCATATGATATCTCAGTCTCTGCTGTTATTTATTGATACATCATATCATCATTTTGGGCTAGTTTCATGACATTGTGAGCCCGAGAGACTGGAGAGATTGATGACTGAGTGAGGCCGATGGCCTGATTGTGTGGATAATTATGGGATCGGGCTACACGCCGCAGCAGACCAGATTGGCTTACTATAGCACGTGAGTTGTCCGTGCAACATGTGAGTTGTCTGTGCGGATCCAGATATTGTTACTATAGCATGTGAGTTGTCCGTGCAACATGTGAGTTATCTGTGTAGATCCAGATATTGATACTATAGCACGTGAGTTGTCCGTGCAGATTATAGCGCTTGGGCTGAAGGAGCCCCTCCGGAGTCTGTACACACCCCAGTGAGCGCAGGTACCTACTGAGTGTGAGTGCCGAGCGATTGGGAGGATTGACTGACTATGAGGACTGAGTGACTGTGAGGACTGAGTGACTGTGAGTACTAAGTGACCGGGAGGACTGAGTGAATTGATACTCTAAGAGTATGCATATGGTTTTATTACCAAGTTGCATCGCATTGACATGCACACTTGACATACATGTATAAATATGCATTTTTCCTCATGCTATACGATATTGCGTCATTCATGAGTTCACATACTCTTTGACATGTAGGCATAAAGATGTATTTTCCTCATGCCATTTGAAAATGAAACATCCTATCTGTTGTTGAAAGGTTGTTGGAAAAAATTATAGTTTTACAAAACGTACTCATATTTTGGTGATTTCGGTAAAAGATTTGGGTTTTCACTGATATGCTTGAAAAGAAGGCTTATGTTTCTGGAACTGTGAACGAGCTGAGCATTTTATCTCTGAACTACTTCTTTTATTACTTCTATTATGTTGTTATGAATTGTTGTTGGCTATTGGTGTTGGACCCTGACCTTCATTCCAGCTCGTCACTACTTTCAACCTAAGTTTAGGTTTGTTACTTATTGAGTACATGGGGTCGGTTGTACTCATACTAAACTTCTGCACCTTGCGTGCAGATATTGGATGCTGATGTTGCTGTGATTGACGGGAGCTGGATTTGAAGATGTACCTGTGTTCCGGTCATAGGTGCCTCTTGTTCATGGTAGCCTTAGATTTATAAATCTGTTTATGTACATTTCAAACAGATGATGTATTTATTTCATACCAGCTTGTAAATTCTAATTTTAGAAGCTCATATTTTGTACTACCAGTCCTTGGGGAGTGTATTTGAGTCAGTTAAATATTAATTGAATCAGATTATTATTATTTGGCTTACATAGCGGGTGAGTTTAGGTGCCACTACGACTAGTTATATTTTGGGTCGTGACAGCATCACAGTCAGTACTAAATAAGACTGAAGATTGAGTTAAGTAAAAGCATTAATTAATAAGATTTTTGTTATGAAATATAACTCAAAGTAACAATATAGAACAAGGAAAACAAGTTAAGAGATATAGAAAGAAAGAGAGGAGAGATTCTTATTTCTTCTTCAATTGTGTATTTTTTCCTATCTATTACAAGGCCTTTATATAGGCATGAAAAGTGAAAAAAAAATATGTCATTGAATATGTCATTAAGAATTTGAGATGAAGATCATAGAGAAAGAGTGGACATCCACCATAATTTGATTTTTCTTATAACACCCCCCCTTGGATATCCATAGATAATGTGCCTCATTAATACCTTATTAGAAAAAATCCTCTAAAAAATCCTTGCGAAGGAAAAAGAGTACACATGTTTATAAATACGCCTTTTGGTTGCTTCATTAAAAACCAAAGGAAAATACAGTGGGACAAAACCTTGTAAGGGAAAAAGAGTACAATACGTATTAACTCCCCCTGATGAGAGCATGAATTCAAATCCTTGAGCCTTCGCATCCCAATCTTGTACACTAGTTTCTTGAAGGTTGACGTCGGTAGAGTTTTGGTGAACAAATCAACCATATTATCACTTGAACGAATCTGTTGCACATTGATATCATCATTCTTTTGAAGATCATGTATGAAAAATAACTTTGGTGAAATGTGCTTTGTCCTCTCTCCTTTTATGAATCCTCCATTCAATTGGGTTATGCATACTGCAATGTCTTCATACAAGATTGTGGGTAGTTTGTCATACTTCAAACCACATTTGTCTCTAATAAGATGTATTATAGACCTCAACCATACACATTCTTGACTTGCTTCATGAATAGCAATTATCTCAGCATGATTAGATAAAGTAGTCACAATTAATTGCTTAGTCGATCGCCAAGATATGACAGTGCCTCCACATGTAAACACATAGCCTATTTGAGATCGAGCCTTGTGTGGGTCAGATAAATACCCAGCATTGGCATAACCAACAAGATTGGGATTGCAATCAGTGCCATAAAATAAGCCTATATCGGTAGTCCCTAGATACCTCAATATGTGTTTGATTCCATTCCAATGTCTCCTTATAGGAGCAGAGCTATATCTTGTTAAGACATTAACTGAAAAAGTTATGTCAGGCCTTGTAACGTTAGAAAGATATATTAGTGCACCAATTGCACTAAGATATGGTACTTCGGGACCAAAAAGCTCTTCATTATTTTCATGAGGTCGGAATAGATCTTTATTTATATCGAGTGATCTCACAACCATCAGGGTACTCAATGGATGTGCTTTATCCATATAGAATCGCTTTAAAATCTTTTTAGTGATTGATGGACAAAAATTCCATCTTTCATATACTCAATTTGTAGACCAAGATAAAATTTTATCTTTCTAAGATCTTTCATTTCAAATTCTTTCTTTAAACAGTCTACTTCTTTAGGAAGCTCCTCAGAAGTTCCAATGATATTTAAATCATCAACATATACGGCGATTATAACAAATTGAGATCCAGATCTTTTTATAAAGATACAAGGACAAATCGAATCATTCTTGTACCCTCTTTCAACAGGTACTCACTCAGGTGATTATACCACATGCGCCCTGATTGTTTCAATCCGTATAAGAATTTTTGAAGCTTTGATTTAATAAATTTCTTGAAAACCTTAATATGCTTCTAAACAATTTAAATTCTTCAATGATTTCCATTATACGCATATCAAGTTTTTCATGTATTGCTAGATTAAACCTGAAATGACTACATCCATCACAGGAGAACATGTCTCTATATAATCAATGTCAGGATATTTACAAATCTTCTGGTGACACAAGTCGTCTTTATGTCTATCGACTTGACCTTTCTTTTTCCGCACAACAACACATTTATACCTCCACTGGCTTTATACTTTCAGGTGTTGGGACTATCTGTCCAACTTCATATTTTTCAGGTGAAATCAATTTTCATTGTGTATTTTTCATTTGTCCAATCATTTATCTGTCCAAATTTCATGACAGATTTGAGCTCAAGATCCTCGTCAATATTAATAATATTGAGCGCTACATTATATTAACAATATCGTCGACGATCATTTTATATCGGTTCTACTATTATTCAATAAAGACATAACTTATTGAGATCTCTTTATCTTATTATTTTCAGGTACCTGAGCCTCTCCCATGAGGTCTTATGAAGTGTTATGTCGTGGTGCTCTTCTAGAGCACTTGCCTCCTTATTATGACCATCTTGAACATTTGCTCCTCTCCTTCTTCAAGGAGTTTTATCTTTGGAACCGATTAGTCTATTATGCTTCATGCATGCCATAGACTCTATTCATTATGAACTTTATTTTATTTGGAGCATTAGCAGCTGAATATGACATTTAGCTTTGGGTCAGCAAATATGCCTGGCAATATTTTGTAGATGAATTATCACTTGAACTTCAAGTTTACATTTTCTCGTACGAGGATCTAGATGTACTCATAATAATTCATTACATGCATTACTTTTTCAGCTGCCTATTTTCTCCGCTATTCTTGGGATCACCAACACATATCCCTAGCCTTATTTGGGGATCCATCTTTGTGCATTGTGGTGGAATAATTAAATCATATAGCACATTCATATTTCTAGATGGAAATTATTTGGTTCCTGACCCTGAACCGATTGTGATAGGGAGAACTTATCATAACTTGGCTAGATGCGTATAAGTGTTGTTGTATATTAAATAATACATCTCATAACCAATGGTTTAACTATAATTGGAGGCATACAATTTTTGCTAAACCAACTTAGATTTAAACCAGTATTATCAAGATAAATCATCATAATTTATATTCTGGAACTGTGCACTAATAATTTGAGCAATCAATATTGCAAAAGCTAAACTGCAAGTTGATAACAAATGCACATGTGACCATAGAATAGATGCATCTATTAAAATCATATAATAGTAAATAGTCCACATGGCAGGTGACTGGGCCCATATATTTATCACCTTTTATTCGTTCCATAAATCAAGGGATTCAATCTCAACCTTAACTGGTATATCATGAGAATAAGCAGCACAAGAAAATTTTTGAAGAATCTTATATTTCTTCAATATATACCAATGTAATTCTCAATTAATTTTTCGCATCATAATTGAACCGAGATGGTCAACCGGTCATGCCAACTAATATTTGTTTCAGTAAACCTCTAGTTTACTTGTGACATATGATTCCATCATCATGCTTATATTTGTGTAGTATAAATAGAAAGAAAATCAGGTAATCTTTCATATTTACCCGTTATGATTATAGAAATATGAAGATATTCAATATTCATTTCATTTATAGTCTCAATATGCCAACCACTTTGACATATACATTTGAAACTCAAAAAGTTTCTTTTGAGACTTTACAATATCAATGTCATGAATAATGTTATTCATCCGGGTAATAACAAATTAATTTTTTCGAAGCTCTTAACAACTTTTATACTACAAGATCTTTTGTCATACCATTCATATGGTAAATGTCTGCTTCACGGAGAAAATTATATCATAAGAAATTGTCATGGTCAAAATCATCATAAGCAAAATCATTTCTTGCTTTAATTTTTCCTTTAATAACCTTTTATAAGGCACAACAAAATATGTTTTGGCGTATCACATGTACACAACCAATGACATATTCATGTAACCACACAATAATATTTATTCTCTTTATTTCACTCAAACCTCCCTTAGAGGTGAGTTGTGTGGTATTCATCTAATTATGGATTGCATGTCTTTATTCATTACTTTTATCACATATTGCCACATTCACCTTTAGGAATGGGTCTGCATTCTCAATGCTTATCACAAGTCACATTCTCTTCAAGGAATGAATCATAATCAGTGACGTGCTTTATTATTTTTATACCAATTTGATGGTAAACATTGCCTTCACATTTTGAAGGACAATTTTGAGAACCCTTATTGTTATCCTTTTATAATCATAGTAATGATTATTATTATTTTGATCTTTGAAATGCCCACGTTCATTGTTCAACCACTTGTCTTCATTTTGACTTATTATGCGCCGCTACCACATTCACTTCAAGAATGGAGCAAATCAAGTGGGACAATATTCATGATTTTTCATGAAAAATATATTATTTTTATTTAGTCATCATTATATCATCAATATGAAATAGTGGGACTCAAACCCAATGTCTTACCAATATAAAGGTATGTTAGGCCATAATGAATTGGGACTCAAACCCAACTCTTAGCATCATGGAGCATCATGACTTGATCCTGATGTCTTACCCTCATGGTGCATTGAGACTTGAACTCATTAAAGTTGATATCATTAATAAAAAAGGACAAAAATAAATCCGCGAACTGGAAAATTGCAAAATCTGAGTCCGCGTCCATGGGCGCGCGACGCGCGAAGGTAGACGCGGATTCCAGCTTTTCTATCCGAGATTGGATTGTATTCGATGGCCCTCCACCCTACCTAGGTCATATAAATACATCCTAAAATGAAACTTTGGAGGAGGAGACACTACTTTAGGGTTACACAACATCTTTGAAGGCAAGAACAAGCAAGGAGCAAGATAGAAGATTCGGAAACGAGTTTTTATCTTTCTTCTTCCCTTTTTCTATTATTGGAGATGAATTCTTATATTGTAGTTGTGAAAACAATTATGAGTAGCTAAAATCTTTATTCTAGGGTTTGATGGAACCTCTTGGAGGATGAAATTTTTGTTGCGTTTAATATAAGTTTGCCATTGGATTTTCTCTACTTGTTCAACTACGTGATTATTGTGGTTTATTGAAGGGCCCTCAATCGGCTATGCCTGTTTAGTGTGTATTACTTGGAAAATGGTACATATTTAGGTAGTTGTTGAACAACATCACTCCTAACGTATATGAGGGATCAATATGGAGTGTTTAAAGGTGGGATTAGGAATAACAAAACCTTGGTGCGATCTTAGTGAGCGGTAACTAGTGCCAGCTAGCGTAGTTCGGAAGAATATGTCTAGTAAATTATTGTATTTACTCGAAAGAGAATTACGACACCTAAAGTGCTCACGATCGGTAAAGAGTATCTAGGCGAATTTATAGGAGACGTAGCAGGGAGGATTTCGATAAGAGGGGAAATCGTAACCTTAGACCTTTCCAATCTTGTCTACAATATTTGCTTTGTTAGTAATAAAATTACAGCTTTTTAATTACTTCGCTTTTAGTTAGTAAACACTCAACTC
Source organism: Nicotiana tabacum (assembly GCF_000715075.1). NCBI lineage: Eukaryota > Viridiplantae > Streptophyta > Magnoliopsida > Solanales > Solanaceae > Nicotiana > Nicotiana tabacum. The sequence continues at coordinate 86,381,665 of NC_134102.1, forward strand.
ATTATTCAATATTTCTGGAAGTTGATTACTTGAATTCTTGCGAAACTAGCAGTTGTGATTAGTAGGTTAATTCCCTGTGGGATTCGACTCCAGACTTGTAAACCGGATTATATTTATAATGACCGCTTAGTCCTTTTTATAAGGCATAGTTGGGCGTGATCAAATTTTGGCGCCGTTGTCGGGGAACTAACGGTGTAGTTGTAAGTGTACATATTGCTAGGTTTCAAGTTTGAACTTTTATTTTGTTTACTAGTATTTGACTTTTTTTATATTTGTTTTACTTGTTGATTTGAGAAACATGGCATCTTGGAATTATGAGAGTTTTGATGTTGATACTTCTACTTTTGAACCTCCTTATGCATATTGTGGAGAAAACCACCCATGGAAAAATTATCAAAATATTTCTGAGAGCGCGTTATGTGCACCAACCCAATCTTATGTGTGGAATGTGAGTGATATGTGTGGTGGTCAAAATGGTCACTTTCATGGTTGTGCTTATTTTTCTTATCCTCCCCCAACCCCTTACTATGATGGTTCTACTTTTTCTTGCGAGGTTAACAGGAACAAAGAACCCGGAGATGACGACCTGAAAGAGATCAAGGATATGCTAAGGTACCTTGTGAAAATAAAATGATGATACACAACTGCGGATGCAAAGGCAAGATGCAGCTATTTGCAACTTGGAGGCTCTAGTGAGTCAACTAGTTGAATCTTTTAATGCGCAACGTGTTAATATTATGGATAGTAGCCAGGAGCAGTGTGCATTAGAGATAGAAATTGAGGTGCCAATGGAGGGGTCCAAAGTACAACACCAACACTCTAACCAGCTAGAATTTGAGAATGCCGATGTTGAAGAAGTAGTACTAGAGTCAACCAAGGACATTGAGGATACAAATTTAGTTGACTCTAGTGTGATTGGTGTTGAGGATGTCGAAAAGCTTGAAGTTCGTGTATTTGAGCGTGTTGGACCTCATTCCAAACACTTCTCAACATTATGTTTGGATGGTGAAATGGGAATGGATCCTTGCGACCATAAAAAGGAGTCCAAGGAAGAAGTAGATGAGCCTTATATTTTGAAATTTTCAAGGTCGTCTAGGCAAGGTGACACTCCTCGGTCGAGAGCCAAAAAGTGCATGAGAATTTATTTAATTTTTGGCTCGCAAGAATTTGTACCACCCCAGGAGCATAATCATAAACTTGAAGCAAAACTTAGAGTTCAATTCATAAGCTTGAGGTGGAGGCAAAAAGTGATCGTGTCGTGGCACGACATTAAATCAAGCGCTTGTTGGGAGGCAACCCAGCTTTACTACTTTTTTTTTATTTTTAATTATTTTTTAATTTTTTTTGTAGTGTCGCTTTTTTATTTTCTAGGAGAATGGGAAGCAAAGCCATTGAAAGAAAGCAAATCAAGTGAGATGGTGAGAACTAACTGTGAGGTGCCCGCACAAAGAACCAAGTATAGGAGAGGTCTGAGTACCCCATGAACTGCTAATGCTTCGGCCTATGGCCTACCAGGGAGTTTGTTTTACCCTCTTGTATTTAAGAGTGTGCATTAGGGATAATGCACAATTTTAAGTGTGGGGTGAAGAGACTGTTTGGGTGGGTTGATATGCTAGTTTAGTTGTGTTATTTTATATGCGTTGAAAAAAAATAATTAGGTAGAAATAATCCCTCTTGGTTTTTCTTATGTCCACGGTTCTTTTCCAAGGGATGACTCTTTGAAGCGGGTAGTAAATTCTTTTTAAGTAGATTTTTCAAAACTTTTTGGACTTTTCCCAACGATGTACTTCCTAGACAGTTTTCTTGAGGTTTTAAAGTCTAAAGAAAAATGCAAAAAGTTTTTTTTTTCTAACTAATAATGGAATAGGAAGAACTTGAGTATCTATGATTTTTGACATGTTTTATGTTGGGGCTTAGAGCTGGAGTATTTGCACTGAGTACTTTATTCTTTATTCTTGTGACTATATGCCTTGAGAGTATATGTGTTTCTTTTGATTCTTGGGCTCGTCTATTGACTCCTTTTACTTCCTAGTGTTTGGATTATATGATGACTGTGCTAGTTGCTTTAACTTGAGAGTCGGGTCTGAGCTGTCATGAGTAAGTCATGTGCATTGTGTGAGGTGAGATATTTGGTTGTACTCTGTATCATCCCTTGCTAGTCTAGAACTTTCCCTATGTATGAGTTGAAGCGAAATAAGTAAGCTTTGCGAGTCTAGAAAATGATATAGGTATTTCTTTGATTGACCTCTGAGCTACTTACCTACCAGTGATAAAATTATCCTTTTTTAGCCCATTTGAGCATGTAAACCTTTTCTTTGGTACTCATATTACAAGACGAATCCCTTTTGTTTTTAATTAAATCTTGTTGAACCTTTACCTCCGAAAGCACTTAAGTCGCTAGAAGGGAAGGAAAAGAGATTGGGTAGTTTTTGAGTGGAGCCAAAGAAAGGCCAAAAGGTGCATGTGTGTATTGAGAGAGCCACTAGCTGGAAATACCAATTTATTGAGGGTGTTGAAAAGATTTTGAAAAAAGAAAGAAAGAAAAAGAAAATACAAAATTAAAAAATCCCTCTAATTCACTTTGATATGTGCTAGTGCTTATGTAGATGTGCTTAAAATCAATGGGTTGCGTTATTTACGGTTTCGTAGCGATATGATGAGTGATCATAAAGAAGATGTGCTTAAAAGTTAAAGTGTACTGTATTAAAAGTACTTAGGAGGGTTAGTCATTATTATCCATATCTATCCTACCCGTCCCTTAGCCTATATTACAACCCATGAAGACCTAATTGATCCTAGACTTTGAGAGCTTAAATTAGTAGAGACTTACATTACGGGCAAGCCTATGGTACGAGCTTTGGGGGCACATGAGTTTCTTTACGAGAGTGAGTGAATTCTTTCATTATGTGAGTCCTTAAATTATACTTGAATTCATATTTGAGTGTCACGACCCAAAATCTGACTAATCGTGATGGCACCTAACCCAACCCGCTAGGTAAGCCAATTAACCACTAACCAATTCCAATAACAATTAATAAAGCAACTAAGTGAAGAAATATCTGAATCTAATACATTCTCCAAGAACTGGTAGTACAAATCATGAGCTTCTAAGAATAGAGTTTACAAAGCGGAAATGAAATAAATACATAGTCTGTTTGAATAGTACATAGACAGAGTTTTACAGATCTAAAGCTACCACGAACAAGAGGCAGCTACAGCCGAGACGCAGATACATCTTCAATCCAACTCCCATCGATCACAGCAACATCGGCAGCCAACATCTGCACGCAAGTTGCAGAAGTGTAGTATGAGTACAACCGACCCCATGTACCCAATAAGTAACGAACCTAACCTTAGGTTGAAAGTAGTGCTGAGCTAACATAAAGGGTCGGGTCCAACACCAATATTCCACAACAATTCATAACAACATATTACAAGTAACAAAAGAGTTTCTCAGAAATAAAAGGCTCAGTTCGTTCACAGTTTCAGAAAAATAGGCATTTCTTTTCAAGTATCTGAGTGAACATCCAAATATTTTACCGAAAAGCCAAAGTACGAGTAAGTTTGAAAACTGTGGTTTTTCCCAAAACTCCTTTCAACAAATAGTAAGATGTTTCATTTTCAGATAGCATGAGGGAAGTACTTCTCTATGCCTACATGTCAAGATGCAGGTAAAATCATAAATGTCCCCAAAACCGGGTAGCAGAAGGAAATGCACCTCTATGCATGTATCTCAAGTACGCATGTCAAATGCAATGCATCTCGATGATGAGCTCATGTGCTCACACTCTCAGAGTACTCAATCTCACTGTCCTGCATTCTCTCTCACTATGCTCAGCACACTCAATCACTCATCGCTCTACAATACCCGCTGCGACGTGCAACCCGATCCATATTTATAGTGGACTGCGCTCAATGGGGGTGTGCAGACTCCGGATGGGCTCCTTTCAGCCCGAGCGTTATATCGCTGCTGCGTGCAGCCCGATCCCATAAAATGTAATTCATATAACATACTGTGGTGTGCAGCCCGATCCCAAAATAGAAATATAACATGCTGCGACGTGCAGCCCGATCCCAAAATATCAATCTCACTCAGGCCCTCGGCCTCACTCAGTCATCACTCTCCAGTCTCACTCACGGGCTTACAATGCTATGAAACTAGCCCGACAACAATGATATGATGTATCAATAAATAACTGAGACTGAGATATGATATGAATGCATGAATATGACTGAGTACGAAATATCAATAAATTTAGTGAAATAACAGCAAGAAACGACCACTATGGGTGCTAGCAATATCGTCATAAAGCCTAAACATGGTATCTAGCATGATTTACAGCTCAATTACTTAAAATCATTGTGAAAACACGGACATCAACAAAGTAGGACCACTATACAGTTCCATGGAAACAACAAAGTCCCAATTCACATGGTGCACGCCCACACACCCATCACCTAGCATGTGCGTCACCTCAACACAAATCACATAACACGTAGTTCGGGGTTTCATACCCTCAGCTCCAAGATTAGAAGAGTTACTTACCTCGAACAAGCCAATACCAATGCCGAGCAAGCCAAGCAGTGCTCCAAAGATTCCATCACATGCATAGCGACCCCCGAATGGCTCAAAACTAGCCAAAAGCAATTCAAATACATCAAATAATGCTAAAGGATCCACTCCCGATTGAAAAAGATCAAATCTTGTATCAAAAGCCCAAAATTGGCCAAATGCCCAACCCGGGTCCGAACCTCGGAACCCAAAAAAATTTATAAAATCCGACAATCCATTCAATTACGAGTCCAACCATACTAGTTTCACTCAAATCCGATTCCAATTCGATGTTCAAAACTCAAAAATTTATATTATGAAACTTTAGGCCAAAACCCCCAATTTCCTCTTTAAAATTCACAATCCAATTACCAAAAATGAAGGTAGATTCGTGATATAAGATCAAAAATGAGTAGAGAACACTTACCTTAGTCCACAAAATGAAAATTGCTCCAAGAATCGCCTTAATCCGAGCTTGGAAATGTTAAAATAAAGCCAAAATTGCGAACCCTTGTATTTATCATTCTGCCCAGCACTTTCGCACCTGCGACACATTAGCCGCTCATGCGGCATCACATTTGCGACCAAAAACATGCTTCGGCGGAAAAGCACTGGAGGTCTACCTTCGCACCTGCGGTAAAATACCCGCATCTACCCACTCGCAGGTGCGCGCCCACTTGTCGCTTCTGCGCTTCCAATCCTCTTCTGCCCTTAACTCACCGCATCTGCGCCTTTGCAGATATGAAGCAATCTCTGCTTCTGCAGAACCCTGCTCCCAGCGATATTTCCGTTCCTGCGACCCCTTCGTCGCTTCTGCGACCCTCGCACTTGCACAAACCAGCCGCAAAGTGCGGTCACACCAGAACCAGCAATCTTAGCAAAAATCCAAAATGCAATAAAATGATCCGAACCTCGTCGGAAATTCACTTGAGCCTCTCGGTACCCCGTCCGAATATACCAACAAGTTCCATACACAATATGGACCTATTCGAGGCCTCAAAACACACATAACAACATCAAAACGACGAATCACACCTTAAATCGAAATCTATGAACTTTGAACTTTCAAATTCAATAACTCGTGCCGAAACATAGCAAATCAATCCGGAATGACTTCAAATTTTGCACACTAGTCCCAAATAACATAACGAAGCTATTCCAAATCCCAGAATCACAATACGAATCTGATATCAAAAAGTCCACTCCCGGTCAAACTTTCCAAAATTTAAACTTTCACCATTTCGAGCCAAATTCAACTACGGACCTCCGAATCACAATCCGGACGCGCTCCTAAGTACAAAATCATCCAACGGAGCTAATGGAACAATCAGAACTCTGTTCCGGGTTCAAATTCACAAAAAGTCAAATTTGGTCAATTCTCCCAATTTAAAGCTTCTAGCTGAGAATCATTCTTTCAAATAAATTCTGAATAACCTGAAAACTAAAACCGACGATTCACATAAGTTATATTACATCATACAGAGCTACTCATGCCCTCAAACAACCGAGCGAAGTGTAAATGCTCAAAACAACCGGTCGGGTGGTTACATCCTCCCCCACTTAACATACGTTCATCCTCGAACGTGTCCAGAGTTGTTCTCAAAGCCATCAAACTGCTGTATAACCTTACCATGCACATACCCGGGGGGTGATCCCACGTCACCCTATCCCATACAGGTCCGATAACATAACATAACTGAAATTTCTAAATTCAACCTAGCCCACAAGCCTTCGAATCAAATTTCCAACATCCGAAATTTCTTATAAGATCAGAATTTCGCATCTACACACTGTATAAGTCTGAACAAGCTGTACCAAAATCTGTAAACATAACTCGAATACTCAAAACTCAAATACCACATAGCTTAAATGCTCGAAGCAATGATTTCTTATCACAGTAGCTGCTCAAAACTACCCAATGCCGGTAATAAACCTCATATCAAACAAGACTCCATTCTAAAACCTTTGTACACTACCGATGATGAAAGAAACACACAGAAACTCGTAACCATTCATCAGATCCACCAGTCGTGGAGCTCCCTATCCTCAGACAAGAACCATAGCAATTTATAAGCCGACTTTCGATATTATCCTTCCAAATATACCACAATCAAATCTGATAGCACCCATCCTAGATCCGATGACTTCATCTTATCAAATACCAGCTATTCTACTGACATGCCACACCAATACTATCTAAAGTTACAACCCGTGTAATCCGTGCACCAATAAGCAACATTCGAAATGTATTCAATCACGAAAAATGACTCAAACAAGAGAACTATCCCGCAAGCTCGACGGGTACCACCCCAACGCAATGCTAAGAGCCATCACACACCGTATAACTAGAACACATGCATCTAACACAAAGGATCATATCTCAACATAACTCTGCCGCAATGCGCGACCCCATCCAAACACCGATCCATATGAAATACCTTAACCCTCATGCTCAAAATCAATAACCATGCGCAATCCGACATCAAGTACTCAAGGTGCATTACCGTAGACACGGAGAGAAAATAACACAACACCACAATCCAGAAAGAACATAGCCAACGCGCAATCAATCACGCAATACCCAAATACTCATCTCGCTCAAATTCCGCTATAAAGCCCAAATAGAACCACACCGGGTGTGCATATAACCCACAAATCGCAACCCTTCGTAGCATAGAAGAGTAACTCACAGATCATTTCAGAACACGAATAAGCTCAGCGACAACCGAATGGCACATCCTTCAACAATAGCAGTATGGAACCAACCAATCTGACAGAATAAACATCCTAATTGGGCCTACCAATGGACCCCCAAATCAACTCTGGTCACCCACAAATAAATAACCTTCCGAAAATCCACAATGACTGAATCATAACACATACTATCATCTGCCTAGCTTCGGCCACAACCTCACAATCCACAACCATGAAACAATATGCTCCTTAGAACTCCCAGCCTCCAAATCCATAAAACACATGAATGACCATATCTTATTCCATCTCCACCGCTAGAATGTCTAACACATCTCTCATACACGATTATCCCATGAGAAATACTTCTAAAATTCTTCCGTGCCACATAACAAAATTTGAATATCAGCAGTCGATCAACCAGGAGAGTACTGTAATACCAATGAAGTACCCATAAATCAAAATACATTGCCCCTTCTGAAATGTATACTCTCATCAGGCCATACCGATTAGTAATATCATTTACCTAGTCATTTGAAACTGTCCATGTTGCCTACGAATTTATGTCCTTCTTTTCAAAACTGAACTGTGACCTTGCACATGCAAATCTGAATCCTACAAAACACACCGCATCTACCATGCCATCTTATGAAGAGTACAAGAATCTCATAACCAACTATGAGTCACAAGCAGAATACATACTCGATCAGTCATAAACCTTCCATTTGATCTCAACCCGAAGAAAATCCCAATACGCCACATATTCCTCACGCCGGTAGAAAATATACTCCTCGAACCGTGGTTAAAACCATTGAGAACTCTTCAAAACCCATTTGCACACAACCAAGCTATCAGAACCGAATCTCTCTAATTCAACCCAGCCACGCAGGTCGCCAAAACCCAAGAGCATTGCCACGAAACACCTGTAGAGACTAGCCACATCATAAGTACCCAAAGAACCGATTATATCCATTACTGTGCTGATCCAACCTACTACCACGCTGTCTTATTTCTCTAAGTCCCTTCCGAATTACCTTCAAATTGATAGTTCTCCTCGCCATAATACCACAATCCTCAACCAAAACTCTCCACACAAGAGACCCTAGTATAAAACCACCACGCCCTAAGGCCCATAAGCCGCTGACTTCCCTTTTAAGCACCCCAAAGCACCACAACCGAGATACCCACTCTAAAGAGACCTTATGTGAACCTAACACTATTTTCATCACCTTCTTGATACTGAAATGCATAATCCCCAATGATATAAAAAATGCCACAAGTCTCGACACCGTCTAATGTAACTCTCAGTTTCTAGCCATATATCAATCTTGAAAATTTCAAATCGCTACATAAAATTCTTGAATCCATTAGGACCATTCTCAAGAGTCACCCACTCCTCTCAAATCTCAATTGTACATCCCCAAAAGGGCCAAACGACTGGTGCCCCATTGGCACGATGACACCCAAAGTAGTAAAGAGTAACCCAAACTCCTAAGCAACCGAGCAAATTCCTACTCCATGTACACTACATCCTTCACGAATAACCACTCAATTATTTTATGATTCTCATATACCCATAGAGTGTAATACAACTTGTATCCAGAAATTCCTTTACCTGAGTCATCCTCGATCTCGACCTCTGCAAGTCATAACTGATTCACCAGTATACCCCGAACCGAAACTAATATAACACATAATTGTGCAATCAACTCGTCGATAGCAGACTCCCCCACTTGTCTCAAAGCCTTGGAATAATACATCTAACTACTTACAATAACCATACCCCATTACTACCATAATACCATAGTGAGATTCCATTAAATTCTTCATCCGCTCATGCAACACAAACCATCTAGTACCTCAAATAATCTGCAAATCTCGCGTTCATCCTCGTGGTGGTTAAGCCAACATCCACATGTGATCTAAACTCAAATTGCAACATATATCACTCAGTGGTAAAAGATAACTCTCAATAAAACATCATAGGGATCACACAACCTCAGGACACGTCGCATGGGATAACCTACCTACTTTGCCTCAAAGTGACACCTCTTTACACCCTTCCACAGTCACGACAACTATGCAATCACTTAATCTTCTCGATTCTGAACTCGTCAACAAGACATGAGAATCTACTTCACTCCACAACTAAACAACACGAGAGATCCCTCCATACACCTATATCTCGAGACCATACGCCAAATCAAGATGGAAATCAGACACCCCAATAGACCTTTCTACATCTCAAGTAAACTCTTCTCGTCATATTCAAAAAATTTGAACACATCCCGCAGTCACATCATACTCACCACATAGTCATCTAATCACAAATTCCACTAATAAGGACACCACCAGACATATAATTCCCAAACATACGTCCTCATACAATCGTAATCTCCGTGCTCAAGCTACCGTCAAAACCCGACCTCAAGTCCTCCAGACTGGCCCATCATCAGCACGTCAAAATCACATATCCCAAGCCACCGGCGCACAACCGATACCGAGCGCTCATATGCGCATACGAATGCGTGGAAGGAATTCAAAGAGTTGCGCTTCAAGCTGAATCAATGCCGCACGATAGGGAATGAAAGATGGGAAGTATATCCTAAATGTCCAAATCTTTTACCAAAAAGCCAAAGTACGAGTAAGTTTGAAAACTGTAGTTTTTCCCAAAACATTTTTCAACAAATAGTAAGATGTTTCATTTTCAGATATCATGAGAAAATTACTTCTCTATGCCTACATGTCAAGATGCAGGTAAAATTATAAATGTCCCCAAAACCGGGTAGCAGAAGGAAATGCACCTCTATGCATGTATATCAATTACGCATGTCAAAAGTAATGCATCTCGATGATGAGCTCATGTACTCACACTCTCAGAGTACTCAATCTCACTGTCCCGCATTCTTTCTCACTATGCTCAGCAAACACAATCACTCAACATTGTACAATACCCGCTGCGGCGTGCAGCCCGATCCATATTTATAGTCGACTGTGCTCACTGGGGGTGTGCAGACTCTGGAGGGGCTTCTTTCAGCCCAAGCACTATATCGCTGCGGTGTGCAGCCCGATCCATATAAGATATCAATATAACATGCTGCGGCGTGCAGCCCGATCCCAAAATAACAATATAACATGTTGCGGCGTGCAGCCCGATCCCAAAATATCAATCTCACTCAGGCCCTCGGCCTCACTCAGCCATCACTCTCAAGTCTCAATCACGGGCTCACAATGCCATGAACCTAGCCCAACAACAATGATATGATGTATCAATAAATAATAATTGAGACTGAGATATGATAAAAATGCATGAATATGACTTAGTACGAAATATCAATGAATTTAGTGAAATAACAACAAGAAACGGCCACTTTGGGTCCTAGTAGTATCATCATAAAGCCTAAACATGGTATCTAGCATGATTGATAGCTTAATTACTTAATCACATGGTGAAAACAAGGACATCAATAAAGTAGGACCACTATACAGTGCCATGGAAACAGCAGAGTCCCAATTCACATGGAGCACGCCCACACGCCCGTCACTTAGAATGTGCGTCACCTCAACACAAATCACATAACACGTATTTCTGGGTTTCATACCCTCAGCTCCAAGATTAGATAAGTAACTTACCTCGAACAAGCCAATACCAATGCCGAGCAAGCCAAGCGGTGCTTCAAAGATGCCATCACGGGCGTAGGGACCCCCGAACGACTCAAAACTAGCCAAAAGCAATTCAAATACATCAAATAATGCTAAAGTAACCAATCCAGATAGAAAAAGATCAAATCTTGAATCAAAAGCCCAAAATTGGCCAAAACCCCAACCCGGGCCCGCACCTCAGAACTTGACAAAATTTACAAAATCCGACAACCCATTTAATTATGAGTCCAACCATACTAGTTTCACTCAAATCCGATTCCAATTCGATGTTCAAAACTCAAAAATTTATATTATGAAACTTTAGGCCAAAACCCCCAATTTCCTCTTTAAATTTCACAATCCAATTACCAAAAATGAAGGTAGATTCGTGATATAAGATCAAAAATGAGTAGAGAACACTTACCTTAGTCCACAAGATGAAAATTGCCCAAAGAATCGCCTCAATCCGAGCTTGGAAATGTTAAAATGAAGCAAAAATCGCGAACCCTTGTATTTATCATTCTGCCCAGCACTTTCGCACCTGCGGCACATTAGCCGCTCCTGCGGCGTCGCATTTGTGACCAAAAACATGCTTTTGCGGAAAAGCACTGGAGGTCTACCTTCGCATCTGAGGTAAAATACCCGCATCTGCGCACTCGCAGATGCGCGCCCACTTGTCGCTTCTGCGCTTCCAATCCGCTTCTGCACTCAACTCACTGCATCTACACCTTCGCAGAAGCGAAGCAATCTCCGCTTCTGCGGAACCATGATCTCAGTGATATTTCTGTTCCTGCAACCCCTTCGTTGCTTCTGCGACCCTCCCACCTGCGCAAACCAGCCGTAGGTGCGGTCACACTAGAACCAGCAATCTTAGCAAAAATCCAAAATGCAATGAAATGATCCGAACCTCGTCCAAAACTCACCCGAGCCTCTCGGGATCCCATCCGAATATACCAACAAGTTTCATAACACAATACGTACCTACTCGAGGCCTCAAAACATACATAACAACATCAAAATGACGAATCACACCTTAAATCGAAATCTATAAACAATGAACTTTCAAATTCAATAACTCGTGCCGAAACAAAGAAAATCAATCCAGAATGACTTCAAATTTTGCGCACAAGTCCCAAATAACATAACGAAGCTATTTCAATTCCCAGAATCACAATCCGAATCCGATATCAAAAAGTCCACTCCCAGTCAAACTTTCTAAAATTTTAACTTTCGCCATTTCGAGCCAAATTCAACTACGGACCTTTCGAATCACAATCCAGATGCGCTCCTAAGTTCGAAATCACCCAACGGAGCTAATGGAACTATCAGAACTCCGTTCCGGATTCAAATTCAGAAAAAATCAAATTTGGTGAACTCTCCCAATTTAAAACTTCTAGCTGAGATTCATTCTTTCAAATCAATTCTGAATAACTTGAAAACCACAACTGACGATTCACATAAGTCATATTACATCATACAGAGCTATGCATACCCTTAAACAACCGAGCGAAGTGTAAATCCTTAAATTATACTTGAATTCATATTTGAGTGTGCGGACTGATTACTCTCTTTGTTTTGTTGGTGAGGGCACATGCTTTTCAACGGATTAGTATGGAACTCGTATCTTTAGTTTGCACAAGAAGCGAGTCATAAAGAGGAATGTACTGGAGTCAATATTTGAGGCTAGGATGTTAGAAGAGTCACATAAATATTTTAAATAATCTTGGCATTGGTCTAAAAATGAGGAGAGTATGAAGAGTCCTTATGTCGGGTTCTAAGCGTTGATATAAACTATTGTCATTGGTGTAATGCTTGAGTATATTTTGAAATGTATTTCTTACCGATGTGCTTAATTTTAAGTTGCTCGAGGACGAACAAGAGTTTAAGTGTGGGGTGGTGATAAATGATGAAAAATGCATATTTTTGAGTGTATTTGCATATTAATTCTTGTGTGAGTCGCGGGAGATTACATAATTTTGAAGTGAAATACGCTCATTAATTGGGAGCTCGTCTAATCTTGTGCATGGCATAAAAACGGACGTGAAAAAGGAGAAAACTGAAGGCACAAAACATCGAAGTGAAGCGAAGGCACGGATCGCTTCGCGAACTGGATAATTTCAAAAGCTGAGTCCGCATCCATGGGCGCGCGATGCGCGAAGGCAGACGCGAATTCCAACTTTCCTATCTGAGATTGGATTGTATTGGACGACCCTCCACCCTACCCAGGTCATATAAATACTTCCTAAAACGAAACTTTGGAGGAGGAGACACTACTTTAGGGTTACACAACATCTTTGAAGGCAAGAACAAGCAAGGAGCAAGGCGGAAGATTCAAAAATGAGTTTTTATCTTTCTTCTTCCCTTTTTCTATTATTGGTGATGAATTCTTATATTGTAGTTATGAAAACAATTATGAGTAGCTAAACTCTTTATTCTAGGGTTTGACGGAACCTTTTGGAGGATGAATTTTTGTTGCTTTTAATATAAGTTTGTCCTTGGATTTTCTCTACTTGTTCAACTACGTGATTATTGTAGTTGATTGAAGGGCCTTCAATCGGCTATGCCTATTTAGTATGTATTACTTGGGAAAGGGTACATATTTAGGTAGTTGTTGAAAAATATCACTCCTAACATATATGAGGGATCAATACGGAGGGTTTAAAAGTTGGATCAATACGGAGTGTAAACTAGTGCCAGCTAGCGTAGTTCAGAAGAATATGTCTAGTAAATTGTTGTATTTGCTCGGAAGAGAATTATGACACCTAAAGTGCTCACGATTGGTAGAGAATATCTAGGCGAATTTATAGGAGACATAGCAAGGAGGATTCCGATAAGAGGGGAAATCGTAACCCTAGACCTTTCCAATCTTTTCTACAACATTTGCTTTGTTAATAATAAAATTACAGCTTTTTAATTACATTTCTATTAGTTAGTAAACACTCAACTCATTATTCAATATTTCTGGAAGTTGATTACTTGAATTCTTGCGAAACTAGCAGTTGTGATTAGTAGGTTAATTCCCTATGGGATTCAACTCCGGACTTATAAATCAGATTATATTTGCAATGACCGCTTAGTCCTTTTTATAAGGCATAGTTGGGCGTGATCAACTATCATCAATAAAAAATTTGGTGTAGTACATACTTCTTGTACTAATACTTTATCTTATAAAAATAAAATAGTTATGAATATTATTATTATTATATTATATTTGACAGTAATTTAATGTATAATCATTATACCTGGCATACTAAAATCGTATTATAAGGTAAAACTATAAGCATACATAATAAAGTATAATTTTAATTTTGTAGATTACTCAGTATACTGCATGCCACCTATTATTTAGTTCATGAAAATTTAACAAAGTGACATCTTTAGCAGACACATAAATACTAATTTTCTAATAACCAGACTATTGCTTATTCCAAATATTAGTATAAACTTATTTGGTTTAAAGCTCGGACTTGTTGCTGTAGCAGAAAGACGTGCCTGTAACAAAGAAGTGAAATTCAACCTTGAGGTTAGAGACTTCGTGTTGATAATGTGTTATGAAATATAGCTCAAAGTAACAATATAGAACAAGGAAAAACAAGCTAAGAGATATAGAGAGAAAGAGATGAGAGATTCTTATTTCTTCGTCAATTGTGTAGTTTTTCCTATCTATTACAAGGCCTTTATATAGGCATGAAAAATGAAGAAAAATATGTCATTGAATATGTCATTAAGCATTTGAGATGAAGATCATGAAGAAAGATCATGGAGGAAGAGTAGACATCCACCATAATATATTTTTTCTTATAACACTTTTATTAATACCAGTATATGTCTTTATAATTTTTTTGGAAACTTAAGACCAAAATCTAAACTAGTCTTTCTTCTTTTCCTGCACTACTATCATAATTGCTTCTAACCTTAAGTAATGAATTGATTGTCACGACCCAATTCCCACTATAGGTCGTGATGGCACCCAATGTCCGATTAACCAAGCCAACAGTGAACTATCAACTTAAGCATTCATTTTATTATTTTTGAAATCACGAATTTTGTTAGATAAAGAAATCTATGCATTAAAAGTCATGGATACATACAATTTAAATAAAACATAAAACGAGAGTGTGTCAGTATTTAACAAAATCACAAACAAATTCTAGAACATCCCAAAATCCGGTGTCACAAGTGCATGAGCATCTACCAGAAAGTACAATAATAATACAATATTTTTCTGGAATGCAAGATAGACAGAATAAAGTAAATAATAACGATGGAGACTCAGTGTGCTGCGAATCGTAGCATGAAACTCAGCTCACCATAAAGTCCCCTCAGCAGCTGCACCGATGCGCCCAGATGACCACCTAATGTACATGCCTCAGTACTTGCACATTCAGTACAGAAGTGCAGCGTGAGTACGTAAATCAACGCATACACAGTAACTAGCCTAACCCCGGAGAAGTAGTGACGAGGGGTCGACCTTGACACTACTAGAGGTCCAATAGATCCAATACAATAAAAATAAACATGTATGAAACACTATAAGTAAACAGTAAAAACATATATAGGTACATAATGCGATCCTCAACTGAACTGTAAACACAAGGTCCTAAAATATAGGATACTACCTCAGATGAAATACTTAATGGTCAACATCGGAGAACATATCGCGTCTCAAGTTAGGAAAACTCACAAGTGCACTGAATATTTTATCAAATATTACGCACGATTCTGCTGAGGCGAGCGGCCCGATCCCATAAGAGTATTTCATATGACTGCCGAGGCGAATAATCCGATCCCCTAAAAGTGTGTTACCATAATCCTGCCGAGACGAACGACCCGATCCCATAAGAGTATGATACATGATACTGCCGAGGCGAATGGCTTGATCCCATAAAAGTATTGTTGATGCGTCCAGCCCGATCCCGTTAGAATGTGAAGCTTTCACGGGTCCTTGACCCCACTCACGAATATAATGTACGCGTGAGTTATGAAATTAAGGAAAACTTTCCGATGAATACATACAACGCGGGAGAAATTCGTAAGGGAAGTACAATTTCTACGGCCAATCAAGTAGCTCGTCAAGTATCTAAAATAGCGAGTCCATTACTCTACGCGAGTCTACTCTCAGGTCATAATGGGAATTAAAGCATAAAATAGACAAGAGGAACTCAAATTGTACAATTAAAGCATGGTGTGAGTCTAAGTCTACCCGGACAAAATCAAGAATTCTAGCATACGCACTGACACTTGCCACCTCATACGTGCGTAGCCCCCATAACATATATCATATAACAAATATAATACCTATAGGGTAATTTTCCACTCACAAGGTTAGGCAAGAGACTTACCTCGCTCTGAAGTTCCATAATTGGCTCCAACGCCCCTCTAACACCTCAATCCAATGCCCATCAATCCGAAACTAGTCAAACAACGTGAAAATCAATAAAAAATATACTTAAATACTCATAATTTAACAATTTATAACAATTCCTAACTCTGCTCAAAAGTCAACAAAATTAACCCTCGGGCCCATGTATCCGGATTACGAAAAATTTTAAAGATAAATATTATCCATAACACCACGAACTCAAATATATAATTTATTCCTAATTGCATGTCTAATTTTGTGGTCAAAATAAAAAAATACCAAATTCTAGGTTTTCTTCCAAATCTCACAATTTCTACAAAATTTTATGTTTAAATCCATATATAACTCATGTATTTAGCTCACAATGTGTAGAAATTCATTTACCAAGCTCGGCTCCCATGGAAGAATTAAGATAAAATGAACCAAAAACCCGTTTTTGCAAACTTATACACTGCCCAGTCAACTCTTCTTCATGAACGCGGCAAGTCCCTCACGCTCGCAAAGCACAATCATATTTTTCTTTCTAATTTATCTACGTGAATGCGAGAATGGAATCGCAAACGCGAAGCTTTACCAGGCTGCCCATCGCGAATGCGGCCTCACCTACGCAAACGCGAAAGCCAAGCCCCCCAGGCCCAGCTTCTCCCCTTCGCGAACGTGATGCCATGTCGCGAACGCGATGCTTTGCTTTTGAAACCTCCGCGAACGCGAGGCCCAATCGCGAATGCATAGGACAGATCTCCACCAACTCCAAATCCTTCTTCGCGAACATAATCTTCCCTATGCGTTCGCGAAGAACAAAACCAGAACCAGTGAACCAGCAACAACAATTCAGTCAAACTTGGTTTGAAACTATCCCGAAACACCCTCGAGACCCTCGAGGCCCCCGAGACCCCTCCAATCATACCAACTAGTCCCAATACCTTATCTAAGCTTATCCAAAGGCTCGAAATGCCACGAAGAACATCAAAACCATGAATCGACGATCGAAATCCTTCTTTTAACTTACAAACATCAAACTTCGCTGAAGGCGTCCGAATAATACTTAAATATTCTGGAATGACGCCAAATTTCATGTACAAGTCACAAATTACGAACGAACCTATTCCAAGGTTCGGAATCTCAAGCGGACGTCGATAACACCAAAGTCCTCTTCAAAGCTAACTTAAAAAATTCTAAAACCTTCAAAATGTCAACTTTCCACAATAAGCACCGAAATGCTCACGGACCACCCGATTCTCAACCCGAATATATGCCCAAGTCTGAAATCATCATACGAACCTATTAGAACTTTCAAATCATGATTCCAAGGTTGTTACTCAAAAGTCAAACCTTGGTCAACTCTTCCAACTTAAAGCTTCCGAATTAAGAATTTTCCTTCCGAATCAACTCCGAACTTTTCGAAATTCAAGTCCAACCTTGTGTACAAGTTATAATACATAAAGTTATGCTACTCAAGGCCTTAAACTACCGAACGACGCACTAGAACTCAAAACGACTAATCGGGTCGTTACATGAATAACACTGAAGTTTTTTCTTAAACCTACACGTTCATTAATTCTCTGTTGGAGTTGAATAAAAGTGAAAGTTCTCTTAGCACATTCGACTATAGATTATCAATAATCTAAAGTCAAAAATCAACAAAGGCAACAAGTCCATAATGTAGAAATGCTAATATTAAGTCCAAGCAAATTCAACAAAAGTTAGTGACCACACCGTATATATATTTTTGGCAAATGAAAAGAAATTTTATTACCAAATTTAGAAATTCTGTACAAAAGAAAAAAAAACCACTGATAGTTAGGAACTCCCCTAATATCAGTTCAGCATCATAACAAACTAAGAGACTCAAAACTCATCTACTCCACTCATTACAAGTGCAATACCAAATATTCAACTTAAGGATAACAATTCAACTCTTCCAATCTTTTTCACAAGCTTTACTTTCATGCTTCCTTTACAATGAATTTCCTAGACAATTTGCCTTGTGACAGCATCACTGCTCCTTTTGTTGTTGTTGAACACTCTTTGATTACTTTCTAACCATATATAGTAAGTTGTTGAAACCAGTGTCATTGACCTCAGCATTTACACCCTTCTTCTTTGCATTTATTTTAGCCCATTTCAATTCATCTTGCTAAATCATACTATGTATGTCCATCTAGAATAATAACCTTTCCCACACTAGAGCAGAGATTCACATTTGAAAAACAAGTGTGATATGCTTTCTTCATCCTTCTCAACAGAGAGGACAATATAGATTTATAGTCACCCCCATTGTACAAGCCTATCTCTTGTGTTCATTCTCTCATATGCTGCCAACAGCAAGATGAATTTCCATTTAGAGGCTCCTTGATTGTTGCACACCAATTTCCTTCATGTGACTCTTAAAAGTCCACTATAAGATTTTTATAAGTATGAGCAACAGAGAACTTCCTGTTAGTAATCTGTGTTCAAAATCAGAAAATTAGAGAAGGAAAAACATTTTAGTTCAATAAATAAAACATAAATAATTTCAAGCCCACAAGTTGCTTGTGTATCCTTAAGGAACTTAATACCCTCAATGTTGCCCAAGGTTATGGACTAATTCCTCCCAGGATAGAATGAAATAACTATTCTGTGATAGCGAAACTACAAATCACAGAACTTCGACGAACTCAACAAACAAAGTAAATCAGACTTGACACTTATATTTATTTGGAAACAAATGCACCAATTTAGAAAAGAGGGGCGAAGTTTTCAGATTTTCCATGTCTGAAAAATGAGGCAAAGCCTCTAAATTTATAGACAATGAAAGGGTGAGATGAAGAGGGGCAATCCAAGAGGTGCCTCTTCCATTTCCCATTCCCACCCTTTAAATAAAAATCCAATAATCTCCCACATGAATGGGGGATGTCTATATGATGAAAACATGCATAAACAATTGTGTGATTTGCAAGTCAGGATTAATCGCATCTGGATAAGTAGGTTTCCATTTGAACTTTCCGTAGTGAACTTATGTCGGATATACTCGTTCAATCGGTAGATTTGATATCTTTGAACCGTCGAGCTTTGGTGTATACCTAGACAACCATAAGTTACACAATTAACCCTTAACCGTCTTTGGTTCTCATTGTTATGTTTATTTTAGCCATAAACACCACCTGGTTCATAAGTGCATAGAAAACTGGCCTTACTGAATTCTCCTTGAAGCGACTTACACTTCACACTTACATAGGTGATTCCTAAACATGTAATCCCGTAGATACACTATATGATATACCCTGTATCAAACTTAGAAGTCATTAAAAAGACTTAATACTTTATCCTTGGTACTGAACATTGTCTCATCACGAGAATGGACAAAATTTTATTTGACAATGTTGAACCGTCACTAATGACTTTGTTTGATCTACTTGAACCTAGATCTTGGGATCTCTAGTCTTCTAGGTAGAGTTACTGCCACAGTGACTTGTCCTCATCCATAGTCTTATTCTCTTCGATGATCTCTCAACTACCTCTCTAGTTAGGCCTTTTATAAGCGAATCCGACACATTATCCTTTGACTTTACATAGTCAATTATGATAATTCCACTAAAGAATAGTTGTCTAACAGTATTATATTTTCGTCATATGTGACTAGAATTCTCGTTATACATAATGCTCCCAGCCCTTCCTATTGTCGCTTGACTGTCGCAATGTATGAGTATAGGTTCCAAAGGTTTGTGGCAAAATGGAATATCTTCCAAGAAATTCCTGAGCCATTCAACTTCTTCATCGGCCTTGTCTAAAGTTATAAACTCAGACTTCATTGTAGAGCATGCTATGCATCTCTGTTTGGACTACTTCCAAGACATTGCTCCTCCGTATATGGTAAAAATATATACACTTGTGGATTTAGAAATAGACGAACCAGTAATCTAATTTGCATCATTATACCCCTCAATACCGTATGATACTTATTGTAGTGCAAAGCATAGTTTTGAGTATATTACAAATATCTCAAGACTCGTTTCATTGTCATGACAGTTCAATGCAAACTTTCTTACGTTGTAGACTAATACGTATCGATTTTCTATTGCATATCAGATTATTGACTACACTTAATATAGCAATATTATATTATAACAATAGCTGGAATGATTAGCATCAGTTTTGGCCATATCCTTTTAACATATAAAACATTTCGCAAATATTTTGCCTTTTTTATAGCATTTATATGCTATTTATCCATATATCTATAAGGTATGCAAATTATAACATCTTTATTCATAAAGCAAATTCAACT
This sequence comes from Nicotiana tabacum, assembly GCF_000715075.1. Taxonomy (NCBI): domain Eukaryota; kingdom Viridiplantae; phylum Streptophyta; class Magnoliopsida; order Solanales; family Solanaceae; genus Nicotiana; species Nicotiana tabacum. Next base: position 86,402,179 of record NC_134102.1, read on the forward strand.
TGCTAGGGATTTTGTCATCTTCATCGGTTGGTTTACCTCATTATAGACCGACGTATTAATATATTTGTTCATGAATAGTCATGTCTATACAAAAACGTACAGATGCATCTTTTTATGAGAAGTCACAACATTCCAAGTGACACCATTACATAAAAGAACGAAACAAGAAAGAACGCAATCTTTCTAGAAAGGCACACGAACAACATTCGCATTGGTAGTTTCATCAACAAGTCACTAATAGTGAACAAGTAATGAATACGACAACTACCAATAAATAACCCCGAAGGATTTGTGGGGTCAAAAATTATATCATCTTGTTCTTCTAAATAATATAGACATTGTGTCTAACATTATTTTCGTCATGCATATGCTAAACACCCCCACATTTTAAATATTTCATGTGCCTTTTTATTATTCGTTATCAACATATAAACAAACAATAACTATGTCAATTGGAGAGTTCTTAATGTAAACACATTTATCACATCATTAATATTAAACTCATTTGCCAACATTGTTTGGTCAAATTTTGCATGCTATTTTTTGTGTACTTGTTTTAGTCCGTAAAGTAACTTAACAAGTCGACACACTTTCTTCTTTTTTCTGGGAACAACGAACCCTTCAGCTTGTTCCATATAAAGTTCTTCTTCCAAATCTCTATTTAGGAAGGCTATCTTCTGTCACGACCCAAATTCCACCTAGTCGTGATGACACCTAACCCATCCCGTCAGGTAAGCCAATTAAAAACTATCCAATTTAAATGAAATTTATTAAGAAAAAAAATGATAATAAAACTGCTTTTATACAAGAATTGTTTCAAGGGCTGGTAGTACAAATTCTGAGCTTCTAAGATTAGAATTTACAAAGCTGATATGAAATAAATACATCATTTGTTCGAAATGTACATAAAGAGATTTTTATAAATCTAAGGCTACCATGAACAAGAGGCAGCTACAACGAGAACACAGGTACGTCTTCAAATCCCGCTCCCGTCGATCACATCAACATCGACATCCAATATCTGCACGCAAGGAGCAGAAGTATAGTATGAGTACAACCGACCTGATGTACTCAATAAGTAATACACCTAACCTTAAGTTGAAAGTAGTGACAAACTGGAACACAGGTTGGGGTCCAACACCAATAGCCAACAACAGTTCATAACAACATAATGGAAGTAATAAAAGAAGTAGATCAGAGATAAAAAGCTCAGCTCGTTCACAACTCCAAAAAATAGGCCTGCTTTCCAAGTATATCAGTGAAAACCCAAATCTTTTACCGAAATCACCAAAATATGAGTACGTTTTGTAAAACTGTAATTTTTCCCAAAATCTTTCAACAGGTGTATGTTTCATTCTCAAATGGCATGGGGAAAATACATCTCTATGCCTACATGTCAATATGTTTGAGAAGTCATGAATGACATGATATCGTGTAACATGGGAAAAAATGCATCTCTATACTTGTATGTCAAGTGTGCATGTCGAATGCAATGCAACTCAGTGATAAAACCATATGCATACTCTCAGAGTATCAATTCACTCTGTCCTCCCAGTCACTCAGTCTCACAGCCACTCAGTTCTCGCAGTCACTCAATTCTCCCAATCACTCGGTACTCGCGCTCGACACTCGCACTCGGCACTCGCATTCAGTAGGTACATATGCTCACTGGGCTGTGTACAGACTCCGGATTGGCTCCTCCAGTCCAAGCGCTATAACAAGACAATTATGACATAAATTAATAAAATAGGCTGTGGCGTGTAGCTCGATCCCATAAACATCCTCACCATCAAGCCCTCGGCCTCACTCAGTCATCAATCTCTCCGGTCTCTCGGGCTCACAATGTCATGAAAGTCAGCCCAAAATGATGATGTGATATATCAATAAATGGTGACAGAGACTGAGATAGGATATGCAAATGAATGCGTATGACTGAGTATGTAATTGCAATGTAAGCAAGTAACTCAACAACAAAAATGATCTCAGTGGGTCCCAACATGATAAGTATATAGCCTAGACATGGTTTCTAACATGGATCATAACTCAATTACTCTAGCACGTAGAGATTTCATAGATACAAATAAGATTAGACAACTATACAGTACCACAGAAATAACCGAGTCACAATTCACATGGTGCACGATACACACCCGTCACCTAGCATGTGCGTCACCTCGACACCAAACATATAACACGTATAATCAGGGTTCATGCCCTCAACTCCAAATTTAGAATTGTTACTTAACTCGAACAAGCCAAATCCAATACCGAGCAAGCCAAACGATGCTCCGAAATTCCATCCCGCACTTACCGACCTCTAAACGCCTCGAAACTAGCCAAAAGCAACTCAAATACATCAAATAATGCCAAAGGGAACAAACCCAATCGATAAAGGTCGAATCTTTAATCAAAATCCTGAAATCAACCAAAACGTCAAACCCGGGCCCTTGCGTCGGAACCCGATAAAACTTACAAAATCTGACAACCCATTCAATTATGAGTCCAAACAAACTAGTTTCATTCAAATCCGACTCCGAATCAATGTTCAAAACTCAAAAACTCACTCTATGAAACTTTAGGCTAAAATTCTCAATTTTCTCTTTATAATTCATAATCCAATTACCAAAAACGAAGATAGAATAACGAAATATAATCAAAATCGAGTAGAGGACACTTACCCCAATTCATATGGTGAAAATCGCCTCAAACATTGCTCAAATCCGAGTTCCCCATTTCAAAATATGACCAAATAAACAAACCCTCGATATTAAATATTTTTTGTCCAGCTCTTCTACCTCGTTTCATATGCAAACAATCCCCAAGCATGCTTTTGATGCCTCCAATGAAATCCTTGTAAAATTTCAGTCAAGTTAGGCCTTTGAATCACCCAATCTGGCCTTCAAATGAGGGAGATATGATGTCTTGAAGTTTTAAATGAAGTCTGGAAATTTAAGGGATAAAAAATGATATTTTCGTAATTATTTTACACCAGAAAATCAGCAACGAAAGAATTTTTGTTTTAGCACCCAAAACTCATTCAGAACCTCTCGGACACAAACCATTTATGCATTTCAATCATAAAACACGCTACGAACATGCTCGCGCACTCAAAACACCGAAAAGAAGTCATCTTGACCCGATATTGACCATGGTCAAACTCCAAATCCTTAACTTAACTAGTTTCTCAACCAATGATCCAAAACACACCCGAGACCCTCGGGATTCCATTTAATCATACCAAAAATTATTAAAACACGATACGAACTTATTCGAAGCTTCAAATTACATCAAACAACATAAAAACCACGAATCGTACCTCAAATCAAACTTAATAAACTTTTGAACTTTCAACTTTCAAAACTCGTGCTGAACCATATCAAATCAACTCGGAATGAGCTCAAATTTTGCACACAAGTTTTAAATGACATAACAAAGCTATTCCAACTCTCGGAACCAAAATCCAAACCCGATATCATCAAAGTCAACTTCCGGTCAAACTTATGAACATTCCAAAACTCCAAATTGCCAACTTTCTTCAATTAACACTAGAACCTTCAGAAAACATCCAAATGCAAATTCGGGCATATGCCCAAGTCCAAAATCACTATCCGGACCTAACGAAACCATCAAAACTCCGATCCGGGGTCAAATACACAAAAGTCAAACATGATCAACTCTTCCAACTTAAAGCTTCATTCATGAAGTTCATTCTTCTAAATCGATTTCGAATAACCTCAAAATCAAAACCGACGATTCAAATAAGTCATAATACATCATACGGAGCTACTCATGCCCTCAAACTACCGAGAGAAATGTAAATGCTCGAAACGACCGGTCGGATCGTTATATCCTCCCCCACTTAAACATATGTTCGTCCTCGAACGTGCCGAGAGTCATTCCAAAGCCATCAAACCACCGTATAATCTTACCATGCACATACCCGGGGGTGATTGGTTTCGCCCAAATCATATCTCAGTTTGGGGTTATGAAGCGGTCGATTACAATAATAATACCCAATAAGGAGATGGGATCAAATCCACAGGGGGTGTAGATGGGATTAGGTTTATTTTCGGACTAAGCATGTAAAGTGTCTAAGATACACTTCCACAAACTGTGTTTATTGTGCTACAATTTGCAAATGTAAAGCTAGAGAATAATATTTTTGGTGTTGTTTTTCAAGTATGTAAAAGATTTAGGGCTGTGACTTCCACCTAGGTGTTTGCCTAATGGGTTGTGGGTTTTAGAGCGGGTTTTGTTGGTCGGGGTGTATTATAGCAATCAACACACAATTACCCACTCAATACCTCTCGGTAATAGAGTGGTTTTGCCTAATTTGGCTTTCTCAAGTCCAAATGGGTAATGCACAAAACAGTCGGGTTTTACTATCTCTAGATTTAACCCTTTAATTGGGACTATCAATTTCTTGAGTTCATCCCAATTTCTTGTTAGCCAAGTTTTCCTAGACTAAGTCTCTCTTTCTCAAGTAGAGACTAAGTCAAATAGGCTTGAATCAATGTTTGCAACCATTAATTCTACAATTATAGCAAGAACTAGGCTAAATATTACACACCCAACCATAAACAAGCCCTAAATCAAACACCCATTAGGTACCCACACTAAGGTTGGGTCACAACCCTAGCTAGAAATTTAGCTACTCATAGTGGGTGATGAAGAAAATAAAGAATAAAAGATGATTAAACTCATATTTAATGATAAATAGATGAAAATCCAATGTAAAATTGACAAGCTATGATAACGTTTCCTAAAACAGTAAAGAAAAATGGCTACCAACTTTCAGATATTAAAAACTTGTCCTAATTTCGTGAAAGTAGTCTATTTATACAAAGCTGGAATTTTTGGACAAAATTGCCCTTTAGGAGGTTCTGCGGCCGCACAATTCTATGTGTGATACGCACTTTTCTTCATCTCTTGACAGGAGTGGATTCTGCGGCCGCACAATTCTGGATAACGGCCGCACCTCTTGAGTTCTGCGGTCCGCATAATTCTGGGTGTGGCCGCACATTTGATTTCTGCGGCTGCACAATTATAGTGTGGTCTGCAGTTCTTGTTGGGCTTGAATTTGACACTCTCTGAACTTTGACTTCTGCGGCCGCACAATTATTATGCGGTCCGCACTTTACATTGAAGCTCTGTTGAATTTTCTTCTTGTTCTGCGGCCGCAGACATAATTCTGCGGTCTGCATTTTAGTCTTCTTGCTTGATTTTTGTCCTTGTTCAAAATCACTCCTTCTTGAGTTGAATTTCATAACTTTGGCTCATTTTCCAATACTCCTACAAGTAAGCATATTTTATCAGTTTTCGAGAATACCTTCAAGCATTTTTGAACTAAAACAAAAGTCAAAAAGCGCAAATAAGTAGTCAAAATCCTCATTTATCAACTCCCCCAAAGTTAAGCTTTTGCTTGTCATTAAGCAAATAAGGTAATTCCTACCTCCGCAAGAAAAGAGCTATTCCAGCTAAGCTAAGGTGAATCAAACACATATCAATTGGGACCAACAATTACCCACACACTCATGAATCATCAACAAGTCAATGTTTTGAAGGTTAAAGCACAAATAACTCTAATGTGACACTTGAGCATCAAGAGTTGACTTTACTCATGAAGAAAGTTCGCACTTTCATGTAGGTCAATGTGGATCCCAAACTCCTCCTCCTATAATCTCTGTTGGCTCATCTCACTTAAGAATGTAGCACTCAATTCAATGATTTGTGAAAAGTTCGCTCATCACTCTCAAAAGAATGTCACAGGTACGGCTCTAAGTACAATATGCTTGCCCCTCATGTAAATCACCACTAATGTAAGCTCACTCGGCTTGAAATCACGTAGGGCATTTTTGGCATGTAATGAAGGCTTTTGGACTAAGGTAGGAAATGTTGGAATAGAATGGGTTCATCTTTCCTTAAGCACTCTATTTTCTCTTTTTGGCTCATGCTTTGCCGACTCTTTGAGTCATTTTCTTTTTTCCTTAGGGGAAATAGAGAGACTTTACATCACTCTTTCTTGGTCATGATATTCATTTTCTCCTTCTTAGTTTTCTCCATGCTTTGCAATTTTGCTTTTCTTTGAATCCCTTCAACTCTTCAATTTATTCACTTTCTTTTTATGTTTTTCTTTTGTTGTTTCTTTTTCTTCATTTCTATTCTCTTTTTTTTGTACCTTGATACCACTTTCAAACTCCTTGTCTCTCCCTCAAACTTATGCTTTCGCCAATTTGCTTCTCATGAGTGTTAAGGAAAGCTCGGGTGCCAAGAGAGGGTCACTACAAAATGGGTAAAGGCTTATAACATGGTTATCAAATGAGAAAGGCTGCAGGCTCAAAAGGGTTTACTAGGGATAACATCATTGTTGGGTCATGAAAAATTTCAAAACGGGTCAAGGAGAGCCTACAATCACTTCTCAAGCAAAGCAAAACTTAGAATTTCGCCGAGAAACATATTCGGGGCAAATTCTAGACCATTCACATGGGTACTTGGACTTGTAACAAAACATCTCACCTCTCACACAGCTGGATTGTTAAAGAAGATCGAGGCGAGGGCCCACAACAACCGTATTCAAGTTTGAAAATCGCTAATGATTCAACTAAATCACTCGATGATTGCTTAAGTCAACACAAGAGTCACAAGGTCACTAATTAGAGCCATTTCTTTCTAAGAACTTGTTTTTAACCATAAGCGTGTAGCTAAGTGTGTTGGTACCAAGTGAAGCATGCTTGACCCTTTTATTCATTATTACTACTGTTTTACCTAATCATAAAAAATAGACTCAATCCCTTAAGAAGGTTGTCACGCCATCCATCGTTGGGAAGAGCCACCCGGTTCACACAAAAACCATCTTTGATAAGAACCGTGACATTAAGAAAACCAAATGCTTATTTATCACTTAAACATAAAAAGAAGCTACTAACTCAACAAGAAGCTATTAAAGTAAATAAGAAGCTAAACTACTAAGAAACAAAATAAAGAAGCTATGAAGTAACTACTGGAAGCAAAAATGAATATACAAGCCGAGAATGGGAAAGAGAATATACACATCAATAAAGAGGAAGGAATATATACATAATGAAAAAGAAAATAAAGATAAAAAGAGAGTATTATAGTTATTACAGGCCAATGTCATATCAAATCAAAATAGACCACCCCCCTGAATAAGAATAAGCATTGTCCTCAATGCTTAACAAAAATCAAAATAAGGGAGGGAATAGAGTAAAGAGAACTCCCTATGTGGTCTCAGTGTGCATGGTAGCATCACCACCCTCAGGCTCCTCCAACTAGATCTCATCATCTTCTGCTCGGGGAGTAACGGGGTTGGTGAACATCTGAAGCACCTCCTCAGTAGTATGGGCAGCAAGGTCTGGCTTGTCAGACTGGCCAGCTGGTGCCACTGGTGCTGATGGTGCTGCTGGGTCTACTGGTACTGATGGATCTGTCTCCATCAGTAAGTCAAATGGAAGATCACCAGCTGCTGCTATCTTGATCACCTCTTTTCTCAACTTGTCCACTGATTTTCTTGAGGCATGTGATTTCCTCATCTTCTTCACCTGTTTACCCAACTCCTCAATAGCTCCCCCATGTGCCACCAATGTATCCATGATGGTCTTATGATTGTCCAAGATCTTCTTCAATGTTTTCTCCACTGACGGAGGAACCTGTGGTGCTTCTGGGGTAGAAGACTGAGCTGCAACAATACTGGATATGTCAGAAATCTTTGCAGTAGCTGTCTGTATCCAGTTGTTGAGACTCGCCAATGTCTGGGAGACTCGCAGCGCATTGAGTGGATATATGGAGGAGGAAGGCACTGATACTGAAGTTGATGGTCTAGAAGATGAATGTGGTGGCATGTCAGTTGTGTCAGTGGAAGGACCGGCTGCTGTGGAAGGTATGGAAGCTGTCGAAGGCATAGCAGCAGAATCTGCAACTACCACCGATGGCTCATCAAACTGGCCTACGGTAGTAGTCGACTTACCCTTGTTTTTAGGGTTACTTGGGTCCTTCAAAGAGTACCAGGTGAAGGGCTGCTTAGCCCTGAACTTCGCATCAAATTTCTTGGGCTCCACCCCCGCATCCGTGAGATACTCCGTGATAGTGTTGGGATACGGATATGAGCTTTCACCCTGCCTGACAACCAGAGACATGTTGGCCGACATGATGGCACCCACATTAATTGGGTACCCGGCCATGATAGATGCAACTAAGACTGCCCGGGGGATTGGAAGGTTGTTTTCATTCCGGCTTGGGTCTATGCGACTGCATACAAATGTTTGCCACCCTTTTGCTTCTAAGTTGAGGGTGTTCCACAGAATAAGAACCCCTGCTGTGATCCATGGTGGTGGTGGTCCTGGAGCTGCTAGTATCTCAGCTAGCCAAGGCGAGCTGCATCACCCAGTGCGAACTTCTCTAAATACTGCACCGGCTCCATATCCTCGAGCCCTAAATAAGTGTTCAGGGTACTCTGATCAAATCGGACCTTCAGGTTCCTCACCTTGGTCACCTTAGTCCCCTTCTTGATGTGCGCCACATTGGCGTAGAACTCCCGGACTAAGTGCTCCTTGGCATCCAATACGCTTTTCATGAACCACTTCCGCCCTTTTCTTTACTGAAATTTTCTTAACACATTTGGATTGTTCCTATCCAAGTCTTTAAAAAGATACTGACGCTCAAGTGTGAGCGATCTCTGAGGCCACCACTCTCGGAACCTGTTGAATGCAGTCAGGCTCACAAACCTATCTTCCCAAACTTCCTTCTTCTTTGACCTCTCCAGGCCTGTAACTCTGGTATCACCCCCTCCCCTCCCCCCTACCGTCATTCGGAATATCATCATCATCATCAACTGTGACTGGTGCGGCAGGGGCATGAGTAGATGCGGGTTCCGTAGCCTGACTGTTCCCTTTCAATCCCTCAGAAGTACTCTCAGAAGAGGTAGGCTCATCTCTCAGTCGGTATCTGTCCTGGGGCAGCTGTGGCTGTGATGGCACAGAAGGCTACCTTTGCACTGAGTCGCCCTCCGATGCTTCCCTAGACGAGGCATATGAACTTGATTCGGAGGGCTCTAGTTGTCTACCTTGGCCTATTATTTCCTTCTTACTAATCACTTTTTGCACGGAGAGTGGTAGGGTACCCCTACCTCGGCCTCGAGAGGGTTTACCCCTCCCTTTGGAAGTATCACCTCGACCTCTTGATCGAACTATTGTCTACAATACAAAGCAACATGAGTCAGTTAAAGTGCAAAAACAGAATGTAAAAAGTTGCAGACAAAACATTATGCAAATGTAAAAGTGCGATCCTCACAATTCTGAGTGCGGCCGCAGACTGCCTTGTGCGGACCGTACAATTTTGAAGTGCGACCGCAGACTGCCTTGTGTGCGCCACACAATTTTGAAGTACAGCCGCACAATTGAAGTGCCGACCGCACAATTGTGAGTGCGGCCGCATAGTTCCAGGCCCAGTAATACCAGTTCTCTGATGTTTGGATCTGCGGTCGCACAAATATTTCTGCAGCCACAGATCATTTTCTGTGGCCCACACAATTTTGAGTGCGGTCCGCACATTGAATGCACATACTTGCCCTAAAACTAATGATTTGCGGACTGTACAATTTCATGTGCGGCCGCATAATTCAAAATTAGACGGCACTGAATTTAGGTTTTTCAATTTTTTTTGCACAATTTAGACATGGTATTGGCAGATTAGACATGATACATGATTTACCCAACCCCTAATGAATACATATGAAATTACCCACACAATTTTAAGCACACATTATGAATCATCTGACATTTCGGCCTAAAAATAACTATACTAATTAAGGACAAAATATAAGAAAATTTGGAAAAATTTAAACACGAATTGAACATACAAGTGATGAAGGATACATGGGAGAATCTAGGACGATGAAATGAGTGTGATGTTTGAAACAATATTTTGTGCACTGTGCTAGCTTAGGTGCCAAAAGTTCAAAGTGTGTAAAATTTGGAACAGTGAGAGGAGGGCCTATTTATAGGTTGAAAATGTGCAGCTGAGTGCGGCCGCACAATTTTGTATGCGGTCCTCACTCTGTAACTGGTCCCTTTGAAAATTTGCGGTCCGCACAAAATTGGGTACGTCCGCAGATATTTGTGCTGGCCACACCATTCCATGTGTGGCCATAGATTGGCCATTTCTCTACAATTGCAAACTACAGAGAGATTGCATTTCTGGGTCTCCAGTTGTGCGGCCGCACAAAGAATTTTGCGGCCGCAGACTCTTTTCTGCTGTGGCATGCAAGATTGTGCGGTCCTCACAATAAATGTGCGGTCCGCACTGTTTCAACACTTAGCCATTTTTTTGAGCACAGTTCCCACAAAGCACACTCATTCCTGCAATTCGCTTCAAAACTAGTTAGCACAAAACAAAACCTATTTAAAAAGAAGAAAAAGAAGTATAAAAAAAACATGGGTTGCCTCCCAAGAAGTGCCTGATTGAACGTCGCGGCACGACGCAGATTACTATCAATCACTTGAAATGAATTAATGCCACGACGTGGCCATCATCAACTTTTCCAAGATAATGCTTCACCCGGTGACCATTGACTCTAAACACTTCATCATTTTTATTCTTCAAGTCTAATGCACCAAAGGGTGTCACCTTCACAACCTCAAACGGACCACTCCACTTAGACTTCAACTTTCCCGGAAACATCCGTAACCGAGAATTGAACAATAACACAAGATCACCTTCTTTGAACTCCTTGTTCCGGATGTACTTGTCATGGAGGTACTTCATCTTCTCCTTGTATAAGGAAGAACTTGTATATGCATGGTACCATAATTCATCAAGCTCATTCAATTGTGCCACCCTCAGGTTAGTGGCGACATCCCACTCAAGATTAATCTTCTTCAATGCCCACATAGCCTTGTGCTCAAGTTCCACCGGAAGGTGACAAGCTTTCCCGAATACCAACCGGTATGGAGACATCCCAATCAGTGTTTTGTAAGCCATTCTATAAGCCCATAGAGAATCATCAAGTTTCTTCGACCAATCCATCCGGTTGGCATTCACGGTCTTTGACCAAATACTCTTGATCTCCCGGTTGGAGACATCCACTTGTCCTCTTGCTTGAGGATGATAGGGGGTCGAGACTTTATGAGTGACACCATACTTTGTGAGTAAGGTATCAAAAGCTTTGTTGCAAAGGTGCGATCCCCCATAACTTATAATGGCCCTTGGAGTGCCAAATCTTGTAAAGATATTCTTTTTTGAAAATGCCACCTCACTTCGAGCTTCATTGTTGGGTAGAGAAACAACCTCAACCCACTTTGACACATAGTCCACAACTACCAAAATGTATGTGTTCCCACAAGAGCTTACAAACGGTCCCATGAAATAAATGCCCCATATATAAAAGATGTCAATTTCCAAGATGGTGGTGAGTGGCATCTCATTTTTCTTAGAAATCCCACCGGCCCTTTGACATTCATCACAACGCTTGACTAGATCACTAGCGTCCTTGTAGAGGGTAGGCTAATAGAATCCATAACTCAACACTTTTGCCATCGTTCTCGCTTTACCATGGTGAACACCATATGGTGAAGAGTGGCAAGCCTCAAGAATTTCCACTTGTTCTTCCTTTGGCACACATCATCGAATCACACAATCGGTACAAATTCGGAAGAGATACGTTTCATCCCAATAATAGTCAAGGCAATCCCGTTTGAGCTTCTTCCTTTTGTTTGAAGAGAACTCATTCGGTACAATACCACTCACAAGATAATTTGCTAAGTCAGCGAGCCATGGCATCTCGGTCATTGAAATGGCTAGAAGTTGCTTGTCGGGGAAGGAGTCATTAATCTCAAGGCCTTTATGTGGCCTCACCTCCTCCTCCAAACGAGACAAGTGGTCCGCCACTTGGTTTTTACTGCCTTTGAGGTGTTCGATTTCGAGATCGAACTCTTGGAATAAAAGCACCCACCACATTAATCTCGCCTTTGAATTCTTTTTGCTCATTAAGTACCGAAGAACCGCATGATCAGTGTGGATAATCACCTTTGTACTCATCAAGTACGGGCGGAACTTCACCATAGCAAAGACAATAGCAAAGAGCTCTTTTTCGGTCACCGTGTAATTGACTTGGGCATCGTTCATGGTCTTACTAGCATAGTAGAACGGATGGAAGATTTTATTGATACGTTGCCCCAAAACTGCTCCGACCGCCACATCACTTGCGTCACACATGAGCTCAAAAGGCAAGCTCCAATCCGATGCGTTGATAATATGAGTAGTAGTCAATTTGAACTTGAGCAATTTGAATGCCTTCATGCAATCCTCGTTGAAATAGAATTTGGCATCCTTCTCCAAAAGCTTACACAAGGGGTTCACCACTTTGGAAAAATTCTTGATGAAACGGCGATAGAACCCCGCATGACCCAAGAAGCTCCTCACTCCTTTCATGGATGTAGGGGTGGGAGTTTAGAAATCACCTCTATTTTGGCCTTGTCGACCTCAATACCATTCTTTAAAATTTTGTGGCCAAGGACAATGCCTTCCTCGACCATGAAGTGACACTTCTCCCAATTGAGCACCAAATTTGTCTCCTCACATCTTGCCAAGACCTTATCCAAGTTTTTCAAGCAATTATCAAAGGAATTCCCAGCCACAGAAAAATCATCCATGAAGACCTCAAGAAAATCCTCCACCATGTCGATGAAGATAGCCATCATACACCGTTGAAAAGTCGCCGGTGCATTGCATAACCCAAATGGCATCTGCGAGAAGGCGAAAGTACCACAGGGACATGTGAAAGTAGTCTTATCTTGGTCCTCCAGAGCAATAAGAATTTGATTGTAGCCAGAATATCCATCAAGGAAACAATAGAAAGCACAGCCGGCCAACCTATCAAGCATTTGATCAAGGAATGGAAGTGGGAAATGATCTTTCCTTGTGACTTTGTTTAGCTTGAGATAGTCCATACACATTCTCCACCCGGTCACCGTTCTTGTAGGAACCAACTCGTTCTTGTCATTGGTGACCACAGTCATGCCCCCTTTCTTTGGGACACATTGCACCGGAGAGGTCCACGAGCTATCGGAAATGGGGTAAACAACCCCGGCATCCAACCACTTTATGATCTCCTTCTTCACCACCTCTTGTATTGCTTCTTTTAGTCTTCTTTGATGTTTAACGGAGGGTTTGGCATCCTCCTCCAAAATAATCTTGTGCATGCAAAAGGATTATACCCCGAATATCCTCCAATGTCCATCCGATATCTTTCGTCCTCTTTCTTAGCACCGCCAAAGTAGAGTCTACCTGTACGTTAGTCAAACAAGAGGAAAGAATAACCGATAAAGTAGAACACGGGCCAAGGAATTCATACCTGAGATGTGGAGGCAATGGCTTTAACTCCAAAGTGGGGCTCCTCGATTGAGGGCTTTGTTGGAGGAGTTTTCCGGTTTTCAAGATCTAAGGACAATTTACGGGGTTCATAAGTGTACAATCCCATTCCTTATAATGCATTCACACATTCCACATAGCCGTCCTTCTAATCATCTTCATGATTAAGCAATACGGCCTCCAAAGTATCATTAACATTCACCATGACACTAGCATCATCAACAATCACCTCGTTCACTATGTCCACAAACGAACAAACTTCATTGCTATTTGGTTGCCTCATAGATTTGCACACATGGAAAACCACCTTTTCATCACCCACCCGGAAGGTGAGCTCGCCAGCTTCCACATCAACAAGTGCCTTCCCCATAGCAAGGAAAGGTCTACCCAAAATAATAGGCACCTCATAGTCCACTTCACAATCAAGAATCACAAAGTCTACCCGGAGGATGAACTTATCAACTCGAACCAACACATCATCAATAATACCCAAAGGTCTCTTCATAGTACGATCCGCCATTTGTCGCCTCATAGAAGTGGGTCTTGGTTGCCCAATCCCCAACATTTTGAAAACCGAGTAGGGCATCAAGTTGATACTCGCCCCTAGATCACAAAGAGCTTTGGCAAAGTCGGTGCTTCCAATGGTGAAAGGGATTATGAAAGCGCCAGGATCTTCCAATTTAGGAGCCATTGAGTGCACAATTGCGCTCACTTGATGTGTCATCTTTATAGTCTCACAATTCATCGACCTCTTCTTTGTCACCAAATCCTTAATGAACTTTGCATATCCGGGCATTTGCTCCAAAGCCTCAACCAATGGCACATTAATAGATAAGCTCTTCATCATGTCAATAAAATTTTTGAATTGGTTCTCGCCATTTTGCTTGGCAAGCCTTTGAGGGTATGGAGGAGGAGGCCTTGGCATTGGTGCTTTAGCCATTGGCACTACCGGTTCCGGTATGTCAACAATGTGTTCCCTAGACGGGTTCACTTCTTCTTGAGTCTCCTCCACATTTTCATCAATACCAATTCTCACTTCATTATTTGCTTGCACCACATTGTTTGGAATCTCATGTTCTTGAATCACTTGTTCATCATACCCAATTCTTCTTTCACTTGATGTGGTTGCATCCCCACCTTTTCCACTCCTTATAGTCACGGCCATGGCATGTTCCGTGTTGTTCTCACCCTTCGGGGTCACCACCGTGTCACTTGCTAGTGCCCCCCTAAGGACGAGTGTTCAAAGCTTGCGAGATTTGCCCCAATTGAACTTCCAAATTGTGAATTGAAGTGTTGTGAGAGGCTAGTTGAGCATTAGAGTCGGCATTCTTCTCCATCATTTGTTTAAACATGTTCTCAATTCGCCCCGTCTCATTGTTGGAAGAGCTAGGACCATAGGAAGGATAAGGAGGCAGTTTTCATGGTTGTTGATACATTGGGGGCCTTTGAAAACCCGACCCCCGATTCCCTTGATTATTGTTCCATCCCCCTTGGTTGTTGCCTCCCCAATATCCTTGACTATTGCCACCCCAATTGCTTTGGTTGTTTTGATTGTTCCAATTCCCTTGATTGTTTTGACCATTCTAATTACCTTACTTGTTTTGATTGTTCCAATTCCCTTGAGATCGCCATTGTTGTTGATTCGGGCCTTGAGAGTTATTTCTTTACCCTTGGAAGTTGTTCACATATTGCACTTCCTCCTCTTGTTCATTGTATGATTCATCTTGGTCAAACCCACTATCTTCTTGCACATATTGTTCCGCACGGTTTTGCACTTGTTGACCCTTTTGCCTTATCTTGTTTACCATGATATTGACACCCTCCATTGCATTTACTTGTTTAAGGCCTTGAACTTGTTGAAGTTGAGCTTTGGCTAATTGATTCATTTTAGTGGTCAACTCGGCAATTGCTTGCCCATGATCATGCAATTCTTTATGTAGGTGAATCATATTTGGATCACCTTGAGGAACATTTGCTCTACTTTTCCATGCCGATGAAGTTTTGCCATTTCATCTAAGATCTCACAAGCTTCGACATATGGTGTTGTCATGAAATTTCCACTGGCAAGTTGGTTGACCACACATTGATTGGTAGTATTGATCCCCCTATAGAAAGTTTGTTGAATCATAGCCTCTGTCATGTCATTGTTCGGGCACTCTTTCACCATAGTTCAGTACCTCTCCCATATCTCATGCAAAGGCTCATTGGGTTCTTGCTTGAATGCTAGAATCTCATCTCTAAGAGTAGCCATATGCCCGGGAGAAAAGAACTTGGCAATGAATTTCTCCACCAATTCATCCCATGTATGGATGAAATGGTTTGGAAACCTTTCTAACCAACCCAAGGCTTTACCCCGTAGTGAAAAAGGAAATAGCCTCAACCTTAAAGCATCCTCGGAGACGTTTGTCTATTTACTCCCCCAGCAAGTGTCCACAAATCCTTTCAAGTGTTTGTACGCATTTTGATTCGGAGCCCCGGTGAAGAATCCCCGTTGCTCTAGCAATGTGAGCATAAAATTTGTAATTTGAAAGGTTCCCGCCCTAATGCGGGGCGGGACTAAGTCACTTGCATATCCTTCATTCGGCAACACCTGGTGTGGAGCCGCTCTTGGTGGATGTGAGGGAGGGACGGGAACATTGTCATGAGGCAGTTGGCCTCGTCTATTTGCCTGAGGTTCAAGAGGAACCTTGTCAACTTGGTCATCATCTACATCATCCCCCAATGGCAAGTTTCCGAGAGGATCATTGTTGTTGAGAGCCATTTGTTTGTACATACAATTGTTTCACCAAAACGATTAGTAACACAGAAGGAAAGGAAGACAAGTCACACACAAACCAAATATATAGCTAAATCCGTTTTGATCTCCCCCAAATCACACCTCAGTTTGGGGTTGTAAAGCCGTCGATTGCAATAATAATACCCAACTAGGAGTTGGGATCGAATCCACAGGGAGCGTAGATGGGATTAAGTATATATTTGGACTAAGCATATAAAGTGTCTAAGATGCACTTCCACAAACTGTGTTTTGATTCTACTTCTAAATTGTGCTACGGTTTGTAAATGTAAAGCTAGAGAATAATATTTTTGGTGTTGTTTTTCAAGTATGTAAAAGATCTAGGGCTGTGACTTCCACCTAGGTGTTTGCCTAACGAATTGTGGGCTTTAGAGTGGGTTTTATTGGTCGGGGTGTATTACAGCAATCAACACACAATTACCCACTCAATACTTCTCGGTAATAGAGTGGTTTTGCCCAGTTTGGCTTTCTCAAGTCCAAATGGATAATGCACAAAACAGTTGAATGATGCTCAAGTCGGGTTTTACTATCTCTAGATTCAACCCTTTAATTGGGACTATCAATGTCTTGAGTTCATCCCAATTTCTAGTTAGCCAAGTTTTCCTAGACCTTATCTTTCTTTCTCAAGTAGAGACTAAGTCAAATAGGCTTGAATCAATGTTTGCAACCATTAATTCTACAATTATAGCAAGAACTAGGCTAAATATTACATACCCAACCATAAACAATACCTAAATCAAACACCTATTAGGTACCCACACTAGGGTTGGGTCACAACCCTAACTAGAAATATAGCTACTCATAGTGGGTGAAGAAGAAAATAAAGAAGAAAAGATGATTAAACTCATATTTAATGATAAATAGATGAAAATCCAATGTAAAATGGACAAGCTATGATAAAGTTTCCTAAAACAGTAAAGAAAAATGGCTACCAACTTTTAGATATTAAAAACTTGACCTAATTTCGTGAAAGTAGTCTATTTATACAAAGCTGGAATTTTCGGACAAAATTGCCCTTTAGGAGGTTCTGCGGCCGCACAATTCTGTGTGTGGTCCGCACTGTTTTTTCAGCTCTTGACAGGAGTGGATTCTGCGGCCGCACCTCTTAAGTTCTGCGGTCCGCATAATTCTGGGTGTGGCCGCACATTTGATTTCTGCGGCTGCACAATTATAGTGCGGTCTGCAGTTCTTGTTGGTCTTGAATTTGACACTCTCTGAACTTTTACTTCTGTGGCCGCACAATTATTGTGCGGTCTGCACTTTACATTGAAGCTTTGTTGAATTTTCCAATACTCCTACAAGTAAGCATATTTTATCCGTTTTCGAGAATACCTTTAAGCATTTTTGAACTAAAATGAAAGTCAAAAGGCGCAAATAAATAGTCAAAATCCCCACTTAACAGTGATCCCATGTCTACCTATTCCATATAGGCCTGACAACGCAACACAATTGAAGATCATTCCTTCAACCTTATCTCGTAAACCTTAGAATCCAATTTCCACATCTAGAATTCCATACAATACCCAAATCTTGCACCTACACACTATATAAGTCTGAACAAGCTGTATCGAGCCATAACCATAACCCAAGATAAAATCACATAATATACCACATAACTCAAATACTCATAACAAAAATTCCGACCACAATAACTGCTCGAAGCAAACCCGGTACCGGTAATAAACCTCGTATCAAACAAAACCTCGTTCTAAAACCTTCGTACACTACCAATGATGGAAGAAACATGTAGAAACTCATAACCCCTTATCAGATCAATAAGTCATGGAGCTCCATCTCTTTCGACAGGAACTATAGCCAATTCTAAGCCGATCAACGACATTATCCTTCCAAATATACCGCAAACAAATCCGATAGCATCCATATTAGGTCCGATGACCTCATCTCATCACAAAACCACTCTAGTGACATGCCACATCAATACAACCTAAAACCACAACCCAAATGTACTCAATCATGGAAAATGACTCAAACGAGAGAACCATCCCGCAAGTTCAACAAGTAGCACCACAACCGCAATGCTATAAAGCCATATTACATAGTAGAACCAAGACACACGAATCTAACACAAGGATCATATCTCAACATAACTCCACTGCAATGTGTGACCCCATCCAGGCATGGGTCCATATGAAATACCTCAAGCCACTATGCTCAAAATTAACAACTACACACAATTCTACATCAAATACCCGAGTTGCATGACCATAACCATGAAGAAGTAAATAGCACAATATACCACAATCCGGAGAGAACATAACAAAATGCGCAATCAATCATTCAACACCCTAATATTCATCTCGCTCAAATTTTGCTATAAGGCCCAAATAGGACCGCACTATGTGTGCATATAACCAACAAATCGCAACCCCTCGTAGCATAGAAGAGTAACTCATAAAATATATCAGAGCACGAAAAAGCTCAACTCTAACCGACTGACTCACCCCTTAACACTAACCGTGCTGAGTCAACAATTTCGACCTGGTGTAGGATACACATCCTTATTAGGCCTACCAATGGGCCCTCAAATCAACTCCGGTCATCCACAAATAGATAATTAACCTCCCAAAAGTTTGCAGTGACCTAACCTTAACAAATACCATCATCTGGCTAGCCTTGGCCAAAACTTCACAGTCCACAACCACGAAACACTCTGCTTCTGAGAACTCCTAGTCTCCAAATTTATAGAACAGACGAATCACCATATCTGCTCCTAACTTCACCGCCTGAATGTCTAATACATCTCCCATACGCAACCATCCCATGAGGAATACTTCCATAATTCTTCCGTGCCACATAGAAAAATCTGAATATCATCAGTCGGTCAACCAGGCAAGTACCGCAATACCAATGAAGCATCCGTACATCGATAGTCAGTGCGCCTTCTGAAATGCGCACCCTTCTCAGGAATCACCAAGCATTTATAGCATTTATCTATATATTTGAAACTTCCCATGCTATCCAAAATTCATGACCTCCCCTCCAACTATGAACTGTGACCTTGCACATGCAAAACTCAATCCTACACAACACGCCGCATCTGTCATGCCATCATATGAAAAGTACAAGAATATCATAATCAACTCTGAGTCACAAGCAATCTACATACTCAATTATCCATGAACCTTCCATTTGATCTCATCCAGGAGAAAATCACAATATGCAACATGCTCCTTACGCCGGTAGGAAATATCCATCTCAAACTGTGGTAAAAACAATCGGGAACTCTTCGAAGCCCATTAACACGTAACCAAGCCATTAATGGTAGGCTATAATTACATGTTTTAGTCGTTTATTTCACTCTGATTTACTATACTTTAACTGAGTTTGAGCTTTAATCGCTAGTATTTTGCACTTATTGTGTGTTTTATACCTAATAGGAGTGACTCCGAGCGATGTAAATGTTATGGAGCTAATTCAGGAGATTTGGAGCTTTGAAGTCTGAGTAAAAGCTCAAAAGATTAAGCCGGGATTGTGTTCGGGGGTCGAGGATCAAGTCTGGATGTCAAAATCGACGACAAATCCGTACTCTGAGAAACTTGCACTAATACGACACACTATGCCATGCACTATGCGACGCGCTAGTGCAAATTCTGCTCAGAACTCAAATTCCAAATCGTACTGGAAATATCCACTACCGCGTCGCATGGTGCGGCACGGCATGCGGTGCGGTAGTACAAATTTGTTAGAGTATCGCCCCATTTCTGCTAAAAAGGGTATTTTCGTCCGGGGTTTATTGGGGGATGGCTTAAATACATGGGAAAACACCATTTTCGTGACTTTTAACGGATTTTTGACCTAAGGATACCAAGGAGGCTAAGGAGGAGTTGGAAGAACACAAGCACAAGGATTTCATCATTCCCTCCTCACTCAAGATCCGAGTTTGGATTGAATCTATATTTTCCTATACTTTAATTACATTTGTGTAGAACTTATCCATGTCTATGGAGTAGATCCTTTTGGGTTTTGATGGATTTGGTGTATTGATGATTGTTTTTGGATTATAACTCTATTTTTATGTAGTTGAATCATTTTTGGAAGATTTAATTGTTGCATATATATTCACTTGTTCTTGTAATCGAAAGAGGCATAACTTGTGATATCTTTGCATTATATTGTTGGTTGAGTTCATAGATTCTTCTAAGTAATCGAAAGAGGCTAGTTGAATCATTGATTAAACCTAGTTAGGAGAATATTAGAAAGAGGTTTTCCTAAAGACTGATCCACTACGCATTCTTGCATATCTTCGCAGTGCTTAAATTGGTTCATATTGAGAGGTTGAGACTTAATCGAGAGAGGAGTTTCTACTAAATAATTGTACTGATAATTAAGTGAATTCGAGAGACTCACTTGAACATTAGACGTGAATTATCTAGAGTTAAATCCCAGACAATTATCTTGCACCTATCTTATCAAAACCCCATTTTCTCCCATTGATGTCTTCCTTTGCTTAGGCCTTGCTTCGATTGTCATTAGTCAATTAGCTATATATTCTTATTTAATTTTAGTATTAACCATATAAATCTAAATTGTTGATCATCTTGGATAGCAATCTAGCTATAATATACGATACTACTGTTTAACTCCAATCCACGTGGATACAATATTATACTATACTATCTTTGCCTAGCGAGCACAATTTAAGTGTGTGTTTTGCACTCGTCAAATTTTGGCGCCGTTGCCGGGGATTGGACATCAATAGTGTTTGAAGTAGTTTGCAGTGCTAATTCAGGAATTAGCTTTTAATTTTTTTCTTTTATTTTTAGTTTGTTTGGTTAACTTCTCTTCAAGATTTTTTTGTTGAAGAAATCTTGAATAGCATATTCTTGTTATTGAACTCTAAATGATGTGAAGATGGAGTACAACCAGCCTAAGAAAACGGTTGAAGATTTAGCAGCTGAGCGGTGTGCTACATGTTTTAAATGCAGTGAAAATCATCTATGGGTTGATTGTCAAGCAGGTAGGTATTCTTCCTATGGTTCATCTTTTGAACACTCTCACGTTGTCTCTAGTTCGTGCAGGTATGAGGATTCATATGGGTACAATTCTGACTCTGGTTGGGATGAATACCCTTATTATGACTGGAATGAAAGCGAAGTGAGACAACCACCTCAAGACGAGAATGTTAGTTTAGAAGAGCTTATGTATAAGTTCATTAATAAGGTGGAAGAGAGATTTACACACGATGATGAAGCCACTAACAACCTAACAATGCAAGTGAATCAACTAATAAGTACACTTTCAGAAAGGTCATTGCATTATGATAGTGAATATATGGAGGAGATTCCCTATGAGAATAAGCCTACCTGAGATGATGAACATCTACAAAGCGAATTTTTCACTATGCAAGAGGACTCTTTTTCAACTGAGATGATTGAAGATGAGGCCTTGGTTGATTGTGCATCAATAAAAGAAGAGTTCAAATCCCCATCCACCTATCCACATTTAAAATTTTTAGTAAAAGAGAATGAGGAACAAATGGTCTTGGACATACTAGAGGAATACTCACATGACCTTTCTTCTTCATTTTCTTATTCTAACCTTGATCATGTGAATTTTATTTTTGGGGATTTACATTAATATGCAGGGATTGATCTTGCGAATAAATGCAGGAATAAGTTGAGTATAATCCTACAAGAACAATCCACTGCTCAAAATGAGGCCAAGAAATAAAGAAAAGAGCGGGTCTTACAAATATCCTTAAAAGACTTTGGCATGATGAGTTCCATAAAAATCCCGAGGAGCCAAAATGAAAAATAAATTTAGAATTAGGGGTGGAGTTCACAAGTTCTCAGAAACGGAAAAAGTCCAGGGGAGTTTTCTTTACCTCTTGCTCTTTATTTGTGTGTCATGGGGACATGCCACAATTTAAAGTGTGGGGTAAGGATGTAAATATGTAAATAACTATTTATTTTCATTTCTTGTGTATGTTTACGTTTCTTTTGATTGAAACTTTTAAAGTTGAAGAAAAAAAAATTATTTTCCTTAGGTACTGTAATAAATCCCCCTTGGTTTTTCTTTGTGCCGCGATTCTTTTCTAAGGGTTTTGTTTGAACCAGGTGCAGTTAGTTTTATTTTTTTTAGGAGTAGGAGATCTTGTGCTGTGATTTTAAATGAAAGCAATATATCTTGACTTTATTATGCCTTGAGAATAGTAAGTTCTTTAGTTGTGACGCTTATGCTCAGTTTTTTACTCTTGTATAAGTACCTTAAATTGTATGAGTTTAACTTTTCTTAACTTCTTTGACTAGAGTGTCTCGATGAGTCCGATCCTGAGTGAGTTATGTGCCATGTGTGTGTGAGGTTTCGTGTATTCTGTGCATTGCATTTGATGTCTAAAACTTGCCCCGTGTGTTTGCAAAGTGAAATAATAGTTTTATTTAGTCTTGAAAGTGATATAGGCGTTTCTTTGTTGAGCCAGTTATATGTTGTACCCACCTAATTGATATGTATTTTAGTTAACCATTTTTGAGCCTGGAATCTTGTTTATTTGGCAACCACATTGCAAGTCTTACCTATTTATTTGAATTGACCATCTATTCGAACCTTTTTACCTCCCGCGAGCACTTGAATTTGTTATGAACTTTGTAAAAGTTAAAGTGTGGGGTGTTGGTTTGGCTTTTGAGTGAAACTAATGAAATAAGGTGAAAGGTGCACTGTATTGAAAAAGTAAGAGCCACTTGAATTGAAAAAGAAAAAGAAAAAAAAAGTTAATTGTATGATTTTGTAAAATATTCCATGATAGTGGTAACTCTTTATGTAATTGTGCTTAAAGAAGTTGGGAGTTAATGTATATTGATGTGAAGGTGGAGTTATGGTCTGACATAAGTGTGGGGTTTTGAACAATTAAACGTATGTATTAAAGTGCTTAGGGAGATGTAGTCAATATATCCAAATGTATCCTACCCGCCCCGCAGCCTACATTACAACCAAATAAAGTCTTACTTGATCCTTGACTGAATGAGCTCAATTAGTAGAGTAATATATTACTAGGAAGCTTATGGTATGTCTTGTGTAGCACATGAATATTACTTATGAGTAAGTGAATTCTTTCTATCTTGAGTTCCTAATTGTTCTTAAACTTTATTATTTTTGGAACTACTCTCTATTGTTGTGTGAGGGCACTTGATTCATGAAGGAAAGGTAATGTCGTTGACCTCTGTGTTAGAGTAAGTGAGCGGGTTATAAATAATGCGGGTTATAATTCTTTTGAGTCTAATCTTGAGGCTAGGATGTTACGGTATTGTGCTTAATCTATTTTAATTATTCTTGGTGTGATGAATTATGAGAGTTGTTTAAAAAGGTCGTGTCTATATAGAGTGTAGTTTGATTGATCGAGGACGAGAAATGGTTTAAGTGTGGGGTGTTGATGGTAGGCTATAATTATATGTTTTAGTCTCTTATTTCACTCTGATTTACGGCACTTTAACTGAGTTTGATCTTTAATTGCTAGTGGTTTGCACTTATTGTGTGTTTTATGCCTTGTAGGAGTGATTCCGAGCGTTGTAGATGTTATGGAGCTAATTCGAGAGATTTGGAGCTTTGAATTCTGAGTAAAAGCCCAAGGGATTAAGCCGGGATCGTGTTCGGGGGTCGAGGACCAAGATTGGATGTCAAAATTGAAGCAAAATCCGTACTCTGAGAAATTTGCACTAATGCGACGCACTATGCCACGCACTGTGCGATGCGCTAGTGCAAATTCTGCCCAGAACTCAAATTGCAAATCATACTGGAAATATCCACTACCGCGTTGCATGGTTCGGCGTGGCATGCGACGCGGTATTACAAATTTGTTAGAGAATCGTCCCATTTTCGCTAAAAAGGGTATTTTCGTCCGGGGTTTATTGGGGGATGGCTTAAATACACGGGAAGACACCATTTTCGTGACTTTTGACAGATTTTCGACCTAAGGAGGCCAAGGAGGCTAAGGAGGAGTTGGAAGAACACAAGCACAAGGATTTTATCATTCCTTCTTCACTCAAGATCTGGGTTTGGATTGAATCTATGTTTTCCTATACTTTAATTACATGTCTATGGAGTAGATCCTTTTGGGTTTTGATCGATTTGATGTATTGATGATTGTTTGTGGATTATAACTCTATTTTTATGTAGTTGAATCATTTTTGGAAAATTTAATTGTTGCATCTATATTCACGTGTTCTTATAATCGAAAGAGGCATAACTTGTGCTATCTTTGCATTATATTGTTGATTGAGTTCATAGATTCTTCTAAGTAATCTAAAGAGGCTAGTTGAATCATTTATTAAACCTAGTTAGGAGAATAATCGAAAAAGATTTTCCTAAAGACCGATCCACTACGAATTCTTGCATATCTTTATAGTGCTTAAATTGGTTCATATTGAGAGGTTGAGACTTAATCGAGAGAGGAGTTTCTACTAAATAATTGTATTGATACTTAAGTAAATTCGAGAGACTCACTTAAACATTAGACGTGAATTATCTAGAGTTAAATCCCAGACAATTATCTTGCACCTATCTTATCAAAACCCCATTTTCTCGCGAAGTGCAAATGCTCGAAACGACCGGTCGGGTCGTTACATCTTCATATCCATCTAATGGATTTCAAGGCCATACACGGCGGCTAACACTATTAACATCCGAATAGATGTAATCCTCGCTACCGGCGAGTATGTGTAAAAGTAATCAAGATCGTCTCATTGTCTAACCCCTTTGACAACTAATCTTGCCTTATATTTCTCAATAGTACCATCAACTTTCATTTTTCTTTTGAAAATCCACTTATAACCCAATGATTTATTTTCTAGAGAAAGAATTGGATTTTATCTCACTATTGACCACCTCTTTTCAACAATGTGCTTTCGAGCAAGCCATTGCATTTTTAAATGTTTGAGGCTCATTTTCCAATAAGAATGTTAGAAAACCTGACCCAATGGAAGTAGTTATATTTTGACATTTACCACGTCTTAGATTTTCTTTCATTAAACGTACTTTCCTCGGCTTTTTCCCGAAGTCGCTTATAAATTTTGCTAGACGACTCACATTTCTTTTTATACAGATAAACATTCTCAAAGAATTCGGCATTTTCTGATTCGATCACCATATTATTATGAATTTCAGAGTTTTCTAATTTGTGAACAAGAAAACGATATGCCTTACTATTGGTTGCATATCCTTTGAAAATGCAATCAATAATTTTCTGTCCGATCTTTACCCTTTTGGGTTTAGGAACTTTCACTTTAATTAAGCACCCCTACACTTTAAAATATTTAAGTGGGCTTCCTTCCTTTCCATTTTTCATATGGAATGGATTGCGTTTAGGTATGGGAAACTCGATTGAGTATTCGTTTAGCTGTAAGAATATCTTCCCCCACAAGTTTGGGGGTAAACCAGAACTTATCAACAAGGAATTTATCATCTCCTTTAATATTTTATTATTTCTTTCCGCAATTCCATTAGATTGATGTTGTTCCCAAATGCACACGCAAGTATACGTGTCCGTACAAGTAATAAAATGATAAGTCGAGTGTCGAACCCACAGAGACTTGTATTAACTACCCACTAAATTCGCCAAGATTGTTATTCAGTCTAGCCAATCCGAATTCAAAAGTGTGATTATACTAAATAATAATTCTAACTAGTAACTAAATTATCAAACAGCAAAATGATAATTATGTATTCAGTAGAAACAAATATTCCAGGGTTGTGATCGATTCACCAATCCTATTGTGTTCTAGTTAACTCTCCATTTCATACAATTCACTCATGGTTGGTAATTAATCGAACAATTTCTCTCGTAGCCTTTTTCCGAATACTACTCACCTATTCAAAATAGATTAACGCCTATATTCCTATGAAATCAATCTATTAAGAACGCATTAAGATTATGTTATGTAATTAAGCACGGTGAGTAGGTATATTCCTATCCTAGCCACAATCCCCCCCCCCTCAGCGTTAAGATCGTGCTCTCTTCAATTCTTCTCTAATCTAAACATGGTTTTTTCAAGCATAGCATAGATAGTGAATAAAACCTAACTGCTGGCCAGACAATTAAGCAATTAATCACAGAATTGAAGAAACAGCCACATATTAGTGAATTGAAATCAAGGTTAAGTTAATGTAAAACAACAATATTCATGGCTAAATCATACCCCCAGAACTATGGGTTTTAGCCACTCATAATATTATCAAACAAATTCATAAGTGTTGGATAATTGAAAATACTAAGAGAAAAGATGAAGAAAACTGAGATCTCTTCGCTTCCGAATGTTTCTCGTGTATATTCCCTCTTCAAAGTGGCGTCCCCCCTCTAAAAATAAGCTTAGTCTTACTTTTATACGTGTTGGGTAGGTCTAGGGCCGAAATAACCTTATCCCGGGCAAAGTTGGATAAACTTTCGTCGCCAACGTCCAGCCCAGTGCCCCACACTGGCCCTGTCGCTGGGCTTCTTGATCATTCTGCCTCTGGCGCCACAGGTGGCGCTCCACGCTGCCTGTGGCGCTGGAAATTCAACTTTCCTTTTTTCGTCCGTTTTGGCTCTAATCTCGCACCTTTCTGCCCCCAATTATTTCCGGATGATTCCTACACATAAAAATACCCCGAATTAATATAAATCAACACATTTTACATCAGTCCACGAAACACGAGTAAAACACGAGGCAATATACATATAAATATATACACTTTAGGTTAAATATCAACACCCCATACTTAGAATCTTGCTCGTCCTCGAGCAATAAGACTATCAAATATACCCTCAACTACGTACAAATCTCAACTATTAACCATACACTCTATCATTGACTATGATCAATATCGGTAATCAAGCTTGAACATATAAGATTCACATTCTTCCCGTTTTAAGCACGCCTAAGTATAACATTTCAATTCAATCAATTCAAACAACCTAATTGTAACCATCCAACCTCAAAAGCTGACTTGTAACCACTAAGCACCCTCAACTCGTGTACTTACCCAACAAGAGAAGTTTACAACATTACCAATCATTCATGAGATCATGTGCCCTCACCAACAAACAAAAGAGTGAATATAAACTAGTCCACACATTCAAGTATGCTTTTGAATATAAATTAAGGACATCACACAATTGAATAAAATTTGCTCACTCTCACAAAGAATTCATATGCATCCTGTGGTCGTACTATAAGCTTGCCCATAGTGTACATCTCTACTAATCTAAGCTAGCCAAATCTAGGATCAATTAGGACTTTAAGGTTGTAATATAGGCTAAGGGGCTTGTATGATACATTTAGGAATAGCGACTAACCCTCCTAGGTACTTTAATACACTACACTCACAATTCGAGTACATATTCTTCTCAATCAATTCACTTGCCACAAACCATATACAACTTATCCCTTATTTTCATTAAGCACTTCCATACCCTCACTAGCACAAATTATTAAGATTAGAAGGTGTTTTTTTTTCCTACATTATTTGACTATCATCATTTTTTTCCTTGTAATTTGTTTTCTTTTTCTCTTTTTTTTTCTTTTCTCTTCTACACACACTCCACACATTAAAGTTTCATCGGCTAGTGACTTTTGACTTCAAACTTAGTGCACCAAAGGGCCCTTCTATGGTTTCACTCAAAAGCTCTCCCCAATCTCTCACCTTACTTCTTTTAGCGACTAAGTGCCTTAGGAGGTAAAGGTTCAACAATCTCAAATCAAGAACACAACAGGGGTACGACTTGTAATGTGGGTACCAAAAGAAAGGTCTATAGGCTCAAAGGGGCTAGCAACTGAAAATTTATATTCAAGTGACAAGCATATTAATGCTCTAGCAAGAAACGCCTATGTCATCTCCAAGATTAGCACAACTTAATAATTTTGCTTCGATTAATACACGGGGCAAGTTCTAGACTACACATGATAGCACAGAGAATTACAATTCCTCACACACACATTGAATATGACTCAATCAAGACGGTTCTATTCAACTCTCAAGTCAAGCAAGTACATATAATTGAGAGAATTAAGCAATAATGCACTATGTGGCATACAAGTCGAACAACTGAGAAAAAGTCGTCATAAAATAGGCTATTTACTTTACTTAGGCATCACAATTCAAACTAAATCCACGGGAAGGTAGAATATATGTCATAGCCTAATGTGCCAACACCAAACATGTCACTAGGTATCTTAGAGTAACTCAGTTTCTTCCTAACTTCCTCCTAAAAAAATAAAGTACCCGATTCGAGCTACACCCTTGGAAAAGAACCGGCGCCCAAAGAAAAATCAAGGGATACTACCTATAACTATCCTAAAAAAAATCTTTTTGGGGTTTTTAATCGGACTTTATCCCTCAAGAAAATTGTCCAACAGATCCATCGTCAGAAAAAAGTCCGAGCTTTTTCTAAAAAAAATTTCTTTCTATTTTGTTTCGTTTTTTAAATTCTTTTTTTAATTATTATTTTTATTTTGAGAACCTAGACTATGTCTACTACGAGTTCTAAAAGAAAAAATAATAAAAAATATAGTTTTATACAATTACACTTCAAAAAGTAGTTTTTCCACCCCACACTTATATTATGCATCGTCCTCAATGCATGATCACAGAGAAAAATATTAAAAAAAGGGTGAGAAATACTCCTTGAGACCCTATCGGGCCTAGATCAGACATGATCTTCTATATTAAGGGTCCAGACGACCCCACACTTAAGCTCAAACATGTTCTTCAACTTCAACTTCAGGTAGTCAGATTTCCCCTACTCTGCAAAACAAAAACAACACAAAACTTGACACTATAAAAATAATACAGGCTGGGTTGCCTCCCAACAAACGCCTTATTTATAGTCGTGGCACGACTCTGCTACTTTGCTCAGACTGAGTGCTTTCTCTTCTTCTTTCTCCCATGAAGTCTAGCCTTTTTGTACGCTCTCAGAAGACCTCCTCTTTCTTCTCTAGCTCTTTTCTCAATCATTCTTACACACTCAGCTTGTAACACCACCTCCTCTAACTCAGTTATCCCATCTGGATCACTACAATTCACATAAGAACTCTACTCTATCTCCTTCAATGTGACCACAGTAATCATGCACAAGTCTTTATAATGCTTAGGGGGCTTAAGTGCCTTGTACACATTAAAAGTGACTTCCTCATCGTCAACTCTCAACTTCAACTTCCCTTTCCTCACATCAATAATTGCTCCACCAGTAGCTAAGAATGGTCGCCCCAAAATAATGGGCACTTCCTCATCTGCCTCGTAATCAAGAACAATAAAATCAACAGTAAGAATAAACTCTCCCACTCGAACAAACACATCCTCATAATTCCTTCTGGCATAACTAGTGACCTATCTGCTAACTGTAAAGTAATTGTAGTAGGTCTAAGCACCCCCAATCCGAGTTGGTTGAACAAATAGGATGGCATCAAATTTATACTAGCCCCTAAATCACACAGGGCTCTACCAACTTCTTATTTTCCAAGAGACAGAGGAATTATGAAACTCCTAGGATCCTTCAACTTAGGAGGAAGTTTACTCTGAACTCTAGCACTGCACTCTTCAGTAAGTGCAACTGTTTCAAACTCTGTATATCTTCGCGTGTTTGCCACAATATCTCTAAGATACCTTGCATACTTAGGCACTTTTTGTAAAATTTCCACCAAAGGAAAATTCACACGCACTTGGCTCAAAATATCTAAGAATTTCTTGTACTTAGAATCATCTTTTTGCTTCTGCAGTCTTTGTAGAAACGGAGGTGGTGGCCTTGTCACAATTACTGGCTATGATCCCTTGTTCTCTTTCTCATTCTCCTCAACTGGCTTGGAAACTAATTCTCCTTCAGGACTAGCTATATACTTTTTTTCCTTTGGAACTTCTTCAAATGCTCTTCTATTTTCCAAGGTAACCGCATTGACTTGAGCTTTAGGATTAGGCTCAGTATCACTAGGAAGAGCCCCAGTTGGTCGAGTATTTTGGGCACTGGCAAGGTTTTCCATTTGTCGCTCCAAATTTCTCATCGCTACTGCTTGGGCTTGCTGGTCAGCCATCACTTTCTTCATCATTTATGTTGTTTGGGACTGCTGGTCAACTATCAATTTCTCCATCATTTCTTCAAGGTGACTTGTCAAGTTTGCATGTTATTCAGCCTGAGGTGGTCTATATTGTTGTTGAGGTGCTTATGGCCTGTACTGATTCTGAGCACCTTGGTTTCCACCCCAAGAGAAGTTTGGGTGGTTCCTCCAGTTAGAATTGTAAGTGTCCCCATACTGATTTGCCTAGCCTCAATTTGCATTACCCACACAATATACAGACTCTGGATTTGCTGGGCGTAGATTGCTCATGTGACCTTCTCCACATACTTCACTAAATAATTGAACATGTTGCACTGGCTGGGCTTGTTGTTTGTTAATAACCAAGGTCATCTGATTGACCTGGTTGGTCAATGTGGAAATCTACGATGATAATGCAGAGACGGCATCTAACTAGAGAACCCCTGTAGACTTTTGCATTGTGTGTCTTCCCATCTCTCCTTGCCAATCAAGATTGCTTTTGGACAATTTGTTCAATAACACATATATCTCATCAAAGCTTTTCTCCAATACTTGACCTCTAGCTGCAACATCTACCACAATCTTTGTCTCATGATGTAGCCCTCCTATGAAAGTGTGAGCTAACACTTCGTTTGTCAGATTGTGATGAGGACAGTCTCTGAGCAGCCCATTGAACCTCTCCCAAAGCTGAGTATAAAGACTTCCCCGCTTTCTGTTTGAAGGTAACTATCTCACTTCTGATCTTTGCAGTTTTGCCTGAAGGGAAGAACCTTGCCAGATCATTCCATGATGTAATAGATTTAGCTGGTTCTGCCTTCAGCCATCTCTTTTCTTCACTCAACAGAGAGAACGGAAAAAGTGTGAGCCTCACATAGTCTGGAGTGACCCCATTAGTGATGTAAGTATCACTAATCTCAAAGAAATTTAGGATATGCTGTTGTGGATGCTCATGTAATGATAAAGAACAAGGAAACACATTCATCAAAGAAGACTAATTCATATAGACCAAGTTCGCTATGGTAAGAGCCTAAAAAATATCCCCAGCAGAGTTGCCATACTGTCGCGCCCCTCTTTCTAGCGAAATCGAGTTTCGACATGTGACAACTCTTTTAAAGGAAGGTGTTAAAAGAGAGAATTGCCACCTAACGGGTTTGAGGTGCGTTAGGGCACCTATTTGCAAATAACTCTGGTTTAACCAGTTTGCGTCACCAAAGATCGGGTAAGGGCTCAAATTACCTCGAAGAGAAGGTGTTAGGCACTCTTCGAGGTCCACAACTGTGGGTCCTGACCGAACTTGAATTATATGAATTAGTCAAATAGTCAGAGAGAAAAACAAGAAGTTTGAAAATAAATCATTATTAGAAAGTCCTTGAGTAAACACAGATAATTGGTTTAAAGACAAGATGGGGGGTCCTCAGATTTTTAGCCTAAAGGATCACCCCGTGCAACATAAATAATACTTCGTAACTCCCTCAAGGTGATGTGTTACTTGTATTATTCAGCGGGCACAGACTATCATCTCCTGCTACCCGATTACTATCTTTAAGTTTTTACCTAAAGCGCACTAGTTCATTCTAAACCGTGCCCTATGCGTGCACTACCCGTCCCATGCCTATGGCCCAAGAGGTGTTTGGACCTCTATTTTGGATAGTTTCTAGACTTAGCTTAGGCTGCTCAGACATGATAAAACTAGGCGACATACAAAACAAGTTGGACTTCATGTAAAAGAAATTAAGGGCTCAAGTTAGCCTCCATACTTAGACAACAAATGCACGCGAACAAATTTTCATATTAAACGTTAGACAATTTCAGGATTGAGGCAAACTAAAGCCATTAGACCCTATAGATATGGTTTCTATATGACTTGGGATTCAAACGTGCAGGCAGTTTCAGATGCAAGGTGCCACTTTACACTTATAGACAACTATACCGTTTAGGGGCATTTGGTATTGCGTGCTGATTATTGAAATTACAGATTATAAGTGATTAAACCCATAAACATGATCTCTAGGTGATTTACACAGTAGTTGGCAGTGATACCTATTGGAAATACTCAGAATTACCCGGTTTGATCCTATGGGCATGATTTCAAATAGTGGCAGAGCTAAGCAATGAAACAGTGTGTGAAAGTTCAGTATTAACACTTTAAAGAGAGTGGTAATACCCTATAGGCAGGATTTCTAACGATTAGCAATAGAAACTGATTTTTTTATACTTAGCTCCTATAGGCATGTCTTCTAGGTGAGCAGTATAATAACTACAACAAATTAACCAATTAAAATTCTATAGGCATGATTTCTAGATGAAGATCAGTAGAACATAAGCTAATATAATCCTATGAATATGCTGCAGTTATGCAAATTGAAAGAATGGTCATTCATATTTTATTTCCTATATGCATGATATCTAACAAAACACATAGGAGCAGAACATGTTGAACGAATTAAACACTCAGGTCCTATAGGCAGGTTATCTAATAAACACATAGGAGCAGAACATGTTGAACGAATTAAATACCTATAGGCAGGATTTTTACCTTTTTCATGCAAATATTAGAATAGACCCATTTTTCCAATTTTACTAACACCCCAATTGTTAGTACAGAATTATTACAGGTCTAATGAATGAAATAAATTACAGAGTTACAAAATAACTATAGTGGGCCTAAGACAGGCCCAAAGTATACCCAGCCCAGCCAGACCTTCAATTCCGTATCCACACAGGTTTCACCATAGCCCAGAAGTCACAGTCGATCAAACCCAGAAAATAATTTACACAAGATAGCCAAAACCCAGTAGCCATGGTTGATCAAAAGATCTAGAAAACAATCATTTACACAAGCCAGTTGGCTTATTCAGTAGGTAGAAAGGGGGGCAGAGTTGAGCAATTAGGACAAAGTGGCCAAAGAATCATAGACCCTAGTGTGTCAGAGTTCACAAGGGTCTCAAAATGGACCCCGAGCAGTGCTCACACCAGGGAGGTTGATAGAGAAAATATGGGGGGTGGGGGGAGGGCTTGGCTTTCAACCGGCCAAGAATTAGAGACTCATAACAGGGAACAACCAATGAAAGTAGTAATAAAGTAATAGGTTTGGAAAAGTATTTGTAAACACTACAAATTGATTACATAATGAACATGAACTCAAGAAGCAAGCTAACACATTGGGGCAGGGTGACATATTAATAAGAAACAAGGAGCCTGAAACTTATGGGATTACCAAGTTAACATGCAATGAGCATTAGGCTAGTAAAACTAATAATTGTCACTAATGCAACCAGTTTAAAACTTAAAGGATCAGATTATACTAAACTCAGGGATTAAACAGTATAATACAAATAGAATCAGATATTATAGAGGGCATCAGTCAACAAAACCTAGTTCAAAGGACAGCAGGTTGTTAGAGGTACAGAATTGGATACGGCTAGAACACATTGAGTGACAAACATAGTCATAGGAGCACACTACACGCTTAGAGTAAAGGTCTTAAACATGTTAGGGCATACTAATATCATCGGTTAATCATTATAAATTCAGAATTAGGCAAGGAACATGTATTGGGCGATATAATCAAGGCAAAATACTCAAATTGTCAATAACATTAAGCTAAACATGCTTCGAATTATCCATATTGCCTAAGTTAGGTAAAATACATTATTAAGGCTAGCAATTATAGGCAGAATCACACATGAAGAGAGTCAAGGGAATACATTAAGTCATGCAGTTTCAGAGAACATGCTAACATAATGGAATAAACATTGCGAAGGTTTAGAAACTAACCAGTTATTGTTCAATAAACAAGAAAAGAACAGCAATCAGAACCCAGAGTCTCAAATATGTCAAGTTTCCGAGGGTTTCAAGAACTCAAGGTATTGCTCACACCCAAGTGAGGTCGGAAAAGTAGGAAATCCGGTGGCCTTGGCTTTCAGCTGGCCAAGAACCAAAAGAGAACAAGAAGATAAATGAACACAGAATAAAGCCTTAGTTTTTAGTGGAAAATTTAGTGATTCCCCTCTCCTTGAAGGGAATTGGGGGAGGGGTTTATATAATAGAAGAAATTGAACAAACAAACAAGGAAATATAATCAATCAGACATAAAATAAGGAAAGAAGAGCATGCAGAATCGATTAGAATCAATTTAGGAGAAAATTAGGCAAACCCTAGTTTTTTAGAGAAAGTAAATATCGATGGAATATACATAAATAATAGTAGCATAGGACGAATATAGACACAAATAATACTCAACATCAGAGATATGAACCAATTTTGGTTCGATTCTGTAAACCCTAGTTTTAGGGTAAGTAAGAATCAACAGAATATAAATAAATATTTGGACTCGCATTAGCATAGGATGAACATAGATGGAATAACATTCAAAAATCAGAGATTTTAACCGATTTTGGTTCGATTTTGATGAGATCTGCTTGCCATGTTTAGGCAAACACTATATGAGAGTAGCCAGTACCAGAAGGGGGTCGAGTATGGTAAGTAATAGCCATAGAATCCCATAATAAGTAGGATTAGGAGAAGTTTAGGGGGCGGCGGCTAGGGTTCTTAGGAGGGAGAAGGTAGGTGAGGATATGAGGGCGGCGGGCGGTGAGAAATGGGGATTAGGGTTGGGTGTTTGGGGTAATTAAAAGAGAGGGTGTGATATGGGCCGTTGATCTCAGAGATCAACGGTCACGATTAAAAGGGGGTTGGGTCGGGTTATTTTAGATGGGTTGCGACCGGTTCTGGGTTAATGGTGTTATTGGTTTTGGGCTGGGGTTATTGGGCTAGTGTATTAGGTGTTTTGGGCCATTATTTGGTCCGAAAATTAGTTTAAAAGTGGGGCTAGTTTTTAAATACCCAACATTTTAGCAAAAATAATTTATAAAGGTAATTAATGAATAAAAAAATATTATTTGTGCATTAAAATAATTAAAAATAATTACTTAACATTATAAAAATATAAAGAGTTATTTTTTGCATAAATAATGTAATTATACATGAATATGGGCAAAAATGTACAATTAGCCTAAAAATACAAATGTAATTATACAAAATACAGTAAAATATTTAAAAACATACATGTTAGTGTAAATGATAAGGTTGGATGATTAAATCATCATAAAAATAATCTGAAGGATAATTATTGGATATTTATATAATAAAATGCAGAAAGCAATTGATTTAAAGCCTTTAAAAATTATGGAAAATTATGAAACAATGCTTGTATAGGTTTATAAACTAAATGATAATGCAAATATACTATTTTGAAAGTATATATATATTTTAAAAATATGAGGAAAAAATTGGGTATCAACAGCTGCCCCTTTTTACCAGGGAATGATGAAAGAGTTGTCGGGTAAAGAAATGATGATCGATTTTGATCGAATGGGGTGATTTGAAAAATGGAGCCCGAACTCCGATTTCTGAGTTGCGTACATATCCCTGGTTTTACGGGAATCAGGCCGTGTGTAGTTCTGGATCCAGTGGTGAACTGAGCCGATGGAGTTGTTGTAGGAATGGACAGGTTCTTTTGGATAGGACGACATCGGAGTTGTGAATGGATGTACCTTGGAATGGTTATGGATATTTGAACGATTATCAGATGGGAATGGGTAACGGATGGTGGTTGGTTGTATTTGAGGTAGTTACATGGTGTGAATATTGAACGGAAACTGGAGCGAAGATTGCTCCCGTTAGGAGAACGGTTACTTCCTGGATTACCTGCAAAACTTAAAACACAATGCATGCAAGTATATATGGATGATGCAAATTCCCTTTGGGCCATGAAATCTATCTTTGGATGATGGGGATGGTGTCCTTAGACCATGATGTCCTGGGCCATGAATTGCATGATAAGGGATTCGGAGGCCATGAAATGATGTTCTCGGGCCATGAAAACGGTGCCTCTGAACTATGACGCCTTTGAATAATAATGTGTAATATTGAGAGATCCTCAGGCCATGGCATGGTGTCTTCCGGCTATGAGGATGATGCCTTCGGACTATGACGCCTTTGGACAGAATGGTGATGTTTTAGCCCATGAGATCCAAAGACATGATGTTTGGTTATGCGAAGCGAAACAAGACAGAGCTTAGTCTTGTGTAAGATCGGGGGTAGAGCTTAGCCCCGAGGTGGAGAATAGTGCTAGATTTCAAGTAGTATAGCATTTGGGGTTACGCAAGGAAAGGCAGAGCTTAGCCTTATGCGACTAGGGAGGCAATGCTTAGCCTCATGCGAAATGGGGCACAATGCTTAGTCTCACGCAAGGAGGAAGAAGGGCTTAGCCTTATGCAAGATGGGAGACAATGCTTAGTCTCATGCAAGAGGAGGCAAGACTTAGCCTCATGCAAGTGGGAGACAATGCTTAGTCTCATGCAAGAGGAGGCAAGACTTAGCCTCATGCAAGTGGGAGACAATGCTTAGTCTCGTGCAGGGGAAGGCAATGCTTAGCCTTATGTAATTGAGGAGGCATGGCTTAGCCTCATGCAAGCGAGAGACAATGCTTAGTCTCATGCAGGGGAAGGCAATGCTTAGCCTTATGTGATTGAGGGGGAAGGGCTTAGCCTCATGCAAAGGTGGAGACAATGCTTAGTCTCATGCAGGGGAAGGCAGTGCTTAGCCTTATGCAATTTAGGGGGCATGGCTTAGCCTCATGCAAAAGGAGGCAGGGCTTAGCGTTATGCAAGTGGGAGACAATGCTTAGTCTCGTGTAGGGGAAGGCAATGCTTAGCCTTATGCAATTGAGGAGGCAGGGCTTAGCCTCATGCAAGCGGAAGACAATGCTTAGTCTAATGCAGGGGAAGGCAATTCTTAGCCTTATGAAATTGAAGAGGCAGGGCTTAGCCTCATGCAAAGGTGGAAACAATGCTTAGTATCGTGCAGGAGAAGGAAGTGCTTAGCCTTATGCAATTGAGGAGACAGGGCTTAGCCTCATGCAAGCGGGAGACAATGCTTAGTCTCTTGCAGGGGAAGGCAATGCTTAGCCTTATGCGATTGAGGAGGCAGGGCTTAGCCTCATGCAAAGGTGGAGACAATTCTTAGTCTTATGCAAGGGAAGGCAGTGCTTAGCCTTAAGCAATTGAGGGGATAAGGCTTAGCCTCATGCAAAAGGAGGCAGGGCTTAGCCTTATGCAAGTGGGAGACAATGCTTAGTCTCGTGCAGGGGAAGGAAATGCTTAGCCTTATGCAATTGAGGAGGTAGGGCTTAGCCTCATGCAAGCGGGAGACAATGCTTAGTCTCATGTAGGGGTAGGCAATTCTTAGCCTTATGCAATTGAGGAGGCAGGGCTTAGCCTCATGCAAAGGTGGAGACAATGCTTAGTCTCGTGCAGGGGAAGGCAGTGCTTAGCCTTATGCAATTGAGGAGGCAGGGCTTAGCCTGCAAAATAGAGACAATGCTTAGTCTCAAGCAGGGGAAGGAAGTGCTTAGCCTTATGTAATTTAGGGGGCAGGGCTTAGCCTCATGCAAAATAGAGACAATGCTTAGTCTCATGCAAGGGAAGGCAGTGCTTAGCCTTATGCAATTAAGGAGGTTGGGCTTAGCCTCATGCAAGATGGAAACAATGCTTAGTCTCATGCAATGAACAGATAATAAGTAGTAGCAGAGTATTTCTTAGCTGGAAATGTGTTTGCGCTTGGCAGCTTTATCGTTATGAAGATAGTGATTCTGAGGTGTGCCCGAATTTGAAAATACTTCTTGTTTCGTGCCTCCGCCTGCCTGCTTTGCTTTGCTCTGTATCGAAGTCCTGCTTGAGTTACCACGAGTAGAATCTGGCTATTTCATAAAAATAATGTTTTCGAAAACGTGCGTACATATGATGAATGTAGTTATTTAAAATACATTAGTATGCAATAGCGGATAAATTAGATGAACCAATGACTGTGACACTTTAGAGACATTGCGACTTCCTTAGAATTTTGAGGGTCCTCCTCAAAATTCTTCCCTAGTTTAGTTAGGCGATTCTCTGACTTTTCTGCATATGATGACGTTGGCTGGACTTGCTCCGGAATTTTGAGAGTCCTCCTCAAAATTCTGCCCCAGTTTCTGGTTGTGGGGAAAATGAAAATTTTATTGAATTGTGACCGAACCCACAGGGCTTCCTACGTATCCCCTCTTAAACGGGGAATCAGGTCGAGCGTAGTTCAATTAAATCAGATGAAGAAATGCGAACATTCTAAACATAATATCTTTTGACTGCGTTTGAATTGATAGGCTTTGGCCAAACCTCTCCGTCCATTTCTGCGAGTATGAGTGCTCCTCCTATTAGTACTCTATAAACCATGTAGGGCCCTTGCCAATTGGGCGAAAATTTCCCTTTGGCTTCATCTTGATGCGGGAAGATCCGCTTCAGTACCAGCTGCCCCGGTGCGAACTGTCTAGGTTTGACCCTTTTGTTGAAAGCTTTGGACATCCTATTCTGATAGAGCTTACCATGACACACTGCATTCATTCTTTTCCCGTCAATGAGAGCTAATTGTTCATAGTGGCTTCTTATCCATTCTGCATCACTGAGTTCAACTTCTTGTATAATTCTTAAAGAAGGAATTTCAACCTCGGCAGGAATGACAGCTTCGGTACCGTAGACCAGCAAATAGGGAGTTTTCCCGGTTGATGTGCGGACTGTGGTACGGTACCCCAATAAGGCAGATTGTAACTTTTCGTGCCATTGCTTGTGGCTGTCTACCATCTTCCTCAGTATTTTCTTGATATTCTTGTTTGTGGCCTCCACTGCTCCATTCATTTAAGGCATGTATGCTGTGGAATTCTTGTGCTTGATTTTGAAGGTCTCGCACATAGCTTTCATTAGGTCACTATTGAGATTGGCGGCGTTGTCGGTGATGATGGACTCTAGAACCCCGAATTGGCAAACAATACGATCTCTAACAAAATCAGCGACGACTTTCTTGGTTACAGCTTTGTAGGATGCAGCTTCGACCCATTTTGTGAAGTAGTCTATGGCCACTAAAATGAACTTTTGCCCGTTTGAAGCGGCAGGCTCGATTGGTCCAATGACGTCCATTCCCCAAGCGGCAAAAGGCCAAGGTGAACTCGTTGCATTGAGTTCATTTAGTGGCACCCGTATCATATCTGCATGTATTTGGCACTGATGACATTCTGGATATACCTAATGTAGTCTGTTTCCATAGTCATCCAAAAATAACCTGCCATCAGTATCTTCTTGGCTAAAACAAAACCATTCATGTGTGGTCCGTAAGTTCCAGAGTGTATCTCTTTGAGAAGTTTGGAAGCTTCTTTGGTGTCAACACACCATAATAACCCTAGGTCTGGAGTCCTTCTGTACAGAATTCCTCCACTTTGGAAGAAATGGTTGGACAATCTTCAGAGCGTGCATTTTTGAGTATGATTTGCATGCTCCGGGTACTCTCATTTTGCCAAGTACTCCTTGATATAATGGAACCATGGATTCAAGTCTGCTTCTTCTTCAACATTAGCGCAGTAAGCTGGCTGATTATGAATCCTTACCGGAATGGGGTCGATCAAATTCTTGTCCAGATGCTGTATCATGGAGGACAAAGTGGCCAAGGCATCTGCGAACTCATTCTGGATTCTCGGGACATGTCTAAACTCTATCTTTGTGAACCTTTTCATCATCTCTTGCACATGATATAGATATGGTAATATCTTGGTATTATTTGTAGCCCATTCTCCCTGCACCTGATTTACTAGAAGATCTGAATCACCAATTACCAATAATTCCTGGATATTCATGTCAACGGCCAAATTGAGCCCCACTATGCAAGCCTCATATACTATCATATTATTGGTGCACGAAAATCTGAGTTTCGCGGATATCGGATAATGTTGACCTGTTTATGACACCAAAATGGCTCCAATACCCACTCCTTTGAAGTTTGCGGCTCCATCGAAAAACATTCTCCATCCGTCGTAGGCTTCGGGGATATCTTCTCCTATGAATGATACTTCTTCATCAGGAAAATACATTTTTAGTGGTTCGTATTCTCCTCCTACAGGATTTTCCACAAGATGATCCGCTAATGCTTGTCCTTTAACCGCCTTCTGAGTCACATAGACAATGTCGAATTCACTCAACAATATCTGCCATTTTGCCAGCTTCCCTATAGGCATGGGTTTTTAGAAGATGTACTTCAGAGGATCCATCCTTGATATGAGATATGTGGTATAGGCACAAAAGTAGTGCCTCAGTTTCTGGGCTATCCAGGTCAAAGCACAGTAGGTGCGTTCCAGCAAAGAATACCGTGCTTCGTAGGGTGTGAACTTCTTACTCAGATAGTATATGGCCTGTTTATTCCTTCCCATCTCATCGTGTTGTCCCAAGACACAACCGAAAGCCCCATCTAATACGGAGGGATAGAGTAGCAGTAGTCTACCAGGTTCTGGCGGGACCAGGACTAGCGGTGTGGACAAATATTCTTTGATTATGTCAAAAGCTTTTTGGCAGTCTTCAGTCCAACTGGTTGCGGCATCCTTCTTTAACATTTTGAAAATCGGCTCACAGATCACGGTTGATTGTGCTATGAAGCGGCTGATGTAATTAAGACGTCCTAAGAAGCTTATCACGTATTTCTTGTTCTTTGGAGATGGCAAATCTTGTATAGCCTTGACCTTTGATGGGTCTAGCTCAATTCCTCGGCGGCTGACGATGAATCCTAACAATTTTCTGGCAGGGACCCCAAAGGCACATTTTGCGGAATTTAGTTTCAAATTATATCTCCGAAGCCCATCAAAGAATTTTCTCAAGTCTACTATGTGATCTGTACTCTTCTTGGATTTGATGATGACGTCATCCACATATACCTCTATCTCCTTGTGTATCATGTCATAGAATATAGTTGTCATTGACATCATATAAGTGGCCCCAGCATTCTTCAAACCAAACGGTATCATTTTATAGCAGTACACCCCCCTCCCCACGGTGTAATAAAAGCTGTCTTTTTGGCATTCTCTTCATCCATACAGATCTGATGATATCCTGCGAAGCAATCCACAAAGGATTGGAGTTCATGCTTGGCGCAGTTGTCGATCAGTATGTCTATATTGGGTAACGGGAAATCATGTTTGGGACTTGCTCTGTTTAGGTCCCGATAATCGATGCATACTCTGACTTTCCCATCCTTCTTCGGAACTGGCACTATGTTAGCCAACCAAGTTGGATATTCAACCACTCTGAGAACCTTAGCTTTGATCTGCTTGGCAACTTCTTCTTTGATTTTCAAACTCATATCTGGCTTGAACTTTCTGGGCTTCTGCTTTACTGGAAGACACATTGGATTGGTAGGTAGCTTATGAGCCACTATAGATGTGCTCAAACCAGTCATATCATCATAAGAGCATGTGAAAATATCCTTATATTCTTTCAGAAAACAGGTGTATTCTTCTTTTTCTGATGGTGACAAGTGAATGCTTATGCGAGTTTCTTTGACTGTTTCGGAATCTCCCAAATTAACTATCTTGGTTTCGTCCAGATTGGACTTAGGCTTATTTTCAAAATTTTCTACTTCTTTGACAATCTCTTCGGGTATCATATCTTCTTCTTCTATTTCCTCTGAGTCACTATCCTTATGTTGCGTTGTCTCATTACATGTCACAGTCGTAGGTTCATTAGGATAAGTAATAATAATATTGTAGAAAAGTGTAAAGGATAATAATAAATAATAAAATAGCAAATCATTGATAAATATCAAAATATCAAACAAAAGTGATTTTAATGATTCAAACAATTATTTCAAAGCAAAATAACAAAATACTGAAAACTATCTTAAAATGCTCATAAAAAATGCTTTCAAGGTAAGTGATTCTAGAAGCTAGGCTACCCCGGAACTCAGCGGGCCCTTGATGGTGTGGCAGTCCAGTTCCTGAGAACAGCTCCCTTCTCCACCGTTTGAATGACGAGGCCTTCCTCCTCCTCCTCCTCAACTACTATGCTGCAGTCCATATCTTCATCTTCCAAGAACAGATTCTTTAAACCAACTAGAATTTCATCTTCTTTAGATCCTCACATCTTATCGGCCTGATGGAAGGATTGGCTCAAATGTGGTATCAGTTGCTCCAGAGGGTAATAAGGCCCACGTCATGGTGGCGACCAATTCTGATACTCATGCCAAGTGTACTGATATCCCATTCCAAAGGTCATGCCGTGACGTTTTAGCTTTATTGGTTTGACGATACCCTGGAGATTCTTACTAAGCCCTTTACCAGGTTCATATCCTGCCCATGCCAATATGCTCTCTATTTTGCTACTCCACCATTTATCCTTCTCGATTGCGTTAACATGCTCAATGCGATGGTAAGTCTCTCCACCCAACTTCCTTCTATTCTCCACAACCGGAACAGTATGATTGGTGTAAATAGGGTTACTCTCGTCTCCATGAATGATCACTTCTTGATGATTTCATTCAAACTTTACAGCCTGATGCAGAGTGGAGGCCACAGCCCCAGCAGCGTGTATCCAAGGTCATCCCAACAACAGATTGTATGAGGTAGATATGTCGAGCACTTGAAATTCAACATCAAACCAAGTTCGGCCCATTTGCAAACAAAGTTTGGTTTCTCCGATTGTGGCCCTTTGAGACCCATCGAATGCTTTCATGTTCATAGTTCCTACTCGTATTTGATGCAAACCTTTACCCAATCTCTTTAAAGTAGTCAACGGACAGATGTTGAGACTTTAACCCCCATCTATCAAGACCCTGGCAATGAATTTGTCTTCGCACTGCACTGTGATATGCTGTGCCCTTTATCACTCAACCCTTTCGGCGGCAGTTCATCTTCGTGGAAAGTGATCTTATGGCTTTCCAATACTTGTCCTACCATATTGGCCATCTCTCCACTGGTAATGTTGTTGGGTACATAAACCTCATTCAACACTTTCATCAACGCGTTCCTATGTGCCTCAGAATTCTGTAGTAGTGATAGAATGGATATCTGAGTAGGGGTTTTGTTCAAATGATCAACCACAGAATACTCCCTTGATTGCACATTTCTCCAAAGATCATCCGGGCCGGTTTTAGTGATAGGCTGCCTGGAAGCGGCATCTTTACTTGTTCCCCCCAAATTCTTGGGTGTGTAAACCTTACCAGTTCTGGTCATACCTTGTGCTGCACCAGTTTCTTCCATTTTTCCCTTTCCTTTCCTTCTCGCTTCTACAGTATAGTCCCAGGGCACAGCATTGGAATTAAAGGATGGTGTGGGTGCTACCGTTACGGTGAATAATATGGTCACTTCTACTTTGAACGGAGTTGGCGTGGCTGAGGGCGTTGTTACTTCAACCTCGAAAGGAGTCGGTGCGGCTACCTCAACTTCAATTGGTGATTGTATTTGTACCACAATAGGTGTGAGAGTGACTGGAGGCATTTTGGGATCATCCCCTTCTCGAATGAGCCCAATTGACCTTCCGGATTCCATTCTTCATCAGTTTCTATCACATTTACCCCCTCGCCCCTATGATCCGGGAGGGGATTGTTGTGGACATTAGGTGCAGCCTCATTTGCCTTTATAACCTTGGTGTCAATCAGTGTCTGGATCTTGTCCTTCAGAGTGCGACATTCATCAATAGTGTGACCATTTATGCCCAAATGGTAGGCACATGTCTTATTTGGATTGACCCACTGAGAGGAATTTTCCATGGCAACAGTGGGAATGGGAGTGACATAACCGGCAACTTTCAGTCTCTCATACAACTGGTCGATGGGCTCAGCAATAGGAATGTATTGTCTGGGCGGTCTACGGTCAAAATTTTGTCTTTGTTTTTGGTAATTTTGGCAGGCTGGTGGTGAGTGGTAATATGTTGGCTGAGTGTTGTAAGTGTGGTAGGCGGTAGCGGGTTGTTGATATCTAGGAGGTGAAGGCTAATATGTGGGTGGAGGTGTTTGGTATGTGAGAGGAGACTTCGGACCTTGGGCTACCATCACAGCCCCTACATCCTTCATTTTAGATATACCCCTGACTGCAAGGCTTTGTTCGTAGCCTCAAAATTTGTTACCATACCGCTTTTAACTCCCTCTTCTATTCTTTCTCCCAATTTGATAATGTCGGAAAATTTATGGTTTTCAATAACCATCAACCTCTCATAATATTGCGG
This sequence comes from Nicotiana tabacum, assembly GCF_000715075.1. Classification (NCBI taxonomy): domain Eukaryota; kingdom Viridiplantae; phylum Streptophyta; class Magnoliopsida; order Solanales; family Solanaceae; genus Nicotiana; species Nicotiana tabacum. The sequence continues at coordinate 86,446,440 of NC_134102.1, forward strand.
ATCCTAGGCCCGGACAAAGAATTTGTTCATTTGTTCTTCTTCTAATGCTGGCCTTACTTTTGCAGCCTCTGATCTCCACTGAGTAGCATACTCGCGGAAAGTTTCTGTCGGCTTCTACTTAAGATTCTGGATATAGAAGACGTCTGGTGCATTCTCTGTGTTGAATCTGAACCGATCTATAAAATCTGACGCCATGCTTACCCAATTAATCCACTTCTTTGGATTTTGATTGATGTACAAGGATAAGGCGTCTCCAGTGAGGCTCTTCATGAACAACTTCATGCGGATTCTTTCATATTTACCAACCCCTACGAGCTTGTCTTAATACGTCCTTTGATGTACCTTTGGATCACCTGTCCTGTCGAACATTTCGAACATAGGAGGTTTGTAACCCTCTGGCAGTTCTACGTCCGATTGAATACATAAATCCTCATAGTTAAAACCTTCGATGCCTTTACCACCTTCAACACCTTGGACTCGACTTGTAAGCTTCTTAAGTTCTTCCGCCATGTTCTTGATGAGCAGGTCCTTCTCGGCGGCTTCAGATGTATACGGGGTTTGTTGTGAAGTGTAGGGTAAGGTTTCCACGTATATGGGGTTACTTTGGTGGACTCTAGGGATTTGGTTGTAGTGGTGATCATTGGTTGAGTTTTAGGGATTAGGAGTAGGTTGTGGTGCATTTTGAGGAGTGTTGTAGGTGGTAATTTGTGGATATTGGGTCGGATGATGATGATGTTGTGGAGGAGTTGGTACTGGTGAAGGATTATGATTTTGGGGAGGCGTGGCGTATTGATGAGGTGCAGGAGGATTTTGTGGGTTCTTTGTTTGTGTGTTTTGAGGAGGTGTTGGGTTTTGGGCATTTTTTGGTTGATGTCGGGAACATTCATGGTAAGTCATTCTGCGCCGGAGTACTTCGACCATCTGAAGTTTTGACATTCCCGGCGTGCGCAGTGTTGTCTTTCCTGATACCACTCATATCGTCCATCTTAGCTTTTCCTTTGTTCTTGCGATCACTTGGAGGAGGTAATGGACCTCTAGATCTGGTATGATATGCTGATGATAGCAGTATGCACGAACCAACCTTAGGGGATGGGAATAAACAAAGAAAAAAGGAAAAACAAAAGGTAAACAAGTCAGTAAGGAGTATTAAAAGGATATTTACGATATTTAAACACGTATTGCGGAATTATAAATTCACATCCTAATTTGGGGACCTCATCGTGCCCGAGGTAGGCCTAGCGACATATAGCTTTGGAGAAATCTCAATGCCGATAACTACGTCATTTCACTAATATGATAAATAGACCAAATCTCTACTAAAACAACAATAATTATAAAGAGTAACTAGTGGCAATTGCCTTATTACAATCAAATTCTAAAACGAATCTAGAAAACATCATTCCTAATCTACTCGGTCCCAGAGGGACCTTCTCCAAGCTTGGCCTTCTTAGCCCCGTCAATCAGATTCCCTAGGTCGCGCATGTCCAACATCAGATACGCCCCTGCTAGATGTCCTCCTTTATTGCCCTCTGCGTTCTGACAATCCGAGACCCTTTTCCTCATCCTTCCCTCAAGTTCCATCAAACCCTGCTCCAAATACTCCAACCTTTCTGTTGATTTAGTAGCGATTCCCCTCCATTCATTGATTGCTTCCATGTCCACTTTATGTTGTTCCAAATGCCTGGCCCCAAATTCAAAGACCCTTTTGCGCAACCGCCTGTATTTGACTTGTGCTTCAGCAGCGTCGTCTATGACACTATTTCTCAAATCGACCCCTGGCTTGACCTCTCCTGCTATGTCATCGACCAACCATGACGGGTAGAACTACACATGGTTGGCATGATACCTGTCTGGCTCGATGGTATCTTTCTCCACAATAATCTTTTGATGCCACATGTGTTGTGCCTCGAACTTGAATGCAATGGCATTCCCTTGGAAGTCTGCTTTGTAATGAACCATTTTGGAAACTCGTGGTATAACCTATTTTCTCCCAGCTTGCCTCATGACTCTGATAGGAGCATAAGAAATGTACCCAGCTGAGGAACATCTCTCGACCTGATGATGATTTCACTGATAGGGAACCACTCAAACATCCAATGTACCTTGTCATCAGTCAAATTGCTAAAGAAATGTACCCAGCTCACAACATTTCCCGGTTGTGCAAACCTGTCTGGGATAAAAGTCATTCTCTTCGGATGGTGATAAGCTATGTGGTCATTCCATGGTCGTCGCGGAAATTCTTGACTGTATTGTCCTCTCTGAAGGTGTTCCAATAACCATATTTGCAGCAACAACTTGCAACCCTCGAAATGCCTATTTTCCTTTTTACAACGGTCTAAGTCTCGGTACATCTCAGCCATGATCATTGAGACAACAGTGTAAGTTTGCCAATTCCTTCCATTAGGGTCTTAGTGACCAAAGCTAGGCGAGTGTGGATCCTTTCTCCTTGTATCGGGAATATCAGCATCCCCAAAAAACAAACAATGAATACAAAAACCCGGTGGTGAGTCCAACCCAAAGAAGTGATGGCAAATTCATCATGGTAAAGACGATATGACTCTTTGTGACCATAACGCTCGTAAAGGAAGTCGAATGGTATGTAAGATTTCTTCAGATAGACTAACTCATCATTTTTCCTGAAACCCATCATTTTTAGGAAACCTCGAGAAGTACGGTTTTCTGGTACCAACAAGCAAAGGTTATCCCATGGGAGCCCAGCGAAGCCTCCTATTTCTTCTGGAAGTGGAGTCATTTCTATATCACCAAAACGGAAGACGACCCTCTTCTCATCCCAGACCATGGTGGCAGCCTCAATTAACACATTGTTCGGCTGAATATCTAACAAAGAAGGTAAATCCCGAGAACTCTTTTCACATAGTTTTTGTCACTTGGCGAGAGATTTTCCCACCAATCTAGCAACAAAGGTGGGATACTTCGAACCATGCCGAACCTGGGGACTTCGTGCCTCATTTATGTAAAAAAAAAATAAAGTTAGCCTTTTTCCCCTCCGGATTCGACTATTTACACATTAATGATTAGCATATCGGCACGTTTTCTCCAAATAATGCACATATCATGATTGTACCCATTGGGATTTAAGGAAATCCCGACGGACTTTGGACAAGGCTTGCCTTAGAGAGTTATTATGCGGGCAGCGTTCTAACCCATACTAGGTTTAGACATGATGCATTCATAGTTAATATTAGAGTAGGGTTTCTAGAAGAGTCTAGACTGGTACCCTCAAGTGGACAACTTGAGAGGGGAAGGCACTGAACCGTCGATTACACAGCTGATCGACTAGTTTTACCGCAAATAAGCCTTTCCAAATTTAAAAGGGTAATTTAGGAAGAGCGCGTATACTCATCAAGCGCCGCTATGGTATTAATTATGCATGAGTGGAATATGATGTGGAGCATACAGTTATGTAAATATAAAACAATATGTTGTCAAGTATTTTGCATGATGAAGGCGATAAATGCAGTATTAAATGAAACATAAAGACATAAAAAAGAAAGAAAAACAAGGAAGAAGTTAGTTCGCGCAATATGAAAGAATTGTAATAAAGCAAGCAAGGGGGTAGGGGTAGGGAGAGACATGATGTAGCAAATTTAAAAATGATTCGGATAAAATGAGCATCACTAGAAAATAAAGGAAAACGCACATTGTAACCAAATTAAGCAAAAATTTGCATATTAATACAAATTCAAAATAGAGGGAAATAGGGGAAATGGGGTGCATGTAGCCATAAAAAGGGAAAATGGAAGCGGGATGTTCATGTAATGACAAAGAACAAGGAAACACATTCATCAAAGAAGACTAATTCATATAGACCAAGTTCGCTATGGTAAGAGCCTAAAAATATCCCCTGCAGAGTCGCCATGCTGTCACGCCCCTCTTTCTCGCGAAATCGGGTTTCAACACGTGACAACTCTTTTAAAGGAAGGTGTTAAAAGAGAGAATCGCCACCTAACGGGTTTGAGATGTGTTAGGGCACCTATTTGCAAATAACTCTGGTTTAACTAGTTTGTGTCACCAAAGATCGGGTAAGGGCTCAAATTACCTCGAAGAGAAGGTGTTAGGCACTCTTCGAGGTCCACAACTACGGGTCCCGGCCGAACTTGAATTATATGAATTAGTCAAATAGTCAGAGAGAAAAACAAGAAGTTTGAAAAAAAATCATTATTAGAAAGTCCTTGAGTAAACACTGATAAATGATTTAAAGACAAGATGGGGGGTCCTAAGTTTTTTAGCCTAAAGGATCACCCCGTGCAACATAAATAATACTTCGTAACTCCCTCGAGGTGGGGTGTTACTTGTTTTATTCAGCGGGCAAAAACTATCATCTCCTGCTACCCGATTACTATCTTTAAGTATTTACCTAAAGCGCACTAGTTGATTCTAAACCGTGCCTTATGCGTGCACTACCCGCCCCATGCGTATGGCCCAGGAGGCATTTGGACCTCTATTTTGGATGGTTTCTAGACTTAGCTTGGGCTGCTCAGAAATGATAAAACTAGGCTACATTCAAAACAAGTTGGACTTCATGTAAAAGCAATTAAGGGCTTAAGTTAGCCTCCACACTTAGACAATAAATGCACGCGAACACATTTTCACATTAAACGTTAGACAATTTCAGGATTGAGGCAAATTAAAGCCATTAGGCCCTATAGACATGGTTTCTATGTGACTTTGGGATTCAATCGTGCAGGCAGTTTCAGATGCAAGGCGGCACTTTACACTTATAGACAACTATACCGTTTAGGGGAATTTGGTATTGCATGCTGATTATTGAAATTACAGATTATAAGTGATTAAATCCATAGACATGATCTCTAGGTGATTTACGCAGTAGTTGGCAGTGATAACTATTGGAAATACTTAGAATTACCCAGTTTGATCCTATAGGCATGCTTTCTAATAGTGGCATAGATAAGCAATGAAACAGTGTTTGAAAGTTCAGCATTAACACTTTAAAGCGAGTGGTAATACCCTATAGGCAGGATTTCTAGCGTTTAGCGATTGAGCAGTATAATAACAACAACACATTAACCAATTAAAATCTTATAGGCATGATTTCTTGATGAAGATCAGTAGAACATAAGCTAATGGTATCTAATGAATATGCTGCAGTTATGCAAATTGAAAGAATGGTCATTGACATTTTATTTCCTATAGGCATGATATCTAACAAAACACATAGAAGCAGAACATGTTGAACTAATTAAACACGCAGGTCCTATAGGCAGGTTTTCTAATAAACACATAGGAGCAGAACATGTTAAACGAATTAAACACCTATAGGCAGGATTTCTACCCTTTTCGTGCAAACATTAGAATAGACCCATTTTTCTAATTTTACTAACACCCCAATTGTTATTACAGAATTATTACATGTCTAATGAATGAAATAAATTACAGAGTTACAAAATAACTATAGTGGGCCTAAGACAGGCCCAAAGTATACCCAGCCCAGCCAGGCCTTCAATTTCATATCCATACATGTTTCACCACAGACCAAAAGTCACATCGATCAAACCCAGAAAATAATTTACACAAGATAGCCACAACCCAGTAACCATGGTTGATCAAAAGTTCTAGAAAACAGTCGTTTACACAAGCCAGTTAACTTATTCAGTAGGTAGAAAGGGGGAAGATTTGAGCAATTAGGACAAAGTGGCTAAAGAATCTTAGACCCTAGTGTGTCAGAGTTCACAAAGGTCTCAAAATAGACCCCGAACAGTGCTCACACCAGGGAGGTTGATAGAGAAGATTTAGGGGGGGGGGAGGGGGGGACTTGGCTTTCAGCCGGCCGAGAATTAGAGACTCATAATAGGGAACAACCAATGAAAGTAGTAATAAAGTAATAGGTTTGGAAAAGCATTTGCAAACACTACAAAATGATTACATAATAAACATGAACTCAAGAAGCAAGCTAACACATTGGGGCAGGCTGACATATTAATAAGAACAAGGAGCCTAAAACTTATGGGATTACCAAGTTAACAGGCAAGGAGCATTAGGCTAGTAAAATAATAATTGTCACTAATGCAACCAGTTTAAAACTTAAAGGATCAGATTATACTAAACTCGGGGATTCAATAGTATAATACAAACAGAATCAGAGATCATAGAGGGCATCAGTCAAGAAAGACTAGTTCAAAGGACAACAGATTTTTAGAGGTACAGAATTGGATAGGGCTAGAACACATTGAGTGACAAACATAGTCATAGGAGCACACTACACACTTAGAGTAAGGGTATTAAACAGGTTAGGGTATACTAATATAATCAGTTAATCATTAGAAATTCAGAATCAGGCAAGGAACATGGATTGGGCCATATAATCAAGGCAAAACACTCAAATTGTCAATAACATTAAGCTAAACATGCTTCGAATTGTCCAGATTGCCTAAGTCCGGTACAAATACATTATTAAGGCTAGCAATTATAGGCAGAATCACAAATGAAGAGAGTCAAGAGAATACATTAAGTCATGCAGTTTCAGAGAACATGCTAACATAATGGAATAAACATTGTGAAGTTTTAGAAACTAACTAGTTATTGTTCAATAAACAAGAAAAAAACAGCAATCAGGACCCAAGTCTCAAATGTGTCAAGTTCCCGAGGGTTTCAAGAACCTAGGGCAGTGCTCACACCCAAGAGAGGTCGGAAAAGTAGCAAATCCGGTGGCCTTGGCTTTCGGCCGGCCAGGAACCAAAAGAGAACAAGAAGATAAATGAACACAGAATAAAGCCTTAGTTTTTAGTGGAAAATTTAGTGATTCCCCTCTCTTTGAAGGGAATTGGGGGAGGGGTTTATATAATAGAAGAAATTGAACAAACAAACAAGGAAATATAATCAATCAGACATAAAATAAGGAAAGAAGAGCATGCAGAATCAATTTAGGAGAAAATCAGGAAAACCCTAGTTTTTAGAGAAAGTAAATATCAACGGAATATACACAAAAAATAGCAGCATAGGACGAATATAGACATAAATAATACTCAAAATCAGAGATTTGAACCAATTTTGGTTCGATTATGTAAACCCTAGTTTTAGGGTAAGTAAGAATCAACAGAATATAAACAAATATTTGGACTCACGGTAGCATAGGATGAACATAGACAGAATAACACTCAAAAACCAGGGATTTGAACTGATTTTGGTTCGATTTTGATGAGATATGCTTGCCATGTTTAGGCAAGCACTATATGAGAGTAGCCAGTACCAGAAGGGGGTGAGTATGGTAAGTAATAGCCATAGAATCCCATAATAGGTGGGATTAGGAGAAGTTTAGGGGGCGGCGGCTAGGGTTCTTAGGAGGGAGAATGGAGGTGAGGATATGAGGGTGGCAGGCGGTGAGAAATGGGGATTAGGGTTGGGTGTTTGGGGTAATTAAAAGAGAGGGTGTGATATGGGTCGTTGATCTCAGAGATCAACGACCACGATTAAAAGGGGGTTGGGTCGGGTTTTTTTAGCTGAGTTGCGATCGGTTCTGGGTTAATGGTGTTATTGGTTTTGGGCTGGGTTTATTGGACTAGTGTATTAGGTGTTTTGGTCCATTATTTGGTCCAAAAATAGGTTTAAAAGTGGGGCTAGTTTTTAAATACCCAACATTTTAGCAAAAATAATTTATAAAAGTAATTAATGAATAAAAAAATATTATTTGTGCACTAAAAATGATTAAAAATAATTACTTAATATTATAAAAATATAAAGAGTTATTGTTTGCATAAATAATGTAATTATACATGAATATTTGCAAAAATATGCAATTAGCCTAAAAATGCAAATGTATTTATAAAAAATCCAGTAAGATATTTAAAAATATACATGTTGGTGTAAATAATAAGTTTGGATGATTAAATCATCATAAAAATAATTTGAAGAATAATTATTGGATATTTATACAATAAAATGCATAAAGAAATTAATTTAAACCCTTTAAAAATTATGAAAAGTTATGAAACAATGCTTGTATAGGTTTATAAACTAAATGATAATGCAAATATACTATTTTGAAAGTATATATAGTTTTTAAAAATATGAGAAAAAAATTGGTTATCAACAGTCGCCACCTCCTGAACAACCATGTGTTGCTCTTCTGCCATGTTCACAGGAAATTGAACAAGTGCGTGAAGATTATTTGTGTCCCTTGCTTCCCTCAACCTCCTATGAAATGTTCTCTCAGGTTCGAGGTTAAAGCCTTGAAGTCTGTCCTGGCTCTGACCCTTCGCAGTCAATCAAGGTTCCTAAGAGCAGAGCAACAATCAAGTAACGTTAGACTTGACGAAATAAACAATTAAAGAAAAATCTAGAAAGTAGTCACTATTTAAGTCCCCGGCAACGGCGCCAAAAACTTGTTGCTCCCAAACACACATGCAAGTATACGTGGTCGTACAAGTAATCAAATGATAAGTCGAGTGTCGAACCCACAGAGACTTGTATTAACTACCCACTAAATTCACCAAGATTGTTATTCAGTCGAGCCAATCCGAGTTCAAAAGTGTGATTATACTAAACAATAATTCTAACTAGTAACTAAATTATTAAGCAGCAAAATGATTATCATGTATTCAGTAGAGACAAATATTCCAGGGTTGTGATCGATTCACCAATCCTATTGTGTTCTAGTTAACTCTGCCTTTCATACAATTCACTCATGGTTGGTAATTAATCGAATAATTTCTCTCGTAGCCTTCTTCCGAATACTACTCGCCTATTCAAAATAGATTAACGCCTATTTTCCTATGAAATCAATCTATTAAGAACGCATTAAAATTACGATATGTAATTAAGCACGGTAACTAGGTATATTCCTATCCTAACCACAAATTCCCCCCCTCCCCCCCCCCCTTTCCCCTCCTCAAGAGTTAAGATCGTGCTCTCTTCAATTATTCTCTAATCTAAACATGGCTTTCCCAAGCATAGCATAGATAGTGAATAGAACCTAACTGCTGGCCAGACAATTAAGCAATTAATCACAGAATTGAAGAAATAGCCATATATTAGTGAATTGAAATCAAGGTTAAGTTAACGTAAAACAACAATATTCATGGCTAAATCATACCCTAGAACTATGGGTTTTAGCCACTCATGATATTATCAAACAAATTCATAAGTGTTGGATAATTGAAAATACTAAGAGAAAAGATGAAGAAAACTGAGATCTCTTCGCTCCCGAATGTTTCTCGTGTGTATTCCCTCTTCAAAGTGGCGTCCCCCCTCTAAACATAAGCTTAGTCTTACTTTTATACATGTTGGGTAGGTCTAGGGCCGAAATAACCTTGTCCCGGGCAAAGTTGGATAAACTTTCGTCGCCAGCGTCCAGCCCAGCGCCCCACGCTGGCCCTGGCGCTAGGCTTCTTGATCATTCTGCCTCTGGCGCCACAGGTGGCGCTCCACGCTGCCTGTGGCGCTGTAAATTCAACTTTCTTTTTTCGTCCATTTTGGACACCACGAATTAATATAAATCAACACATTTTACATCTGAAATCCACGAAACACGAGTAAAATATGAGGCAATATACATACAAATATATATATATTCCAAATATATTTCTTCAAGAGATTCATATTCGCCACCCCTGTTACTTTGTAGAGCCAACAACAGGAACTGTTATTTGTGTTATGATGCAGTCAGAATTAATAAACGGTGAAGTTTTTAATCTTCAAACCAATCTCACACAACTAGAATAAATAAATGGTGAAGTTTTTAATCTTCAAACCGAATAATATCTGACACAATCAGACTTAACAAACGGTAAAATTTTTAATCTTCAAACCGAATAATATCTGACACAATCAAACTTAACAAACAGTGAAGTTTTTAATCTTCAAACTGAATAATAAATGGGAGTAGAAATCACTAAGATTCTAATCTCCAAAACGAATAAAAAGTCACTTAGACTTTAATCTCCGTCAAATGAGTAAAAAGTTACAAAGACTTTAATCTCAGATAACAACAACAACAATCCAGTATTATCCCACTAGTGGGGTCTGGGGAGGGTAGTGTGTACGCAGACCTTACCCCTATCCTAGAATAGAGAGGTTGTTTCCGATAAACCCTTGGCTCCCTCCCTCCAAGAACTCCCCACTTTACTCTTGGGGTGACTCGAACTCACAACCTCTTGGTTGGAAGTGGAGGGTGCTCATTACTAGAGCAACCCACTCTTGTCTAAGACTTTAATCTCAGAACGAGTAGAAAATCACGTCGATTTTAATCTCAAATCAGGAATAGAAAATCAAGAAAATTTTAGTCTCCATAAGGGCAGTACAAAATCTTGATGATTTTAACTTTTCTTTTAAATGGCTTTCCAACTAAACCATTTCATGATTTCAAGAATACTTTCAAGTATTTAGTGTAAGCCTAGTTTATGTCTTACTTCCTTGAAGATACCATGCATGCTACCAAATTGTATACATATACTAATAGTTTTTCATTTGGTCAAAGAAATAACAAAATTTACCGTAAATACATGTTGTACATGTTGTTCCTGCTCATGCATATATTATAAATAAAATTTCATAAATCACATAGGGGAAATCATTTAATTAAAAAAAAATAGAGTCAAGAAAGTATAACTCGAAGTTTGTTGCCACTTCCTTGCTGGTTATATCGTATGAAGTCAATCCCACCAAGACTTCAATTTAAGCACCGTGAGATTGTTGGCTTTCGGCAATAAATAAATTTCGATCGTGCTTCCTTAGCAATCTTCACACTTTGGTCGCATTTAAGGAACGCCCCTTTATATTTGTGAAAACCACTGTCACGATTTTTTCAAGTCACTGGATTAATTATATTTTAATTAACCAGCAGTTCAAAATTCAATGCCAATATCGTTAAATACACGAGATAGCTTGAACATTATTTTTTTCTCTCCTAATTAACTGGTATTGTCGCAGTAGTAAAACAATATCTTAATTGTCGAACCAGATTAATCAAGTCGTCATGCCGTTTCGTATCCCATAGATTTTTGAAAAACGAAAGAAACATCGCGATCTCCATGGCGATTTTCTCTCCCAGATTCATTATTTTACATCGCAATCTCCATGGCCATTATTTTACGACGCCTCCAAAATTCACAGACTATACGTAGTTTCAGTAAAAATTTTGGATACAAATTCCACCCCACCTTTCATAGTCATAAGCGATTGAAACTAAACTTCTCTCCACTGCTATCGCAACTAGCAGCGCCTCCCTCGATGATTGCTTGAAGTTACGGGGATTGCTTGAATTTACAATAACTTTGCAGATTTGTTGCCAAATAAATTTCAATGAGAAATAATAGATGGTTTTAAACATCAAAGATGTAATGAACCGGCCGGTCGTTTTGAATATTTTAGTCCCGATCCCCTCTTTATTGCATCCTCTATGTTATATTGTTATTATGTGACTTGCCGGGGGTGTTTGATTTTGGTTTCGGGCGAGTTTCGGAGTGGAATGGGACATATAGTCCATAAGTTGGAGCTTTAAGTTGAAAGTTGACCGTAGTTTGACTTTTGTGTAGACGACTCCGGAATAAAGTTTTGATGGTTCAAATAGCTCTGTATGGTGATTTTAGATTTAGGAGTGTGTCCGCATGTTGATTTGGAAGTCCGCAGGTCGTTTCGGCGTGAATTGGCGAAAGTTAGAAAGTTAAAGGTTTGGAAGGTTGGAAAGTTTGACCGGGAGTTGACTTTGTTGATATCGGGGTCGGATCCCGATTTCGGAAGTTGGAATAGGTCCGTCATATCATTTATGACTTGTGTGCAAAATTTAAATTCAATCGGAGTTGGTTTGGTGTGAATCTGCATTAGTTTTGAAATTCAGAAGTTCATAGTTTCATAGGCTTGAATTGGGTTGCGATTCATAGAATCGATGTTGTTTGATGTAATTTTTGGTCTCGAGTAGGTCCGTTATGTGTTTTGGCACTTGTTGGTATATTCGGACAGCATCATGTAGGCCCCAGGTGTGATTCGGATTGAATCTAGAACAAAATTGGACTTAGTCTCATTGCTGAAGTTTCCAGTCTTCTGGTGTCATCGCACCTGTAGAGGGATTGGCCGCAGCTGCGGACTCGCAAATGCGAGTGGTGAAGCGCAGGAGCGAAATGAGGCAGCCACGTCTCGGCTCGCAGGTGTGAACACCTGGGCGCAGGTGCGCCGCTGTAGGAGCGGACACTGCCTTCGCAGAAGCGGAATTTGGGGAGCAGTCTTGGGCGTGACCGCAGATGCAGTCGTTTTTTTGCAAAAGCGGGCTCGCATGTGCGAACTATTGTCCGCATAAGCGGAACCTAGGAAGTTAAGTCGGAACCGCACCTGCGATGGATTTTCCGCAGGTGCGAACCTAGGCCCGCAGAAGGGAGGATTGTTAGGCAGAAAGGGGGTCTTCGAGGGTTTGAGTTTCATAATCTATTTTTGAACCTAGAGAGCTCGGTTTGTAGCGATTTTTCAAGAGATTTGCATGGAAGTCATTTGGGGTAAGAAATCCTAACTCGATTTTGGTTAAATTACATGAATCTATTGTTAATTTCATCATTTAATTAGTGATTTGAGTTGGAAATTTGAGGAAAAATTGTGAAAACTTCTTAAGCTAAAATTTGGAGACTTTAAATGCGATTTGAGGTCGGATTTGAGTAATCCTTGTATGGTTGGACTCGTTATCGAATGGGTGTTTGGATTTTATAATTTTGGTCTGCTTCCAAGATGAACTTTTTGAGTTGACTTTTTTATTTCTTTGCAAAGATCGTAACTTTATTGTTTGAAATATTTTCCTATAGTTTATATTTATGGTATAAAGTTCTTTTGGCTGGATTCGAGCCGTTCGGAGTTGGATAATCAAGGGAAAGGCCTACTAGTGGATTGAGTTAGCATGTTTTGAAGTAAGTGTCTTTCCTAACTTTGTGTGGGGGAATTACCCCTTAGGATTGGTGTTGTTATGTGATAAATGTGATATGTGAAAGCCATGTACGCAAGGTGACGAGTGTCTACACGGGCTACATGTAAAAATTTACCGATTTTAGCTATGTAGATTCCTTTCATGCCTTAATTGAGTTATCTTAACATGTTATATTCATCATCATTAGTTTATTTTTACATGCTCTACTTGTCTTATCTCTTACTTGTTAATTGCTCTACATGTTTAGTTAAAGTTCTTATTTCCTTTATTCTATACTCATTATGTAACCATTGAATTCTTTACTTGAAGTTGTTATTCTTGGAATATCTTGTTGTTGAAAGTGGCATTGAGTTATAAAGGTCGTGATTCACATTGAGACAAAGTGTTAAGTTGTGAAATACTATTCTTGTTGAGTTATTCACTTCCGGTTGTCCTTATTGTTACTCTTGTGCATATTATGATTTAGCCACGGGTTACTTGTTGTGAAATTACTATTGTTGTTGGTTTCTTGGCAAGTTGTGATATTGGGCACTTGAGGTGTAATTTGTGATACACTGTGATATTGATACGCATGCGGTCGTATAACGTTTTGGAGTTAAAACGCATGCGGTGAGATAAGGTGGGCTTGATACGCGTGTTGCTAGTAGGGAAACTACTTGAAGCCACGCGGTGTGATAAGATGGGCTAAAATGCGGGAAGTTATTTTGGGAAAATGATTTTCAAAACTAAATGCACGGCTCCTGCGGCGATATAAGAAAAGATTGTGGATTATTTTGTGATTTGAGACTACGAGGCGGTACCTCAGTAGTGACTCTTGTTGGTACTTCTCTATTACTTCACTTGTGTTTGGTTGTTTTGTTTCCCTGACTTAACATTTCTTGTTTTCTTCCGTGATGCATTATTTGCCTTGATTCTGTGTAGTTAATTTGGCATATTCCTTACTTGCTTCATTTCCATTGTTATTATTATTTTATCGTTAAATTATTCGTTCAGTCTCTTATTTATTCCAGTAGGGCCTTGACTTGACCTCGTCACTACTCTACCGAGGTGAGGCTTGGCACTTACTGGGTACCGTTGTGGTGTACTCATGCTATGCTTCTGCACATCTTTTGTGCAGATCCATGTACTTCCTACTAGTCCAGGCATCAGTGAGTTGAGTTCGTACTTGGAGACTTCAAGGTACACCTGTCGGCGTTCGCAGGCCTCAGAGTCACCCTCTATCAACTTCTATATCTTTCTTCTTCTATTAGATACAATTGTATAGGAATGATTATGATACCGTTGTAGAGCTTGTGACTCGATATCACCAGTTTTTGGGAAAATTGTATGTGTTGAGTTGTGGAGTTTTCTTTCTCAAAATTGTTGAGTATTTCAGAGTTTACTTATTATTTCAGTTATTTCCGCATGTTTGTCACGCTTACCTAGTCTTAGAGAATAGGTGCCATCACGACATCCTATAGAGGGATATTGAGGCCGTGACAAATTGGTATCAGAGCTCTAGGTTCATAAGTGTTATGAGTCACAAGCAAGTTTAGTAGAGTCTCGCAAATCAGTACGAATACGTCACTACTTATCTTTAGGAGGCTATGGAACTGTTAGGAAAAGCTTCACTTCTTTGATTCCTTATCATGCAAATTTGTTGACTTCGAAATTCTAAATCTCTGTATTTCTATTCTCTCACAAATTGTGAGGACACGCACAGCTGGATCTGACGATCAGAATCCCGCGGCCCCTGCTAGAGCCGCGAGAGGCCGGGGCTGGGGCAGAGGCCGAGGATGGGCACGTGGTGCAGCCAGAGCACCTACCCGAGCTGCTACAGAGGAGCCACCACTAGCTCCAGTTGGAGGGCAGGCACCAGAGACTCCTGTTACTACCCTTGCACTTCAGGATACTCTCGCCCATGTTTTTAGCATGTTTGGCACTCTAGCTCAGGCGGGGTTGATTCCACTTGCTCCTGCCACATCTCAGGCTAGGGGAGGAGCACAGACTCCTGCCTCCCATACACCAGAGCAGCAGGTCTAAGTTGACCAGGTCCTAGAGGTTATACTAGTGCAGCCGGTTGTCGCAGTTCATCCCGAGGTTAGGGAAACAGCTTCTGAGGGGGAGCAGCTCAGGCTCGAGAGGTACAAGAAGTACCACCCTCCTACTTTCAGAGGTTTGGCTTTAGAGGACACACAAGGTTTTCTTGAGGAATGCCACCGTATCCACCATACTATGGGTATTGTGGAGTCCAGTGGGGTTGCTTTCACTACGTTCCAACTTAAGGGAGCAACTTATCAGTGGTGGTGAACATATGAGTTGGGTAGCCCGTCCGAGGCAGTTTCACTCACCTGGGCTCAGTTCTCAGAGATGTTCATAAGGGAGTTTGTTCCCCAGAGTCTTAGGGATGGATGGCATACAGAGTTTGAGCAGTTGCGCCAGGGTGCTATGACTGTATCGAAGTATGCAGTTTGGTTCAGCAAGTTGTCCATACATGCACCTACATTAGTTTCCACTTTCAGAGAGCGAGTTCCTCGATTTATCGAGGGTCTCAACCTTGGTATTAGATTCAGAATGGCTCGAGAGTTGCAGACTAACATCACTTACCAGTAGGCTGTGGAGATCGCTCGGAGATTGGAGGGTATGTGGGCCCGGGAGAGAGAGTAGAGGAAGGCCAAGAGGCCTCGAGATTTTAGCACATATAGTGGTGCCCGTTCCCCAGTTACAGCCCATCATGGTAAAGGCTATGTGAGTCGTCCTGTTCATTCAGCACTTCCAGCAGTATTCCGGCCACTCCCAAGTCTCAGGTTGCCCATTATACACCACCACTGTCTAGTGCACCTCCTGCACGAGGTGTTTTCAGTGGTCAGTACAACTGACTAGGATCGAGAGCTTATTTTGAGTATGGTGACACTTGTCATATGGTGAGGGACTGCCCCAGACTCAGGAGGGTGAACCTCCATAGGCTACTCAGGCCCCACGTATTCCATAGAGTCCTCAGGCTTGTCAGGCCACGGGCACTGCACCAGTTGCCATCCCACCTACACAGCCAGCTAGAGGTGAAGGTCGAGCAGGTAGAGGTCGCCCTAGAGGGGGAGGCTAGGCCAAATGTTACGCTCTTCCTACTAGGACTCAGGAGGTTGCATCCGACTCTATTATCATAAGTATTTTTCCGATTTATCATAGAGATGCATCAATCTTATTTGAACCAGGATCCACTTATTCCTATGTATCATCTTACTTTGCTCTATATTTGGGTATATCCCGTGCTTCTTTGAGTTCTCATGTCTATGTGCCCACGCCTTTGAGATTTCATTATTATTGACCATGTGTATTAGTCGTGTTTAGTTGTTCTTGATAGGTTTGAGACCAGAGCCGACTTATACTTGCTTAGTATGGTAGATTTTGATGTTATCTTAGGTATTGACTGGTTGTCACCCTATCATGATATTCTTGATTGTCACGCCAAGATGGTGATGTTGGCTATGCCAGGTTTGCCGCGGTTGGAGTGGAAGGGTTCTTTGGATTATGTTCCTAGAAGGGTGGTGTCTTTCCTTAAGGCACAGTGGATGGTTAGGAAGGGGTGTGAGGCATATCTAGCCTTTGTGAGAGATGTCAGTATTGATACTCCTACCGTTGAGTAAGTTCCGGAAGTGAGGGATTATCTAGATGTATTTCCGACGGAGATGTCGATTTTGGTATTGATTTGTTGCCGAGCACTCAGCCCATTTCTATTCCACCATATTGTATGGCCCCAGTGGAGCTGCATGAGTTAAAGGAGTAGTTTCAAGAGTTTCTTGATAAGGGCTTCATTCGGCCCAGTGTGTCACCTTGGGGTTCTCTGGCTCTGTTTGTAAAGAAGAAGGATGATTTTATGCGCATGTGTATTGATTATCGATAGTTAAAAAAGGTTACAATGAAGAACATGTATCTATTGCCACGCGTTGATGACTTATGAGATTAGCTACAGGGTGCTAGAGTGCTCTCAAAGATTGATTTGCGGTCAGGCTATCATTAGTTGAAGATTCGGGAGTCGGATATTCTGAAAACTTCCTTCATGACTCGGTATGGTCATTACAAGTTTCTTGTGATGTCATTTGGGCTGACCAACGCCCCAACAACATTCATGCACTTGATAAACATTATATTCTAGCCCTATTTTGACTCATTCATCATTGTGTTTATTGACGACATCTTGGTGTACTCCCGAAGCCGGGAGGATCATGAGCAGCACCTGAGAATCGTGCTGCAGACCTTGAGAGAAAAGAAGTTGTATGCAAAATTTTCAAGGTGTGAATTCTGGCTTGATTCGTTGGCATTTTTGGGTCATGTAGTGTCGAGTGAGGGGATCAAGGTAGATCTGAAAAAGATTGAAGCAGTGCAGAGTTAGCCCAGGTCGTCTTCAGCTACTGAGATCTGGAGTTTTCTTGGTTTGACAGGGTATTACCGTCATTTCGTAGAGGGTTTCTCATCTATTACTACACCTATGACCAGATTGACCCAGAAGGGTTCTCCGTTCAGGTAGACCAAGGAGTGTGAGGAGAGCTTTCAAAAGCTCAAGGCTGCTTTGACTACAACCCCAGTATTGGTGTTGCCTACGGGTTCGGGGTCTTACAGTGTGTACTGTGATGCGTCGCGTGTTGGTCTCAACGCGGTGTTAATGCAAGATGGTAGGGCGATTGCCTATGCGTCTAGGTAGCTGAAGGTGCATGTGAAGAACTATCCTGTCCACAACCTCTAGTTAGCAGCTATTATTCATGCCTTGAAGATTTGGTGGCACTACAACATCGGTTCCAACAGAAGGATCTTAATTTGTGGCAATATAAATTGTTAGAGTTTCTTAAGGACTATGATATCACCATCTTATATCATCTCGAGAAGGCCAATGTGGAGGCCGATTCCTTGAGTCGAAAGGCGAAGAGCTTGGGTAGTTTAGCATATCTACCGGCAACGTAGAGGCCATTAGCATTGGATGTTCATGCCTTGGTCAACCAGTTTGTTAGATTGGATATTTCGGAGCCGAGTCGAGTTTTGGCTTGTGTGGTTTCTCGGTTTTCCCTATATGATCGTATCAGAGAGCATCAGTATGAAGACCCCTATTTGCTTGTTCTCAAGGACACGGTTCAACACCGCTATGCCAAGGACGTCACTATCGGGGATGACAGTGTGTTACGAATGTAGGGCAGGCTATGTGTGCCCAATGAAGATGTGTTGCGTGAGTTGATTCTTCAGAAGGATCACCGTTCGCGGTACTCCATCCATCCGGGTGCCGCTAAGATGTATCAGGACTTGAGGCAACACTATTGGTGGATGAGGATGAATAAATACATAGTGGAGTATGTAGCTCGGTGCCTAAATTTTTAGCATGTGAAGTATGAGCATTAGCGTCCAGGTGTATAGCTTCAAAGGCTAGAGATTCTGGAATGGAAATGTGAGCGGGTTACTATGGATTTTATTGTTGGGCTCCCATGGATTCAGAGGAAGTTCGATGCATTATAGGTGATTGTGGATAGGTTGACCAAGTCAGCTCATTTAATTCCAGTGGTGACTACTTATTCTTCAGAGTAGCTGGCTCAGGTCTATATTCGTGAGATCGTCAGAACTTCATGGCATGCCGATATCCATCGTGTCTGACCGAGATACGCAGTTTATATCACGATTTTGGAGGATCGTACGGCGTGAGTTAGGCACACGGGTTGAGTTGAGTACAACATTTCACCCTCAGACAGACGGAAAATACAAGTGCACTATTCAGATATTGAAGGATATGCTTTGTGCATGTGTGATGGAGTTTGGGGGTTCTAGGGATCCGTTATTGCTGCTTGCGGAGTTTGCCTACAATAATTGCTTCCAGTCGAGCATTCAAATGGCTCCGTATGAGGACTTGTATGGGAGGCGGTGTCGGTCTCCGGTTGGTCGGTTTGAGCCGAATGAGGCTAGGCTATTGGGTATAGACTTGGTTCATGATGCTTTGGAAAAGGTTAAATTGATTCAAGATCGGCTTCACACAACCCAATCTAGACAGAAGAGTTATACAAATTAAAAGGTTCGCTACATTGCATTCATGCTTGGGAGCGGGTCTTGCTCTGGGTTTCGCCCATGAAGGGTATTATGAGGTTCAGGAAGAAGGGCAAAGCTGAGCCCCAGGTATATCACACCTTTTGAGATTCTTGAGAGGATTGGAGAGGTGGCCTACAAGCTTGCACTGCCACCTAGCCTAGTTGCAGTTCATCCAGCATCCCATGTTTCTATGCTCCGGAAGTATCATGGTGATTCGTCTCATGTATTAGACTTCAGCTCAGTCCAGTTGAACAAGGATTTGTCTTAAGTTGAGGAGCCGGTGGGCATTTTGGGCAGGCAGGTCCGAAAGTTGAGGTCGAAGAACATTGCTTCAGTGAAAGTTCAGGTGAGGGATCAACCAGTCGAGGAGGAGACTTGGGAGACCGGGCATAATATGTGTAGCCGTTATCCTCATCTTTTCACAACTTCATGTATATCTCTATACTCATTCAAGGACAAACATTTGTTTTAAGAGAGGGAGGATGTAACGACCTGGTCAGTCATTTTGAGTATTTTAGCCCTAATCCCCTATTTATTGCCTCCTCTATGTTATATTGTAGTTATGTGACTTGCCGGGGATGTTTGGTTTTGGTTTCGTGTGAGTTTCGGAGTGGAATGGGACATGTAGTCCCTAAGTTGGAGTTTTAAGTTGAAAGAGTTGACTGCAGTTTTACTTTTGTGTAGACGACTCCATAATGGAGTTTTGATAGTTCCAATAGCTCCGTATGGTGATTTTAGACTATGGAGCGTGTCCAGATATTGATTTGGAGGTTCGTAGGTCGTTTCGACATGAATTGGCGAAACTTAGAAAGTTAAAGGTTTGGAAGGTTAGAAATTTTGACCGGGAGTTGAATTTGTTGATATCGGGGTCGGATCCCAATCCCGGAAGTTGGAATAGGTCCCTCATGTCATTTATGACTTGTGTGCAAAATTTGAAGTCAATCGTAGTTGGTTTGGTGTGAATCGACATTAATTTTGGAATTCGGAAGTTCATAATTTCATAGGCTTGAATTGGGCTGCGATTGGTAGAATCGATGTTGTTTGATGTGATTTTTGACCTCAAGTAGGTCTGTTATGGGTTTTGGCCTTTGTTGGTATATTTGAACGGCGTCCCGTGGGCCCCAGGTATGATTCGGATTGAATCCGAAACAAAATTGGACTTAGTCTCATTGCTGAAGTTTCCAGCCTTCTGGTGGCATCGCACCTGCAGAGGGATTGGCCGCAGGTGCGGACTCGCAAATGCGAGTGCTGAAGTGCATGAACGAAATGAGGCAGCCAGTTCTGGGCTCGTAGGTGCGAACACCTGGGCGCAGGTGCGCCTCCGCAGGAGCAGACACTGCCTTCACAGAAACGGAATTTGGGGAGCAGCCTTGGGCGTGACTGCAAATGCAATCACTTTTCCGCAGAAGCGGGCTCTCAGGTGCGAGATATTGTCCCAGAAGAGCAACTTCTAAAGTTATGTCGGAACCGCACATGCGAAGTAGTTTCCGCAGGTGCGACCCCAGGCCCTTAGAAGCGAGGATCGCTGGGCAGAAAAGGGGTCTTCGAGGGTTTGAGTTTCTTAATCCATTTTTGGACCTAGAGAGATCGGTTTGTGGCGATATTTTGGGAGATTTGCAAGGAAATTATTGGGGTAAGAAATCCTAATTTGGTTAAATTATACGAATCTATTGTTAATTGCATCATTTAATTAGTGATTTGAGTTGAAAGTTTGAGGAACAATTGTGAAAACATCTTAGGCTAAAATTTGGAGATTTGAAAGGTAATTTGAGGTCGGATCTGAGTAATTCTTGTATGGTTGGACTCGTTATCAAATGGGTGTTTAGATTTCATAATTTTGGCCGGGTTCCAAGATGCGGTCCTAGGTTGACTTTTATTTCTTTGCAAAGATCATATCTTTATTGTTTGAAATAGTTTCCTATAGTTTATATTTATAATATGAAGTTATTTTGGAGAGATTCGAGCCGTTCGGAGTTGGATAATCGAGGGAAAGGCCTACTACTAGATTGTGTTAGCGTATTTTGAGGTAAGTGTCTTGCCTAACTTTGTGTGGGGTAATTACCCCTTAGTATTGGTGTTGTTTTGTGATAAATATGATGTGTGGAAGTCGTGTACCCAAGGTGACGAGTTTGTACACAGGCTAAATGTGGAAATTTACCGGTTTTAGCTTTGTAGATTTCTTTCATGCCTTAATTGAGTTATACTAACATGTTATCTTCATCATCATTAGTCTATTTTTACATGCTCTACTTGTCTTATCTCTTAGTTATTAATTGCTCTGCATGTTTAGTTGAAGTTTTTGTTTCCTTTATTCCATATTGATTATATAACCGTTGAATTCTTTATTTTAAGTTGTTATTCTTGGAATATCTTGTTGTTGAAAGTGGCATTGAGTTATAAAGGTCGTGATTCACATTGAGGCAAAGTGTTAAGTTATAAAATACTATTCTTGTTGAGTTATTCACTTCCCGTTGTCATTGTTATTACTCTTGTGCATATTGTGATTTAGCCACGGGCTACTTGTTGTGAAAATATTATTGTTGTTGGTTTCTGGGCAATTTGTGATATTGGGAACTTGAGGTGCTATTTGTGATGCGTTGTGAAATTGTTAAGCATGTGGTGGTATAAGATTTTGGGGTTGAAACACATACGGTTAGATAAGATGGGCTTGATACGGGTGTTGCTAGTAGGGAAACTACTTGAAGCCATGCATTGTGATAAGGTGGGCTAAAACACGAAAAGCTATTTTAGAAAAATAATTTTTAAAACTAAATGCAAGGCTCCCGCGGTGATATAAGAAAACTATCCTTATATTGGTTGTTCCGTGATGCATTATTTGCCTTGATTCTGTGTAGTTAATTTGGCATATTCCTTATTTGTTTCATTTCCATTGTTATTATTATTGCACCATTAAATTACTCGTTCTGTCTCTTATTTACTCCAGTAGGGCCTTGACCTGACCTCGTTATTACTCTACTGAAGTTAGGCTTGGCACTTACTGGGTACCATTGTGGTGTACTCATGCTACACTTCTGCACATCTTATGTGCAGATCCAGGTACCTCCTACCAGTCCAGGCATCAGTGAGTTGAGTTCGTACTTGGAGACTTCAAGGTACACCTGCCGGCGTTCGCAAGCCTCAGAGTCACCCTCTATCTACTTCTATATCTTCCTTCTTTTATTATATACAGATAGGGATGACTATGATACCGTTGTAGAGTTTGTGACTCGATATCATCAGGTTTTGGGAAAATTGTATTTGCTGAGTTGTGGAGATTTCTTTATCAAAATTGTTGAGTATTTGAGAGTTTACTTGTTATTTCAGTTATATTTGTATGTTTGTTAGACTTACCTAGTCTTTGAGACTAGGTGCCATCACGATATCCTACAGAGGAAAATTGAATTCGTGACAAAAAACTCCTTCCACAATATAGATCATTTGAATTGTGTCAGGATACAAAAATGCTTAGCCACTGCCATGTGTTGTTGCATTCAAGTCTTGGAATATTATATTCAACCAGTGACTCCAATTCCAACACCATGAACAACGTTAAGACAATTCTATTTTTTTTCATAAATTCTTTAAGATCGTTAGTAATCTGTGTTCAAAATCAGAAAATCAGAAAATCAGAGAAGGAAAAATATTAGTTCAATAAACAAAATATAAAATAATTCCGAACCCACAAGTTGCTTGTGTGTCCTTAAGAAATTTAATCCCCTCACTGTTGCCCAAGGTTATATACTAATTCCTCCCATGATAGAACGGAATAACTATTCTGTGATAGCGGCACTACAAATCGCGGAACTTCAGCGAACTCAACAAACGGAGCAAATCACACTTGACACTTATATTTATTTGAAAAAATGCAACAATGTAGAAAAGAGGGGAGAAGTTTTCAGATTTTCTATTTCTGAAAAATGAGGGAAAGCTTCTAAATTTATAGAGAATGAAAGGGTGAGATAAAGAGGTGCAATCCAAGTTGTGCCTCTTCCATTTTCCATTCACACCCTTTAAATAAAAGCCCAACACTTCCTCATTTCTTACACATCCTCTTTGTTATATCCTGCTTCCTCTAAATATTTTTTAGCCTTTAGTATCTTCTGACCAACCCATGAAGCTTGTTTAGGAAATATTTACTATCCAATATTTTGATACATTTCGCAATCGAGAAATCTCTACTGCCTCAGGAGCTATCCGAGAACATTTAGCCGATCTACATTTATGAATTAATATAGAGAATTCGTTGGTAGAATGGGAAGAATTGGGGAAAGAAGGGCATACAGGGAATGAACGGGAATATCAAAAAGTTTGAAGAAGAAAGGACCTTTTGGGTAAGACGCGTGGAATTGGCTAAGCATTTTATTCGAACAAATATAGAGCTAGAATGGATGACTTTGTGTCTATTACCAGTTGTTCCTCCTGAGTTGAGACCGATCATTCAGATAGATAGAGGTAAACTAATGAGCTCAGATATTAATGAACTCTATAAAGAGTTATTTATCAGAACAATACTCTTATCGATATATTAACAACAAGTAGATCTACGCCAGGAGAATTAGTAATGTGCCAGGAAAAATTAGTACAAGAAGCCGTGGATACACTTCTTGAAAATAAAATCCGGAGACAACCAATGAGGGACGGTCAAAATAAAGTTTACAAAGTTATTTTCTAATGTAATTGAAGGCAAAGGGGGAAATTTCGTGAGACTCAGCTTTTGCCCCATATGATTTTGCCTTTGCCATAGTAAACATGCATCTATTTGTTACCATAGTTTATCTTTTTTCATACACAGATTCCATAGCATTTTACAAATTTCTACTTTATTCTAAGTTGAAATATTCAGTAGGTTTATTCCCCATGTTGGTCTAGGATAGCAAAGCTTTTCCCATGCTAAAAGTCTTGTTTAATGCTTCCGTACCTCCTGTCCAGAGATATTTTCTACACATGACTTCAATGAGTTTGATCACTTTCTTAGACCACACCGTATATATTTAGGGGTAAATTCTTTTTATTTTATTATAGATCACATTTTTTGGTAATTACTTTTTTTTATTATGTATGATATATAAAGTAAAAAAAGCACAATGTTTGAACACAATCCAAATCTGCATGTATCCTAACTTTGTCATGACCCGGAATTCCTATCCTCGGAACTGTGATTGCGCCTAACATTTTACTTGGTAGGCAGTTAGAATAGTTTCTAACCTTTTTTTACCAATTTAAATTAAATAATAAACTGAATAAACTGAAATAGAGTGAGAAAATCATAACAACATCGATATCTAAATACAATCCCAGATCTAGTGTTACAAGTGCATGAGCGACTAAAATAATACAAATAATAATTTAAATGAAAATATAACTGTCTAAAATGAAATAAACAGCTAGAATAAGGTAGAAGTGGACTTCAGGGCTGCGAACGTCAAGCAGTTGTACCTCAAGTCTCCGTCACGAAATCAATCAGAGTAATCTACTGACCACCGCTAGGACCGACTCCAAAATCTACACAAGAAGTTCATAGTGTAGTGTGAGTACAACCGACCCCATGTACTCTGTAAGTGCCGAGCCTAACCTCAACGAATTAGTGACGAGGCTAAGATGGGTCACTTACAATAACTTATACACAGTATAAAAATAATAACAGGAAAGGTACGTAGGAAAAGTAAGGCAGTTAACTTATGAAAATAAACTCAATCCTCAAATTCCGTAAAACCAGAAACATCAGTCCTCAGAGCATCATATGAAAACACTGAAAGCTAACACAAGACAACAATGAATACAAAAACACACAATCCGTTGCGGCGCACAACCCGATCCCACCGTACAACACAATCCTCCCTTATTTTACCCATTAAATATTAAGAGTAACATGTAAAATCCGTTGCGGTGTACAACCCGATCCCACCATATAATCAGAATAAATATCATAATACTTTCTTATTTCACCATATCAAAATCACATATAAAATTCGTTGTGGCGTACAACCCGATCCCACCATATCAATATCAATCCTCCTTATTCCGCCCGTTGCGGCGTGCAACTCGATCCATAAAAAAATCAATTCAACAACCCAAATCACAAGAATCTCTACGATTAAAGAATATAAAAGCAAAGCCCTAAAGGAACCCCGTACTAATCAAGGAATGCTACAGCTAATACTAAGCAACAAGACAAGCCCCATATACGACAATTAAAGTGTACAAGTAAGACAAGTAAGGTAGATAGAAATTAATCATGGAATCATGGAAGAAACGAATATTTTAATACAAGAGTAATTAGTGACAAGTAACAAGTTACGACATAGAAGGCAACCAAGACATGTAACAGTTAAGACATGGAATGATATAATTAAAGAAATACGGGAAAGCATGAAAATAACTATTTTGACGGCGTATATACACTCGTCAGCATGCATATACGCCGTTGCACATGAGATTCACATAACATATAGTTCAAGGGTTCCTAATTCCCTCAAATCAAGGTTAGACCCAACACTTACCTCGCTCCGCAATCAAATCAAAGCTCAATCGGTGCCTTTCATCTAAACTTTGCCTCCGAAGCAACCGAATCTGACCAAAATCAACTTAATATCAACAAACAATACTAGGAAAATCAATTATAATACATAAATTTAAGATATTGTTTCTTTTCCCAAAAGGTCAACCCCCGGCCCGCTTGGTCAAAACCCGAGATTCGGAATCCCTATTTCTACCCAAATCCCTAATTTCTACCATGAAAAACCTAGCTTTGATAGATTCAAGTCACTTACCAATATCGCCTCTAGGGTGCTTATGGTTGAGAGTTTGTGAAAAATGAGCTAAATCCCGTCTTCTCAGCTTTTTGTCCATGTGCAAATGTCGCAATTGCGACCTGGGGTTCGCAATTGCGAACCCCGCAAATGCGAGAAATATATCACAATTGCAAAGAAGTCGTATCTCTGCCGCCATCGCAAATGCGATGGTTTTGTTTGTCAATTACGAACCAGCTCCCCCAGCCCAAATCGCAAATGCGAAGAATTTGTTCGCAATTGCGATCCTATCCTCGCAAATGCGAGGTCTGAGACCTGTGCACAAAACCAGCAAAATTCCTACTCATCCAAACACTCCGCCACGCGTCCGAAACTCACCCGAGCCCTCGGGACTCTAAACCAAACATGCACACAAGTAAAGTTTCAGCACCAAATTTTGGAGATAGGTCATAAACACTGAAATGAACCTATACCAAGTTCCAAAACTAGAATTTAAAACCGGTAGCAAGAAAGTCAACCTACGGTCAAACTTAGGAATTCTTTAAACCTTTAAATTGCTAGTTTTCAACAAATTAAGTTAAATCAAGTTAGGGACTTCTAAATTCGATTCTGGGCATATGCCCAAGTCTCAAATAACAATACGGACCCATAGGAATCGTTAAAACATTGATTCGAGTCCGTTTATAAACCAATGTTGACCGTAGTCAACTGAAATGAGTTTTAAGGCTAAATTTTCACATTTTCATTAATTTTTCTCATAAAAACTTTCTCGAAAAAGACACGGAATGTGCACACAAATTGAGGAAGGCTAAACGGAGCTATTCGAGGTCTCGAAACACAGAATTGAAGGGTAAAACTATAAATGACCTATCGGGTCATGACATTCTCTACCTCTAAAACAGACGTTCGACCTCGAACGGGCATAGAAAGGTACCTGGACTGGTGAAAAGGTGTGGATATCTACTCCGCATGTCCGAATCGGACTCCCACATGGATGCCTCAATTGGCTGACCTCTCCACTACACTCGAACTGAAGGATAACTCTTAGACCTCAACTGCCGGACCTACTGGGCTAGAATAGCCACTGGCTCCTCTCCCGACTCGAACCATCCAACTAGTAAACGAAACCGCCTCTCGTATAATGCCTCATAGGGAGCCATCTGAATGCTAGTGTGGTAGCTGTTGTTATAGGCAAACTTCGCAAGCGGCAAGAAATAATCCCAAGAACCCCTGAAATCCATAACACAAGTGCGAAGCATATCCTCTAATATCTAAATAGTGCGCTCGGACTGTCCGTCTGTATGGCGGTGAAATAATATACTCAACTCAACCCGTGTGCCCAACTCACATTGTACGACCCTCCAGAAGTGCAAGGTGAACTGCGTACCTCGATCACAAATAATAGACACAGGCACACCGTGAAGATAGACGATCTCGCGAATGTAGATCTCAGCTAACCGCTCTGAAGAATAGGTAACTGCCACCAGAATGAAATGTGCCGACTTGGCAATGACCCATACCGTGTCGAACTTCTTCTGAGTCCATGGGAGTCCAACAGTAAAATCCATAGTGATACGCTCCCACTTCCACTCAGGAATCTCTAGCCTCTGAAGTAAACCACCAGGCCTCTGATGCTCATACTATACTTGCTGACAATTAAACACCGAGCTACATATGCAACTATATCCTTCTTCATCCTCCTCCACCAATAATGTTGCCGCAAGTCCTGATACATCTTGGCAGCACCCGGATGAATAAAATACCAGGAACTGTGGGCCTCCTCAAGAATCAACTCACGAAGCTCATCCACATTGGGCACACAAATACGACCCTGCATCCGCAAAACCCCATCATCTCCCACAGTAACCTGCTTGGCACCACCGTGCCGCACCGTGTCCTTAAGGACAAGCAAATAGAGGTCATCATATTGACGCTCTCTGATGCGCTCAAACAAGGAAGACCGAGAGACTATGCAATCTAGAACACGACTGGGCTTTGAAACATCTAACCTCACGAACTGATTGGCCAAAAACTGAACATATGACGCAAGTGGCCTCTCACCAACTGGAATATACGCAAGGCTACCCATACTCACATCCTTTCTACCCAAAGCATCGGCCACCACATAGGCCTTCCCGGGATGATACAAAATGATGATATCATAGTCTTTCAATAGCTCCAACCACCTCATCTACCTCAAATTAAGATCCTTTTGCTTGAACATATACTGTAGACTCTGATGATCCGTGAACACCTCACAAGGCACACCGTAAAGATAGTGCCTCCAAATCTTCAGCGCATGAATAATGGCTTCCAACTCTAAGTCATGAACATGGTAATTCTTCTCATGAACCTTCAACTATCACGGTACGTATGCAATCACCATGTCATCCTGCATTAATACTACATCGAGCCCAATACGAGATGCATCACAATACACCGTGTAGGATCCTGAACCTATGGACAACACCAACACTGGCATCGTAGTCAAAACAGTCTTGAGCTTCTGAAAGCTCAACTTAAACTCATCCAACCATCTGAATGGGGAACCTTTATGGGTCAATCTAGCCAATGGGGCTGCTATGGATGAATACCCCACCACGAACCGGCGATAATAACCCGCCAAATCCAGGAAACTCCGGATCTCTGTGGCTGAAGTAGGTCTAGGCCATTTCTGGATTGCCTCAATCTTCTTAGGATATACCTTTATGCCCTCTGTCAATACAACATGCCCCAACAAGGTGACTGAGTCTAACCAAAACTCACACTTTTGAAAACTTGATATATAACTGACTATCTCTCAGAGTCTGAAGTACAATCTGAAGATGTTGCTCATGCTCCTCTCGACTGCGGGAGTAGATCAAGATATCATCAATGAATATGATCATAAAGGAATCCAAATAGGGCTTGAACACCTAGTTCATCAAATGTTGGGGCATTTGTCAACCCAAATGACATCATTAGGAACTTATAATGCCCATACCGAGTCCGAAAAGCCATCTTAGGGACATCGGGTGCCCTAATCTTCAACTGATGGTAGTCAGACCTCAAATCAATCTTCGAAAACACTTTGGTACCCTGAAGTTGATCAAATAAGTCATCAATCCTTGGCAAATGATACTTGTTCTTGATGGTGACTTTGTTCAACTACCGATAGTCTATACACATCCACATCGATCCATCTTTCTTCTTCACGAACAACACGGGTGCACCCCAGGACGAGACACTAGGTCTAATGAATCCATTATCAAGAAAATCTTGCAACTACTCTTTCAACTCCTTCCACTCCGGCGGGGCCATATAGTATGGTGGAATAGTAATGTGTTACGTGCTCGGAGCAAAATTAATACAGAAGTCAATATCTCTGTTGGGTGGCATCCCCAGTAGATCTGCAGGACACACCTCTGGAAACACACGCACAACAGGTACTGAATCCATGGAAGGAACCTTCGCACTCGAATCACGAAAATAGGCCAAATAAGCTAGACATCTCTTCTCGGCCATACATCGAGCCTTCACATAACAGATAACCCTGCTGGTAGAATACCCAGGAGTCCTTCTCCACTCTAATCGAGGCAACCACGCATGGCTAAGGTCACCTTTTTGGCATGACAGTCCAATATAGCATGATAAGGTGACAACCAATCCATACCCAAGATAACATCAAAATCTACCATATCAAGAAGTAGAAGATTTACACTAGTCTCAAGACTCCTAATAGTAATCATACATGAGCAATAGACACGATCTACAATAATAGAATCTCCTATAAATGTGGACACATACACGGGAGCACTCAAAGAATCACGAGGCACAACCAGATATGAAGAAAAATAGGATGACACGTAGGAATAAGTAGAGCCTGGATCAAATAGAACTGAAGCATCTCTATGGAAAATTGGAACAATACCTGTGATAACAGCGTTAGATGACTCTGCCTCAGGCCTAGCTAGGAAAGTATAACATCGGGGTTGGGCCCCACCACTCTGAACTACGTGTCTAGGACGGCCTCTAGCTGACTGGCCTCCACCTCTAATGGCCTGACCTCCACCTCTAACGGCCTGACCTCCACCTCTAACGGCCTGACCTCTACCTCTGGCTACATGACCCCTGCCTCTAGCTGGCTGAGCGGGCGGTGGAGCAATCGATGCCAGGACCATGGAACGAGAACTCTGTTATGGCATGCCGCACAATAATCTCGGACAGAACCTCCTGATGTGACCAATACCCCCACACTTAAAACACCCATCCTGCTACTGTGGCTGCTGAAGCTGGCCAAACGGGCCGGATAACCACGGTGATAGCTCTGAATCAGAGACGAACTAATAGGAGCTGATGGTGAACTATAGGCTGGCTGCCCAGAATGAGGTACATAAGGACCACAACTCCCTGAAGCACTGTGAGATGCCTAAAGCGCTGACTGAAATGGCCTGAGAGGATGTCCTCTACCAAAAGTACCCCTGCATTTAGATGAGGCACCACTGAAACTACCGAAATGATGAGGCCTCTTATCAGACACTAGCCCTATGTCCTGAGCACGAACCATCTCGATCCGTCTAGCAATATCTACAACCCTCTAGAAAGTAATATCATCTCCAGTCTCCTTGGCCATATGTAGCCTGATAGTGAAAGTGTGCCCATCAATGAATCTCCTCTCCTCTCTCTCTCATAGTAGGAAGCAAGATAATGGCATGGCAAGCTAGGTCCATAAATCGAGTCTCGTACTGGGTAACAGTCATACTACCCTGCTGAAGATGCTCAAACTGCCAGCAATAATCCTCTCTCAAAGTGACAGGAATGAACTTCACTAGAAATAGTTGTGAGAATTGATCCCAGGTAAGTTCAAGCGACCCAGCTGGTCTAGTCAACATATAATCCCTCCACCACATCTTGGCGGAACCAGTCACCTGAAACGTTGCAAAGTCGACCCCATTGGTCTCAACTATACCTATGTTTCACAGCACCTCGTGGCAGCGATCTAGATAATCTTGTTGGTCCTCAAAAGGTGCGCCACTGAAATGAACAGGAAAGAGCTTGGTAAACTTATCCAACCTCAATAAAGCCTCAGAAGACATAGCGGGCCTATCACCGGCTTGTGCCTCAACAACCGGCTGAACCACCCCAACTGGCGGGGCTGCTGGAGTCTGATACTGGGGAGCTACCTGCTTCGGGTGTGAGTAGCGGGAGTTTGTACTCCTCCCCCAGCCCGAGAGATAACTGGTGCCATCGGGAATGTACCAGTCTGGGCCATGCTCTCCATTAGGCCCAGCAACCTGACTAGAGAGTCCTAAAGCACTAGAGTGGCTATGAACCCTTCCGGGACCTGAGCTGGTCCGACGGGTACAGTCTGAGCTGGAACCTCCTCATCGTGATCAATATGAGCTCCACTGCGGGTGCTGCTGCTCGAACTCTAGGTTGAGCTCTGCCTCGGCCTCGACCTTTGCCCCTAGTAGTAGCTACCATATGGGGCTCCGGCTCCTGTACGGCTGTGGATGTAGTATGTGTTCTCGCCATCTACGAGAGAACAAGAATATAATGGTTCAATCATCAATGATAGAATAAAATCGTATGATAGAGAAAGGAATAAGTGAAATTTTTCCTAAACTCCATAGCCTCTGGAAGATAAGTACAGACATCTCCGTACCGATCCTCCAGACTCTACTAAGCTTTCCGGTGACTTGTAAGACCTAGGAAACCTAGTTCTCTGATACCAACTTTTCACGATCCAAAATTTCTAGCCTCGGGGTCGTTATGGTGCCTAACATTTCACTATCTAGGTAAGCCAACGTTAGAATAGTTTCTAACCATTTTTAACAATTCAAATTAAATAATAACCAAGAACTGAATAAACTGAAATAGAGTGAGAAAATCATAACAACAACAATATCTAAATACAATCCCAGATCTCGTGTCACATATGCACGAGCGACTAGAATAATATAAATAATGGTCTAAATGAAATTATAATTGTCTGAAATGAAATAAACAACTAGAATAAGGTATAAGGAGACTTCAGGGCTGCGAACGCCGAGCAGTTTTACCTTAAGTCTCCATCAGACAATCAATCTGAGCAATTTATTGACCGCCGCTAGGAACGACTCTAAAATCTACAAAGAAGTGCAGAGTGTAGTATGAGTGTAACCGACCCCATGTACTTTGTAAGTGCTGAGCCTAACCTCGACGAAGTAGTGACGAGGCTAAGGCGGGTTACTTACAATAACCTGTACACAGAATAAAAATAATAACAAGAACGGTACGCAGGAAAAGTAAGGCAGTTAACTTATGAAAATAAACTCAATCCTTGAAATCAGTAAAACCAGAAACATCAGTCCTCAGAGCCTCGTATGAAAACACGGAAAGCTAAAACAATGCAACAATGAATATAAAAACACACAATCCGTTATAGCGTGCAACCCGATCCCACCGTACAACACAATCCTCCCTTATATCACATGTTCAATATCAAGAGTAAAATCCGTTGCGGCATGCAACCCGATCGCACCATATAATCAGAATCAATATCACAATCCTTCATTATTTCACCATATCAAAATCACATATAAAATCCGTTGCGGCGTAAAACCCTATCCCACCATATAAATATCAATCCTCCCTTATTCCACCCCTTGCGGCATGCAACCCAATCCATAAACAAAATCAATAAATGTAATCAATTCAACAACCCAAATCACAAGAATCTCTACGATTAAAGAATATGAAAGCAAAGCCATAAAGGAACCTCGTACCAATCAAGGAATACTACAGTTAATACTAAGCAACAAGACAAGCCAAATATACGACAATTAAAGTGTACATGTAAGACAAGTACAGCATATAGCAATTAATCATAGAATCATGAAAGAAACAAGCATTTCAATACAAGAGTAAATAGATGACAAGTAACAAGTTACGGCATAAAAGACAACCAAGACATCTAACAGTTAAGACATGGAATGAGATAATTAATGAAATACGGGAAAGCATGAAAATAACTATTTTGATGGCGTATATACACTTGTCACCTCGCATATACGCCGTTACACATGAGATTCATATAACATATAGTCTAAAGGTTCCTAATTTCCTCACCTCACTCCGCAATCAAATCAAAGCTCAACCACGGCCTTTCCTCTAAATTTTGCCTCCGAACCAATTGAATTTAACCAAAATTAACTTAATATCAACAATCAATGCTAGAGAATTCAATTACAATACATAAAGTTAAGATCTTTACTCGTTTCCCAAAAAGTCAACAAACTTTAACCCCGGGCCCGCTTGGTCAAAATCCGAGATTCGGACCAAAACCCGATTACCTATTCACCCGAGCCCGATTATGTGATTAGTTTTGAAATCCTACCTCAAATTGAGGTCTAAATCTCAATTTTACAAAAATTCCTATTTCTACCCAAATCCTTAATTTCTCCCATGAAAATCCTACATTTGATGTTGAAATGCTATGAAATTTAATGGGTAATTGAAAAGAAGTAGATTAAAGTCACTTATCAATATATTTAGGAAGAACATATCTTGAAAAACTTGTCTCTAGGGTGTTTAGGGTTGAGAGTTTGTGAAAAATGAGTTAAATCCCGTCTTCTTAGCTTTTTGTCCAGGCGCAAATATCGCAATTGCGACCTAGGTTCCCAATTACAAATCCCACAAATGCGAGAAATCTATCGCAATTGTGAAGAAGTCGCATCTTTTTCGCCATCGCAAATGCGATGGTTTTGTTCGCAAATGCGAACTTGAGCATTCCGCAAATGCGAAGAATTTTTTCGCAAATGCAAACCTATTGCAATTGCGATCCTAACCTCGCAAATGTGAGGTCTGAGACCTGTGCACAAAACCAGCAAAAATCCTACTCTTCCAAACACTCTGCCAAGCGTCTGAAACTCACCCGAGCCCTCGGGGCTACAAACCAAATATGCACACAAGGCTAAAATATCATACGAACTCGCTCGCGCGATCAAAATACCAAAATAACACTTAGAACTACGAATCAGACACCAAAACGAATGGAATTTTTAAGGAAACTTGAGAACATGAAATTTTACAACTGGACGCCCGACTCACGTCAAATCAACTCCATTTTACACCAAATTTTGCAGACAAGTTATAAATACTGAAATAAACCTATACCAAGTTTTGAAACTGAAATCCGAACCCGGTAGTAACAAAGTCAACCTACGGTCAAACTTAGGAATTTTTTAAATCTTTAAATTGCTAGTTATCAACAAATTACGTTAAATCAAGTTAGGGACTTCCGAATTCGATTCCAGGCATACGCCCAAGTCCCAAACCACGATACGGGCCCACCAAAATTGTTAAAATACTGATCTGGATCCGTTTACATAAAACGTTAACCGTAGTCAACTCAAATGAGTTTTAAGACTAGATTTTCATATTTTCATAAATTTTTCTTATAAAAACTTTTCGAAAAAATACACGGACTGCGCATGCAAATCGAGGAAGGATAAACAGAACTATTCAAGGTTTCGAAATAAAAAAATGAAGGATAAAACTATAAATAACCTATCGGGTCATCACACTCTTCATTCCACTAATGCTACTACAAACTAGTACTATATAAGAGCAAAATTTTCCAAGGGAAAAAAATCCAAATCCTATAGATGCCTACTTATCTTGGCTAGTATATAGCACCCCCAGAATGGTTGTCTTGGACCACTTGCTTCATTATCACCTTTGTAATCCCGATTCATTATATTGTCGGAAGATCCTTAAGTTCCTTTCATACGAAACACCATATACACAATAAGATAATGTCATTTTATAGATAATTGCTTTACAAGACTTTTCTCTTACATAAATAATAGCCTAATTGATTTCATTCTGCCAGCCCATGGCCTTTCTAGTCACCCCTTTGCCATTTAATATTCTATCCCATATAGCAACAGAAAAATGATATATGAAGAATAATAGGTGCTTAACGTTTTCTATATCAACATCGCACATGAGGCAGTTCAAGTCATAGTATATCTTCACTTTGCCACTCTATCTATGTCAGCAATCTTATAATTGATAGCCAAGTATAAAATAAAGCACAATTTGGATGATCCCTGATTGTTACATGGTATTTCCTCTATTGGACCTTTGGAAATTCTCCTCTCAGCTTGAAGTATATTTCCTTAGTAGTTAAATTCCCTAACTGGTACATATCATCTTCAAAAAATCCAGCTTCTGCAAAAATTGATTTGGCCTTCAAAATCTTCTGTAAGACCCATGAGGCTTGTGGCAACTAGACATCCCATACCCCATTACCCTTCACAAAATAGCTATGAACCTATTGCACCAATTTTCTTACAAATACTTTTATTAACCTCACTGCACGATTATAGGAAAAAATATCAATAAGAACTCCAAGGTAGATTGGACCTATCTAAAGAAAAAAACAACAATCAGGGCAAATATGGAGTTCAAGTGGTACAAATATGGAGCAACATTGACCAATTCAATGGTCTAGAATGAGTTTGAACACAAAGAAAAAATATCAGGTTAGTAATTGAGGAGATAAGACTTAGATATACCTACTATTTACAACTCAAAGGTTCCAACACATGCTTTTTACAATGACATGAAACTAGGGGGAGGGCTGCTAGAGCTTCTTCAAATAATTGAGGAGCAAGGACCAGTTTGGCTATGACTAAAACAATAAAAGAAAAAATACTGATACTCACTGTTTAGACTTGGCTAAGACTTATTTTCTCAGTTCAACTATATGACTAATTCCGTAGTTTGGTTGTCTGGTCATTTGGTTGTGTTGTTATGAGACTAGAATGTGTTGTTATGAGGCTTGGCTGTGTTGTTTTGTGTGGATATCGAAATATTACTTTTTATTTAGACTTGGTTATTGATTAGAGAGTATTTATATTCTTCCTTCAGTCCTGAGAGACTTTTAACAGCATTTTACTCTGCATCTTCTTCTGAAACAAGTCTTTGTTTTGCGTATCATTATTTGTTTCAGCTTTGATTTGTAACATAGACAGTAAACGGTTCGGTTTGGAATTAGATTTGGACCTTCAATATAGCTCATACTCCGCATTTAGAGATGTGCAACCAAATTGTCATTTTTCTTCATTGATGATCCCTGCAACTTACATTAAAAAGATCTCAAAATATAAACATTAGGCCTAAAAGGGATAATCGATGAAGTTTTTAGGCTAAAAGAACGACCAAAGGTAAGGACTAAGAGATTTCTAACTCCAAAAAACTATGACATACTTATTATGAACCGTCAGCAGGTGAAGTATAAGCAACAGAGGTCGGGCGGTTTGATTCAGAGACTTGAGATTCCTGAGTGGAAATGGGAGCATGTTACCATGGACTTCATTATTGGGCTCCCTCAGACTTTGAAGAAATTCGATTTTGTTTGGCTGATTGTAGACCGATGACCAAGTCTGCACATTTCATTCCGGTTGCGACCACCTATTATTCAGAGCGGCTGGCTCAGATCTATATCCGAAAGATTGTTCGACTTTACGGTGTGCCGTGTCCATTTGATCGGAGCACACAGTTCACATCATAATTTTGGAGAGCAGTGCAGCAAGAGTTGGGCATACGGGTTGAGTTGAGTACCGCATTCCATCCTCAGTCGGACGGACAGCCCGAGCGCACCATTCAAATATTAGAGGATAGGCTACGCCCATGCATTATAGATTTCGGGGGTTCTTGGGATCAGTTTCTACAACTTGCAGAGTTTGCGTACAACAACAACTATCAATCGAGTATTCATATGGCTCCTTATGAGACTTTATATGGGAGACAGTGTCGTTCTCCAGTTGGCTGGTTTGAGCCGAAAGAGGCTAGGTTTTTGGGCACCGATTTAGTTCAGGATGCCTTAGAGAAAGTCAAGCAGATTCAGGATCGGCTTCGTACATCACAGTCTAGACATAAGAGTTACGTTGATCGGAAGGTTCTTGATGTTGCCTATATGGTGGGAGAGAAGGTATTGCTCAAAGTTTCACCTATGAAGGGTGTGATGAGGTGCTTGAGAGGATTGGAGAGGTGGCCTACAAGCTTGCATTGCCACCTAATATATCGGGTATTCACCCAATATTTTATGATTCCATTTTTGTTTTTAGCATTTAATTAATGTTAAAGTGAAGAAATGGGGGATTTTGTGGAAATTTTGCAAAAATAAAAAATGGAGGTTTGAAGGTCGATTTGAGGTCGGAATTGGATGATTTTGGTATGATTGGACGCGTTATTGAATGGGTGTTCGGAATTTCTAATTTTGGTCGAGTTTCGAAACATGGGCCCGGAGTTGACATTTTAATTTTGGTTAAAGATCTTAGCTTTATCATTTAGGATCAATTTCTATAACTTTTATTGATAGTATTACGTTATTTTGACTAGATTCGAGCCTTCAGGAGGTTCATACGTGCGTGAAGGATATAGGATTTGAAATCAAGGGTGTCCACATTTGCTTGAGATATATAATGCAGTAGTATATCTATAAAAAAAAAACCTCCTGTATCATATTTTTCACATTAATATTTAATTTATCAAGTTAGATCAGTTTTTATATAATTATATACGAAAATATATTTTGGTATAATGTATTTTACAAGTAAAAAAATGTTTGCCTCGTTTCAGGAAAAGGACCTTGGCTTTCTTTTTCTGCCAATGTAAAATTCAAACGGTATAGTATACTAATTTACGTTTAAACAATAACAATTAATTTATTGAAAACCTGAAGATAAGTGTAAATCTATCACTGCCGTGAGTCTTTCACTTTGGACCTCAAATCAATCTCCACCATTTTATGAGGGAAAAGAATCCTATTTGATATCTTTCTTCTCCCTCATTTTTTACTCGAATTTCTCATATTTGGTCCATATTTTTTCTGCTCATACTTGCATTAACGATAAATTAAAACTATTATGGTCCAAGGTTTAGAAGTTATATTGGAAAAAATAATGTCTAATGACGTTTTGATATGGGACATGTATCCGGTTTATAATATTTGGTGTGCAAACAATATGCCAACATCTAGGAAATGTTTCTTTTTGGATATTAATTAGGTTAACATCTAAAAAAAATTCTTTAGACTATTCTAATGTCGTAAATACTTAGAGAATGACAAAATGTGGAATTGATATTTGCTTGTGTCCAACGAATTAAAAATTACAAGCTGAAATCGAATTTTAACTTGACTCGACCTTAAATTTCATTTTGAAAGTAATTAACTAGATGCAAGAGGATAAGCAAATCAAAAAATAACATTAAGAGAAAATCTCATGTACACCTATTCATGAGAATTGAGTAGTAGCTCACTAGTAATTAAAACTATGGAGTGTTCACATACCAATTCATCATATTTGAAGATGGTATTTAAGAAAATTTGTTGGTTCTATACAATTTATTGAAAAAGCAAATTGGACAAGTTTACTCAAGTAGGCGGCAAATTCTAACTAACTCAACTATTTGCAGATTGAACCAATGTGAAATTCAGAATATTCTATTGGTTTGTAATACATATAGTGGGGCATTCCAGATTAGTGAAAATGCTCCGCCTTCCCTCTAAAATTAAGAGAGAGAAAGCAGCCACACACCAATCAAACTAAACAACTTCACCCAGAAATGGAAGAATCAAACGACACAGTCATGAATGAAGAAGATAGAGATGAACTACTACGAAGTAGAAACATGAAAAAAATGATACAATCGGAAAAGATACTTTCAAGGAGAAACTAATCTCCTCTGAAACACATCCACATCTCGACTTTGAATGCAAGTCCTTCAGCAACATCTCTCTTGAAGACGAAAACACAAACCCAAAAAATCACCCAAATTTTATCCCCATCACAGCACAAGACAAAGAAAGACTTTACCAGCCATGGAAACAGTCTATCAATATCAAGCTGCTTGGGAAAAGATTAGGATACACCCAACTAAAGGAAAAAATTCATCGATTATGGAGATCGTCGGAAGCCCTGAATTTGATAGATCGTGGCAATGACTTTTATCTAATCAAATTTATCTCACAAGACAATTACGATAAAGCATTACAACATGGGCCATGGTTCATTGGATCACAATATCTATCTATATGACAATGGGGACCAAAATTCAATCCATATGAAGTAACACCACTCACCGCAACAATATGGATAAGACTACAAGACCTACTAACTGAATTTTATGACATATCCATCCTTACAAGGATTGGGCAAATGCTTGGGACACTCCTCAAAATAGACAATTGTACGGCTCAAGCTAGTATAGGGCGATATGCAAGACTATGTATCCTAGCACCAATAGGCAAAATATTGCCAACATCAGTGCTATTGGGAACCCATCTCCAACAAATCTACTACG
Organism: Nicotiana tabacum; assembly: GCF_000715075.1. NCBI lineage: Eukaryota > Viridiplantae > Streptophyta > Magnoliopsida > Solanales > Solanaceae > Nicotiana > Nicotiana tabacum. Next base: position 86,485,443 of record NC_134102.1, read on the forward strand.
AAGACACAAATCCGCTATGTACTCTGTGTGGATGTTTGGGACACAAACACAATCAATGCGAAGCTAAGGGAGGACCACACATCAACACACCAAAAAATGGCGACAGTCGAAAACAAGACTCAGTAATCAACGGACCTTGAAAAATAGTAGTTTATCCAAAACGAAAAGGCAAAGAGCATGCCAATCCCCGACAACCAAGCATAATTTCAGACGTCAACACCAAGGCAGGCAACACAAACGATAGAAAGAGAGGCTTATCAACGAGCTGCGACCCCACAAATAATACCAAAAACTACGAAGAAGAGAGCTCTATGCCAACTCAAGATAGACGGTGTCACTCCAATGGATTTGACTACTCAGCAATCAATCAAACACTGTCTCCAAAAATCTATTCCAGTATCCAAAATACCCAGTCACACCCCTCCTCCCCCAAGAAAATCGATCCACATCGCCTAAATCAGCCAAACAACGTGGCTCATTCCACTCCACATAGTAGACAACAAATCTCCAGTGAGAATAAAAAGGACATGACTACATTTGAAGTGGAAAGGGAGGATGCCCCACCAATACAATGCGGAACAAAACCCACAAACCCACTAAACACATCACACATACACATACACAACCCCTTTGCAGATTTATCAGAGACCTTGCAACCTGACACTAGCCTACACCATACCTACAATACTACCAAATCAGGTAACAATTACCTGCACACCTACCCCCCCCCCCCAAACAGCCACTCCACCTCTGCCCCCCTAAAATCCAAACACAATATTTCTAACAAACAACCCCACTATTTTCCCCACAATACCTGAAATAAATACATCAAAACAACCCAAAAAGGGCTTTCCCAATAATAAATCCCAAAAGGGCCCCACTGTTATTACTACACCACATGAAGTAATAAAAACACACAAATACCCATTAAGGAAACAACTCTCGTACCAAACAATCTACCAAACGCAGAACGAATAGTTTCAAATATATCCAAACTAGATATATCCCACAATAGGAACAAACACCCCCTACAAAATACTACCATAACCCCTGCTCGAGTACAAATCATTTCGCAAATCAATGTATTAAATGCATATCTGAGCGACGATACACAAAATCTAGTTCCTGGAGAAATGGATTCAGAGCACTCCACTGCTGGAAAGTCACATCCTAACCTCCATTGCAGTGATGCCCCTCTATGAAACCCTACCTCCACACCATTGCCCCAACTCCTTTATACTCACCCTGCCTCAAACTCCATTACCTCACAACCCAAACAAAAACTTTCACAACCATCAGACCTCAAACATGACTCTATCACCGCTGAGAAACACTATCTACCGGAACTACGGGGAACCAAGCAGAAGATCCATGGGCAACGATACTCGTTACCAACAACCACCCGTCCCAACTCACCACCTACCAAGAACAACAAACACCCAAATCTACTCAGTGACCCAAACTTTCCACCTCCAAGCATCGTTTGCTCCGATGGGGTCCAGCTACCCCTTAAACAGGTACTACAACCCCTACCAGTTCCCCTTGGCGTACGAGAACAACCTACATTTGCACCACCAACGATACTATAGTCAGACGCAACATGCACCACCTCCATAGCTACAGGAAGGGCCACCACCAATGCAGACACAAGCACCACTCCCACGCAACTAGAACTGCGAGTACATGGTACAGCAGGTAACCCTATTGATGGAGAACACAGCAACACTGTCGCATTATAGATCACAGGGACTGCATTCTAACATGAGGATGCAACACGCGCATCAATTACTGCAAGTCCAAGAAATAATTGCTCTAGAACTAAGCAACCGGATCTTAGACATGCAAGCAACATCTATGATTCAACAGGAAAAGTAGACACCAACGCGCTGGAGTACACCCCCACCACCCAACTCATGGAGCTCATCACCAACTATGGCTCCCCAGCAAGATTCTCCAGCTCCCTAGGAAGAAGAACATGTTGTACCACTCTTACCACAGTTCCTTCTTGAAGAGCTATAGCACTTGGAGTCCCCTCCACCACTACCAGGGACATCGCATACAGGAGGAAAGCATCCTCGATCAAGTTCTATAGAACATCTCAATAACGGAGCCCCTGGCACTCACCATGCCTCAAAACTCAAAAAGGAAATTTCTCATCAGTGTGCCACCTTTGGCAATGAAAATGGCCATAAAAATAAGGATCTACCCTGTGGACCCATTGTCTTACTCCATTGTGATGGTCCCAACTATGAGGGAGCAAGCCCTTCAAAAAGACTTCAACTACCAAAGACTGTCTCTTGCCCTGATGTCACGACCTAATTTTCCCTTCATGTGACATCGTGATGGCACCTAGTCTCTACAACTAGGTAAGCCTAACATTTTACGGAATAATAAAATAAAAATATAAATTTAACTAACTGTTCAAAAATACATAACAAATCCCAAAAACCTGGAACACCGTAAATCACAAACTACAGAAGGAAAGATCTAGTGTCTCTATACATTAGAGTCTAACAAGGAAAAAAAATACAGAAGATAATGGACATGGAAAAGAGTAGAAGGGGACTCCGAGTTCTACGGACGCGACAGATATACCTTGAAGTCTCAAAAGCTATCCCGGCTCACTAATAGTGCGGCTGATAAGGTGCACCTGGATCTGCACACGAAAACAAACATGTGCAGAGAGTAGCATGAGTACACCAAAATGGTACCCAGTATGTGCCAAGCCTAATCTCGGTTAAGTAGTGACGAGGTCAGGTCAAGGCCCTACCGGAGTAAATATAATAAATTAAATATTAAAAGATATAAATAAAATTTACAGTAACACAGTTAAAAAAATTCTCGAAAATTTAACAGTTGAGGGAGCCCTCAGCTCAGAACAAGGTAAACACAATAGGGAATCTCCCGGGATACCGTCCCGTAGTTCCGAATGAATATGCAGTACAGGAAGATCTACCGGAATACGTCTGTAGTCCCAATTTAAATATGCAACTCAAGATGAAATGGCAGGTAAGGCATCGAGTTATACAATTTATACAGAATACAGATAAGGAAAGTAGGGACTTAACTAAGCATAGCGCACAGAATATCAAATAGGCAGTTAAAACACGTAAGCATGCTTCTCTAATCTATGTTAAATAATTAAACATATTAGTACAATTTAATAAGGGAAAACGATTTATGATTTAGAAAGGAAAGACGGGATTTTACAATAATATCCCGTGTACGTACTCGTCACCTCACGTACACGGCGCCCACACATCAATTTATATCAAACATCCTAAGGAAAAAGTCCCCAACACAAGGTTAGGCAAGCCACTTACCTCGAACCAAGCTCAATCAATCGGTCACAATGTTTTTCCCACGAATATCCAACTCCGAATGGCCCAAATCTAGCCAAAAGCAATTACATATCATAAATACAACCATAATAGACTCATCTAATTAATGAAATCAACACTTTAACAAAAATTCCAAAATTAACTAAACAATCGCCCGTGGAGCCCATGTCTCAGAATCGGGTAAAAGTCACAAAATACAAACACCCATTCATTCACGAGTCTAACCATATAAAACTTTCTCAAATCCAACCAAAAATCCCCTTTCAAAACTCAAAATCATTGTTGAAGAAGTTCTTCTAAATTTTTCCCAATTTTAACCCCAAAATCCGAAATTAAATGATGAAATCAACCATAGATTAGTGGAATGTAACCATAAAGGAGTTAGGAATCATTATCCAAAAACTTCCTTCGAAAATCTCTCCAAATTTCGCCTTCTACCGAGCTCTCAATCAAAATTTTGTATTATGAACTCAACCCTTGTTTTTGAACCTTAAATTCCGCCCAGGTGCGTTCTTCTTCGCGAATGCGACATCACGATCGCGAACGCGATGCACAATCTTCCACTGGCCCAAAATTCCTCCTTTGTAAATGCGAGGGGACACTCGCGAACGCATACCTTCCACTGACGGACCCTTCACAAACGTGGGAACCTCTTCGCGAACGCGTAGGCTTAATGCCCAAAGCTTCCTCTGCCCCGTTCCTCCACGCGAACGCGAGGACCATATCGCGAACGCGTAGGCTTAAGGTCCCACACCTTCGCGAACGCGGGAACAAAATCGCGAATACGAAGAACAACTTAGCTGCCTTTCCCAGATGCTCTACGCGATCGCGAGGCACCTCTCGTGAACGTGATGAAGGATTTTTTTCTGCAATAAAACACCATAAATCTGCTACTTCTCTAAGTCCAAAAATGACCCGTTGAGCATCTGAAATACACCCGAGGCCCCGGGACCTCTACCAAATATACCAACAAATCCTAAAATACCATACGAATTTAGTCGAGTCCACAAATCACATCAACTAACGCTAAAATCATGAATCACCCTCCAATTCAAACTTAAAGAACTTGAAACTTTAAATTCCTACAACCGATGCCGAAACCTATCAAATAACGTCCGATTGACCTCAAATTTTGCGCACAAGTCATAATCAACATTACGGACCTACTCCAACTTCCGGAATTGGAAAATGACCCTGATATCAAAAATTCCACTACCGGCCCAAAACTCTAAAAATTCGACTTTCGCCATTTCAAGCCTAAATGAGCTACGGACCTCCAAAACACAATCCAGACATGCCTCTAAACCCAAAATCACCTAACAAAGCTAACGGAACCGGCGAAATTCCATTCTGGAGTCGTCTTCACACAGTTCCGACTACGGTCCAAATTCTAAGGCTTAAGCTCTCATTTAGGGACTAAGTGTCCCAAAACACTCCGAAACTCAAAACCAATCATCCCGGCAAGTCACAATAGTAGAAATAGATATGGAAAAAGAAGTTAATAGGGGTTCGAGGCTCTAACTCTTAAAACGACCGGCCGAGTCGTTACATCCTCCCCCTCTTAAAACAATCGTTCATCCTCGAACGAGCATAGAGACATACCTGAAGTGGTGAAAAGATGAGGATAACGGCTGCGCATATCCTGCTCGGTCTCCCAAGTCGCCTGCTCGAACGGCTGTCCCCTACATTGAACCTTTATATAAGAAATGTTCTTTGACCTTAGCTTTCTGACCTGCCTGTCTAAAATAGCCACTGGCTCCTCAACATAAGATAGATCCTTGTCCAACTGGACTGAGCTGAAATCCAATACATGACGCGGATCTCCGTGATACTTCCGGAGCATAGAAATATGGAATACCGGATGAACTCCTACTAGACTGGGAGGCAGGGCGAGCTCATAAGTAACATCCCCAACTCGACGCAACACCTCAAATGGACCAATGAACCTTGGGCTCAACTTTCCCATCTTTCCAAACCTCATAACGCTCTTCATACGCGAAACCCGAAGCAAGACTCGCTCTCCAACCATAAATGCCACATCGTGAACCTTCCATTCCGCATAACTCTTCTGTCTGGACTGGACTGTGCGAAGTCTATCCTGAATCACCTTCACCTTTTCCAAGGCATCCTGAACCAAGTCCGTACCCAATAATCTGGCCTCGCCGGGCTCGAACCAACCCACCGGGAACCGACACCGCCTACCGTACAGAGCCTCATACGGTGCCATCTGAATGCTGGACTGATAACTGTTGTTGTAAGCAAACTCCGCAAGTGGCAAGAACTGGTCCCAAGCACCTCCAAAATCTATCACACACACACGGAGCATATCCTTTAATATCGGAATAGTGCGCTTGGATTGTACGTCCGTCTAAGGGTGAAATGTTGTGCTCAATTCAACCCTACTACCCAACTCATGTTGTACATCTCTCCAGAACCGTGATGTATAATGCGTACCCCGATCAGAGATAATAGATACCGGTACGCCATGAAGCCTGACGATCTTACGGATGTAGATTCGAGCTAGCTGCTCGGAAGAATAGGTAGTCATCAAAGGAATGAAATGAGCCGACGTGGTCAGCCTATCCATAATCACCCAGATTGCATCAAACTTCCGCTGAGTCCATGGGAGACCAACAACGAAGTCCATAGTGATCCGCTCCCATTTCCACTCTGAAATCTCTATCTTCTGAAGCAACCCACCCGGTCGTTGATGCTCATACTTCACCTGCTGGTAATTTAGACATTTAGCCACATACTCTACTATGTCTTTCTTCATCCTCCTCTACTAATAATGCTGCCTCAAGTCCTGATATATCTTCGCGGCACCCGGATGAATGGAGTACCACGAGCTGTGAGTCTCCTGAAGAATCAACTCACGCAAACCATCTACATTGGGAACACATAGCCTGCCCTACATCCTCAATGCACCATCATCTCCAATAGTGACCTCCTTAGCATCACCGTGCTGGACCGTGTCCTTAAGGATAAGTAAATGGGGGTCATCATACTGACGCTCCCGGATACGATCATAAAGAGAAGACTGAGAGACCACACAAGCCAATACTTGACTCGGCTCAGAAATATACAATCTCACAAACTGGCTGGCCAAGGCATGAACATCCAATGCCAATGGCCTCTCTGCTGCTGGTAGATATGCTAAACTCCCCAAATTCTCTGCCCGGCGACTCAAAGTATCGGCCACCACATTGGCCTTCCCAGGGTGGTACAAAATAGTGATATCATAATCCTTAAGCAGTACCAACCACTTCCGCTGACGTAAGTTAAGATCTTTCTACTTAAACAGATGCTGCAAACTCCAATGATCGGTGTAAATCTCAAAAGGAACACCGTACAAATAATGCCGCCATATCTTCAAGGGATGAACAATAGCTGCTGACTCAAGGTCGTGGACAGGATAGTCCTTTTCGTGCACCTTCAGCTATCTGGACGCGTAGGCAATCACCCTACCGTCCTGCATCAACACCGCGCCGAGACCAATCCGCGATGCATCACAATAGACAGTGTAGGACCCCGAACCTGTAGGGAATACTAATACTGGGGCAGTAGTCAAAGATGTCTTGAGCTTCTGAAAGCTCTCCTCACACTCCTCGGTCCACCTGAACGGAGCACCCTTCTAGGTCATCCTGTTCATAGGTGCTGCAATGGATGAAAATCCCTCTACAAAGCCACGGTAATACCCCGCCAAACCAAGGAAACTGCGGATCTCCGTAGCTAATGACGGTCTAGGCCAACTCTTCACTGCCTCCACCTTCTTCGGATCTACCTTGATCACATCACAAGACACTATGTGGCCCAAGAATGCCACTGAATCAAGCCAGAATTTACACTTAGAAAATTTTGCATACAACCTCTTCTCCCTCAAAGTCTGAAGCACGGTCCTCAGGTGCTGCTCATGATCTTCCCGAGACCGGGAATATACCAGGATGTCATCAATAAATACAATGATGAAGGAATCAAGATAAGGCCGGAACACACTGTGCATCAAATGCATAAAGGCTGCTGGGGCATTGGTCAGCCCAAATGACATGACAAGAAACTCATAGTGACCATATCTGGTCCTGAAAGCAGTCTTCGGGATATCCGGCCCCCGAATCTTCAACTGATGATAACCTGAACGTAAGTCAATCTTAGAAAATACCCTAGCACCCTGTAACTGATCAAATAAATCATCGATGCGAGGGAAAAGATACTTGTTCTTCACTGTAACCTTGTTCAACTGCCGATAATCAATACACATACGCATAGAACCATCCTTCTTCTTCACAAATAAGATCGGAGCACCCCAAGATGATACACTGGGCCTGATGAAACCCTTATCAAGCAACTACTGCAACTTCTCCTTCAACTCCTTCAACTTAGTAAGAGCCATACGATAAGGAGGAATAGATATGTGCTGAGTGCCCGGCAACAAATCAATGCCGAAATCAATATCTCTATCGGGCGGCATACCCGAAAGATCAGCGGGAAACATATCTGGAAAGTCCCTTACTAGTGGAACTGACTCAACTGTAGGGGTATCAATACTGACATCTCTCACATAAGCTAGATATGTGTCACACCCCTTCTCAACTATTCGTTGAACTTTAAGAAAAGAAATAACTCTGCAGGGAGCATACTCTAAGGTACTTCTCCACTCCAATCTCGGCAAGCCTGGCATAGCCAGCGTCACGGTCTTAGCGTGACAATCAAGGATAGCACAATGGGGCGACAACCAGTCTATGCCCAAGATAACATCAAAATCTACCATACTGAGTAATAACAAATCGGCTCTGGTGTCAAAACCACTAAGAGCAATCAAACACGACCGATATACGTGGTCCACAACGAGAGAATCTCCCACGGGAGTAGATACATAAACAGGAAAACTCAAAGAATGTCGAGATATCCCCAAATGTGGATCAAAATAAGAAGACACATCTGAATACATAGAGCCTGGGTCAAACAATACTAATGCATCCCTATGACAGACAGGGACGATACCTGTGATGCCTGAATCTGAAGCAACGGCCTCTGAATAGGCTAAAAGGGCATAGTACCTGGCCTAGCCTCCCCCTCTAGGGCGACCTCTACCTCCCTGACCTCCATCTCGAGCTGGCTGAGGAGGTGGGGTGGCAGCTAGGGCTGGAAGAATGGCCGGAGGACCCAGTGGAGCACGTGGAGGCTGATAAGTCTGTGGAGGTGCACCCTCCTGGCTCTGGGGCATATCTCTAACCATGTGACGAGTGTCACCACACTCAAAACAACCCCTCGGAGGACGCGGCGGATGAGACTGACTCGGACCTGGCCTGCTGGACTGGTCGGTAATAGCACCTCGAGTATGAGGCATACTGGATACTAGTGGTGCATAATAGGGCTCATGAGGTCTAGGAGGAGCTGGAACACCGCTAGCTGCTGGAAGAGCTGAATGAACAGGGCGACTCACAAAACCCCTAACATAGCATGCTGCTAGTGCACGAGCTCCTGAATAATGACCAGTCTCTCGAGACCTCTTGGTCTCTCTCTCCTCTCTATCCCGGGCGAACATGCCCTCCACTCTCCTGGCAATGCTCACTGCCTGCTGATAAATGATGTCCATCTCCAGGAGTGCGGGCTGCGGGAGTCTGTGCCCCTCCCCCGGCCTGAGATATAGCGGGAGCTATCGGAAATAGTCCAGCTTGAGCCAGAGTGCTGACATGCTCATGAACTAAGCTAAAGTCTCCTGGAGGGTTGGAGTAGCAATAAGGATCTCCGGTGCTGGCCCTCCAGCTGGAGCTGCTTGGGGCTCCTCTGACGCAGCACTCGCAGGTGCTCGGGCTGTACCGCGTGGTCGTCCTCTACCCCGACCCCGGCCTCTGATGGCTCTGACAGGGGGCTCGGGTGCCTGATCGTCGGTCCTCCTAGTACAGGTCCTCACCATCTGTGAGAAAGAATATAATAGAATTTTAGAATTTTTTTTATGTCAATAACTCGCACGACAAGAAGATCAAAGAAATATGATTGTTGTTAACAGTTACATAACCTCCCGAAGATAAGTACGGACGTCTCCACATCGATCCGCGAGACTCTAATAAACCGGTTTGTAAATCACGACACCTATGAACCTAGAGCTCTGATACCAACTTGTCACAACCTAATTTCCCCTCTGTGTGATGTCGTGACGGCACCTAGTCTCTACAACTAGGTAAGCCTAACATTTTACGGAATAATAAAATAAAAATATAAATTTAACCAACTATTCAAAAATACACAACAAATCCCAAAAACTCGGAACATCGTGAATCACAAACTACAGAAGGAAAGATCTAGTGTCTCTATACATCAGAGTCTAAAAAGGAAAAAAAAATACAGAAGATAATGGACATGGGGAAGAGTAGAAGGGGACTCCGAGGTCTGCGGACGCGACAGATATACCTTGAAGTCTCAAAAGCTGTCCCGGCTCACTGATAGTGCGGCTGATAAGGTGCACCTAGATCTGCACACGAAAATAAACATGTGCAGAGAGTAGCATAAGTACACTATAATGATACCCAATATGTGCCAAGCCTAATCTCGGTTAAGTAGTGATAAGGTCAGGTCAAAGCCCTATCGGAGTAAATATAATAAATTAAATATTAAAAGATTTAAATAAAATTTACAGTAACACAGTTAAAGAAATTTTCGAAAATTTAACAGTTGAGGGAGCCCTCGGCTCAGAACAAGGTAAATACAATAGGGAATCTCCCGGGATACCGTCCCGTAGTTCCGAATGAATATGCAGTACAGGAGGATCTCCCGGAATACGTCCGTAATCCCAATTTAAATATGCAATGCAAGATAAAATGGCAGGTAAGGCATCGAGTTATAAAGTTTATACAGAACACAGATAAGGAAAGTAGGGACTTAACTAAGCATGGCGCACAGAATATCAAATAGGCAGTTAAAACACGTAAGCATGCTTCTCTAATCTAAGCTAAACAATTAAACGTATTAGTACAATTTAATAAGGCAAAACGGTTTATGATTTAGAAAGGAAAGACGGGATTTTACAATAATAGCCCGTGTACATACTCGTCACCTCACGTACACGGCGCCCATACATCAATTTATATCAAATATCCTAAGGAAAAAGTCCCCAACATAAGGTTAGGCAAGCCACTTACCTCGAACCAAGCTCAATCAATCGGTCATAATGCCTTTCCCATGAATATCCGGCTCCGAATGGCCCAAATCTAGCCAAAAGCAATTACATATCATAAATACAACCATAATAGACTCATCTAATTAATGAAATCAACACTTTAAAAAAAATTCCAAAATTAACTCAAAATTGCCCGTGGGGCCTACATCTCGAAATCGGATAAAAGTCACAAAATACGAATACCCATTCACTCACTAGTCTAACCATATAAAATTTTCTCAAATCCGACCACAAATCCCCTTTCAAAACTCGAAATCTTTGTTGAAGAAGTTCTTCCAAATGTTTCCCAATTTCAACCCCAAAATCCGAAATTAAATGATGAAATCAACCATAGATTAGTGGAATATAACCATAAAGGAGTTAGGAATCATTACCCAAAAACTTCCTCCGAAAATCTCTCCAAATTTTGCCTTCTACCGAGCACTCAATCAAATTTTTGTGTGATGAACTCAACCCTCATATTTGAACCTTAAATTCTGCCCAGGTGCGTTCTTCTTCGCGAACGCGACATCGCGATCGCGAATGCGATGCACAATCTTCCACTGGGCAAAAATTCCTCCTTCACGACCCGTACCTTCCACTGACGGACCCTTCGCGAACGCGTAGGCTTAATGCCCGAAGCTTTCTCTGCCCCGTTCCTCTACGCGAACGCGAGGACTATATCGCGAACGTGTAGGCTTAAGGTCCCACACCTTCGTGTATGCGGGAACAACATCAAGAACGCGAAGAACAACTTAGCTGCCTTTCCTAGATGCTCTGCGTGATCGCGAGGCACCTCTTGTGAACGCGATGAAGGATTTTTTTCTTCAATAAAACACCAGAAATCTACTACTTCTCTAAGTCCAAAAATGACCCGTTGAGCATCTGAAACACACTCGAGGCCCCCGGGACCTCGACCAAACATACCAACCAATCCTAAAATACCATACAAACTTAGTCGAGCCCACAAATCACATCAACTAATGCTAAAATCATGAATCACCCTCTAATTCAAACTTAAAGAACTTGAAACTTCATATTCCTACAACCGATGCCGAAACCTACCAAATCACGTCCGATTGAACTAAAATTTTATGCACAAGTCATAATCAACATTACGGACCTACTCAAACTTCCGGAATCGGAAAACGACCCCGATATCAAACATTCCACTACCAGTCCAAAACTCCAAAAATTCGACTTTCGCCATTTCAAGCTTAAATGAGCTACGGACCTCCAAAACACAATGCGAACACGTCCCTAAACCCAAAATCACCTAACGGAGCTAACGGAACTGACAGAATTCTATTCCGGAGTCGTCCTCATACAGTTCTGACTACGGCCCAAATCTTAAGGCTTGAGCTCTCATTTAGGGACTAAGTGTCTCAAAATACTCCGAAACTCAAAATCAATCATCCCGGCAAGTCACAATAGCAGAAATAGATATAAAAAAGCAGTTAATAGGGGTTAGGGGCTCTAACTCTTAAAACGACTGACCGGTCGTTACACCTGACTCCCCCACGAGGGCCCCTCAAGAGAGATCAACCTAAACACCCCTCTAATGAAGATATTGTTATGGAATTGTAGGGGAGCTAATGGGGTGGATTTCAGGAGGAACCTCAAAGCAGTCCTATCATGGAATGACCCCACTATGGTCTGTCTCACTGAATCAAAAATGAATGAAGCAGCATATGAGGCTCTAATGGTGGAATTAGGTTTTACCAACATGCTACACATGGATGCTATTAATTACTCAGGAGAAATGATCATGCTGTGGAGGAAACATAAAGTTGCACAAGTGGACCCCATCGCCGTCACAAACCAAGAAATACATGTAAATGTTCAGGTATGTTCCTCAAATCAGCCCTGGATTCTATCTCTACTCTGTGCTAGTACTAGTTTTAGTAATAGAAAAATTCTATGGGACAATCTAGACCATATCTCGGCATCCCATGAAAAATCCTAGATCATTTGTGGGGATTTTAATGAAATTACATCCGCCACAGATAAATTTGAGGGAAACCCTATTAATAATAATCGAGCCAATGCACTACTAGATTGCCTCCATAATATCAACATGGTTGACTAGGTTTCACCGGCTCACGATTCACACGGTCAAACCTAAGAAGCACTAGGAAAAATCTAATTCTAGAAAGATTAGATCGCTTCTATGCAAACCCCTCGTGGCTTAGTATGACTCTCGACTCCACGATCAATCATCTTCCTAGAACCCATTCAGACCACTGCCCTCTCTTATTAAGTCTCTCAAAAACAGCTAGGCCCAACAATCTATTTAGGCTGAAAACCATGCGATTCAGCTATCCTGACTTCACTAACATCGTCAATCATCACTGGCATCGATACTCCTTATACCATTGCGCACTTATTAATTTTACCAAACACATCAAGGAGTGGAATAAGACTACTTTTGGCAACTTTTTCCAAACAAAAAAGTGCTACTTACCAGACTAGTGGGCCTCAAAAAAATGGACCCCACCACAAAATCTTTCTTCCACCAAAACCTAGAAACTAACCTTCGCGATCAATAAAATGTTATTTTAAAAAATGAAGAAGATTTTTGGGAACTTAAATCTCATGTTCTCTGGCTAAATGAGGGCGACGCTAACACTAAATTCTTCTACACTTCTACTATCCAACGAAGAAAAAGAAATATAATTCTAGGCTTAAATGACTCCGTAGGTAACTGGACCTATGATCACAATGAAATCATTACCATTATCTTAAAACAATATAATGATATTTATTCAATTGAGCTTACTTCCAGCACTAATGCAACACTCGATCACTGTGAATATGCTCTATCATAAGAAGATAGGACACACCTATCCAGACCCATTACTAAAATAGAAGTAAACCAAGCAATTAGATCCTTCAAACCTCTTAAAGTACCTGGACCAGATGGGCTTCATTCAATTTTCTTTCAAAAGCACAGGAATGCTACCAAAAGCATTGTCCTGCAAACTTACAAAGATGCTTTTGACAAAGCCACTATACCAGTTGATCTAAATACCACCTTTATCACTCTTATCCCAAAAGTCAAGAACCCTGAGCACATTTCTCAATACAGGCCTATAAGTCTTTGAAACACCGTCTATAAAACCATTACAAAAATAATTGTGAATATGATACGCCCTTTCCTCAAACAACTAATTAGTCCAGTCAGTGCAGCTTCCTGCCATGATTAATGGAAAACCATCTAAATTCTTTGAACCTTCGAGAGGTAAACGCCAAGGAGATCCCCTATCCCCATACATCTTCATCATTTGTATGTAGGCTCTATCTCACCAACTTGACCAAGCAACAACCAATGGAGACTGGACGCCAGTTAAGATCAGTAGATCTGGACCTCGCACTTCCTTTTTGCAGACGACTTTATACTATTTTCACGAGTTGACCTTCATAACACTAGCACCATTATAAATATTTTCAACAATCTCTACAGCCAGTCAGGACAAAAAATTAACTTCTCCAAATCCAAAGTATTCTTCTCGAAAAATGTACTCAATAATACTTAAGATTATTTGACTAAAGCACTTAACATTTATAAATCCAATAATTTTGAAAAATACCTTGGTTTCCACCTAACAAATAACTTTCCAAAAGGCAAGGATTACCAATTCATAATCGATAAAATGAATAATAAACTTTCTGATTGGAAAGCAAAAACTCTCAACATGGCAGGTAGAACTACTCTGATACACTCAGTACTAGCCACTATTCCCAACTACTCCATACAAAACAACCTAGTACCACCATTCACTAGAAATCACATTGATTGTATCCGACAAAATTTTCGGTAGGGCTCAACCCCGAAAAAAAAAACCACCTTGCAAGCTGGGAGACTGTCACCACTCCCAAAACACTGGGAGGACTGGATCTATATAAAACTGTTGATAAAAATTATGCTACACTAGCAGGGTTACTCTGGATATTCCATAAGAGTGCAAATTCCTTATGGGCCAAAATACTACACACAAAATATATTCAGCATAGACATACAGGAACATACCAGACTAAACCAACTGATTCATACATATAGAAAAGTATGACAAAAGCCAATGGCCTCTTCCAAATAGGGCTCTCCTGGAACATTGGGAATGGCTCAACCATCAACCTCTGGAACGGCAATTGGCTCCCAAATAATAGCTATCTGTGCCACACGATCCAGGGCCCCCTACAACACATGGAGGAACAACTATCTGTATCCTCAATCATCTCAAACCATCGTGGTCTCTAGGAAGATTATCTTTATCCCTACATCCTACAACTGTTCAATTAAAAAACCAACACTATCATCCCATTCTTCACCAACAAGCCCGACCAATCCTTCTGGAACCAAACTACCCATGGCAAAAGAAAAGCATGCTTCAAGTAGCAGAGTACCTCTCACTCACACAATAATATCCTCAAAACCAAGGCTGCAAATCAGAGTAAGATGGTTACCACCACCAACTAGCCAATATAAGCTCAACGTAGAAGGTGCTTATGATCCAACTCACCAAACTAGCGGTACTGGAGAATAATTAGAGACTACAACGGCACATGGATAGTGGGCTTTGCACAAAAAGTGACTGCAAATTCTTCATACAGAGCTGCTAGCACTACTTGTTAGACTGGAACTATCTTTCACAAAAAATCTCTTCCCAATTATAGTGAAAACAGATTCACAGGTATTATGTAATTTATTTAAGATTGAACAACCATGATTCTCACATCTCCTTAATGATTACAGTTTTCTTCTTGATGTTGTTGGATCGGAGTCTATAAATCACATTTACAGGGAAGGCAGCTATGTGGCTGACGCTCTAGAAAAGTATGAACGCACCATGCAATCAACAACAATGGAGGAAGACAACATAATCTACTGGAAAACTCTACCGGCCTTTGTTTTACATGCTTTCAATAAAGACATATCGGGGACAATCGCTATGTGATCTATCCCTATGTTATGTAATAATAATAACTAGATCTTTTTAGTGCTTTAATATAAATTATTCCTTTTCTTAGAAAAAAAGAAATTACATATAGTGATAGTCCACTTAGGGGAAGATCATAAATAGCCATTTTTAGGACCCCTATATAAAAAATAGTTGAAAGTAAAATTTTAAAGTTTAGCCTCTTCAGAATTGTGTGTCTGAAGTTTGAACTATTAAAGTCAAAACTTCGTATATCATATCTGAAGTTCGAATGCAGTTCAAATTCAAACCGTTAGGTGGCTTAACTTCAGATATAAAGCTTTGCTTTTGGCAATTCGAGGGTCTGAGAAGTTCAAATTTTAGATCCACAGTCTGTAAGTTCGAACTGTCCTAAGTTTTCTCACCCACATCTTGATTTAATTTTTTTATTCTTTTATAAGCATTAATTTCTATAATGAGCTTTTGTGCCTTGGTTTTAAATTGGATGATGCCAAGTCCGACTTTTACATTTATAATCTTACTAAATGTCATCATAGGCTTATTTCACTGCTAGAGAGGATGGTAGTGAAAAATATGAACATACCATTTGATCTTACAACATTTGATGATTATGATGTTGTGTGTATTTGATTTACTGTATTTGAAAATCAACTTCATTTGTCAGTGTATTCATCATGTGCTAGGGTTTGGTGGCATTTAAATGAGTAATGTAACAATGTGAAATCATGCTGCTACCGAGGAGTTTGAGGTAAAAGGTGAAGAAGATTTAGAAACAGAAAGTCAGAAACGCATGATCTGAAGTTTGTCTAAATTGAATAAACTTAAAATAATTTTTAAAAACTGGATAAATTTTAAATGGTGCCCTTAAATTCGGCTACATGGTGCCACATCTTCATCCGCTTATTGTCAACATTAAATCCAATGTGGGCATATGAACATTAAAGGAAATGACTAATTATATCCCTATTTCTTAGGGCATTTTTCACTTTGGAACTATTTACATTCGGTAGCCGAAAAAGTGTATAAAATTTGTATATAACATACATAATGAATATATATATAAAAAAAAATTTGCTATTATTTTAAGAGCAGCTATACAGTGTCATTTTTCCTATTTATATTATGGAGGTATTTTCTCATTGTTTTCTTAGTTTATAATGTAAAAAGCCCTTGGGCTTATTCCCTTAATAGTTCAAATCCAGTGTGTGTCTAGAGCCCAGATAATGAACAATAGGGCTAGACAAGTTTAGTTTGTTAGGCCCATATAACAAAGATACAATGAGGCAATACTTGTTAGGGAAAAAAACATAACTGGGCAGTATTTTGAAAACTTTTACAGGATCTTAGCATAAATACTTAATTAACATTTTTGGCAATTATATATTTGCACATATAACGTAATTCAATTGGAAGGAAGTCAAACGTTTTCTTAAGCATCTAATAGCCTTTTATTGCTAATTTAATACTCAACAGATGAGTTTTCTGTTTCTTCTAAAATGATTTTGTCATAAATGATGATTTTATTACTTTCCCTCTCTACCTATTATGGTGGTTATACACATTTTCTCGTTTGTATAAATGATTTTTTTATTGATAAACGGGAATGCTTGATAATAATGCATACTTGGATAAATAACAACTCCTGTTATATATGTTATATATAACTGGTATAATAAATAATTATTTAATAAGTATATTATGAAGTATATTTAAATATTATTTTTATATAATATTATGATATTTGGATATACATATACATAATTATTTTATCAATTCCATGAATATATACGATATATATTCGGAGTATTTTAAATTTTATTACTCAAAATGTATCATATATTTATTTTATGAATATTGTATATTCAGAGTACATGATAGTTGTATAATTTCATAGAGTATAATATTATTGTTATATCTATAATGTATATAAAAATGTAAATGATATAAAAATGAAATATTTTATATTCATTTGTGTTTATTTGTGCAGTTTATTTAGAAAAAATGCAGATTTACTTATGCTAATAAATCTAAATACTAAAAGTGATAGAGTTATCATGAAAGAGGATGGGGAATAAATTGATAAGAATTTATAGTCATCCCCTTAATTTGAGGGTTAGTATTTATTAGTTTCTAAACCTGATAACTATTGCACGTCACTACTAGAAATTCGGTAAAAACTGACCAACGTTGGTCGGTAATGGCCAAAAACCGACCAAAACGCGATCATTTACGTGTGGACGGTATTTTTGTGGTCGAAAATTACCGACCAACTTTGGTCGGTCAAATAAATTTAAAAAATAAATATTGCAAAAAAAAACCGACCAAAATTGATCGATTTTTTAATTATGTAATAAAAAGATTCACCATTTGGGAATCGAATCGGGGTCTGTACTGTGGCAGGATACTTTTCTACCACTAGACCATTGGTATATTTTATTTTAAAACTGTCTTTTATTTGATTTATACTCTTTAATTGTATTTTCGCACGAAAATAACCGATCAAAGTTGGTCGATTTTATTAAAAAGTAAAATTACCAACCAAAGTTGATCGGTTTTTTTAAATGACCGGCCGAATTAACCGACCAATTTTGGTCGATTTTTTTAATATTTATTTTTATTTATTTTAATTGAAAAACCGACCAAAGTTGATCGGTTTCTTGAAAAAATAAATTTCGTGGGACTCAAAAATAGTTTCCCGCATTTTTGCGCCAAAGAAAACCGATCAAAGTTGGTCGGTTTCGTAAAAAAAAATTAAAAATAAAATATTTTGAAAAATCGACCAACTTTGGTCGGTTTTTTGGTCAGTTGTTTGACCGACCAAAGTTGGTCGGCCGACCTTGATCTGTTTTTGCCGAATTTCTAGTAGTGCGTGAGCATCTTGTGCTACAATTGTTATTAAATATGCTATTTTTAAAATAAATCAAAAGCATTATTATTTATTAAATAAATTCTTAATTAGTGCTCTACAACGTAAAAATCCCTACTTGGGGTTATCCATAAATATCCTCTCCTAGATTTAGGAAAAAATACATGGAATATTGAAGATTAAGCTATAGACCATGTTACATAATTTTTGGGAAAAAGCAACTTTATGAATTCAAATTGGATATATAGCATGCCAGGACTAACTTTTATACATAGGATGTAAAAGCAACGATTAAATGTTAGATGTCTGTTTAAGTTGTATACACTAAGAAAATAAAAAATTAAACAATTAGGTTATTTTGACAAAGTAATTACAGGTAAATTCTTACAATAAATATTAATTATGATAACCTGATATAAAGAACATGCTATGATATGTTAAACTTATAATTATTTGAAGTAGTTTATTAGGACACTTCTTCCCCCAAACCCATCGAAACCCCCACCCCCGGTTAAATAATAAATTAAAATAAATAAAACCTGATACATTGTATTTGGCCATTAGAAGAAAATTGAGAATTAGGTAATCAGTAGAAGTGGCGAAAACACAAGTACACAAAACAAAAAAGTACAGCAAACAATAACATAAAGTGCAATTTAGCCCAATTATTTTACATTGTGCTAATATTTTTATCTACATAGGTTAAAAAAATACCCACTCGAACTAATTAATCAGGGAGCATCTGTATTTATGCTTTTAAAGCACGAACAAATAAAGAGAAAGTAGCCAATTAAGAAAATAATTGAACTCTAAGAGTATTTGTTTATAAAATCCACCACTAATTACTTACAGATCTAATTAACTATATGCTATTGTAATTAGGTCGATCAAGTGTTTGCTATACTTAGAAATTTGAACTCTCTTTAGCAAAATAAAATTATTATTTTCTTAAAATTGAAGTCATAATTAAGTAAAAGGCAATTTGAAGTAAGTGGGGATGCTTCAAATACAAATGTCCATTAATCACAAAAGGATTCTGGACATATGTGCTTTTTGTTTATTTATCACAAGAAAGTGAAGTCCCTACTGCTGTCTAATCAAGCTCTTGGAACTGAAAGTGCTCATCAAATAATTAGTTTCAAAAGGAAAGCTGCTGAAATTAATTATTTGAGAAAGGGAAAGGAGGGGAAAAAATGAATAGGAAAAGAGTGGAAGACATGATATATGCCCACTCTGATTTTCTGTTTTATATATAGATAGTTCACAAAGGAAGATAGGAAGTGGAAATAATGATTCTCAATTTTTCAAAAAGGATTCACGTAGTTATATATAGAACAAACTATGGGGTGAAGATTTATGTGTTCACTAATTAATTTAGTTTTCTTGCTTTCTATCTTTTTCCTCATGTAGACATGTCTTTATCAATTAGATACATTTTTTGTGCAAAATGATACTAGATGGGATATAAAGTGTCTTTGTATTATTTTAAAGCAAACAATAAAAAGTTCTTACTTAACTTATTAATTGGAGGCTAGCAATCATAAGTGAGATGAACCATAAAGATATCCATGTAGATAAAGTACCAAGTAAACGCACGCATAGAAATAACATACATCCATAAATAAATAAATAAATAAATAAAGGAGTCGCACAGATCTAAGATTAGGATACTAAGTTAGGTAGTCTAATTTATTTATATCGGTAGTGATAGTACGTACTCTCGCATTTGGTTGGTAGTAGGCTTATTTGAATACCTGTTTTTTTTCCTCTGCTTTTACATGTTTTTTCGTGTTGTCTTGTATTGTTTCTTGTTATTATTGTGGTACCTATGCTTGCATGAGCCCATAGTCTATTAGAAACATCATCTCTATCTCCTCAAAGGTAGGGGTAAGGTTTACATACACAATGCGCTTCTCAGACTACACTACGTGGGATTATATGGGTATGTTGTTAAATAAAGGAGTTGCACCCGAATCTTTGTCTGAAAGACGACACTCTCATTCCATGCATATATCGCTTTACAAAAGATAATTATCATCAATCATAGAGCCAAGAATCACATGAAGTGAAATAGTTCCATATAAAGACTAAGGATTTTCATTTTCTTATTATCTTCCTTTCGAGCTCAAAAAATAAATAAAAATATATTGGAGAAGGAGAAATCTCCTATTTTTTGTGAAAGAAAATTTCATTATTGATAATATTTCTCTTGCTTCAACTTGATTTACGCACAAGGAAGAAAAAGGTTTAATTTCGGTGCTCTTAATTAATGGTTTTTAAGGTGGACGATACTCTAGCATAACTAATTCACGTAGTGGAGCAACAATTAAACTTTATATGAAGAAAGGTATAAAATTCAACAATTGGACAGAGTAAAAGACAAAAAGAAAGAAATGTTTCTCGCCATGAAAACCAATCAAATAATTAATCTGGAATATGGCTTAGTGTGTTCCTTACTTACCTTACCTTTGTTGATGGAATTAAATTGAGAGCAGAAAGCACAGGATATATGACATCTCAACTCTTTGCATGCGAATTTATTACTAGCAATACTTCAGGCTTTAGTTAGTTTATACATAAAGTCAACAAACGATTTAACAATACTCGGCTGAGTTTTCTTTTATTTATTAAATTTCATCTATAATAAAAGTATATTCTTATTACTTCAAAATTCAAATAGCTACCAAAATATTTTTCAGAAAGCCGAAAGTGCGAAAACTAGGAACTAATAGCTAGATTCTTAACTTTTCGCCGCCTAGAATCTTCACTTTAGGACTTCAAAAAAAAGCTTTTTAATGGGGTTTGTAGCTTCGCAGTGAAGTTGCTTGTATTCATATCGTGCTATTGCAATCACTCCACCAGTACACTATTGCGCGATTTCTAATATTAGTTCTTAATTAACAACTTTCTTCTTACTCTATCTTTACAAAAAATATAACCTTTTTTTGGAGGATGTTTGGAAAGCCACCCCGTAATTATATTTGGGTGTAGTTGGATGTAACTATACAATTTTGACATATTTTTCTGACCAAGTATTTACTTGATCAACATGTAATTTGGTGTAATTGAGGGGGTGCAATTATACTCTCCAATTCTCAAAGGGAGGCTAAAAATTACTGGTTATTACTCGGTGTAATAACAAAGTTATTTTTGAATCTCTTTTTTTCTTTTTAATTTACTTTGTATTTCTATTTTTTCTTTTTAATTTATTTTTTTATTTCAACTTTTTTTTTTTTTCAAATGTTATTCTTTTTATACTATTTATCTTTTATTTCCTTATTTCTCATTTTTCAACTTTTATTTCACGTGTTTCTACATAATTTCTCATATTTTATTTCTTTATTAATTATTTTTTTGTTACACTTAGCTATATTATTATTCTATTTTTTTCTAAAAAGCTATACCTCGTAACCTAAGAAACAGTAAGTCATCCACAAACTTGACTTATAATGAGTGTACATTTGAACTTTATTATTGGATGAGGTTATATACAAACTTAATTATGTTAAATGATAGCTTACTTTTAATATTTAGATAATATTCTCATTTTTAACCTTTACTTTTTGTGATTCCGTATAGGTGTTCATATCTTTTATTTTTCTTCATTTTAACATAAATATGCTATTATTCTAGTTTTGAAACTATACCTCCTAATATTAGAAATAATTAGTCATTAATATACTTAGTATATAATGAGTGGTATCATTAAAAGTGAATCTCATTGCTGAATGAGGTTATAGACTTAAAGTTTCCTTTTCTTTTGAATTATATTTAATTTTTATGTTATGTTGTAATTTTACATATAAATATTAAGTATATTTTTTTTTAATTTTGAATTTATGTAATATTTTTTATTCCATTTTATTTGCTTTAGTAGTATTGACTTATTAATTCAGATTGTATGCCATTCATGTTTTAGTTACAATTGATAGTGTAACGATCCAACCGGTCATTTGGCTTTCTAGATCCATATTGCCCTAAATAAGACTCCCCGTATGTGCTTTTACTGTTTTATGACTTGCAGGGACAGTTAGTTTGGGATTTGGAAGGGTTCGGGATTGAAATCGGAACACTTGATTCCTTAGTTTGGCTTTAAAAGGCTAAGTTTGACTTTGATCAATATTTTCACACAGGAAACGAGATTTGACGATTCCAATAGGTTCGTATGATTATTTTAGACTTGGGCATATGTTCAGATAGGGTTTTGGATGACCCGGGAGCGTTTCGGCGCATAAAGTTGAAAGTTCGCGCATTTAATATTTTAAAATTCTTTAAATTTGGTTTGGAGTAGTTTTTGGTGTTATCGAGGTTCGTTTGGGATTCTGGGTCTTCGAATAGTTCTGTATGGTGATTTAAGACTTGCACGCAAAAATGGGTGTCATTCTGAGTAGTTTAGGAATGCGTCGGCGCATTCGGAGTAAGTTGGAAGAACTTGAAGTACATAAGTTGATTCGATTTGGTTTGGGGGGGCGATTCTTAGTTTTGGTGTTATTTTCCACGTTCTGAAATTTCGAGCAAGTCCATATCATATTTACAAACTTGTTGATATCTTTGGATAAGGCCTCGAGTGCAATTCGGACGATGCATAGATCGATTTAGAGCTCAAAAGGGTTGCTGGTGCACCAGTTCTAGTGTGCCCACATATGCGAGCTTTTGGCCGCAGGTGCGAGCCCTCAAATGCGAGCTCTTGGTCGCAGAAGCGGCTTTGGGCATTTGGACAGTGGTCCGCAAAAGTGGAGAAACATGCGCAGAAGCGGCCTTGCTTCTACGATGAGTAGCTGATGCGCTTCACCATCCGTAGAAGCGGGACCGCTGAAGCAGGATCTTGTCCGCAGAAGCGAAGCCAGCCAGATTAGGCATTTCTGTAGAAGCGGACCTCGTTCTGCAGTAGCGATGCCGCAGATGCAGCCCTGTAACCGCAAATGCGGATGTCCTGGAGGAAGAAGGCTTCATTTAATACGGGACTTAAGCCATTTCTAACCTATTTTTCTCTCTTTGGGTGATTTTGAAGCTTCTTGAGAGGGGTTTTCACCTAGCAAGTTAGAGATAAGTGATTTCTATCCAATGTGAGTTAAATACATAGAATATGGGTAGATTTTAACATATAAATTTTTGAAAATTATGAGTTTAGATGAAAAACCTAGGTTTTCATAAAAATAGAATTTAACCACGAAAATAATTATGGAATGGGATGAAAATAATATATTTGAGTTCGTGAAGTTATTGGTAACATTTATCTTCGAAAGTTTTCGGAATCCTGGCACGCGGACCCGGGGTGAATTTTAGGAATATTTCAATTTGGGTTGGGTAATTACTCTAATAGTTAAATTATGAACTTTTGAACACATATTGATTAATTTATATGACATTTGTCTAGTTTTAGGTCGTTTGGCGCCGAGTTGAGGATTTAAAGCATACATGTGGATCGGAAGTGAGCTTGAGAACGAGGTAAGTCTCTTGCCTAACCTTATAATAGGGAACTCATCCCCTTAGGTGTATTTGTTGTGAATTACTTGTGTGGGGATCTATGTACGCACTACGTGACGAGAGTCCTTGCGTAGCTAAATTCCATGTGATGTCCGGGTAATCTTAGATTTACATCATGCTTGTTTGCCCTGTTAGTCAAAGGCAATGTCATACTTGCCCATGAATTAGTCAAAGGATACACACAAAAATGTGTATCACCAAGGTTTTTGATAAAGGTGGATATAAGAAAAGCATATGATTCAGTGGAATGGCCATTCCTAAAGATAGTGCTATTAGAGTATGGAATCCCTGCAAAGTTTGTCCATCTGATAATAGAGTGTGTCACGACCGTTAGCTACTCTTTGTTGCTTAATGGAGGTATGATACCTAAATTTCAGGCAAAAAAGGGATTGAGACAGGGGGGATCCAATGTCACCCTATTTGTTTGTGTTGACAATGGAATATCTCAATCGGAGTTTGAAGACCCTTGAATGCATTTCAGACTTCAATTACCATCCAAGGTGTGTCAGGATGAAGATCTCTCATATATGTTTTGCAGACGACTTGATCATGTGTTGCAGAGCAGACATAATTTCAATACAGTTGATACTTCAGGCATTTCATCATTTCTCTGTTGTATCTGGACTACAAGCGAACATGGAAAAAAGCTCATTCTCTGTGGTTGGAGTAACAGAGGAATTCAAGGCCTCAATTCTTTTAGAAATACATTTTGCACTGGGAGACTTCCCTTTCAAATATCTGGGGATGCCACTGTCAACAAAAAACCTGTCCACTCATCAATGTATGCCCTTTGTGGAGAGAATCATTTCAAGAATCAAGTGATGGACCAACAAATTTATATCATATAGTGGCTGATTACAGTTGATCAAGAGTGTCCTATTTGAAATACAAACATACTGGGCACAAGTTTTCTTGCTACCAAAGAAGATACTACACATGGTTATCACTGCATGTAGAACATTCTTATGGACGGGAAGTAATGAACCCATCCTATTTGAAATGCAAACATATTGGGCACAAGTTTTCTTGCTACCAAAGAATATACTACACATGGTTATCACTGTGTGTAGAACATTCTTATGGACGAGAAGAAATGAACCATCAAAAAAAGCCTTAATATCATGGGAAAGATTGTGTATGCCAGTCTAAAATGAAGGTTTGGGTATTATTGACTTCTACTCAAGGAACAATGCTGCTCTGTGCAAGCTTCTCTGGTCTATCAATGCCAAGAAGGACATCTTATTATCACAATGAAAACTCCAAAACAAGTTTGATGGCTTATTCAAAAGGTATTTGATATAAGAGAGTGGCTTGGTTCTGTGAATACTTCTAGAGATTTCAATGAGTACTGTAAACAGAGGAAATTCAGCACTAAGCAGGTGTACGTAGCTGCAATGCCACAGTTCCAGAAGACCCCATGGAAGAGACTAGTGTTGGGAGCTAACATTATACCAAGACATCAATTCATATTGTGGTTAACTCTCCATCAAAGACTTTCCACAGTTGATAGATTGAAAACATGGAAGATAGATGTGCCAAATGCTTGTGTACTATGTACCAATCAAAAGGAAGAAACTCTAAATCATATTTGTTTTTGAATGCGAATAAGCAAAATCGATATGGGCTATATTGTTATATTGGCTGGGAGAAAAGCACTCAATTGAAAGCTAGGACAAGGAAGTACAAAGGCTAACCAAGAGAACCAACAATAGCAGACCGAGAGCTCGTGTTATGGTATTTTTATTTGCAGCAACAGTCTACTATATATGTATAGAGAGGAACATGCGAAGGTTTCCAAAACAGTATACTACATATGCACAGAGAGTTAGCGAGATTGTATTGCAGTTGCATATCAAAGGCCAACAAAGGAGTAAATGGAAGAACTTATTAGAGCAGTTAAATAGATTTAATATGTGAGGCAATGAATAGCATACTAGGTCTATTAGGGAAAAATACAGAGTTGAAGTACTGTAAAAGGATTCTCAAAAAGGGTCTAGCTCTAGAGTCTAATGGGCTAGCGTATGTACAACTTTATACTTGGTTAATATAAATTTTTGTTTTGACCAAAAAAAATTATTTTAGATAGAGCTAAGATTAAGGATTTTATGATTTAAAGTCTCCGCTTTGGATTTTTATGTTTGGGAAGAATTGAAGAACTTTTATAATAACTTTGATAAATCCATGTTCACTCGCTTCGCAAGTAATTACGTGAGCGAAGTAAAATTCTTCTACTCTCATGGGAGCGGGTCATTCGCCTCAGCAGATTAATAGATGCATCTATGGTTTATGCCGTTCGACCCTCGACAGTACACGGTATATTTTCAGGATCGGGTCGTACGATCGCGGCATAAATCATGCGTGATAATACTAGGAACATAATTATATTAGATATTATTTTATGGCTTGAGCGGTCATAATTACTTAATAATAGAAATTAACTTGGAATTTATTGTTAGTGAAAGAATTATTATTCACTGCTTGTTACTGAGTTGTATTTATTACTTATATAATTCATGCTTATTTAGAAATTCCTGTATTTCATTGTTTGCCTATAGTAAGTGTCGATGTCGACCCCTCGTCACTACTTCTTCAAGGTTAGACTAGATACTTATTGGGTACATATTGTTTATGTACTCACGCTATACTTCTGCACTAATTGTGCAGGTTCAGAGGCAGGTGCATCTGGTAGTTATCACGGCGCACACCCCTGATACTTTGAGACTTCGTGGTGAGCTGCTTTCTGAGTCCACCCTGCAGCACCTGGAGTTTCTCTTTTGCTTTTATTTTCTGTATACTCCATTCAGATAATAGTTTAGTATTTTATATGTTCTACTAGTAGCTCATACACTTGTAATACCAGGTTTTGAAAATTTTACTAGTAGACACTTGTTGATTTTTGAGTAATTATTTTACCACACTTGTTCTTATAATTGTTTATACTTTATTTTATTAAATTTCTCACCTCTTACTTATTTGATAATTAAGAATCAACTATTTCGTGACAACATGGTATTAGAGCACTAGGTTCATGTAGGTCTCACAAGTTATGAGCAAGCCTAATACAGTCTTGTGGATCGGTGCCAGAGACGTTCGTACTTATCTTTGAGAGGCTATAGGGTGTTAGAAAACTATCTTTATTCATCTTCTATCGTGCAGTTGATGTTGTGCTAAGTATCTTTCTCTTAATCTCTCACAGATTGTAAGAACGCACACGGCAGATGTACCCGATCATGGAGGAGCTGCTCCCCTGTTGCAAGAGGCCGAGGCAGAGCTTGAGGGAGGGATCCAGCTCGTGGTAGAGGACGAGGGCGTCCTAGAGTTTCCCCAGCTATGCCACCAGTGGATCCTGTAGAGGATCCTATTATTGAGGAGTAGGGCGAGGAACCTGCAGCAAAGCCAGCCCCAGCGGATTTCATGTTCGAAACGGGATTCCTAGAGGTTATGGGCCGTATGCTGCGGTTCATGGATTCTATGACTCATGCTGGTTTATTTCCAGCATATCCAAACAATATCTCAGGTGGGAGGGGGAGCACAGACCCCTACCTCTCAGGCTCCAGGGTATGAAACTTCCGTATATCAGACCCCGGGCGCACTACCCGTGGGCAGAGCTCAGCTAGTTGCAACAGCTATACCTGAGCCCATACCAGCTACGGCCGGCGATCCGCAGAGGCTATTGGACATATGGACTAGGCTACATCCTCCTATCTTAGGAGGTGAGTGACATGAGGACCCCCAGGACTTTATTGATCGGTGTAGGGTTAAACTGCACAACATGAAGATATTGGAGTCCCACAGAGTGGACTTTATCACCTTTCAGCTAGAGGATAGGTCCCGTAGATGGTGGCAGTCTTATCTTCTCGGCAGACCAGTAGGTTACCCTCCCATGAGTTGGCACCATTACACACGTCTCTTTTTGGATAGATATATTCCACCATCTCAGATGTAAGAGTTGTGATTTCAGTTCGAGCAACTCCAACAGGGCCAAATATCAGTGACCGACTGTAAGGCGAGATTCTCTGAGTTGTTTCGCCATGCACTTATGATACTTCTGACCGATGCAGATAGAATGTGGACATTTGTTGTAGGTTTACACTCTGGTAGACAGGCTACTATGGCCCGAGAGGTTGAGATGGGGACTTCTTATGAGCTAGTTGTAGAGATAGCTCAGAGAACTGAGGGTTTTCGTCAATGAGGTCGAGAGCAGGCAATGAGGGATAAGCGGTTTCGATATTCTGGAGAGTTCAGTGGTGTCCCGGCTGGGGGCAGTGGTTAGTTCGTGAGGGGTCAGTCTAGCAGGCCCACATATCCAGCACCGCTGCCTTCTCGGGGTGCTCCAATGCTGCCTTATTTCAGTGCTATGCCATAGAGTTCCTACCGGACCCCATCTATTCAGGGTCCCTCAAGTGGGTATTCAGGCCACCAGGGTCAGACTTCCAGTCATCAGTCCGTTGTTCCGAGGGGTTGTTACCAGTAAGGGGATCCTGGCTACATGAAGAGGTTTTGTCCCAGACTTCGGGGCAAGGCAGTACAACAGGGTCATCAACCTATGATTACCGCACCAGCTGTCCGGCCTCCTAGAGGTGGAGGGTAGGTGGGCAGGGGTCGTCCTAGAGGTGGAGGCCAGTCAGGGGGTGCTCCAACTAGATTCTATGCTTTTCCGGCTAGACCGGATGCAGTGGCCTCAGTTGCCGTGATCACAAGTATTATTTCTATTTGTGGTAGCGATGCTTCGGTACTATTTGATCCAAGGTCTACATATTCGTATGTTTCATCTCTGTTTGCTCATTTCCTGGGTGTTACTCATGAGTCCTTGGGTACTCATGTTTATATGTCCACTATAGTGGGCGATTCTATTGTCATAGACCGGATCTACTGATCCTGCATTGTTACCTTCTGTGGTTATGAGAACTGAGCGGATCTTCTGTTGCTTAATATGACCAACTTTGAGGTGATACTGGGCATGGATTGGTTGTCTCCATATCACTCCATCATTGATAGCCATGCTAAGATTGTTACCTTGGAGATGCAAGAGATAACCCCATATTCGGGTTATCTCTTTTCTGAAGGCTCGACACATGGTCGAAAAGGGGTGTTTGGCTTATCTAGCTTAGGTTCGGGACACTACTACAGAGACTCCGACGGTTGATTTAGTGCCAGTAGTCCGGGAGTTCTCTAATGTATTTCCTTCTTATCTTCCAGGCATGCCACTAGATTGTGATATCGACTTCTGTATTGACTTGGCTCCAGGTATCCAGCCTATATCTATCCCACTGTACCTTATGGCCCTGAAAGAGTTGAAGGAACAACTTGAGGAGTTGCTAGCAAAGGGGTTCGTCAAGCCAAGTGTGTCACCTTAGGGTGCACCAGTATTATTTATAAAGAAGAAAGATGGGACTATGTGGATGTGCATTGATTACCGCCAGTTGAACAAAGTTAGCATCAAGAACAAGTACCCACTGTCGCGTATTGATGATTTTCTTGACAAATAGCAGCATGCTAGGGTGTTCTCTAAGATTGACTTGAGGTCGGGGTACCATCAGTTGAAGATTCGGGACTCAGATGTTCCGAAGACTACTTTTCGTACTAGATAAAGAAGATTGAGGTAGTTCAAAGTTGGCCTCGTCCTACTTCAGTGACTGAGATCAGGAACTTCTTGGGGTTTGCAGGTTATTATCGCCGATTCGTGGAGGGCTTCTCATCTATTGCAGCATCGTTGACTAGATTGACCCAGAAGGGTGCTCAGTTTTGTTGCTCAGATGATTGTGAGACGAGCTTCCAGAAGCTCAAGACTACTTTGACCACATTACCGATCCTGATGTTGCCTTATGGTTCGAGGATGTATACTGTGTATTTCGATACTTCGCGCGTTGGCTTGGGTTGTGTATCGATGCTGGAGGGGAAGTTATTGCATATGCGCCGTGTCAGTTGAAGCCCCATGAGAAGAATTATCCTGTGCATGATTTGGAGTTGGCTACGATTGTTCATGCTCTTAAGATCTAGAGGCATTATATTTATGGGGATCGATTCTTGCCATTGGCCGAGTTTGCTTACCACAACAGTTACCAGTCCAACATCGATATGGCTCTATTTGAGGCTTTATATGTCGGTGATGTCGTTCTCCCATCGGGTGGTTTGAGCCCAGCGAGACTAAGTTATAGGGTATTGAGTTGGTGATGGATGCCTTAGAAAAGGTAAAGTTAATTCAGGGGCGACTTCCCACAGCATGGTCCAGACAGAAGAGTTATGCGGATCAGAAGGCGCTTGATGCATCATTTATGGTAGGCGAGAAGGTTCTCTTGAAAGTCTCACCGATGAATGGTATTTTGAGATTCAGGAAAAAAAGAAAGCTGAGCCCAAGGTTTATAGGCCCATTTGAGGTATTGAGGCGAGTTGGGGAGGTTTCTTATGAGCTTGCTTTACCTCCCAGCCTATCAGGAGTTCATCCGATTTTTCACGTGTCTATGCTCCGGAGGTATCACGTCGACTTGTCACATGTGTTAAACTTCAGCACAATTCAGTTAGATAAGATCCTGGGTTATGATGAAGAGCCAGTTTCCATTATTGATTGGCAGAATCGCCAGTTGAGATCCAAGAGGATTTCCGTGGTAAAGGTTCAGTGGAGGGGCCAACCAGTCGTGAGGCAACCTGGGAGTCCGAGGAGGACATGCAGAGAAGATATCCTCACTTTTTCAGCACTCCAGGTATGATTCTAAACACGTTCAAGGACAAACGTTTGTTTAAGAGGTGCAGAATGTAATGATCCGATCGGTTATTTTAATTTCTAGAACCTTATTCCCCTAAATAAGACTTCCCGTACGTGCTTTTACTGTTTTATTACTTACGGGGATGGTTGATTCGGAATTTGGAAGGGTTCGGGTTGAAATCGGAACACTTGGTTCCTTAAGTTGGCCTTAAAAGGCTAAGTTTGACTTTGGTCAATATTTTGAGTAAACGACCTCGGAATCGGGATTTGAGGGTTCCAATAGGTTCGTATGATGATTTCGGACTTGGGCATATGTTCGGATAGGGTGTTGGATGATCCGGGAGAGTCTTGGCGCCTAATAGTGAAAGTTTGTTCTTTGAAGGTTTTAGAAGTTCTTTAAATTTGGTTTGAAGCGTGTTTTGGTGATATCGAGATCCAAATAGAATTCCGAGATCGAGAATAGTTTCATAATGTCATTTAAGGCTTGCACGCAAAATTTGTGATATTCTAAATAGTTTAAGTACGTTTCCGCGCATTGGGAGTAAATTGAAGAACTTGAAGTTAATAAGTTTGATTCAATTGGTTTTGGGATGTGATTCTCAGTCTTAATATTGTTTCGGGCGTTCTGAGAGTTCGAGCGAGTCCGTTTTATGATTCATAACTTATTGGTATGTTCGGGTGGAGCCCCGGGGTCCCCGAGTGTCCATCGGACGAGGCTCAGACCAAAATAGAAATTGGGAGCAACAGCTGAAGCTCCCAGTTGCTGTCATGATCGCACCTGCGCTTGGCCAGCCGTAGGTGCGAGCTCGCAGAAGCGGCTAAGGAAGGGTAGACCAGGATCTGCAGGTGCAACCCAACCTCCGCAGAAGTAGGACCCCATCTGCAGAAGTGGAGCCAGCCTCCATGGGAACTTTCGCAGAAGTGACAATGTAGGTGCGGCACTGAGACCGCAGGTGCGAGATCGCTGGAGGCAGTGAGGTCTTTTTTAAAACGAGACTTAGTCATTTAGCTCATTTATTTCCATTGTTGGGAAATTTTTATAGCTCTTAGAGAGGGGATTCCACCTAGCATTTTGAGGTAAGTAATTTCTATACAATGTGTGTTAAATACATAGTTTATGGGTAGATTATAATATGTAAATTAGTGAAAATTATGGATTTAGGTGAAAACCTAGGTTTTTGATAAAAATGAGATTTAACCACGAAATTGATTATGGAATTTAGTAAAAATTATATTTTTGAGTTCATGAGGTTATGGGTAACAACTTTCTTCAAATATTTCCGTAATCCGAGCAAGTGGACCCGAGGGTGAACTTTAGGAATTTTGCAAATAGGATTGGAAAATCACTTTGATAGTTGGGATATGAACTTTTTAGCATGTGTTAATTATTTTAAATAATATTTGACTAGTTGCAAGTCGTTTGGCGCCAAATTGAGGGTTTGTGCATAATCTTGGACTGGAAAGTAGGCCTCGTGACGAGGTAAGTCTCTTTTCTAACCTTGTAAGAGGGAATTTACCCCATAGGCAAACTTAATTAATAGGTGTTGTTATTTGTGGGGGCTACGTACACACAAAGTGATGAGAGTCCATACGTAGCTACTATTCCTGCTTATGTCCAGGTAATTTTAGGTTTACGCCATGCTTTGTGGACACCGTTATCTGATTTTATTTATTAATTGTATCGAATGGGGCTAAGTTAAGGATTTTTTAGATTTCAAAGGTTTCAAGTTAAATTTCTTTATTTTGAGAAGAATTGAGGGATGTTATGATTAACTTGATAAATTATATTGAACCGCGTCGCAAGTATATTTCGCGAGCGGGGTGACTTTTCCACTACTCTCATGGGAGCAGGCCGTTCACCTCGGTAGGTTAATAGATGCATCTATGGTTCATATCGTTCGACCCTCGGCAATGCACAATATATTTATATGTATATTTGGATCGGGCCGTACATCCTCGGCATAATTCGTGCGTAAAGATATTGAAAACCCTTTATATTTAATAATATTCCATGGACTTGAAAGGTGAAAGGATTAGACGAGAGAAATGACTTGGTTCTCACTTGAAATGAAAGGATTGTTTACTTATTTTCTTGCTCTGAGTTCTATTATCATTTTATATATTGTGTTTAATTATAACTTCATATTATTATATTTTTGGCCCATAGTAAGTGTCGAAGTCAACCCCGGTCATTACTTCTTCGAGGTTAAACTAGATACTTACTGGTTACATGTTATTTATGTACTCACGCTACACTTCTGCACTTGATGTGCAAGATCTGAGGCAAGTGCATCTGGTTAGCAGTCTGGCGCGCACGCTTGACTTTTGGTACGAGACCACACAGTGAGCTACCCTTCCGAGCCGTTCAGCAGCAGTCAGAGTCTCTCTTTTGATTTATTTTCTGTCTAATTTATTTTAGAAAGTGGAGTAAAGATCTTTTGTATATTCTACTAGTAGCCCACACACTTGTGATACCATATCTTGGCCCACGCTAGTAGACTTATGATTTTGAATTTATTTTTATGATTACGATTTGCACTCAGTTGCTTTTATTTAATTATTTTACATCTGTAAATTCCTAAATCTTTTAACAATGAGGAATGTTATTCACTTAACAAACCTATTTAAAACGGGAAACCACTAGATTGATCAGTGTTGGCTTGCCTATCAACAGTGTTAGGCGCCATCACAGCCTATAGTGGAATTGGGTCGTGACAGCATAATAGACCGTATAATGGCCCACAAATTTTGCTCAAGTTTCTGCTTCACTTTGCAGCCATTCTGCGGCCTGTAGAGAGATTCTACAGCCGTATAATGAGCCGCAAAAATGTCTTTTTCTGCCAACATTTACCTTTTAACTCTCTAGTGTACTGTTCGACCCAAAAAGTTTGTGCTGCACCAAACATATTAGCCTACCTCGCCATCATGGAACCTCGAGTTTTGGGTGAAATTTTACGGGACCTTATATTTAGTGTTTTGTATATTCTACTAGTAGTTCATACACTTGTGACACCAGGTCTTGAAAATTTTGGTAGTAGACACTTATTGATTTTTGAGTAATTATTTCACCACACTTGTTCTTATAATTGTTTACACTTTATTTTATTAAATTTCTCAACTCTTACTTATATGATAATTAAGAATCAACTATTTCAAAAATATTAAAAGAATATATACATGGCTAGTTCACTGTTGGCTTGCATAGCGGTGATGTTGGGCGTCATTACGGCCTATAGGGAAATTGGGTCGTGATACATAGATTATTTTTTTGTAAGATATTCGATAAATTTTATGCATTATATTTACAAATTTCGATTTTTATATCAAGCATGCAGTCTATCATGTTCTTACATTATTAGTTATCAATATATGATTAGTAATTAATATATTTTCAAGAAACAATATGTATCTTAAATGTCAAATTTATTATCATTTATAAATGTATATATTTAATAAATCTTAACTTTTAATTTTTGATAATCACTTTATATTTAAAATTTAATTTAACTATGTAATTATACTTGTGTAACTAAATAGTGTATTTATTAATACACTGTAATTACATTATAACAAATAAACAGATTGTCGTAATTACAATACTGTGTAATTACTAGGTTGTGTAATTACTATTGTAACGATTCGATCTGTCATTTTGAGCATTTACATTTCGTTCGGTGGTTTGAGGGCATGAGTAGCTTCGCATGATGTATTATGACTTGTGTATATCGTCATTTTTGTTTTCGGGTAATTCGAGATTGATTTGGAAAAATGGTTCTCAATTTGGAAGCTTTAAATTGAAAGGGTTGACAAAGTTTGACTTTTATGTATTTGACCTCGAATTGAAGTTTTGTTGATTCTTTTAGGTCTGGATGGTGATTTTGGACTTCGGCATGTGTCCGGATTTACATTGGGATGTTTCTAGAAAATTTTGGCACGAATTGGCGGAAGTTGGTAATTTGAAGGTTTGGAAAGTTCATAGGTTTGATCGGAAGTTGACTTTGATGATATCGGATTGGGATTATAGTTTCGGGAGTGGGAATAGGTTCGTTATGTTATTCGAAAAATATGTGCAAAATTTTGAGGTCATTCTGAGTTGATTTGATATGGTTTAGCACGAGTTTTGGAGGTTGAAAGTTCAAAAGTTCATTAAGTTTGATTTGAGATGCGATTCGTGAATTTGATATTGTTAAGTGTGATTTTAGGCCTCGAGTAGGTCTGTGTTTTGTTTTAGAGCTTGTTGGTATGTTAGGACGGGGTCCCGAAGAGCTCGGGAGAGTTTCAGACGAATTTTGGACCATTTTGAGTCATGTTGATTATTCCTGGTTTGGATGGAATCTACGTGCGGTACCTTGGATGCAGTTGCGGAGCTGCAGAAGTGGCAAAGGAGGTGCAGAATCGAAACTATTGGTATGGCTGCAGAGTCCACAAATGCGGAAGATTTGATGCAGAAATGATCCGCATATGCAGACATTATAATCACAGAAGCGCTTATGATCTGGAGGACAAGAAGCCATAGATGCATGGTCGTGGGCGCATTTGCGCGTCCGCAAGAGCGACTCCTTGAGTGCAGAAGCACGATCACAAAGGCAGAAGTGGTGTCTCATAAGAGACATATGCTAAGTTGAGGCTTTCTCGCAGGTGTGAGTCATATACCACAAAAGCAACAGTCGCAGATACAACTATGTGGCCACAAAAGCTGATTTGATGGTAAACTTCTATATATTCGAAGGGTTGGATCATGTTATCACATTTGGGATTTAGAGCTCGGTTTTGGCCGATTTTGGAGAGCCCTTTCACCACATGGTTTGCGGTAAGTATTTTTGACTCACTTTTGATTATATTTCATAATTTCATCTTCAATATTTATATTTAATTGGTGATTTGAAAGAGAAATTGAGGGTTTTTGCCTAAACTTTCCTAAAGTAAATTATTGAGTTTTGATCATCAATTCGGGGTCAGATTTGAGTGAAATTGATATGGTTAGACTAGTAATTTTATGAGTTTTCAGGAATTTACGAGTTTTGTCAAGTTCCGAGGTGCGGGCCCGGGGTTGACGTTTTTGCGTGACTTTGAGTATTTGATTAAAGATTCGACCTATATCAGTTGGGTTTGTTTTCTTTGGAATTATATGATGTATTTGAGTTGTTTTTACCTAGTTTCGAGCCGTTCGGAGGTTGATTCGTGCAGGATGGTGTTTCTAGAGCATCGTTTGGCTTGCTCGATATTGGATTTGGCTTGTGTAAGGTAAGTAACGTATCTAAACTTGGATTTGAGGGTACTTAACCCTCGAAACTATGTTATATGAGATGTATTGGGGTGACGCATATGCTAGGTGACAAGCGTGTGGGCGTGCACCGGTGTAATCAAGATTCGATTTGACTTTTAAACAATTACCGGATTTGTTTTACTGTTATACCTTGTTATTCCCTACTTGTTTGATTATCTCAGTTGTGATTCATGTTAGAAGTCATGTTTAGGGTATGTGATTATTTGGTTGAGACCTAATGAGACTATTTCTATTGTTTTTGGCTATCTGATTTAACCGTAATTATACACTCAGTCATGATTCTTTATTTGCATATTATATCTCAGTTTATGTTCATTACTCATTGTTACATCACTCATTGTTGTTACTTTCCATATGTGGTACTGTTTGGGCTGAGTGATATGAGATTGTGAGCCATTGAGACATGAGAGGTTGATGACTGAGGTGAGCTTGAGAGCCATGTTGAGGGAGTGTTATGTGGATTAGGGACAAATCTGGACCTTTTACCTTATTATTATTATTATTATTATTATTATTATTATTATTATTATTATTATTATTATTATTATTATTATTATTATTATTATTATTATTAGTATTATTATTATTATTATTATTATTATTATTATTATTATTATTATTATTATTATTATTATTATTATTATTATTATTATTACTATTACTATTATTATTATTATTATTATTATTATTATTATTATTATTATGTGGATCGGGCTGCACACCGCAGTATGCCTTATTGACTTATTATTATTTGTGGATCGGGTTACACGCTGCAGCAGGCCTTATAGGCTTTATTATTAGCGCTTGGGCAGGATCCGACCCTCTAGAGTCTGACATACCAGTAGTGAGCACAGTCACAATGATATATATACACATGCTTTCGTGAGGGGCAATGACACTAGGCACCCATACAGTGCTGAGTGATTATTTTTTTTTTTGTGTGTATGTGTGTGAGATGAAGTTGGTAGTGAGTCAGGCACCTTGAGTGAGATAAAAGTGAGAGTACTTAAGGTTATCACTGTGAGATCATTAACTTGACATGTATATATGACATATAGGCATATAGATACATTTTCCTTATGCTAGACAGTAATATGACATGACATGTATATTTGACATATATGCATAGAGGTGTTCTTTCCTCATACTATTTGGTGAAGGAACAATGTTATCTGATGTTGTAAATTGGAAAACACAGTCCTTGTTGATAAACACATATTTAATTGATTTCAGTGCTAGGATTTTTTACTTGACTGTTATTCTTGAAAAGCATGTCTACTATTCCATAGTTGTGAATGAGCTAAGCATAATGCCTTTTAAGTTATTCACTTTTACTATCTTCATTTCATTATCACGAGTTGTTATTGGTTGTTGGTGTTGGACTCTGACCATCTTCCAAGCTCGTCACTGCTTTCAACTTGAGGTTAAGTTTGTTACTTATTGAGTACATGGTATCGGTTATACTCATAACTATACTTCTGCACCTTACATGCAGATCTTGGAGATGATGTTGGTGTGCATGGCGGGAGCCAGCGTTGAAGATGTACCTCTCTCCGGATATAACTGACACTTGTCCTTGATAGCTTTAGTTTTGCTAATTTGTTTATGTATATTTCGAACAGATGATGTACTTATTTTATACCAACTTTGTAAAATCTAAGTTTTAAAAACTCATTATTTGTACTATCAATCCTTGAGATTTTGTATAGAAGTTCATATATTTCATTTAATTAGTTCATATTTATCTTCTTTGGAAATTATGAAATTGTTGTTTGGCTTATCTAGCGAGTTGAATTAGGTGTCATCACAACTAGTGAATTTTGAATCGTAACAACTACTATAATAATTACAGTAATTCCAATTAGGTGGTGGATTTTCAAACGTACCCTTGGTCTTCTACAGAGGTTTCAAACTCGGTAGTGAATTAATCTTTAATTTTGTTCGACCACTCTAACATTTATCAAAAGAAAAACACTAATTCGGTTAATAGCATATATGTATAATACTAAGGGATCGTTTGGTGCGCGGACTAAATTATCCCGTGATTATAATTCTGAGATTATAATCCCAGTATTAATTTATACCACATAAGAGATGAGATGAAATAATCTCACATTGAATGTGATAAGGTGGGATAAGATGAGATATCATGAATTAAGTCTGGGATTAAATTTATACCTTGTTTGGTTGGCGATATAAATTATACCTCCAACCAAACAATGTATAAATTTTATCCTACATCTTATCTCACCTTATATCTCATACCAAACGACACCTAAAGACTCTTATGACCATAATCTTATTATTTTTGTGCTTCCAACGGGTATTACTTTAATTCTTTGTGCTTTTTCCTTTTTCACGTGACCCCACTTAATATATGTGATGATTAGATTCATTTTATTATTTCAAACGACGGTACTATATTCATTATTTAACAAGAACTTATCATAGTATATGGTGATTAATTAATTCCCCAAATGCTTTCGGCAAATTATGTCTAATCAAAGTAAAACGCCCAAGATTGTCAACTCAAATCAAAATATTAAGGTTATTTTTATGTAGGTCAAAAGCCAATATGCGCACGCGTGGTGATTTTTTCTTGTGGTAATTATGGGAGTGTTACTGCTGCTTTTCATATTAATTAATCCTAATTAAGATATTGTTACCACTAAGTTGCTGCTTTATATGTAAAGTGCGATCTAGGGTAAAATTAGGATTGATCCTTGTATATCGTGTGCTCCACTCATAACTCCTTTTATAATTATTAGATTAAGAGCTTGCAAATTAATTAACAAAATTTTATATATTACCGGCCACTTAATTAACTTTCTTTGTCATGATGAGTCAATTGAATGATGTTTATCCATGAGACTCTTAATCATCAAAACGTTAAGAGGGTTTACAAGTGAGGCATGTTGCTTTTCTTGAGTAGACATGCTCAATAAGGTTTGCAAATCCTTTGTTAATCATTCACTAATTATAACACTTACATCTGGTCGGTCAAATTAATCATGAAATGAGATTACAGTCCATAATCTTTGAAGTGAAGTGACTTGTATGTATATTGCACAACCGTGGAGAGGTAGCACGCGATATCATTGAACACAAACATATATGAATATGAAAATTTTGGCTAATAGCGATTGAGGTTACAAAATGAGCAGGGAGCAACTAGAATAGGGAAAATAATAAACATGTTGCATTTTCGAAAGATATATGTAGAATTTATAAACTTCCTTTCATAATATAATTTCACTTTCCTCAAAAGTTTATTTTTCTAATATATTGAAGGAAGTGAAACAGTAATTATCGAACCTAGCTATAAAAATTGTATAGAAGACTGTACGGTAAGTCTAAGAGCATGTTTGGAAAGCCACTTAGCAATTGGATTTGAGTGTAATTACACTGTTTGACATATTTGTTTGACCATGGAATTACTTGGTCAACATGGAATTGGATGTAATTGGAGAGATGTAATTACACTCTCCATTTCTCAAGGGGGAGGTGAGAATTGGTGATAATTACACTGTGTAATTACAAAGTTACTTTTTAATTTCTTTCCTTTTTATTTTAGTTTATTTTCTTTATAACTTTTTATTACCATTATTTTAATTTTTTTTAATTTTAAAATATATTTTCTTTGTAAATTATTTATTTTTTATTTCTCTACCTTTACTTCTTGTGATTCCATGTAATTGCTCGTATATTTTATTTCTTATTTATTTTATTTTTTTTTATTTAGCGTAACTGCATTATTATTCTAGTTTTTCAAACTACACCTCCTAATATTAGAAATAATGAGTCATTAACAAACTTGGCATAAATTGAGTGATGCCATTAAAGTAGAATTTCGTTGTGAGGTTATAAACTTATTATGTTTTCTAATCTTAAGTTGTATTGGAACTTGTTTTTATTATGTTGGAGTTTGACATATGTTAAATTTTTTTTTTTTTTTTTGGAATTTTGAAATGTTATATTTTTGGTTCTAATTTACTTGTTTTAGTAATATTGGCTTATTATTTCATATTGCATGTTGTTCATTTTTTAGTTAGAATTGATATATTAATTTTGTCAAACATTTGCATAATGTTATGTCATTATATTTATAAATATTAATTTATTTTATCAAACATGCATTCAATTATGTTCTTACAAAATGTATGTTTTTAGTTTTTATAATTAATTAAACTAAATATTATTAATTTGGAAAATATATATCAGTTATAAATATATAATTATTAATTAGTGTATATTCAAGAAAAAATATGCATCTTAAATACTAAATCTAATATCATTTATATTGCATATATTTATTATATTAACTTTTAAGTTTCGATAATTACTTTATTTAAAATTTAATCTAATTATGTAATTACACGTGTGCAACCAAACAGTACGCTTGTAATTACACTGTAATTACGTTATAACAAACAAACAGGTCGTTGTAATTACTAGCCTGTGTAATTACTAGACTGTGTAATTACTACCCTAGTAATTACACCAATTACAATTACTGGGTGGCTTCTAAACATACCTTTAATGACTTTGAAAGATTGTTAGTTCTACTATTTTTCAGTTTTTAGGGTTGGGATGGGGTTTGATGTAGAAGTTAATGGTGATACAGCTGTCACTTAGCAATGTACAACTATTAGTTAAGTGTTGAGTTAAGTGAAAAAGAGTTAGTTAGATTAGTTAATATGTCTCTGTTAGTTGGTTAGTATATAAGATAGAAAAGAGTCTGCACATACACATAGAATTATTCATTTGTGTCTGAACTTCTAGAGCTTATCAATGGAGTTATTTCTCTCTCAATCTTCTTTGAAACTTTCTCTCGTCCACTATGGCTGAGCTCATCAATATGGTATCAGAGCTGTGGTAAATCTGTCAGCTCAGCTATGACGGAGGAGTATTAGAGAAATATATTTGTTTTTCGATCGAGCTAGTTCTTCAATCTGGAAAAGTTCTCGTGCTACCTAGGGTTTTTGAAACTTGTTAATATCAGTTGAATCTCAACGAATTACTGTGAAATTCATCTCTAATTGCTGGTTGTTGTTCCAAGTCACTAACTCGATAAGAAACATATGGTTTACCCACGATGAAATCAGTGGAAAATTAGTGAGAAAATCGAATTTTCACACCGCACTCCCACTGAAAAGGATCACCAGGAAAAGGCTTGGTTAGAAAAAACTTCCCAAAGAAGTAGTGAAAATTTTTTCATGATTTTCCCAGAAAAAAAAAGTATAAACTTTTCCACCGTTTCCGGTGGGAAAAATACATATTGGGAATATTAAAGTATAATTTCCCATCAATATCAGTGGAAAACATGTCATTCCGGAAATAAAAGTGCGAATTTTTTTACAGTTTTTACTGGGATTATGCAAATTATGAAAAATAAAGTATGAACTTTTTCACTAATATCTGTGGCAAATATGTAAATTCTGAAAAATAAAGTATGAACTTTCCCACAAGAACCCATGTGAAATATGCAAATTCTGAAAATAAAAGTATGAACTTTTCCATCGATATCAGTGGGATAAATGCAAATTTTAAAAAAAAGTATGAACTTTCCCACTGATATCAGTGGGAATTATGTAAAGTTCTATAACTAAAAGGACGAACATTCCCACAGATTCAGTGGGAAGTCCGTGGGAAATGTGAAAAATATTTTTGTGCACAGTACTGCTTTTTATACCGCATCAAATGCCAAACAAAAAATACAACCACCAACAACAAGCCTAAATATAATTAAACATTTACATATAAAATTCAACATCGATTCCGATCAATTTCATAAACATCCAACCAAAACAAAAAATACAATAAACCAATAATACAACTAAACATTCAAATATAAAATTTAGCATTCCATCTTATCCAATTGATACATAATATTCAACGTCCTAGTCTCACCAAAAATAAAATTAATAAAAGAAACTACTCCTTAGTCTTGTTAGAGCGCGATGAAGAACGTGGCAGAGGAAATGCACCAGATGCTAAGAGGGAGTTTAGTTGTGCCTTGAGGCTTTCAACATCCCCAGTGACACGTGTAAATGCGTCATCCTTTCGCCTTATTTCTTCCTTCCTCT
Organism: Nicotiana tabacum; assembly: GCF_000715075.1. Classification (NCBI taxonomy): domain Eukaryota; kingdom Viridiplantae; phylum Streptophyta; class Magnoliopsida; order Solanales; family Solanaceae; genus Nicotiana; species Nicotiana tabacum. The sequence goes on from NC_134102.1 coordinate 86,527,306, forward strand.
GCCTCTCCTCTTCCTCCCTCCGCCTACCTTCTTCCTCCCTTCGCTTTACCTCCTCCTCCCGCGCAACCCTTTCCTATGCATACAACTCAGTAATATCAGATATTCTTCTATTCAATAGCTCAAAATCATCATGATTAATCGACGGCCTTGAGGAAGAAGAGCCACCAGACATTCCAAAAGACCGACGACTAAAACTAAACTCTAATCTAAGGCCGTAGACCCTTCCCTTATGTACGCCACCAACCGCCTTAGTCCATAAGTCCATATAATTCTCCTGAGATGGTTGGATTGGCTTTCCTTGATCATCAGTTGGTTGGCTTTGAATGAACTCCTCCAAGGATTGTTTGAAAGTATTCTGCAAAAAAGTTACAACTATTATATGAATAAATTTAATTAATGAAAAATATTAAAAAGTAACTTGAAATCTTACATAGTTTGTCTCGGATCGTGGCTCGATCCAAGTTGTCTTTGTTCCATCCTTTAGCTTATTCATATATGTATTCTCAAATACCTCATCTTGAGTAACTGGTCTTTTTAAAACCTTTTCCTGTTAAATACCATTTAGTGCAGTAGGTTCTTTTTGCTAAATTTTTATATTTTTTCACTAGGGACAATATTTGTTTGTTTCACCAAATCATTAAATATTTACAAGTATAGTGGCTATTGCTAGAGAATTTCTTTTCTTGGTTGATGCATAAGAGATAAACAACACATGAAAAAAGCAAAATTAAAGTACTATGTCTATGAAACTTCAAAATGATTAGTTAACTGTTCTCAATTAAAAGTGCTATGTCTATGAAACTTCAAAATGATCAGTTAAATTCAAAAGGAAATAAGCAAACTTAGTTGTTGTCCTCACGATCAGTTAACGGTTCTTATGTCTGTGAATGAGAATAATTTAAATGTGAAAGCATAACCAATCGCAACAAGAAAAGCTCATTTAGGACTTCAACTTTAATTTACTCCTTCGTGTTCAATTAACAATAAATAGTTGTGATTTAATTTGCTACTTAATGTTCTAATAATAGGAGTACCAATTGATTTTGTGTTAGTTAATTAAATAAAATATACTCGTCAATTGATTTTGAACCTATGTTTCACTGATATTCATAAATAAAATCTTTAGTTTTCTGATTATCTAACATCCAGGATTAGACTAGTATAATAAACACGTATCAATCTTCTTCGATGAGCCCCCATAAGTGTGCAAGGAGCCACCTTTGTCGGACAAACGGGCTGCCTTGCCAATTCAATTTTCTTTTGAAATTTCGGAGAGGCCCAACACTCAGTTAGTTTAGTCCATATATCTTCAGTAATCCAACCTGGCATCTCTTTCTTATCGCGAGCTTCTCGAAGCATATCAGACAAACTATCAGCACATTTTTTTAAAAAGACGCCTCGTACCTTTGCCTCACATTCGACTGGCCAAGCACACTTCATCTGTAAATAATTAATTTGCTAGATTGATTAAATGTGAGTTCAAAAATGAAATAATTTATTTTACCCTAAATTCATCAAACATCATGTCCCTAATGTTCCATGGAACATCTGACTAGAACCTCCAAGGTCCATGATAAAATTAACACATTGATTCAACCACAACTTTCGTAGCTTGAGTACAAGGATGAAACCTGCATTAAATTAAACATGTTAGAAATCAAATTTATAATTAATTAGAAAATAAACAAATAAATACTTACCCAGCTCCATCGGGAATGATAATCAACCTCTCGAGATCATCTCACCTTCCAACATTTGGAGGATCCTGAGCATGTATAGGAGGTTATGCAACTGTATCACTATCAATGCATGGGGACGTCGGAAGGCTATTAACTCTAATGCGCATCCGAGAAATGCTAGGAGATGAATATGGAGTAGATTCAGATGAAGGCATGGAAGAGTGCTTTGCATGACGACTAGAAGATGTGATCATGTTAGGGGAAGAATAAAAGGGTATGACGGGGGAAGATGTGGGCATGCTAGGGAGAGAATAAGAGTGTATGCCGGGGGAAGATGATGAAGGAATAACGGGAGAAGATGACGAGTGAATGTCATGGGATGGAATGACTGGAGTAGATGATGGAGGTATGCCAGGTCTAGGTGTAGGCATATATGGGTAAGCATGTCTAGATGAAAATGTCCCATTTATGTCTTGGGAAGACATATGATTATAGTAACGGGCAGAGGACGGAGCAGTATACCCTAGGTGTGGTATAAATTATAAGGGAGATGGAACTAAAGACGGACATGTAGCTGGAGTCACATGCGAACCAGAAGGTACAGGTGGTGGAGAGGTAGGGAGACGACCTAAGTTACGTGAAACTTGTTTCTTCTTCTTTGATTTACCTCCAGTAGCCATCTGAATAATACAAGCATAAGAAAAAAAAATAGCATGTTAATTCTCTTAGCAACAAAATTTAAAGCATAATTACTACATAAGTTAGAAAAAATAAATACGTCAATTATCATCATCGCTTGTTTCATTTTCATCATCCATTTTATCGTCATCGCTTATTTCATTTTCATCATTAGTTTCATCCTCCTCGTTTGTTTCATTTTCATCAGCAAATTTTACCTCCTCAATGAATTCATTTTCATCACCTGAATCTTCCTCCGCATTAGCCATAGATGTCCCAATTCCATAATCTTGTACAACTGACAAATCAACTTCTTCGTATAGACAGCCTTTTTTACAAGTGGTATAAGATAAGCTCTCTTCTCAAATTTAAGAATCCTAAGAGAAGATTTCATAGTTTGAACAATAAGATTGACTTTGATGAGAAATGGGAAGCATCTCAGAAGACATTTCAAATTTTCAATGCAAACCTGTCACGACCCAAAATCCTAATATGTTGTGATGGTGCCTATCGTGGTACTAGGCAAGCCGACATTTCAAAGTAATTCCAACACCTTTAATATAAATAAACTAAAGTAGTTTAAATAATAATAGTTCTCATAAAACAGGGATAGAAACCAAAAATACAACGCGGAAGTTCCCAACTATCAGGGTGTCACAGAGTACATGAGCATCTATACATCACAAGTCTGGAAAATATTATCAATGATAGACTGAAACTAAATACAATAAGCGAAAAGATATGGAAGGAGAGACAAGGTATGCGAAACGCCGGGCAGCTACCTTGGAATCTCCCCAAATGATCAATTGTGCGATGAAATCAACACTCACCATATCCAAAAACACCTGGATCTGCACCACAAAGTGCAGGGTATAGCATAAGTACAACCAACTCAATAAGTAACGAGACTAAATAAAGAACTGAAAGTAATGATGAGCTTTACAGTTATAGTTCAATTACAGTAATTTTAACATAGGAAGGTAGGCATGCTTTCAAGTTCGATAAATTAGGTCAAAACAGTTACTTCATGACAAGTTTAAGTGCAACAGAGTGTAATATCTTTCAGAAATTTCAAGACAGTGAAACGTGGCAGCTAAGTGAAACAATAACGAAATCAGATGCATCCTCTCAGGGCCACAGTCACTCAGCCCTCCCATTCACTCGGCACTCGCACTCAGTAGGCACCTGCACTCACTGGGGTATGTACAGACTCCGGAGGGGCTCTTTCAGCCCAAGCGCTATAATCCGCACGGACAACTCACGTGTTACAGTATCAATATCTCACAATCAGGCCCTCGACCTCACTTAGTCATCAATCTCTCCAGTCTCTCGGGCTCTCAGTAATCAAGAAAATTATCCCCAACAGAATTGATATAATGTATCAACAAGGAACAATAAAGACTGAGATATAATATATAAGTAAAACTATGACTGAGTACAAAATAATAAGTTTAGCAGATAATTCGACATGTACACGACCTCTATGGGTCCCTACAGTGCCAACTCATAGTCGAAACATGATTTCTAACTTGATTTGTGGTTCAATTTTTCTAATACATGGAGAATGTACAGATAACAACAGATTATTCAACTACATAGTTCCATGAAATTTGACCAAGTCACAATTCCTACGGTGCACGCCCACACGCCCGTCACCTAGCGTGTGCGTCACCTCAAAACCAAATACTTAACACGTATACGGGATTTTGTACCCTCAGAACCAACGTTAGAACTGTTACTTACCTCAATCCGAGCAAATCACTACTCCAATATACCCTTGCCTCGTGAAGCGGCCTCCGAATGCCTCAAATCTAGCCATAAATAATTCGATATAATCAATACGGGCTAAAGGAATCAACTCTACAAGAAAATGCTAAGTTATTAATCAAAAGTCAAAAATCGACTCAAAAGCAGGCCCCCGGGCTCAAGTATCGAAATTCGATAAAAGTAACAAAACCCAAAGCCCATTCAACCTCGAGTCTAACCATACTAAATTTATCAAAATCCGACGCCAAATCATTACCCAAATCCCCAAATCAAACTTTCCAAATCCCTAGCCTCAAACTCCCAATTTATACCTTAAATACAAGCCAACTAGGTGGGTAAATCAACGGGGAAGCAAGATTATTGATAAACAATAAGCACAAGGGACTTACCTCAAGAATTCCCTCGAACACCCTCTCAAGAATCGCCCAAACCCGTGCTTGAAATGTTTAAAATGAAGCCAAAATCACGAACCCTTGTTTTAATAATCTGCCCAGGATTTTCTCTTCTGCAGACTCGCTTCTGTGGACTCACTTCTGCGAGCTTCCAAGCCGCTTTTGCGGATCAAGCCTATCTGCCCAGTTCTGCTTCTGCGGTCCCCCTGCCGTATCTGCGGTCAAGCAGATACGGAATTCCCCATCGCACCTTCGCGCCTTCCGCTTCTGCGCACCTCACACTGCACCTGCGGTCACGTAGGTGCGGAAAACTCCTCGCACCTGTGACCACCTACATACCCCCCTCCAATCTCGCACCTGCTCAAGCCAGCCCACACCTGTGATCAAAGCTCCACAGTTGCGGTTACACCAGCAGAGGTCTATCTTTAGCAATCACTCAACTTTAATTTTTGATTCGTTAACCATCCGGAATCAACCCGAGGCCCCCGGGACCTCAACCAAACATACAAACAAGTCCCAAAACCTCATACGAACTTAGTCAAGCCATCAAATCACATCAAACAACTTCAAAAACATGAATCGCACCCCAATTAAAGCCTATTGAAACTAAGGAAAATTAAATTTTACAAATGACACCGAAACCTATCAAAACACGTCTGATTGACCCCAAATTTTGCAAACAACATTTGACATTACAGACCTATTCCAACTTTCGAAATCGGAATCTGACCCCGATATCAAAAAGTCCACTGCCGGTCAAACTTTTCCAAAAATTCCAATTTTCGCCATTTCAAGCCTTATTCCACTGCGAACCTCCAAATCACAATTCGGACACGCTCCTAAGTCCAAATCATCCAAAGGAGATAATGGAACCATCAAAACTCTATTCCGAAGTCATTTACTCATAGATCAATATCCGGTCAATCATTTCAACTTAAGCTTTCAATCATGAGACTACCCCGGCAAGTCACATAATAGCTATAAAGTACAAAATGGGCTGTAAATGGGGGAATGTGAATATAACTCTCAAAACGATCGGCCGAGTCATTACATCCTCCCCATCTTAAACAAATATTCGTCCTCGAACGGGTCTAAAAACGTACCTGGAGTCTCAAATAGGTGTGGATATCTGCTCCGCATCTCCCGCTCCGTCTCCCAAGTAGTCTCCTTGACTGGCTGACCTCTCCATTGCACCTTCACTGAAGCTATGTCCTTTGACCTCAACTTTCGAACCTGTCGATCCAAAATGACCAGCGGCTCCACATCATAAGTTAGATCACCATCCAACTAAACTGTGCTGAAATCCAAAACATGAGACGGATCACCGACATACTCCTGAAGCATAGAAACATGAAATACTGGATGCACACCCGACAAACTAGGTAGTAAGGCAAGCTTGTAAGCCATCTCCCCAATCCTCTGAAATACCTCAAATGACCCAATATACCGAGGGCCCAACTTTCCATTCTTCTCGAACCTCATAACACCCTTCAAGGGTAAAACCTTGAGCAGTACCTTCTTCCCAACCATGTAAGCAATATCACAGACCTTCCTGTCGGCATAATTCTTCTGTCTAGACTGCGTCGTGCAAAGCCGCTCCTGAATAATCTTAACCTTGTCCAAAGCATCCTGGACCAAGTTAGTACCCAATAGTCTAGCCTCGTCAGGCTCAAACCAACCCACCAAAGATCTACACTATCTCCCATACAAAGCCTCATATGGAGCCATATGGATGCTCGACTCGTAGCTGTTGTTGTAGGCAAACTCCGCGAGTGGCAGAAATTGATCCCATGAACCCCCAAAATCAATGACACAAGCGTGTAGCATGTCCTCCAATATCTGAATAGTGCACTCAGACTGTCCGTTTGAGGGTGAAATACCGTGCTCAACTCTACCTGTATACCCAACTCTCATTGCACGACCCTCCAAAACTGCGATGTAAACTGTGTGCCCTGATCTGAAATGATGGACTCTGGCACGCGGTGGAGGCGAACAATCTCTCGGATGTAAATATCAGCCAACCGCTCCAAAGTATAAGTAGTCCCAACTAGTATGAAGTGTGCGGACTTGGTCACCGATCCACAATCACTCAAATTGCATCGAACTTCCTCGAAGTCCATGGGAGCCCAACTACAAAACCCATGGTGATCCGCTCCCATTTCTACTCTGGAATCTCTAACCTCTAAAGCAATTCGTCCGGCCTCTGATTCTCGTACTTCACCTGCTAATAGTTGAGGTACCAAGCTACAAATCCCACTATATTCTTCTTCATTCTTCTCCACTAATACTGTTACCTCAAGTCTTGATACATCTTCGTGGCACCCAGATGAATGGAATACTGCGAACTGTGGGCCTCATCAAGAATCAACTCATGTAGCCCACCCACATTAGGCACACAAATCCGACCCTGCATCCGTAATACCCCATCATCTCAATAGTAACATCTCTGGCATGACTGTGTTGCATCATGTCCTTAAGGACAAGCAAATGGGGATCATCATACTGGCGCTCTTTGAGGCGCTCATATAAGGAAGACCAAGAAACCACACAAGCTAGAACCAAACTAGTCTCCAAGATATCTAATCTCACGAACTGGTTGGCCAAAGTCTGAACATCAACTGCAAGAGGTCTCTCACTAACAGGAACGAATGCAAGGCTACCAATACTCACCGCCTTTCTACTTAAGGCATCGACCATGACATTGGCCTTCTCGGGATGATATAGAATAGTGATATCATAGTCTTTTAGCAGCTCCAACCATCTCTGCTGCCTCAAATTTAGATCCTTCTTTTTGAACAAGTGCTAGAGATTTCGATGATCCGTAAATACCTCACAAGACACGCCGTAGAGATAATGCCTCCAAATATTCAATGCATGAATGATGGCAGCTAACTCCAAATCATAGACAAGGTAGTTCTTCTCATGAGTCTTCAACTGGCGCGAAGCATAATTAATCACTCTACCCTCCTGCATCAAAACACATCCAATACCAATCCGAGAAGTATCACAATACACTTTATAAGAACCAGAAGCTGAAGGTAGGACTAGCACTGGAGCTATGGTCAAGGCAGTCTTGAGCTTTTGAAAGCTCTCTTCACACTCATCCGACCACCTGAAAATAGCACCCTTCTGGGTCAATTTGGTCAAAGGAGATGCAATAGACGAGAAACCCTCCACGAAACGACGATAATAACCGGCCAAGCCGAGAAAGCTCCGAATCTCCGTAGCTGAGGACGGTCTGGGCCAAGTCTGAACTGCCTCTTTCTTCTTCGGATCCACCTGAATCCTCTCACTGGACACCATGTGCCCCAAGAACACCACCGAACTAAGCCAAAACTCATATTTGGAGAACTTAGCATAAAGTTTCTCCTCCCCCAACCGCTGCAACATAATCCTCAAATGTTGGGCATGCTCCTCCTGGCTATGAGAGTACATCAGGATATCATCAATGAACACTATGACAAACGAGTCGAGATAAGGCTGAAATACATTGTTCATCAGATTCATGAACGTTGCTGGGGCGTTGGTCAGCCCAAAAGACATCATGAGGAACTCATAATGACCATAACGGGTCCTGAATGCTGTCTTTAGAATATTCGAGTCCTGAATCTTCAACTGGTGATACCAGACCTCAAGTCAATCTTAGAGAACACCCTCGCTCCCTGAAGCTGGGCAAATTGATCATCAATGCGCGGAAATGGATACTTGTTCTTGATTGTAACTTTGTTCAACTATATGTAATCAATGCATATCCGCAAAGTGCCATACTTCTTCTTCTTCTTCACAAACAGAACTGGTGCACCCCAAGTCGACACACTAGGCCTAATAAACACTTTATCAAGAAGTTCCTGAAGCTGCTCCTTCAGTTCCCTCAACTCAGTTGGTGCCATACGATACGGTGGAATAGAAATGGGCTGAATGCCCGGCACCAAGTCAATTTCCCTGTTGGGCAGCATGCCTGGCAGGTCTGCAGGAAACATATCTGAAAAGTCTCGCACCACTGGGACATAATCAGTAGTAGGAGTATCAGCACCAACATCCTTGACAAAGGACAAATAAGATAAACAACCCTTCCCAACCATCCGCTGGGCCTTCAAATATGAAATCACTCTGCTGGGAACATAGTCTAGAGAACCTCTCCACTCGATCCTTGGCAACCCCGGCATTACTAGCGTCACAGTCTTAGCATGACAATCCAGAACAACATGACATGGAGACAACGAATGCATACCCAAGATCATATCGAAATCAACCATACTAAGCAGCAAGAGATCAACTCTAGTCTCCAATCCCCCAATAGTCACTACACACGACCGATATACGCGGTCCACAACAATGGTATCGCCCACTAGTGTAGATACATGAACATATGAAACTAAGGACTCACATGGCATATCTAGATAATGAGCAAAATATGATGATACATACGAATAAGTGGAGCCAGGTTCAAATATTACAGAGGCATCCATATAGCATACTAAGACAATACGTGTGATCACTACATCTGAAGTAATGACATCTAGTCTGGCAGGAAAAGTATAGAATTGGGCCTGACCGCCACCTGATCGGCCTCCCCCTCTAGGGCGATCTCTAGCCGCTTGGGCACTACCCCTAGCTGGGTGAGTGGGTGGAGTAACTGCTGGCGCTGGTACCATCGGCCGAGAACTCTGTTGTGGATCCCCACTCAACAACCTAGGGCAATCTCTCTTGATATGACCAAAGTATCTACACTCGAAACAACCCCTCCTCTGATGAAATTGCTGCTCCTGATAACTCGAGAAACTACCTGTAGAAACCTGAGCGGATGAGGCATGGTGAGAACTCTGCGCTGGTAATGCACTGAATGAAGACTGGACTGAGTGAGCTCTATAAGAACCGTGGCTAGCTAATGCGTCGTGATGAGTTGGACGAGCCCTTTGAGCGGGCCTATAAGGACGACCCCTGATGTGGTAGGACTGACCCTAGAAGGTACACCACCGAAACCACCCGAACCTCGAGGCCTCTTACCCTCCCTCTCACCATGCTCCTGGCTACGGACCATCTCTATCTGCTGAGCAATGTCAACCACCTCATCAAAACTAGCACCAGACACCCTCTCCCGAGTCATAAGCAACTGCAACTAATATGTGAGGCCATCAATGAACCTCCTAATCCTCTCCCTATCAGTGGGAACCAACCAAACTGCGTGATGATCCAACTCATAAAACCTCATCTCGTACTGCATCACAGACATGCCCTCCTGTCGTAACTGCTCAAACTGTCTGCGAAGCTCCTCCCTGCAAAACTACAGCACGAACTTCTTTAAGAAAAGAATGGAGAACTCCTGCCATATAAGTGGTGCTGCACCGACCGACCTGAGCCTCTCATAAGCCTCCCACCATCTGAAGGCAGCCCTAGTGAACTGAAAAGTAGTGAACGAGACCCCACTGGTCTCCAGAATACCAGCCGTTAACATTATTCACTGGCACTTATCCAAGAAACATTGGCCATCCTCTGACTCAGCACCGCTAAATGATGGAGGTTGAAGCCTCCCAAATCTCTCAAGTCTTCCTGCTCGTCATCAACCATAACGGGGACCACCTGGGCCTGAGCAGCTGCAACCGGCTGGGCTGGTAGTACCCCCGGTGTCTGAAGTCCCTGTATTAACTGCTCTGGAGTACGGGCAGCGGGGGTATGAGAACCTCCCCCTGCCTGAGAAGTGGCTGGTGCAGCTCGAGCCAAAACCACCTAAGCAAGCCCAGTGCAAACATTCAATATCTAGTCCAAAGCCTTCTAAAGGCCTGGAATCACAATAGGCACAGCTGGTGCCTGAGATGGCCCCACTAGCTCATCCGCAACTGGAACCTGCTCCGGGACTGGGGCAACTGATGGGTTTGCAGGTGCTGCTCTAGCTGCTGTATGAGCTGCACCTCTGCCCTTACCGTGACCTCGACCTCTCGTGGCCCTAACTAGTGGCACTGATGGTTGTTCGTCCTGCCCAGTAGGACGTGTCCTCACCATTTGTGAGAGAATAGAACAACATAAATTTAGTGATCGGAATCAACAAATCCACATGACAAGAATACAAGAATATGAAGTTTCCTAAGGGTTCGATAGCCTCTCAAAGATAAGTACAGATGTCTCTGTACCGATCTGCAATTCTACTAAACCTGCTCATGACTCGTGAGACCTATGTAACCTAGGATCTGATACCAACTTGTCATGACCCAAAATCCTAACCTGTCGTGATGGCACCTATCGTGGTACTAGGCAAGATGACATTTCAAAGTAATTCCAACACCTTTAACAGAAATGAACTAAAGCAATTTAAATAATAATAGTTCTCATAAAACAGGGATAGAAACCCAAAACACAACACGGAAGTTTCCAACTATTGGGGTGTCACAGAGTGCTTGAGCATCTATACATCACAAGTATGGAAAATACTGTCTATGATAGTCTGAAACTAAATACAATAAGTGAAAAGATAGGGAAGGAGATATAAGGTCTGGGAAACCCCGGGCATCTACCATGGAATCTCCCCAAAAGATCAACTGTGCGATGAAATCAACACTCACCATGTCTGAAAACACCTGGATCTGCACACGAAGTGCATGGTGTAGCGTGAGTACTATCAACTCAATAAGTAACAAGACTAAATAAAGAACTGAAAGTAATGACGGGATTCACAGTTATAGTTCAATTACAGTGATTTCAACATAGGAAGGTAGGCATGATTTCAAGTTCGATAAATTAGGTCAAAACAGTTACTTCATGACAAGTTTAAGTGTAACAGAGTGTAAAATCTTTTAGATATTTCAAGACAGTGATACGTGGCAGCTAAGTGCAACAATAATGAAATCAGATGCATCCTCTCAGGGCCACAGTCACTCAGTCCTCCCATTCACTTAGCACTCGGTACTCGGCACTCAGTAGGCACCTGCTCACGAACAATTCACGTGCTATAGTATAATATCTAGATCTGCACGGACAACTCACGTGTTATACGGATAACTCACGTGCTATAGTATCAATATCTCACAATCAGGCCCTCGACCTCACTCAGTCATAAATCTCTCAAGTCTCTCGGGCTCTCAATAATCATGAATATCAGCCCTAACAGAAATGATATAATGTATCAATAAGGAACAATAGAGACTGAGATATAATATACAAATAAAAATATGCCTGAGTACAAAACATCAAATTTAGCAAAGAATTCTACATGTACACGACCCTTGTGGGTCCCTATAGTGCCAACACATAGTCGAAACATAATTTCTAACATGATATATGGTTCAATTTCTCTAAAACATGGAGAATGTACAGATAACAACAGATTATTCAACTATACAGTTCCATGGAATTTGACCAAGTCAGAATTCCTACGGTGCACGCCCACACACCCATCACCTCAAAACCAAATACATGACATGTAATACGGGATTTCGTACCCTCAAAACCAAAGTTAGAACTGTTACTTACCTCAATCCAAGCAAATCTCTACTCCAATATACCCTTGACTCGTGAGGCGGCCTCCGAATGCCTCGAATCTAGCCATAAATAATTCGATATAATCAATACAGGCTAAAGGAATCAACTCTACAAGAAATTTCTAAGCTATTAATCAAAAGTCAAAAATCGACTTAAAAGTCGGCCCCCGGGCCCACGTCTCGAAATTCGATAAAAGTCCATTCAACCGTGAGTCTAACCATACCAAATTTATCAAAATCTGATGCCAAATCATCACCAAATCCCTAAATTAAACTCTCAAAATCTCTAACCTCAAAATCCCAATTTATACCTTAAATACACACCAACTAGGTGGGAAAATCAATGGGGAATTAAGATTATTGATAAAAAATGAGCACAAGGGACTTACCTCAAGAATCCCCTCTAAAACACTCTCAAAAATCGCCCAAACCCGTGCTTGAAATATTTGAAATGAAGCCAAAATCGCGAACCCTTATTTTAATAATCTGCCCAGGCTTTCCGCTTCTGCTAGCTTCCAAGCCGCTTCTGCGGATCAAGCCCATCTGCCCTGTTCTGCTTCTGCGGTCCCCCTAATGCATATGCGGTCACGCAGATGCGGAATTCCCCATCGCACTTGCGCGCCTTCCGCTTCTGCACACCTCTTACCATACCTGCGGTCACACAGGTGCGGAAAACTCCTCGCACCTGCGACCACCTGCACACCTCCGTCCAATCTCGCACCTACGCAATCCAACCTGCACCTGTGAGCTTGCACCTGCGATCAAATCTCCGCAGGTGCGGTTACACCAGCAAAGGTCCATCTTCTGCAATCACTCAACTTCAACTTTTGATCCGTTAACCATCCCAAATCAACCCGAGGCCACCGGGACCTCAACTAAACATACCAACAAGTCCTAAAACCTCATATGAACTTAGTCGAGCCCTCAAATAACTTTAAAAATACGAATCATACCCCAATTCAAGCCTATTGGAACTAAGGAAAATCAACTTCTACAAACGACGCTGAAATCTATCAAAATACGTTCGATTGACCCCAAATTTTGCACACAAGAAACATTTGAAATTATGGACCTATTCCAACTTCCGAAATCATAATCCGACCCCGATATCAAAAAGTACACTCCCGGTTAAACTTTTCCAAAAATTCTAATTTTTGCCATTTCAAGCGTAATTCCACCACGGACCTCCAAATCACAATTCGGACACACTCCTAAGTGCAAAATCACCCAACGGAGCTAACGGAATCATTAAAACTCCATTCCAGAGTTGTTTACTCATAGATCAATATTCGGTCAATCATTTCAACTTAAGTTTTTAACCATGAGACTAAGTGTCTCATTTCATTCTGAAATCTCTCTGGACTCAAACCTACTACACCGGCAAGTCACATAATAATTATAAAGTACAAAATGGGTAGTGAATGGGGGAACGAGGCTACAACTCTCAAAACGACCGGTCGGGTCGTTATAAAACCTTAGTCTTGAATTACTCTAGATAAAAAGACTAAAACCCCAAAAATAATTGAACTCAAGCCAAAAAGAGTAATGCAGAAAAATGCTAAGCATTTGAAGGTAGACAGTGACTTAGGGAGATTCTAAACTTCACTAGTTATATGTGAAGATTTGGATGAATACCTGTGAAAAATACATGAATATTCCAAAGCAGAATAGATCTGATATGTCTACTCTAGAAAATATTAGGTTCTTTCTCCTAAGCAATATAAAAAGTGCATGAAGTTAACTTGATTACCATAAAACTGAGGATCTGCAAACTGGTTCCCTACTTTGGTTGTGTAACCATTTAAACTTTGTCGTTTGTGACATCTTTAGATCAATTCACATCTTTATACTGCCCTCAAAGCCACAGAGAACATCTCCAAAGAATGATCCAAAGACCATTTTTAAGTAAATTATTAATGAATGATCTGAAGACCATTTTCAAGCAACTTATTAATGAATGATCCTAAGACTATTTTCAAGCAAATTCTGATAACTGTTTACTGAACTACTAGTATTTCATCTGTGTAAAGCTAAAAAATCTTTCATAGGTTTCATAGAGTATTAGACTTTATAGGTATCGAATGCGTATGGATACAAAAAAGAATTCTACACACTTTCTCAAGATTATATGTGACCTGTGAGAATTTTCAGTTACGTATTTTAATATTTTCAAGATTTAGGTTTCGTGCATCCTTTAGGGGTAAGGCAGTGTCTCCCAATGGTGGCGAAGGGAACTTGTTATTAAAATAGAAACTCTAACATATATGTTTGTGGCCTTTGGCTTCTATTGTTGCACCCTCCATCTCAAATTATTTGTCGTACTTTCTAAAAATAGTTATTTCATATTATTTATCATTTTAGAAGTTCAAGATAAAATAAATTATATTTTTTTCACTTTACCCAAAAACAGCAAATGAATTACTTCTCTTAGATATTGCTATGAAAAACTAAAACGAATAGTGCTTAGAGCAAATACTTGGTTACTAGAACTCAAGTACAAAACAAACCAAGAGCAGCAGATTCAGACGTTATTATCTTGTAAAAAAATGCAGAAAACAGTATATAGCATGCTAAACAACAATAAAGCATCTGTAGTTTTTAATACTGTATCCAAACTACAATGGGCCTAATTCCTCTAGTGTATCATATTTTCCCCCTAATTCCTCTAGTCTATCATTACATAAAAAAGAAAAGGCGATCTAACAAATTCATAATGATCAACAGGTAAGGAAAAAGATAAAATCTTTCAGGCTTCATAAAGCTAAATCGAATTCAAAATCTAATAATAATCCTCTAAAATTAAAATGAAAGGAGATTACAAATTCAAATGGGTCTATGAACTTAGGACCCAAGAACCCAACTACACACACAAAATCTAGGTTTTCAGGCATGGGGAACCCTAGGTTTTTAGGCATTTAGGGTAAAATCAGAAAAAGGAGAAAGGAAGGGAGAGAGAGAGAGAGAGAGAGAGAGAGAGAGAGAGAGAGAGAGAGGCGTCACTTACCTGTGATTTTGCATGAGTGAAAGCTCCTTGGACAAGAATGGAGGATTTGCAAAGAAGAAATGAGAGAGAAAGAGAAGAATGAGGGTGAAAAAGAGAAGAAAAAATAAGGGATATACACCTAATGTAATAGGAAAGACATGCACTGGGTATATTTGTGGAAATTATCTTATTAAATTTTTTTTTGGTGAAACGTTTTTTAAGCTCGCGGGTTTTTGGACCAAATATAAAAATTCAAAATTTTGAGCTTCCCACTGCATCTGTGGGAAATATTAAAATAATTTTTTATCTTTAGATTCCCACCATTTCACTAGGAATAGTTTAATAATTTTATTTCTAATGACATTTCCCACTGATTCGGTGGAAAAATATTACGAATAATTCCCACCTATAATCTGTGGGAATGTTTTAAAAAAAAGGTTAAAAGAAAACTATCCATTTCCCACAGAATCTTTTAAAATTTCAGTGGGAACTGCCACTGATAATATATCTGTGAGAAATTTCCTTGGCAAATTTGTATTTTTCTAGTAGTGTATAACATAACTAAGTTTTCTGAAGAAACATAATGCCGATTGAAAAAGACGATTCCACCTCTGCTGCTCAAGGTGTTACGAATCCAGCCCTAAATCTTTAGGACATGGAGCTAGTTCATCACAATCATCCTTTATACATTCATTCATCAGCCACGCAAGGTTTAGTACTAATCTTCATTCAACTTCGAGGATCTGAAAATTATTCAATTTGGAGAAGATCTATGAAAATTTTATTGCATGGCAAAAATAAGCAAGGCTTTGTTCTCGGCACTTGTCGGGGGAAATGCATCATCCTAGTCTACATGAACTATGGGATAGATGCAATGCGATTGTTATAACTTGGATTATGAGTATTGTCTCACCAAATCTCATTAGTACTGTGATTTATGCATCTAATGCACACAAGATGTGGAAATATCTTAAGGAAAGGTCTGATAAAGTCAACGCCTCTAGAGGTTGCTATCTTCACAAAAAAATTACTACCTTGCCCAAAGCGTGTCATCTGTGTCCGTGTACTTCTCCGGACTTGGTGTATTGTGGGATGAGTATGAGGCCCTAGATCCTCCACCCTCTTGTGGTTGTCCTGAGTCTAGAAGATAAGTTGAACATTATTAGACACAAAAATTATATTAATTTCTGATAGGTTTAAATGAATCATTTGAACATGCTAAGGATCAAGTTCTTATGACTCGTCTATTACCTAATATCAACCAGGCATATGTCATGATTATTAATGTGGAGAGTTAGAGAAAAAATGGTGTTGGAGTTACTATTGGTATTGGTGCTGTAGTTGCTGACCCTACAACCTTGCTGAGCAACAAAATTTTAGCCTTTGCTTAATAAGTGTTCAGATATGCCTAAAGAGTCCAGAAGTAAGGTACTCTTACCTACTGGTGGTCAAATCTCTATTAGTAAATCAGGAGAGTCCTCAATCTTCCAAGATAGAACAGTTCACAATGTCTTATATGTTCTAGAGTTCAAATACAATCTATTGTTTGTTTCCAAAATCACTAAGGACGTAAGTTGCTTGGCTGCATTCTTTTGCTGACCTCTGTTTATTTAAGGAGCTCTTCAGTGGGAAGGTAATAAGGATTGGTAGAGAAGGGCATGGTCTCTACATTTTTCAAGCTAATGGTACATCATTTCCCTTACAAACAGAGAATAAAGAGGCTAAGTGTCTATATCATTCACTTGTAAATACAAGCACTAGTTCATGCGATAAACCTAGTAGTGATACAATAAATAAGACTTGTGATAATACTTCTTTGTGGCATAGAAGATTAGGACATACGCCTTTGAGAGTCTTGAAGAGTATTGATGGTTTAAAAAAATGTACAATTGAAAGATCATGTATGTACTGTGTGTCCCCTTGACAAACAATCAAGATTACCTTTCACTCTCAGTAATACATGTTCTGTTCATACTTTTGATCTTGTGCATGCTGTTATTTGGGGCCCTTATAGAGTACCTACGGACGATGGTAAGAGGTATTTTTATACCCTAGAGATAATTTACCTAGATATACCTGGACTTTCTTATTGACTACTAAAAGCAAACTTTATTATTCTGAAAGATTTCTTGATATTAGTTAGAAATCAGTTATGTTATTGAGTCAAATGCTTGAGAACTGATAATGGATCTGAGTTTGTTAACACTTAGATTAGTTCTCTGTTAAAGGACTTTGGGATAGTTCATCAAAGCTAATGTGTATACACTCTTCAACATAATGGTATGGTAGAACGAAGGCATAAGTATATTCTGGACATGGCTAGAGCTTTAAGGTTTCAAGCCTTCATTCCTTTGAAGTTTGGAGTGAGTCTGTTTCTACTACAGTTTACTTGTTGAATAGATTGCCCACTCCTCTTTTGAAAGGCAAATCACCTATTGAGAAGTTATTTCTTCGACCACGCTCCTTGTATCATTTGAGAGTGTTTGGTAGTCTGTGTTATGCTACTAATGTAAGGAAGACAGATAAATTCAGTCCTAGAGCATTTCCTGTAGTTCATCTTGGGTACTTCTCTTCCCAGAAAGGCTATTCTCCATGCTCTATATACTCATCACTTCTTTGTTAACCGGGATATTATTTTTAAGGAAGGTATGTTTCCTTTTCAATATATGTAATCTGGTCAAGCTCCACCCTTTCTAGTTCTGCAACTTTCAAAGGTGGATGTCCCTGTCTCATCCCCTGTAGTTATGCAACCATAGTGGAGGTTGAGGCTCCTATCTGTGAGATATCTTCTCCTACTAAGTCTACTGGTGTGTCCAGTACTGTTGGTTATCCTGCCCCTCCTACACCACTCAGAAAGTCTTCTAGAGTATTCAAACCTCCTATTTGGATGCAAGACTATGTTGTGCATACTAAGAAGTCCACCTATGACTATCATATAGCTCAATATGTGAACTATGATCAATTGTCTCATGCTTACATAGGTTCTATTGCTGCTTGTTCTATTGTTTTTAAGCCTAGGACATTTGCTAAAGAAAGCAAGGATCCACAGTGGGTGGATGCTATGAAGGCTGAGATCTCAGCCTTGAAGGACAATAAGACTTTGTCTATTGTTGATCTGCCACCTAATAAGGTGCCCATAGAATGCAAATGTGTGTCTAAAGTGAAGTACAATTCTACTAGGGAGGTGGAAAGATACAAAGTAAGACTGGTTGTTAAAGGCTATAGTCAACAAGAGGGCCTTGACTACAAGGAGACCCTTTTTCCTGTAGCCAAAATGGTGACTGTCAAAGCAGTGGTGGCTCTAGCTACAACTTCTGGTTGGTACATATTTCAAATGGATGTCCATAATGCCTTTTTACAGGGAGATCTTGTTGAGGATGTCTACATGTAGATTCCAGATGGCTTTTCAAGCCAGGGGGAGTACAAGAAGGTCTGCAGGCTTCACAAGTCTTTGTAGGGCCTCAAGAAAGCTCATATGCCATAAAACTTAAAATTGTCAGTGGCCTTGATTGATATGGGGTTTGTGCAGTCACACTATGTTTATTCTTTGTTTACACAGAAGAAGGAACGAGAGTTGGTCATTGTTCTTGTTTATGTTGATGACCTCTTGCTCACTGGTAGTTACTTTGCACTCATTCAGCAAGTTAGAAAGGATCTTCAGAGCAAGTTCAAGATGAAGGATTTGGGAGAGCTGAAATATTTCTTGGGTATTGAATTCTCCAGAAATATTTCTTGGGTTTTGGGTTTGGGAGAACTTGTCTCACAAACAAGCTAGTTGGGGCTAAACCTGTTGGAACTCCTATGGAGCTCAATCACAAACTCACTTCTATAGAATTTGACAGAGCTGTAAACAATAAGACAAATGCTAATGATCACCAACTTGAGGACAAAGGTGGTTATCAGAGGATTGTTAGCAGGCTACTATACTTAACTATGATCAGGCCAGACATAATATTTGTTGTTAAAGTACTCAGTCAATATATGCATGCACTAAAGCAATCTCATTTGGAAGCAGCTATGAGAGTGGTCAGATACATTAAGAATGCACCTGGACTTGGCCTCATTGTGCCAACTGACAATACTTTGAAGATAGCAGCCTACTGTGATTCTGACTGGAGAGCTTGTGTTGAGACACGGAAGTCAATTACTGGCTATGCAATAAAGTTTGGTGATGCCTTAATCTCGTGGAAGTCTAAGAAACAAGAAACTATGTCCAGAAGTTCTGCTGAAGCTGAGTTTAGAAGTATGGCTGCCAATGTGGCAAAAATTATATGGATGATTGGTCTATTCAAGGAGTTGGGATCAGAGGTACATGTACCAGTTAGGTTGTTTTTGACAGTAAAGCTGCTATTCAGATTGCAGCTAATCCTATCTTTCATAAAAGAACAAAACATATAGATATTGATTGTCACTTTGTAAGAGAAAAGAATCAAGAAGGAAAGATTCAGACTCAACACACTAGGACTAAAGAACAACTTGCTGACCTACTTACAAAGAGCATGTGCAGACCACAACATGATTATTTGATGGACAAGCTGGGAATGAAGAACATGTATTCATCCCTCAGCTTGAGGGGGAGTATAGAAGTTAGTGGTGATACAAATGTCACTTAATAATGTACAGTTGTTAGTTAGGTGTTAAGTTAAGTGAAAAAAGTTAGTTAGATTAGTTAATATGTCTCTGTTAGTCATTAGTATATAAGATAGAAAAGAGTCTATAAATATACACATAACTATTCATTTGTGTCTGAACTTCTAGAGCTTATCAATGAAGCTATTTCTCTCTCATTCTTCTACTTTCTCTCATCCATCATGGTTGAACTCACCAACACTTGGTGGTGTACAGGAGCAGATCTTGAATGTAATTCAAAGGGTTTGGTCGAATATAATAATTTTGGTCCAAATTTATACTTGTCATAAAAAAGTCAATTGAATATATATAAATTATTAATTTAAAACTCAATAACTTAAAATGACTAAATCCCGAGCCCATAACATTTAAATTTTGGCTCCGTTGATTGTGTGGTAGGGAGAGTTCGCCAAAGGAAGAGTACCAAAAAGGGGGTTAATGCACTACATGTGTGTTGACATCAATCATGTTTAAACCTCACACGAAGTTTTGTTCCTTCATGTTTATGTTTGTCATTCTTGTTGCCAATCAATTATGAATCATTGTACTTGTGGATTGTTTTCCAACTCCATTATTAGGGTATTTTGATTCACATGAAATGGCTAGAGCGACGTAACTTTAAATATTCTTTGTCATGAGACTCAAAGATTGTTTGTCGAAAAACGGGAAATCATTGCTAGATCTTCTGCATGAAAACCCTACTAGCCTATTGCACATGATCTTCTGTGATCCAACCCCTTTAGTGTTTCCATAAATATTGTAAACTAATCCTTAATTACTTATTGCACCCTAACTTTAGATGTATACACATATTTATTTACGCCCTACTATAATGATTTTTCATGCATACTGACTTTATTAATATTAAAATAAAGTGATGAAAGTAAACTTAAAGGTGAACAAGGCTCCAAACTTCAAACTTTAATAGTTTACAGAAAAGAAAAAGAAAACCTTCACTCAACTGCTAGCTAATCTTATCTATGAAATAGATTGGTAATGATAGAGCACGAAAAAATAAAGAAGGGAAAAAGGTTTAGATCGGTAAACAGACTTTTTGTGGTTCTTAATTTTAAACTAAAAATTAATGCTTGTTAAGAGAGTATAGAATAAGAAACTTAAACTTTCGAAAGAAAAGTTAATTTGTACTAGTTCTTCATTGGGAGTGGCTTAAAGGTAAGAATCATAGTGTAGGTAAAATAAAATAATGCTGACGAAAAGGGAAAACCATTCTTTTGGGCCATTAGCAATTTTATATGGTTAGGGATACATCAAAGGAATATAGTTTATGATGACAAAAGATAGTAGCTGTTTGAAAGTCTCCATAATGAGTGGGTGCATCGCATACTTCAACTGGAGCTTAAAGCATCAATTAATATTTTTCTTCAAATAATTAACATATACATTCACGTATAGGCATGTAGATGCTCAATTATGTCAGTAATGGATTAAACTTATAACACATTCTTCTTCCATCCTAGATTAATTAACTATACATTCTCTAGGTAGTACGTTTCAATTTTTTCAAAACTATTATAATCCTCATATCTTCCTAAATTTAATACCTATATATATATATTTCTTAAAAGGCAAAGATCGCTTATTGGCCAATCGGCCAAAAATAACTATTATGGTATAGTCTACGAAGCATTTAAGTAAATTTGTTCGAGTCGTCGAAAAAAGAAAATCTGTTCGAGGCAAAAATTTAGTTTACACATTTGATCGATCAGACAATAATAATAATAATTGCTAATCAAATATATAAAATTATTTACCGATTATGTATAAAATATATGCATTATTTGTATATTATAGTTAATATATAAAAAATTATATATTTTCCTGCTATTATTATGGAGCGGCTATACAGTGTAACATCACTTCTTCTCAAAAATATTATTGATAAATTGTTATTTTTTCATGAAAAATTTACACCCCATAACTAACTTATACATTATATTTATCATAAATAAATAAATACAATTTGAAATAATTATAATTTCTAACTACACTTTAAATTTTATAGCAAATATCCTCTCTAAGAGGATTTCTAACCCTATAACCCTCGTCTCGCTTCCCAGATTTCACTCCTCCTCCAACTTCGTTGAATCTGAGTCTAACCCCGGCCGCCGCCGATTCTCCCATTTTTACTTTCTCTAAACAACCGATCCATATGAATTCTCCAGTCACTTCTGAAGTTAATGGGACATTAGATGGACCACAATGGAGAACACAAACCTTCCGCTATCGGTGGTCTCCTTGACGGTGCGTCCGACGATAAACGTAGACGGACTTTCAGTACCCCGGCAAACGTGATGGAGAGCTTGAAGAAGCTTAGAATAGTAGATTTGTTGCTCGATTTGAGTTCTCCACGTCGATTGATGATAAGGAACAATTTTCTAATGCAAAATTCAGAATGATTCTCATGAATTGTACTTATGTTGATCTAGACTGCAGAAAAAAGAAAATAGAGGCGATGAGATTCTGGCCGGACACAGCGTATACAATCATTCAAATCTGGCCATAGTTTAGAACGTTGAATACAGTGTATTCTCATGTCTGGGTGATCAAATCTGGTTGGAGTAAAACTTCGGTTTGGGATACGGTTTGATACAATGTATTTTTTGATATTTTTTCATACAGTGTTTGCTTGAGAATGTAGTTATATTTGACTATATTTGACTTGTTTATCAATGTTGTTGCTTTTTCATAATTGTATTCTTTTTTAATGTATTTTTCTAGAAATATATCCAATCTCTCATAGGCTCTATGTATCCAAATACAACCTTTATACCCGAACGAATGCAGATGATATAGCATTTTCATCAAAATTGTATTCATTAATACAACCATTATGTGCGAACGAATACAGTTGATATAATTTTTCCATCAAAATTGTATTCATTGATATAGCATGACAATGGATTGATACAATGAAATTTGAGTTTGGTTGTATGCATTTGATACAATGAAATTGATACATTATCTATAAAAGGTGATTAGGCAAACTATATTTACGTATGATAATTATGATTTAAGTTATAGTGCTTTTTGAAAATTGTCTTTTCCATTCTTACCACGAGGACCCAAGAATTGTCATCAATATAATATAGTGGGGCCAATGAGAGGAGCCCAAATTGGGGCCAACCCACCAATATGTGGAATGACATAAGTGGGGGCGATAACACATATTGGTGGACCTAAAACCCTTATGCCTCCATCTTTCTGCTAGTTCCAAAAATATATTTTGTAGGTTTAAAGCCATTGAGCATAGGCTATAGGCTAGGTTTGGCTACACCAGTTCCTAATTGAGAGGAACAAGAAACAGAAACCGATTACTACATTTAAATATGATTCTCTAGTTCCAAATATAGTAACATCAATCTTTAGCCTCATCTTCTAATTTCTAGTTAAGGTGGTCCTACTAATGTGTGATACCCTTTTTAATTAGCTTTTACTTAAAAAAACTCTTTATTGGTTAACGTGAACTCATTTTTGAGCCGATAGAAATACGTTGTCAGACAGCAAACCATATGTAGCTCACTAATCCTTTTGTGACACTAAATGCAGACATGATGTTAGTATATATT
The DNA here is from genome assembly GCF_000715075.1 of Nicotiana tabacum. Taxonomy (NCBI): domain Eukaryota; kingdom Viridiplantae; phylum Streptophyta; class Magnoliopsida; order Solanales; family Solanaceae; genus Nicotiana; species Nicotiana tabacum. The sequence goes on from NC_134102.1 coordinate 86,550,493, forward strand.
TGAAAAATGTTCAAATGCATATATGGTTCAAATCGAATTCCATATTGCGAATTTGATATACATATGTTTAAGCCAAAAATAACGGGTCCACTATCTATAATATTGCGCATCGGCAGCATGTTTTTTGTTTGATTTTTGCTAAAATTAGATATAAATTAGTAAATAAATTTAAAAAATCAGGCACAACTTAAATGGCAACGACTAAATAGGCGCCCGTAATTTTTTTACTTAATACAACAACTTAAAATGATGTTGGTCTCAAGTTATTACATTTCAGCAGAACGATGGCAAACTATCGTTGTGGGTAGAAATAAAATGGTAAGCTCAACAATATACTACAAAGAATAAAAAAGAAGTGACAAGGTTTTGTTAGAGCGTCCCATAATTGTTGAGAAAATGAACTGTTATCTCATTATATTACAAATATTATGCTATGTAATTAGTAGGAATTTGGTCCCAAATCCACAATCAAAAGGACATTCACAATGTATACAGTGCCTAGGTGGCTTAGGAAGTTTAGATGGTACTTCTTTAATTAGAAAAAAGGGACAACCACAAAGTTCAAATTCATTCGCCTACCATATTGCCTAGTCAAAAGGAGCACTAACAACTTCTTCTTTTTTTTGAAATATGGTGCAAAGTAAAGAGATGATTGAAACTAATTTTATGTGGAGTTCTTGAAAATTCACAACTTTACGAAATCTTGTAACTATTTGACACTGTGGCTCTTATAAACATGGCCAAGTGTTGGTGCATTTGGTCATTATATATTTATATATTGGTCTTTGGAATCTTCAAGAATGCAAAAGATTTAAATAAAAGAAAATATACACAGTCATCACGAGAACATTTTCAAAAGCATTAACTACCCAATTGATTGGAAGTTTATAGTTGAACCGAAATTATACTGAATTATATATAGTATGTATTATGGCATCGCAAATGCTTCTTGACAATGCACACAATTAGAAGGGAGAAATAGTAGTGAGAACTTTCAATGTTTAGGATTGGACAGAATATTCAAGTCAGTACAAGTGTGTACTACACTTATAAATTTGAATTGCCTCATGGAGTTCATCAGAGGCCTTAATTGGCAAAAAGATATCAACATTAATATTAACATTATTAGAGGTCGAAGTGGGTTAGAAGAGTTATAAAGATTATAATATTAATCAACGTCACAAAAATTATGCTTTCTCCTTTTTCTTTTCCCAATCAGTGTCACGAAAGAAGAAATTCACTGGGCCTATATATGTAGTACTTGTGGATTTCTTTCTGTGTCTTAGTGAGTTCAACTGTTCGTTTTAATTGTCGTATATGTTGCAAATAGTTTTGTCCAAACTTTTTTTCCACAACAATACTAAAACAGTGGTACAATATATAAGCAAGCATTAGTATAATTGCACGTATACAAGTTAAAGTTAAAGGACGTGTATACTTATAATTTACGAACAATATGTCTCTCTCGATATATATGTTGTATGATTAATTTTTTTTCAAGCTAAAGAGAAATGATAAATTTATTTTCTTTACTTTTCCTTTTTCACTTCTATTTGTGACTGTTGAGGGGGTTGCATATGAAACACAAAAAAAGGGTGATTCAAAGAATTAGCATGGAATTTCATCATTGTACAGGTGAAGGAAATAAAAATTCTAAACTTAAGCCATGCGTAGGATTCTAGGGATCGATGACCTAATATAAACTTCACTTTCAACTAATTAGGCGGTTGGTGATGTTAACCCAATCATTAGACTGCAATTTGGCATCTGCCTTAGCTTCAAATTCGGTTCCTATTCATCTTCTTGTTATTTTCTTTAGATATTTGGTATATAAAATTTATTGGTCCAACTAATCTAATTTTGTGTCGGGAGACTCACTAAGAGGATAATATATACATTCAGATTCTTTATTTTTTCGAGCTTCGAATTCAAAACGTCTAGTTAATTAAGAGTAAAGAAATTCCAAATCATTTACAATCATCCGACTGCATCCTATGATAATTATTTATCTTCTTGTTGCTCTTTCCTTACATATATTCCTCTCTGGCAACCATGTGTTACGACTTGTAAAGTTGAGCGAAACTTTTTATACAGACTAACGTGTTATTGGGGGACAGAAGGGACTTGGGAGGGAAGGAAAAGAAAGTGAGTAGCGTTTTACGTCAATTCAATTTGACAGTGCAAGTTTTTAATACTGTTAGAGTATCTAATTGACATAAGCTCAATAATTATTTGTATAATCATTCGTTTTTCCTCTGTCGTCTGATTAACAAGAAAATTGTGTGGCTGGAACTTGGAAGTGTCACACCAAATGTGTCAACTCCAGTATTGCGAGGCACAAGGAAACACAAACAGTACCTTAGCCGTCACATTTGTCAATCTTCACCCCCTAATTAGCTTCATATGTTTATTACTAATACTATCACTAATCATAAAATCAACTAAGGGCGGGTTTGGTACGAGGAATAAGAGATAATTAATTCATGGTTTAAATTTGAGATGATCACGTCGGGTTGAGATAAAATTATGGTATAACTAATCCCGGGATTAATTATCCCAGAATTGTAGTGTCTTTTTATCTTCATGAGAGGGCGAGATAACTAATCCCGATAATTAATCATGGGATAACTTTTCCCAACCAAACGACCCCTAAATTCACTTCACCTCCAAAGTTGAGTACTGCTACTACTGCCTCGAACCAATGGTTTGTCCCTCTTAGGACAATTAATGACCCACCATAACCACCGCCCCAGTTGTACTCAATCTATACTCATACAAATCTCCAATTTCTCGTCATATGTAATTTCATGCCACTGTATCTTGTGACAACTCAAATTCGTAGCAAGTTGTGAATTTTCGTTCTAGAATTGAGTAAAATAGTAGCTCGATGCACAAAATATTATGCGTTGACATAAAGTTCGGAGAAGAATTGTACCTCAAGAGGTATAATATTGAAGTGAGATATTTACCGCTTATGTAGGCACAAACTCGAGTATGTTACCTTCACAAAAACAACTTCTGAAAGTACCGGGAGGGGGGGGGGGAGGTGTAAATTGTAACCGATTAAAAAAATCTTAGTTGACTAAGTATGAATTTAGTCGACTAGACTTTGAACAGTGATTTATTTTAGTAGAGATAAACTAAATAAACAGAAAGTTAAGAAGACACATCAGTTTTTATACCGATTCAGTATCGGTGTGGTACCTACGTCCAGTTCCCTTGGGTCACAAAGGTTCTCTTAGATCTTTGATGAATGTTTACAGCAATAATGATTTTAGTACGTTCACTACCAACGATATACAACGATATTGATTCTTTCCAATGTTGACACAACTCTCATTTTGTGTTCTAACTCTTCCTATCTTTTGTGACACTTGTAAACTCAAGAATACAATATTTGTACTAAGAACTAGAAAGGCTTAGAAACAGATGATGTAGTTGCATACTTTGAATGTTCTTGTGCTTCTTCCTTTATAGCTTCATGAGTCTTTTGTTTCCTTGTCTTCTGAGATTGTATTGCAGCAATTCTAGGAGTCCTTTCCTTGTGAGGCATATATATCTAAGAGAAAGACCCAAGGGTTGCCTCATGAATCTAGCTTGAAATGGTAGCTAGATTCATCCTTAATCTTGACGAGTTGCTTCCTTCCACTACAAAAAAAAAACTGGAATTAACTATGAATGTCGTCGCTAATCTGTCGTAAAAACGCTCGTAACTAGCATAATTTTTTGATAATATGTTGCTAATCCGTCGCAAAATAAGATTAGCGACGGATTTTTCTGTTTAGCTATAAAATTTGTCCGGCGCTAAAACATGATTTTTTAGTAGTGTTCATTCCTCCTTGATTTGAGCTTCTGCAGAATCTTCTGGATTTGATCCCTGGCCTTAATTAGCTCTCTTCCCATTCTTGCGCGCTTGAGAATCTTTGACAAGGCTAACTGATTGACTTTCCTTCTTTGTTCTTTGACTGATTGATTCATTTTCCATGTAAGACAAAGTTCAAAATACATACACGTTGAGTAGGATCTTCTTTCCAAATCTGCATACAAAGATATGTATCTTCTTTCCTAATCTGCATACAAAGATATGTCATTAGTCAAAGCTTCTTTTAGATTATTGATCATTATTAAAATTTTAAACTTAACAATCTCCCCCTTTTTGATGATGACAATAATCTAAAAAGAGTTTGACTAATTTATGGGTACTTCCCTTTTTCAAGTGTGCTCCCCCTCTCTTGAGGCTGGTTCTTGTGTGTTTCTCCCCCTGTCTTGTACCTGTACTCTTTTTCTTTTCTTCTCCCCCTTTGACATCAATCAAAAAGAGCAAGAAAAATAATTTGCAATAATAATACTAGTTAAGCAGGCAAAAAATATATACAGCTAAGCAGTTATACTGAGCATAGTCGACTGACATGCTCGTCCAAGACACAACCTAAAGGAATAGTTTTAACTACCACCACATAAAACAAAATAAAAAGATTGTCTAAGCATCCGAGACACTTAATTCCTGCTAAGGAAATACTTCAGGGTGTTGATCACTTTAGTGCAGAAACTGTCATAAGAAGCATCAATATCTTTGGTGACTTTGGTCAGCTTCTCAGTTATATCCTGCATGGCACTGATCCCTTGCCTCCTTGTGGCTTGGAGAGTGATCCTTGGCTTAGCCATATCTGCTCCAGTTTCCTTGGTTACTTCCCTGATCTTGTCCACCTGCTCCTGCATAGAGGTTAGTAACTCCTTGATACCTGCAATATTTTACTGCATTAGCAGTAACTGATCTGAGGAAGAGGATTTGCTGGCTTCATATTTGATCCCCCCAATGCTTTGATGAAGAATGAACTCCGGTGCTTTATCTTTCTTAAGCCATGTTCCCTCAATCAAGGTGCATCCCATCATGGCAAAGGCAGTTTTGTCATAGGCGCTGGAGATAGTTTTAGGAGCATAGAGAGACAGATCCACTTTCATAACTTTCAAGATGTGAGAGATTAGTAAACCAAAGGGCAAACTGTTCGTAGAAGATGAAACATCCCTGATGCTTTCAAGCATGTACTGACGAACCCAGGCAAACCAGTTGATAGCTTTACCACTTACCAAATAATACAGAACAAATACATCTCTAAGTCTCTAGTACTCAGTGAACCAGTACGGGATATCAAAGTGGTAGCAATAATGTGGTCTAGGACACGGTGTTTAAATTTCAAATTTTTTGGACCTATATCAGGGGAGTTTTCAGACAACACACTCTTGGCTTCCTCAAACAACACTTCAAAATTATCTGTCTAGGAGTGTTGCACAAAAATATTTTACCCAACAAACTTTGTTGCAAAGATTTTCTCAAACTGATAAGAGTCAAGAATGATACGAGTTCCTAAAACCATGGATGCTAGATCAACTTTATCATTCACAAACAGATTTGCATAAAACATATGCCCAAGCTCTTCATAGACAGTATCACCAACAGTAGCAAATAGAGAAACAACTTTCTGAGTTTTGAAAACAGACATAATATCACATTGAGAGTTTTGCATAGACTCTAAACTTACAGTGCAACCAAAAGCAATCGACTTTCCTTTGAAGGCAACAAACCTATCCTTCTCTTCAGAGCCATATAAGTTCATCTTATCTTCAGGGCCAAATTCTACACTTTCAGTTTTTCCCTTTTTCTGAGAAGATTGTTTAGGGATGAACTCCATTGGTCGTTTTTCCGCCTTCTTTTGGGAGATGAAAATGTCTTCTTGAGAGTCACTGGAATCTTCCTTGGTCGGTAGATGGTCTGTGTTTTCTGAGGATTCTACATCAACAGGATCATCTTTGGTCTTCTTGAAGCGATGGCTTCTTCTGGGTATGGAGGCGGAAGGAGAGGGTTTGGTTTTGGCCATGAGTAAAAGAAAACAAAGATATAGGGATTGAGTTTCTTTGAGAGAATGGGATATATGATCGAGGGAGAAGGGGTTAAGAAGGGTTTGAGAGGGCGTCTCGATTCTCGGAGAGACGTGTGAAGGACAACTGAAAAGTTGCCTTTTGCGAGCCCGCCGTCAGTTCACAATTAATACATGTACCAACTAATCAAGTACTTAAAAAGATTTTTGGGGTCAAAATAATGAGAAAATATATGGACAAAAATTTGACTAAGGCAATTATGGAAAACATTAAACACAGTTATACGGAAATTGTACAAATACCAATTTTGTTACGAAGGAAACAAAATCTTTCTTCAAGCAAAAGTTTTGTAAAAATATCCGCTAATTGATTTTTAGTATTTACAAATTCTAACACAGTATCACCTTTAGCAACATGATCACGTATAAAATGATACTTAATCTCAATATGCTTAGCCCTAGAATGATACACATAATTTTTTGATAGACAGATAACACTAGTATTATCACACATAATAGGAACACAGTTAAGACTTAAATCATAATCTAATAGTTGATGCATAATCCATAGTACTTGTGTGCAGCAGTTGCCTACTGCCAATTATTCTACTTCAGTAGTAGATAGGGCTACATAGCTTTATTTTTTGCTGTGCCAGGATATAAGAGATTTTTCAAGTAATTGGCACGTTCCACTTGTGCTTTTCCTGTCAATTTTATCTCCTGCAAAATTTGCATCTGAAAAACCTTTGAGATCAAAACTATCTAATCTTTCGTACCATAATCCATAGTCGATTGTACCTATCAAATATCTGATAATACGTTTAACAACAGTCAAGTGGGATTCTTTAGGAGTTGACTGATATCTTGCACATTTACAAACGCTGAATATAATATATTGTCGACTAGCTATAAGATAGAATAGGGAGCCAATCATACCTCGTTACATTGTTTCATCAACTCTCTTACCATTTTTATCTTCATCCAAGGTAGTTGATAGACTCATAGGTGTTCCTATGGACTTTGCGTTGGACATGCCAAATTTTTTGATGAGTTCTTTTGTGTATTTTGTTTGACTAATGAAGATCCCTTTCTGTACTTGCTTGATTTGAATCCCAAGGAAGAAAATTAGTTCCCCCATCAGACTCATTTCAAATTCCCCTTTCATGATGTTTGAAAAGTCCTTGCACAAGACAGGGTGAGTGCTGCCAAAAATAATATTATCTACGTAGATTTGTATAATTAAATTACCTAGAGATGATCGTTTGATAAAAAGAGTAGTATCAATATTACCTCATCAAACCCATGTTCGACTAAAAATGAGCTCAGCCTTTCATACCAAGCTCTAGGAGCTTGCTTTAGACCGTACAGTGCTTTGGACAATTTGTAGACATGATTTGGAAAGGGTTTATTTATAAATCCTGGAGGTTGCTTAACAAATACTTCCTCAGAGATAAATTCATTTAAGAAATCACTTTTCACATCCATCTGAAATAGTCTAAAACATTTGTGAGTAGCATAGGCTAATAGAATGCGAATTGATTCTAACCTGGCAACATGGGCGAAGGTCTCCTCTTAATAAATTCTCTCTTGTTGTGAATAACCTTGTGCGACCAGTCTAGCTTTATTTCGCACAACTTGTCTAGATTTATTCAACTTATTTCTGTACACCCATTTTTTTTCCAACAATGCATTTGGTGATTTAGGAATGAGTTCCCATACTTTATTTTTCTCAAATTGATCAAGCTCTTCTTTTATTGCAGTTATTCAGATTTTATCCCCAAGTGCCTCATCAACCTTTTTTGGTTCGAACTGGGATATGGGAGCAACGTTCGATGTCTGCTTTAGTGATCTTCTAGTTTTCCTTCCTTCCTGAGGATCTCCAATGATATACTTATGTGGATATCCAACCTCACTTTTCTATTTATTTGGAACAACTAATATTTGCTCCTTTCAATAGAATTTGTTGGATCAGTTGTAAAAGATCCCTGATTTTTTGTAGGACTGTTAGTTGACTGATCTTGCTGATTAGTTACTTCATCAAGAGTGTTCTCACCTGTATTGATAGATTTTGGAACTATGGAAATTTCCTCATCTTCAGGAAGTTGTTCATTCCTTAAGCGAGGGTTAGTGTCCACAAATGCTTTGCTTTCAAATTTTCCAACAAAATGTCTGCATTGTGAGAGATCCCTTGATTATTGCAGAAGTTTTCAATTGCTTTGCTTTCAAATTTTCCTCCATGATCACTTCTTATGGAGGATATATAGTAATCTTTTTTCCGTTGTACCTTCTTGCAAAAGACTTTAAAATTCCTTAATGCCTCATCTTTATGACTTAGAAATATAACCTAGGTGAATCAAGAAAAATCATCTACTATAACAAAGACATATTTTCTACCACCTATGCTAGCGGTTCTAGTGGGACCAAAAAGGTCCATATGCAGGAGTTGAAGAGGCTTTGTAGTAGAGACAATGTTTTAACTTTAAAAGAGGACCTGGTTTGTTTTCCTAGTTGACATGCATCACATATATGATCTTTTGAAAAATCTGATTTTGGAAGACCAATGATAAGATCATTTTTGGAAAGTTTATGAATAGTATGCATGCCGGCATGACCAAGTTTTCTATGCCATACCCAAGGATCATCAATCATAGAAGCTAGACAGATTTGATTACCAAGACAATCTAAGTTACTGATAGTATAGACATTCATGTCCCTATTTTCAAAGAGAATAATTTTACCCGACTCGTCAACTAACCATGTTTTTTGAAACGAACCTTGTAGTCATTGTCACATAGTTGACTGATGCTGAGAAGATTATAACCAAGTTCATCAACCAGGTACACTTCGTCTACATCACATGTTAAGCTGAGTGAAACTCTTCCAACTCCAATTACATTTTCTTTTGATTTATCTCCAAAGGTGACTGTTCCTCCATCTAGTTTGGTGACCGTTTTGAATAGTTGTTTGTCACCAGTCATATGTCTGGAACACGCAGTATCAAGGTACCATTTTCCTTTTCGATTCTTCTTGCAGTGTTCCTCACTAGTTCCTTTGTCTACCATGAGACCAAGTTCACTTGAGTCCTCATTGCTATCTTCTTTCATGGACATGAAACACATGTTGGCAATCTCTTCGTGATCAGATTCTTCTTCATCACCTCAAGCTCCAAAGGACTTCTTATTTTGAAAATTTCTGCTTAGTTTCTTTTTCAGTTCAGGGCATTTGGCTTGAATGTGTCCATATTTTCCACACTTGTAGCATCTTCCATCATTTTTATCATTATCATTGTTCATCTTCCCTTTTCTGAAGTTTGATTTACCTCTCTTGCTAAGTCTGTTTTTTCTCATCATGCTTGTTATAACTTTGGAGAGCATAGCTATGTTTTTATCTTGTTTTCCTCCTTCCTCTTCTTTTTCATTTTTTGATTCAGCCACAGTTGCTTTGAATGCAACTGTCTTCTTCGTTTCTTGTTGAACCTGCATGTTTAAGTGTGTTTTCTCAAACGCAATTAGATCACCTCTAAGTTCATCATAGGACATTTTATCAAGATCCTGATATTTCAGTGCAATGACTTTGGGCTGCCAGATTGTGGGAAGACTTCTCAGAATTTTTCTGACTTGTTCCCCACTCTTGATTGGTCTACCAAATAATTTTAAATCTCCAATGATTTTGCTGAACCTAGAAAATATTTCCTCCACTGATTCTCCATCCTTCATTTGAACCAATTCATAGTCTCAAACTAGGAGATTTATCCTTGTTTCTTTTACTTTGTTTATTCCTTCATATGTGACTTCTAACTTATCTCACATTTTCTTTGTAGTTTCACAGCATGATATTATTTCGTATTCTTCCCTGCTGATAGCATTGTACAACAGATTCTTTACCTTGGTATTCACTTGAATAACGACTGATTATTCTTTAATATAATAATCTAAATCAAGAGGATCAGATGATTCTATGATTTGACCGTTTGCATCCTTCTTTGGTGGAATTGGAAGATTTCCCTTTTTGATAACACGCCAAACATTAATGTCATATGCCATATTGTAGGTCTCCATGCACACTTTCCAGTGAGAGAAGTACTGGCCATTGAAGTATGGGGTTGTACTTGAGATGTTCCTTCTTGAAATAGTGCTCCAATGACTGTATTTCATGCCATGATCTTTTCCTCACTTGCTGTTAAGTAATATTCGTGAGTCCTGTTCTGATACCAATTGAAAGTACATGGGGGAGGGGGGGGGGGTGAATTGTAACCGATTAAAAAATCTTAGTTGAGTAAGTATGAATTTAGTCGACTAGACTTTGCACAGTAATTTATTTCAGTAGAGATAAACTAAATGAACAGAAAGGTAAAGAAGACACACCAGTTTTTATACCGGTTCAGTACCGGTGTGGTACCTACGTCCAGTTCCCTTGGGTCACAAGGGTTCTCTTAGATCTTTGATGAATGTTTATAGCAGTAATGGTTTTAGTACGTTCACCACCAATAGCGACATTGATTCTTTCCAATGTTGACACAACTCTCATTTTGTGTTCTAACTCTTCCTATCTTTTGTGATACTTGTAAACTCAAGAATACAGTATTTTGTACTAAGAACTAAAAAGGCTTAGAAACAGATGATGTAGTTGCATGCTTTGAATGTTCTTGTGCTTCTTTCTTTATAACTTGATGAGTCTTTTATTTCCTTGTCTTCTGGATTGTATTACAACAATTCTAGGGGTCCTTTCCTTGTGAGGCATATGCATCTAAGAGAAAGACCCATGGGTTGCCTCATGAATCTAGCTTGAAATGGTAGTTAGATTCATCCTTAATCTTGTCGGGTTGCTTCCTTCATTCCTCCTTGATTTGAGCTTCTGCAGAATTTTCTGGATTTGATCTCTGGCCTTGATTAGCTCTCTTCCCATTCTCGCGTGCTTGAGAATCTTTGACAAGGCTAACTAATCACTTTCCTTCTTTGTTCTTTGACCGATTCATTCATTTTCCATGTAAAGTAAAGTTCAAAATACATAGCCGTTGAGTAGGATCTTCTTTCCAAATATGCATACAAAGATATGTATCTTCTTTCCAAATTTGCATACAAAGATATGTCATTAGTCAAGGCTTCTTTTAGATTATTGATCATTATTAAAATTCTAAATTTAACAACTTTGTCGTTGCTCCAGGTCTCCGGTCAGAAACCTTACAGAAGTAACCGTAATAAATAAATATGTACACGTTCCATCTTGACTCTTATTTATCTAAATTGTTACTTGAATGAGTAAAAATTCTGTCGTGGTCGGAAATTAACAATGTCCAAAGCGACACGATATGAATGGAACTGTAAGGAGTAAATTACATTTGAGCTTCTATTAAATGAAGATTATAGAAACCAACTAACTGTAGTAGTATTAAAAACAGGAATTATAACTCTTTCCTGAAGAGAGTTATAACATCTACAACATTAGCAAGTTTCAAAATTAATAGGCAGGTAGGGTCTGTCTATTCCCCTTACCTTTTTTTTTTTTCCCCCGGAGGTGACTATCCCCCTTTATTTAAAAAAAAATAGCAATGTTAAATAAATTAGATGTTTAGATGAAGAGATGGATGTGTGGAGACTATCTTACAGGGTTCAAGAACCCAGTATATCTTTGTGAAATATTTTTTTCACGAGCATAAAATATGTGAAAAAATCTTTAAAATTCTAATAATAAATAATAAATTCTTAACTCATGATCTATCATTTTCAAAAATTACAATAAGTTTAGTATTAACGAACTTTAAAGTTGAATTAATTAAAGTTAAATCTCGAATCCATTAAAATTAAATCTTGAATCTTCCTCAGCTTAGATGCATTGTTAAGACCAGCCAGTACCTTTCTGTTGAGTAATCAACTGCAACGGTCCTTTGATCTTCGACCAATATTTCGTGAATGAATATATGATAGTTGAGCAAATTGGAGAAAATAAAAGAAAACAAACGGGTAGAATACGAAGAAAACAAATAAAGTTGGAGAAATAAATATATCATCCGCAATGTATAAACTAATTTAGGATCCTTTTCGCATTATTTTTCTAGAAGGATTTAAACCAATATTTCCATTATATATACAGTATATGAATAGCGCCTTTACGGTTCACAAAATTGCACCCCTTATCCCTAAGTGATTGGTCTTTAAATATTGTTTCTATTTTTTATTTTGTTACAACAATAAGCTTCTTCTTCACCAAGAACATCATAGTTTTCAGTTTGAAAGCTTTAAATTCTTTTTTGGGGGTAGGAAATGAAAGTTAATGACAGATATTGTTAAAATTATTTGAATATTGATAATTTATGATTAAATATTTTAAATATTGATCTAGTGATTTACTTTAAAAATTTCAAAACTTCATTGTTGGTCCTTAAAAAGTGTTGAAGAAATTGGAGATTCGATATTTGTCGTGTTGGTATTTGGACATTTTATTTCAAATTTGACATCATTTGGAGCAGATTTGGGTTGGTTTGATCGAAATTGAAATTGCAATTTCAAAGAATACTTTGTTGTACAATACAAAAAATTATGCCGATTAGCTAGACTTTGATAAATAATTTAGCAGATATGTCACCTACAGATAATACAAAGTCATGCAAATCTGTTAGATTTTGATGAATAATTGAACAATCACAAAATCATACCAACTGGGTAGAGTTTGTGAACAATCTAACAAATAGGTGGAATGCAACTAACACAAATATTACTATAAAAGAATTAGGGATATACAAATTTTGTAGCTAAACACAAAATTTATCGCTAATTAATCCTATTTAGCGACAGATTAGCGATAACTTATCAAGAAATGTTGTTAGTTATGAGCTATTTAGCGATAGATAAACGATGAAGTTCGTAACTAATTCTATTTTTTTAGTAGTAAAAGTCATGTCAATATGGTAGAATTTGGTGAATAGTTGAACAATCACAAAGTTATGCCAACTCGATAGAGTTTATGAGCAATTAACAATATTAATAAAGTAAATATAGCATAAAACTCACCAATTCGATAGAAAAATCCCTGACAAGCAATGAGTGTGTGGGTGTGTGCAGGGGGAGTCATTTTCTAACTACTTAAAAAAAAAAAAGGGACAATATTTAAAGATTAGTCTTTTAAAGGGCCATTTGAGTCAATCACCCCTTTAGGTTTATGGAATAATTTGGTAATATTGGTTTTAACTTGTAAGTGGAGTGGAATTCTGTTGTTCCACCCGGCCCAATCGGGCACAGTCCAACTCAATGCGAACCATAACTAGTTAACTACCCCTTTTAACAATTGAGAATCTCACCCAACTACATATTCTATTCAATGAACTCCTGATTAAGATATACTCCTATTTCCTATTAAACAAAATCTAATGACTTTTTACCTCATCCAAAAATCAAGATTATTAGGATTTTGCTAAAGAGCTCAACTTGCTCTAGGATTTCATTAATAGTACTAATTAAACATCCAATAAGCCCCCTTAACTCTCTTATATGACACATATACTGACGTGTATAAGATTGCACAAAATTATTTAGTATTTTTTTATTTATCTTTTTCGTCTTGTTGCTCAAATAAATCATGAGTTTAACTTAAATACACATGATAATATAAATGATAATTGCATGTAACTATCCTTAGGTTCAATTTTATCACTATCAGTATATAAATTAATTTTCTTAGTAGTCTCCACACGCACCAAGCATATAACGATACACACACATACACTATATATATGCATGTGTCCCACTTCCATTACTGCTCAAACTCTCATTGTGTCCGGTATATATAGAGTGAATTCTCTTGAATCCAATTCAATTCATTCATTTATTGATCACCTCCTCTCCTCTTCTTGCTTCTTCTCTTCCTATGAACAAAAGGAATGTGTAGAAACATTTAACACCACATCTATATCTATACCTTAATTCCTACCCACATCTTTCTAATTAATTAACTCCCTCTCTCTTTGTGTGGTGTCTCTATTTGATTGAATGAATGCTGATTTTAACTCTTAATTCATTCACACAAAGTGGATAAGTATCTCCTAATTCGCTCCACTTCTTTAGGGGCTCAGTCTCCTAATTTTTCTGGATAATATTTGAGACTTAGTCTCACTCACAAGTGTTTTTTAGCTCTCAAATCTTCTTTTACCACCACCAACACGTTGTATTGACCAATGGGTATCCTCAATTTTAGCTGTTTTCCCTATATTCCGCAATTCTTGAAATAGAACAAAAGGAAGAAAAACCAAGAAACAGTTAGATATAGTTACTCACTCAAAATCTATTAATATCCTCATCCTTTGTTTAACTACTACTTGTGTTACCTAGTGTGTTTCATGGACTACTTGAGAGAAATAGAAGGTAAAAGATCTCATGATCCTTATTTCATGAACAAAATGAAGAGTTGTGTATTTGTTAAGGGGCCAGTTATTGTAGGAGCAGGGCCTTCTGGATTAGCGGCTGCAGCATGTTTAAAAGAAAAGGGAATTCCAAGTCTGGTATTAGAGAGATCTAATTGCATAGCTTCTTTATGGCAACTCAAGACTTATGATCGTCTTCGTCTTCATTTGCCTAAGCAATTCTGTGAACTACCACTCATGTCATTTCCTATTGATTTCCCTACTTACCCTACAAAGCAACAGTTTATTAAGTACTTGGAACACTATGCCAAGACGTTTGATATTAGGCCTGTTTTTAATCAATCCGTGGTATGTGCTAATTATGACCGGAATCTCGGGTTTTGGAGAGTAAAGACAGAAACAAGGACGACGACGACGACAACAACAACGGAGTATGTTAGCCGATGGTTGATCGTGGCGACGGGGGAGAATGCGGAGGCAGTGGTACCTAGAATTGAAGGAATGGAGGAATTTGGAGGGAGTATAATGCATACAAGCTTGTATAAAAGTGGGGAGATATTTAGAGGGAAAAAAGTGTTGGTAGTTGGATGTGGGAATTCAGGAATGGAGGTGTGTTTGGATCTGTGTAATCATGATGCAAGCCCTTCACTTGTGGTCAGAGATACTGTAAGTAAACACTCATACTCTTATTCATTCTTTTCTTTTCCTTAGCACTCTCTAAAAGGGAAATAAAAAGAGAAAAGAAAAAGAGAAACAACAAAGCCTACCCTTTATTTTTTTTTTGGGACATATTAAAGCAAATCGATTACAAACTTTTTTATTTTTGTCTCATCAACTCTTTGAAAAATGTTGATGCAAAATAAGGGGAAACATGGTTTTCATTTCTTAACTTTCTGTCAATCTTATTTTAGGAAAAGCTAAACCGCCGCTAGTTTTTATTTTTCTTCAGAATCTTTCTTTTTGAAAAATTCTCCATTTTAGACAGTACATGTTTAATCTTGAAAAGCTTCCTATTATTGTGGAAACAATGAGAAACCCTAGTTTAGTACCCCTACTATTTTCTCGTGGAGTTTGCCGTCCAAATGATCCCATTTTTTCAATTAAAATAAAATGAAATTCTCATCTGTTGCCAGTTCTGAAAGTTAAAAGTTGGAAGTGAGTTCAAGTTCCAACAATATATGATTTGTAAAGCTGGTGATTTAAGTAAAAAGAACAAGAAAAGAAAATCTTGGTTGTGTATTTTTCACTTTCTTGGAACTGCCAGGCATGCGCAATATTGGTGGGATTTTTGTTTTCCATAATAAATAAAAATAATTGATTCCAGTAAATTCATCACTGGCACAAAGGAAGCTTTTCTTAGCAACCTACCTAAAAGTGAAAAGTCCAGTTATTGGCCATTCCTCCAGAATGGCAAGTTGAAGTTCCCATCAATATAATTCATTCATCATCTTTTAACACTATCTCCCAACTTTAATTATGCTTTATTTTCTGTAATTTAACCTTTTTCTATTTTTAACTTTTTATACAATTAGTTTTTGACTTTAGTCTTTATTTTTGAAACATTTTAGGTGCACGTCCTACCACGAGAGATGCTGGGGAAATCAACTTTTGGGCTATCGATGTGGTTACTAAAGTGGTTGCCCATACGACTTGTTGATCGATTTCTGTTGATTATATCTCGGTTATTGCTCGGCGACACAGCTCGACTCGGCTTGGATCGGCCTGAAATTGGACCCTTAGAGCTAAAAAACTTGTCCGGAAAAACACCGGTACTCGACGTTGGGACACTAGCTAAGATTAAAAGCGGAGACATTAGGGTACGTTACTATTTGTCTATGCATTTTGATAAAGAAATATCATGGATTATGTATCAAATCACCTTTTTTCAGTACTTTGTTTGACCTTTTATTTTTATTTTTAATGTTTGTTGGGATCCATCCCATGATCTTTAGGTTTTTCAATCATTGCAAAATATTCCACAAACAGTGAGACAAATTCTCCAGCTTTGCCCCAACAATTCACTTATCAAATACTTTACTTACCTATCCTACTAGCACCATTTCAAATTAATTACCCGTCCCCCTACCCTTATCAATGAACTTAATTAGGTTGTAATGGACTTTGGAATTAATCAAATAAATAGGACTTTAACCCTATATATGATCATGTTATATATGTTATTAAAATTTTCTTATTTACAAATGTGTAGGTATGTCCTGGAATTAGGGCATTGAAATATCAAAAGGTGGAATTTGAGAATGGGCAAACGGAAAATTTTGATGCAATAATCTTGGCAACTGGTTACAAAAGCAATGTGCCCTCTTGGCTAAAGGTAGTCACTTTAATTAGTTTTCTTGATTGTTAGGGATGTGTTCAAAGAAGTCACAATAGAGAAAATTAAAGGGTTTTGTTTTGTTTGGTTGCCAGGAAAGAGAGATGTTCTCAGAGAAAGATGGTCTACCAAAAAGGCCATTTCCCAATGGGTGGAAAGGAGAGTGTGGGCTTTATGCAGTGGGGTTCACTAAACGTGGTTTGCTTGGTGCTTCCATGGATGCCAAGAAAATTGCACAAGACATTCACACTTTTTGGCTAAAAATATAAAAAATGTTGACTACAAAAGAAAGATTACTAGTGTTGGTACCTAAACAAGTTTTCGAACGACAAGGTGAAAGAGGAAAAGAAGATCAACAACTGCCTTGGTTTTGTGGGGATTCATTCATCATCAAAATCTAGTGTATACATCTTGTACATTTTTTTGCCAATTTTCTCTTATTAATTATTAGGTATGCCATTCTTAGGTGGCAAAAAGAAGAGCTAGGCTTTTTTCTTTCTTTCTTTCTTGGTTTGGTTATATGAGTGTTAGATTGCTAATATTCACATGGGTTTTTTGGTTTATGACAACACAACAAAAAAAAGATTATTTTTCTATTTTCCCTCCTTTTATTGTTATTGGTAGAATTGTGAGGTTCGTGAGTTTCCAAATAGGATTTTGGTGTTGTAGGGAGAGGAAATGTAGAGGGAGTATATAATTAAATATGATGGCGAAATTTACGTACCAAAATTCCTAATGATCAGAGACCTGTTCACCATCTTTATGAGTTTCTGCCAATTCTGCTCTGTTGATATGATTTCCCTACTCCAACTAGTAGTTAGGACCACTTGGTTTAATTGATTGATCTGCTTCTACAAAATCTAATTCAAGAAAGATACAAATAAAAACTGAATGATTGAAAAAAAATATTGATCAATCACAATTCTGATGAAAAATTCCTCAAAAAGTTAAGAATTAGTATAGTACAATTATTCCATTAATTTGTCTGGAAAAGCATGATATTTATTTTGTATGAATAGAATAATGAGCCATGATCATGAAAAATAAATAATATTCTCCCTCTCTCTCTCTTTCTTTTTTCCTAATTGAATTTTTTAAAAACATTGTTACAAGTCACATGTATTTCCTTTTCAAATATAATAAACAATATAATGGACCTTTTGCAATCCTCAAATCATATTGAAATGGTCCCCTATTCGTAAGTAAAGACCTTTTGATACAGAATTGAGAACAAAGCAACATATAATTTGCTGATTAGTTGCTTTCAGAATACGCCTTAATTTTTGTTAATTTGTAAATTAAAACAATCACACTATAATTCAAAATTCAAATTTGGCAATCCTTTCACGGTCATAGAATAGGGCTAAGACCTTATGCCTCATGAAAAAGTAATAATATTACCATCATATTAGCTGAAGTAAAATTTTGACGAAGTGGTGTCACGTGATATCGCTTCCTCGGATTTTTTATTATATATATATATATATATATATATATATATATATATATATATATATATATATATATATATATATATATATACACACACACACACACACACACACACGACACGTTACTTTTTCAAATATTGACATTGCTTATTAAAAATCTTGCTTATATGCTATTAGTGGTATTTATTATTAATGAAAAGAACGAAATTCAAAACGAGGTAGCTAATTATGCAAAAGCAATTTTATGACAAAAGAAAAAAAAAGAATAACTACCCATTTGGACATGAATTGTGGCTATTTTTTTTTTTATAAAAAATAATAATTAAAAACATGTTTGTTCATGAAATTTGATTAGTTTTTGAAAAAAAAAAATTTAAAATTCCCAAATCCTGGTTTAGGACAGTTTTTGGGTGAAATTTTTTCTTTCACTCACAAAACTTCAACTTTTTTCAAATAAAATACGTGTCGAAACACAACCCCAACTTCCAAAAACTAATTTTCAACACAATTTCAAATATTATTTTTTCAAGTTTCAAATATATGTCCCTAAATAAAAATCTGCAGATCATGATAAAGAGAAGTACAAGATTTTGAAGAATCAGGATCAAAGTAAATAAACCTGGGGGGGGGGGGTTGCAAATAAATTAAACTCGGTAAATACTTAAGCTTCCTTTCGGTTAGTTTGAATCCCAAATTCAGAATATCTATTCATTCATCAATCATAATGAAATAAAAAACAAAATAGACATTTATTGGTAGAATCTTCTTTCTTCATCTAATTGTACCCTTTTTTTTTGTTCGTTGACAAAACAATACGGTGCAGGATCAAACTTTGGTTTGACTACCATGCCAATTCAAGTTACTACTATTTTCTGAAAACAACTCTTCGTGGCTTTTCCTACTTATAGTCCTTTCTTTTTGGAAATATTTTCCATATTATACATGTTAGTTTCAATCTAGACTTCCTTCTCTCAAAGTAGTGTTTTGTTTGAATAGGAAACAAATGTTGTAGTTTATTTTAGATGTATTTCTTGGAAAAATCGTAACAATAAATGACTAAAACTAGAATCATTAGAGGCGATCAAATTGTACACACCAACTACAACCACATAGTGTGAACAATCAAAAGCTTTTTGATTTCACATTAAAGAAATAATAGTAATATTTACTTACTAAACAAAGGCTAGGCAAGCAAAAGTTAATAGGGTGATAAAAATGTCAAGATCTTAGCTTTTCTTTTGTTAATAGCTTTGCGGGATCCTATTTATATCCCTAGGCTAATAATTACAACCAACATACAACTAGTCTTTAATTCTCCTTCGACAAATCAATATATCTTTCCTTTTGCCTTGAGCTAATGTAGTTATGCTAATCTAAATATAGAATGAGAATGCCTTTCGGTTAAAGTGATAGAAAAAATAGTATCAACACCACTTAATGTGCCTCTCTTTGTATGTTACCTAATATGCCATGTATCACTCAGTCCGATCTCTAATTTCCAACAAAAATTAGGCACTTAGTGAAGAAAAGGAAAAGAAATATAAATTCATTAGTAAACTGGAAAAAAACAATTCTTCGATAAGCCAGCTAATGGCTCGTATTGGCTTTTAATTAGTTCATTTGTCTACAAAGTCTTTCCGACCATTCGGATTTTGATGTCTGACTAACTAATTGTGGTTCTATGACTCATAATATTGTGCTAAGGTTGACTTAGTATGTCAAGCTTGAGATTCAATCAATTACAACTCGCTTGACTGTTACGATCCAACACTTGAGAGCCGTACTCAACATTAGGGGTGTGCATAAAATTCGAAAAATTAAATTCCGAACCGAATTAATTTGGTATTTCAGTTTCGATTTTTTCGGTATTTCGATATATTTTGGTACAGAAATTGCGGTAGTTCGGTACGGTATTCGCTATTGGGTTTTTGATATTACGGTATTTTGGTATACCGAAATATTTTAGTCCAAGCCCAACTTTATTTTTATTTTCCAGCCCAATAAGCCTAAGCCCACACCCTAAGACCCCTAATTCCCTAATCCCTTAGAGGCAGACTTACGAGCAGTATCTGCTCTTACCCCATTTCCCTTTTTATTTTCTAACCTAGACTTCTCTCAAAAATTTCAACTTTGCTTGGTTGCTGCTGATTCACGACTCATGACTACAATAGCTTCATGACCTCGGCGACGACGACTCCTCTCCTCGGCGGCGACTGCTTGTTTGCTCATGGTCTGAGGTTTAAGGTCTTCGCCCTAACTCTTCCTTACTTTTACCATAGGAAGAAGGGGATTTGTAATATTTCATCGTAATTAAGGGAAGGAGATGAGGAAGATGCAATGTCTTGTATGCTCTGTTTCATACTTTTGTTAGTTGGCTGATTTTTGTTGATGCCTGTTAGATCATAGATGGCAGATGCTTGGAATGTTGGTTTTGCACTTTTGCCGTTACTCTATTTCTTCCAAATATCATATCAAACATGAATTCTTTTAGCAGGCAGCAACTAGCTTAGTACATCGTGTCCAAACGTCCAATCCACTCCATTTATATCATCTATTCTGTTAATGTATCAAAGAGAAATCGTACCGAACTAAAGTAAGAAATACCGAACCATACCGAACTACTTTGGTACGGTATTTAATATACACAATTGATAAACCAAATACTGAACCAAAATTTTTAAATACCGAACCGAAGTACCGAATACCCACCCCTACTCAACACCTGATTGCCTCAATCCTGCCACCAGGCGAACTAGTTGTCTAACTTTTTTTTTTCTTTTTCTTTTTGATTTTCCCTATTCGTTATCTGCATTGAGGATCGATAAAAACTGGGTTGTCTGACTTGTTACATGTTAGCTTAATTACAGGAATTCACTGAAGAATTCGAGGACTAAGCAGCTGAGCTAGGAGCTTTACTGAGAAGCTCGAAAGAGTCAGCAATCGTGGAGGAAGAAAAAGATGAATTTGAGAGAAATGAGAAGATTTGAGAGAGAAGTTATAATATATGTATATTGATGATTGTAATACATAAGATACATTGATTTAGACAAGTTCACTCAATTCAGTTGATTCCCTCTTCTCTTCTAGCTAACAGATTTACTAACTACCATAACTACTCTAACTAACAACTAACAACTCTGCTGACGTGGCACTTATGTAACTAACTGTATCAGAACTTCGAAAGCTATATTTATGTATCGATACTCCCCCTTATAGAAGATCCTTGACCACAAGGATCGAAGGCTAGAAATCTAGTCTTGAGCACAATAAAGTATTCCCAAGTAGCATGATATGCTGATAAACCTGCCCATTTGACTAACACTTGTGCGGCTGCCTTATTACCCTTCTTTACCATCCTCATTTGTAGAATAGATTCAGGATCTGGATAATGTGGGCTAGCAATATCAGTGACAAGAGGATATGAGATTTGAGCTAGTACTTCATAGCATTTTTTTCAATAGGGACACATGAACAGTAGGATGTATTTTGACCGAGGGAGGAAAAATAAACGTATACGCTACTGACCCTACCCTTTTAATGATCTGAAAAGGGTCATAGTACTTAGCAGCCAGTTTGCGAAATGGTTGAGTCGATAGGGTAACCTATTTGTAAGGTTGGACCTTCAAGTACACCCAATCTCCCATTGCAAATTGCATGTCACTCCTATAAGAGTCAGCTTGTTGTTTCATTCTAAGTTGGCTCTCATTAATTGATGTTTTAGCAGATGCAGTTTGAATTCTCTGTTTATTAATGTGTGATCAACATCAGCTGATGCAGATTCACCTGGTAAGTAAGGCAAGTGTAGGGAAGGTGGTCTTTCATAGAGTGCCTCATATGGAGTAGTTTTCATAGCAGAGTGGTAAGATGTATTATACCAATATTCTACCATAGCTAGGTATGAAAACCAGTCAATAGTTTCCTCATTACAAAAGCATCTTAAATGGGTTTCTAAGCACCTACTCAAGACCTCAGTTTGACCATCAGATTGAGGCCGGCAAGCTGAGGAAGTATGTAACTGTACACCATGTATGGAAAAGAGTTCCTGCCAGAAAGAACTCAGAAAAACTGCATCGTTATCACTGACAATGGATTCTAAAAAGCCATGTAGCTTGAATATGGTGTCCAAGAACACCTTAGCTAAATACTGAGCTGTATAAGGGTGCTTTAAAGGAATGAAGTGGCCATATTTTCTTAGCCTATCCACTATCACCAGTATGACTTCATAGCCATGAGATTTTTGAAGTCCATCCTGATTTGAGACCAAACCACATCAGGTATGGGGAGTAGTTGTAGGAGACCAGGATAAGCTGCAAGTCAGCTTTACTTCTTTGGCAAGTATCACAGTTCTGCATAAAGGTTTTCACATCATTCCTTATTTTCTTCCAATAGAAGAGTGTCATTATTCTCTTCAGTGTTGCTTCAATACCAGAATATCCTCCTTGTGGTGTGGAATGCCACAGAGTGATGATATCTTTCCTCACTTGTTGATCCTTTCCTACCACTAATTTTCCTTTCCTTCTCAGTTGGATAGTATACCAAGTGAAGTGAGGGTGAGTTGTAGGATTGGCTTGTAACTGTTCAATTAGGGCCTTCAAGTCAGGGTCTGCATCCCAACTGAGAGTTATGGCTCGCATTAAGTCTGAACTTGTAGTAGAAATCACCAGAGCAAATAGTTCAGTCCCAGATACTCTTGAAAGAGCATCTTCTACTTTGGTGGTGCTTCCTATCTTGTATTCTATGATATAGTCAAATGGCATCAACTTTTCCAGCTACATCAATTAAGAGTTTGTGGGCAACTTCTGCTCCATTAAGAACTTTAAGGCTTTATGGTCAGTTCTGATGACAAACTTCTGACCAAGCAAGTACTGTGGCCATTTGGTTACAGTATGAACTATAGCTAATAATTCTCTATCATAGACTGAGAGAGCTGTATGTCTAGGTGAAAGTGCTTTACTGATGAAGGATATAGGATGTCCTTGTTACATAAGAATAGTCCCTATTCCATATCCACTGGCATCTGTCTCTACAATAAAAGTTTTACTGATATTTGGTAAGGTTAGGACAGGAGTTTTGGTTAAAGCTTCCTTCAACTGATCAAAACTAACAGATGTTGTAGGTGACCACTTGAATCCATCTTTCTTCAGAAGATCTGTTAAGGGTTTGCATACGATGCCAAATCCTTGTATGAATCTTCTATAATAACTAGCTAGACCAAGGAATCCCCTTAATTGATTAACAGTAGTAAGAGAAGGCTAGTTTCTTACAGCTTTAACCTTTTAAGAATTAGTTGATACTCCTTTCTCGGTAATAACATGACCCAAGTATTTTATCCTCTAAACTCCAAAGAAACATTTACTCTTCTTGGCAAAGAACTTATGCTTTTCCATTTTTTGGAACACTGATATGAGATGATTCAAATGGTCTTCCATACTTTTGTTGTAGATTAGAATATCATCAAAGAATACCAACATATATATCCTAAGGAAAGTATGGAAAATTGAGTTCATCAAGCCTTGGATTGTAGCTGGAGCATTTGACAACCCAAAGGGCATCACTAGGTATTCATAGTGACATGAGTGAGTCCTAAATGCACTTTTTGGTACATCTTCTGTTGCCATTCTTAGTTGGTGATAACCAGTTCTTAAATCTATCTTTGAAAAGATTTTTGATCCTAGTAGTTCATTTAACAAATCCTCCACCACTGGTATGGTGAATTTGTTCTTCATAGTATGTTTGTTTAAATCTCTATAATCTACACATAACCTCCATGTACCATCCTTTTTACCAACTAAAACCACATGGGCAACAAAAGGACTACAACTTGGTTGTACTATCCCTTGCTCTAACATTTGTTTGACCAAGGACTCAATCACATCCTTTTTTACTGAAGGATATCTGTAAGACCTCTTGTTTATTGGTTCAGTTCCATTATATAGTACAATTCTATGATCAAATAACCCTCTAAAAGGTGGTAGTGTTGTAGGTTCATCAAACAATTCCTTAAACTCATTCAATAAGACAAACATTCTAGGATCTTGATTAAGTTCCCCTTTAGATTCTAATAAATACCATTGCAACTCATTACACATAGAAGGTACTATTTGAATCATACAGAGTTGAGATTAATGGTTACCTGATATTCTGGTTATCTTCCCAGCACTAGAAGATAATATTAACCTTCGAGATCTTCTGAGGACATGCTTTCTCCCCTGATAGTAGAACTCCATAGTAAGAGTTCTGAAATTCATCTTGATGTCACCCAAAGTTAGCAACCATTGGACTCCCAATACTACTCCATAAGACCCCAAAGGTAAAAGTAAGAACTCATTACAGAATTCAGCTCCTTGTAGCAACTAAGAAATTATGCATACTTTGTCAACTTTCATCATGTTTCCATTAGCTGCAGCCACCAATTGAGGGGTAGTTGACATGATAGGGCATTGTAGCTTCTCTACCAACTCTGGATCAATAAAGTTATGAGAACTCCCAGTGTCTACCGGGATATGCAGTGGCTTTCTTGAATGGTAGCCAGTTACTCCTAATGTTCTGTAACCCAATGATCCATTCAAGGCATGAATATAAATTTTTATTTGTTCTAGATGTTGAGTTATCTCCAAGCTTTGTTGGTTCATATCATCAGGTATCTAGTAGCACCCCGGAAAATTTTAAAGTACTTAAGCGCTATTAAAAAAGTTAATATGCGCTAATTATATTATTTTATATGCAGACGAGGACTATTAATTTGATGGATATCAATTGGATATAATAAGTATACAAGGCATATTATAAGTGATGTGGGGTCTAAGGAGAACCCTAAGTCTAAGTCAAGTTGGAAATTACACGATGGACTAAAGTTTCAAATGAGTACGCACAAGACCAAAATTTATATATATATATATATATATATATATATATATATATATATATATATATATATATATATATATATATATATATATATATATATATATATATATATATATATATATATATATATTTATGTGATGTAAAACCTATAAAATAAAATATCATCGAGTCTAGTTTCTAACGCATCAAATCGTTTGCCATTTAGATATTCCTACGAGAAGTTATGACTAAATTACCAAAGGCTGGCGGAGGAGCGTGCAGATGCGAAGCATCCGAGGCCGCGTCCGAAAGAGAGGCTAGCAGTGAAGTACTGCCATAGCGTCCATGACCGCATCCGAGCTTCATAGATGAGTGAAGTGGGGATGCGAAGCATCCAGGGCCGCATCCGAAACTCAGAAATCTAGGCATGTAAATACAAGGTCGGGGGAGAGGAGTATTTTAAGTATTTGGGGGTTAGGGTTCTTGAGGTGAAGGGGCGATTTTGAGCTCAAATCAAGTCCAATCATCCAAGGTAAGTTGTTAATGATATTTTAGGTTGATTATAACTCAATGTACATGAGTTCTAACATTATTATTACATCCAAATACTAGATTTCTTCATCAAATCCTCAAGAACATAAAAATCACCAAAATTGTGATATTTCAAGATTGATATACTAGAGGTATGTCCAATGCTTCAAACTCATTTATTATGAGTAGTTAGAAGTATTTGAAGCATTTGTTATAAGTTTTAATGGTTGAAAGATTAGATTATAAAAGTCTAGTTCACGGCATGAATAGTACTTTTGAGAAAATAAGAGAGAAGATGAATGGTAATCTTGACGATGAAATTTATGAATACAATGAACCTATGGAAATAATTGTTAGCAAAAGATGGAAGTGATCAACTAAGTAATCACCCGAATTGTATATTTTGCAAGTGTTGATTATGGAAGACGATGAATAGTAATTTGGTGGCAATGAACAATTGATGTAGTATTATTAATGACTTCGAATGGGTATTAAAACATAAGAATGAAGTTGAATGGTCTAGCATGTAAAACTATTTGGCGATTTGAGTTGTTGGAGGCTTGTAGGCAACTTGTGAGCCATATATGGATGTTGATCAATATCTTAGGTCATATTTTGATGTAATTAGGATATCTAATTGTAGATATAGACTTGTTAGTGATGTTGAGCAGTTTAATCAATATTGGAATGATGGAGGAGGACTGAAAGCTTGTGAATGTTAATAAAGCAAAAACGAGGTAAGTTGATTAAAACTTACTCTTCTTGAGGGACTTTCTCTAAAAGCATGTTTCGAGTTAATACTTAAGTTGTTTGTAAATGTGCTTTCGTGCTTGTGGGTACAAACAAGTACGGATGTCTCCATGTACTAGAATATTATGTTGCATATGTAGTGTCATTTTGTTTTATAAAATTTTATTTTAAATCTTGTTGGAAAAGTGACACTCATGGTAAATGCTATAAGTTTTTATCAAAACGTACGTATTGACAAGAGTATGCATATTTGAGTGCTAAAGATAAGTTTTTATGGAAAGTATTTCTTTTGGAAATTGACGAACAAAATAGTACTTGTGGTATCTTTTAAAGATTTATGCTAAATTGCTAAAGGCTTTAGCATGTAAAAGATTATTTATTTAAATTTTGTTCAAAGGATTTATATTTTCTATAAATGCTATGATTTGATAAAAATAGATCATTTGAGGCTACTATACTATGAATCTATTTTTAAGTATTAAATGTTTTGGGAGTTACTTGTGTTCACCGAGATTGACTTCGGATATATCATGTTCGCTGTCATGAAACTACACGTGCCGGTGTAGGCGTAGATGGCCACTTTGTGGAATAGACTATGGCAGAGTGCTCTCCCTCGAGAGAGTACTATTTTGTACTATTATTAGCATGGTTGAGTCGATTCGTACGGCACTACGATGAGACGACCTGAGCAAGTAGGGTATATGATACTTGCCGCTAGGTACATAACCTAATTGACCTTCTTGTGTCGGTGATGATATAATACTCCCAGTGAAAGGTAAGGATGATTTCCTTATGTTTAGGCCTAAGGAGCCATAAGTGATTTCGATGACTTAAAACAAATGGAATGATTTTGTACGATTTTATCCAAAATTTTGGATTGATGAAAAATATTTTAAAAGTTTATATTGTGGGTTATATCTCACTCGGTTGTTATTTAAAATAACAAGGGTCGTGAATTGATAAAATTTCTTATCGTTTTATATCAAATATAGGTGCATTATTTTTATAAAGTTTGTCCAAAAAACTTAAGTTGAGAGAGTCTATGACACTAATTAAGTACCGTTGTGGTCTACTCAGCCCTTAGGCCCCTTCTTCCTTTACATATTTTAGGATGATATATAATACATGACATGTGGTCAGGTCAGGATGACTCTCTTTCCAAGGTATTATGAAGAACCACTTTTATTTCGTGGTAGCTATCATGTTCTTCCTTATTTTCTTTTGTTGGAACTACTCTAACAGTTGATTCTATTCTTTGATATAGAGGCTCCATAGATAGTTATGAAAGGTTGTAATAACGGGGTTGTACACGACATACATAAAAGTATATTTATTTTACTTAGTCTCATTGTTATTATCATGAAAGACATCATGTGTAATTTTGAATTGGAAAATATTTTATCATTTAACTTGAAAATGTATATGATTTTCAAGGAGCTTCCGCAGTTAAACTGATTTTCATGCATATGATTTGGGTGCATCATATGGTTTGGTTCACTCGGGTCGGGTAGTGTGTTGGGTGCCGGTCATATGGATTTTGGGTCATGACATATCTCTTCTTCTTGGTATTGTTCTTCATCTTGTTATTCTAATTCCAGATGATGCAGTTGCTTCAGCTTCTTACGCACGTGACCAAGTACATACTTCTCATTGCTAAAGTAGCACAGTCCTTTAGACGTCCTCTCATTCATCTCATCCAGACATAAGGTCCTTCTACTGAATCCTATGGAAGCCACAAGGCCTACAATATTACCAGAGTTGGGAGTTGGTAATAATGTGCTGCTGCTACTTCTTTGGTCTGCAGACCTTCTTGTCATACTTCTTTGGTTACTGCTTGCTGGTATAGGTAGTCTGATGGATGCTAAGTAGGCCTCATGCATTCTAGTAGTTTTGTAGACTTGAGACAAAGCGGTGGGATTTGTCAACTTCACTGTAATATTTAATTCATGTTTCAAACCACCAAGAAAATAGCTAATTGCATTTTTTTGTGACAAATTAACCCTGGTAAGATTCCTCTCGAACATAGCTTGGTAGTCTCTTGCACTACCAGCTTGTTTGACCTTTTTGATCTCCTCCATTGGGTCATCAAAGTCCACCCCAAATCTTTCAATCATAGCTATCACGTATTTAGTCCATGTAGCTGGTTGCAAATATTGTCTGTATCTCATAAATGACAAATGCCACTGGATAGCTTTCCCTTCCAACTGCATCACAACCACTTCTATCTTCTCTTCAGCAAGAACCTTCTCCACAGAGAAGAACTGCTCAATCTTGAACAACCAAGATTTTAGGTCATCTCCATTGAACCTCAAAAATTCCATCCTTGATCATCTTGAAAAATTGGAATTAGGATGATTATAGCTAGCAGGACTTCTTTCCCTTTGTGACCTTTCATCAGATGGCTCACCTATTTTTAATATTGGAGTTTTGTCTCTTCGATCTGCTCCTTTAGTTCAAGCATAGTTTGATCTAGGTGTTTCTGATTGGTGACTTCCCATGACAGATCTCCAACATCTGCTATTTATTTTTGCATCAATTCACGAAGATCTCCTGGTTCTTCAGTCAAATTTTCAGTTGATCGAGTGCCTTTATCCATGCTTGTTGAGGACGATCGGCTCTGATACCAATGTTAGCTTAATTGAAAAAATTCACTGAAGAATTCAAGGACTAAGAAGCTGAGCTAGAAGCTTTACTGAGAGACTCGAAAGAGTCAGCAATGGTAGAGGAAGAAGAAGATGAATTTGAGAGAAATGAGAGGATTTGAGAGAGAAGTTATAATATATGTATATTGATTATTGTAATATGTAAGATACATTGATTTATACAAGTTTACACAATTTAGTTGATTCCCTCTTCTCTTCTAGCTAACACATTTACTAATTATCGTAACTACTCTAACTAACAACTAACAACTCTGCTGACATGGCACTTATGTAACTAATTGTAACAGGATTTCGGAAGCTATAGTTGTAAAGCTATATTTGTGTATCGATACTCCCTCTGCAGAAGATCCTTGACCACAAGGATCGAGGGCTGTAAATCTAGTCTTGAGCACCGTAAAGTATTTCCAAGTAGCATGATGTGCTGATAAACCTGTCCATTTGACTAACACTTGTGTGACTGCCTTATTACCCTTCTTTACCATCCTCCTTTGTAGAATAGATTCAGGATCTAGACAATGCGGGCTAGCAATATCAGTGACATGAGGATATGAGATTTGAGCTGGTACTTCATAGCATTTTTTCGTTAGGGGCACATGAACAGTAGGATATATTTTGACTAAGGGAGGAAAAAGAAGCATATAGGCTACTAACCCCACCTTTTTAATGATTTGAAAAAGGCCAAAGTACTTAGTAGCCAGTTTGTGAAATGGTTGAGTCGATAGGGGAACCTGTTTGTAAGGTTGGACCTTCAAGTACGCCTAATCTCCCATTGCAAATTTCCTGTCACTCCTATGAGAGTCATCTTGTTGTTTCATTCTAAGTTGGGCTGTCATTAAGTGATGTTTTAGCAGCTGCAATTTGAATTCACTGTTTATCAATGTGTGCGGCCTTTCCCTGGTACTGGTTACTCTTCTATACTGCTTACCTAAACATGTCAAGCAGATCTCATCAAGATCGAACCAAAATTGGTTCAACTCCTTGACCTTTCTGCTATTTTGTCTATATTTATCCTTTGTTCAATTATGGGTACAAATATCTGTGTATTTTCTGTCGATTCTTACTTACCCTAAAACTAGGGTTTTCAGATTTCTTCAAAACGGACCAAAATTGGTTCGATTCTCCGACTTTTAGTACTATTTATGTCTCTATTCATCCTATGTTACCGTTTCTGCGT
The DNA here is from genome assembly GCF_000715075.1 of Nicotiana tabacum. Classification (NCBI taxonomy): domain Eukaryota; kingdom Viridiplantae; phylum Streptophyta; class Magnoliopsida; order Solanales; family Solanaceae; genus Nicotiana; species Nicotiana tabacum. The sequence goes on from NC_134102.1 coordinate 86,580,469, forward strand.
ATATTCCATTGATATTTATTTTTCCTAAAAAAACTAGGGTTTACCGACTTATTCTCCTAATTTGATTTTAAATTGATTTATGTGTTCTTCTTTCCTTTTATGGTCTGATTGTTTGTATTTCCTTACTTATGTGGTGATTTTTACCACTATATAAACCCATTCCCTTTCCCTCTTTTGAACAGACGCAAAGTCACTAAAAAACTCTCACTAAAAATTGAGGTTTCTACTCTGTATTTGTTTACTATTTTATTCTGTTTGGCTCTTGACCGGCTGAAAGCCAAGGTCACCAGATTTCTACTTTTCTGACCATCTCTTGGGTGTGAGCACTGCCCAGGGTTCTTGAAACCCTTGGGAACTTGACACATTTGAGACTCTGGGTCCTTATTGCTGTTCTTTTCTTATTTATTGAACAATCACTGGTTAGTTTCTAAACCCTTGCAATGTTTATTATCTTATGTTAGCATATTCTTTGAAACTGCACGACTTAATATATTCCCTTGACTCTCTTTATGTGTGATTCTGCCTATAATTGCTAGACTAATAATGTCTTTGCATCTAACTTAGTTAATTTAGACAGAATGAAGCATGTTTAGTTTGGTGTTGTTGATAATTCGAATGTTCTTCCTTGATTATATGGTTTAATCCATGTTCTCTGCCTAATTCTGAACTTCTAGTGATTAATTGATGTTATTAACCTACCCCCATTTTGTTTAAGACCTTACTCCAAATGGTGTATGCTCCTATGACTATTGTTGCCACTATATGTGTTCTTGCCATGACCAATCTGTATCCCTAATGACTTGTGATCTTTTAAAACTAATATCTTTTGATTAATACCATCTATGATACCTGATCATGTTTGTGTTATACTGTCTAAACCTGAGTTAGTATAATCTGATCTATTAAGTCATAAATTGGTTGCATTATTTGGTTTTACTAGCCTAATGCCCTTACCTGTTAACTTTGCAATCCTAAAATCTTTGTCTCTTAGCATATGTTACTCTTCTCAGTGTGTTAATTTGCTTTTGGAGTTCATTATGTGATTGTCCTATAGTGTTTGCAAATGCTTCTCAAAACTTATTATCTTTATCACTTGTTTCTAATTTTGGGGCTGGCTGAAAGCCAAAGCCCTTCCCCCTAAGTCTCCTCTATCAACCTCCCTAGTGTGAGCACTGCCATGGGTTCTTGAAGCCCTTGGGAACTCTGACACACTAGGGTCCAGGTTCTTTGCCACTTTTCCTAATTGCTCAACTTTGCCCCCTCTTCTCACCTACTGGATAAACCAGTTGGTTTGTGTAAATGGCCATACCTCTGGGACTTTTGATGGCTACTAGATGTGGGCTATTTTGTGTGAATGGAGATTGTTTCTGGGCTATTGTGAAACTGTGTTGAAGGCCTAGCTAGGCTAGGTATACATTGGGCCTGCCTTAGGCCCACTATAGCTATTATGTAATTCTATAATTTATTTCATTCATTGGGTTTGTAATAATGTTATAATAACAATTGGGATGTTAGTATAATTGGGAAAAGGGGTTTATTTTAATATTTGCATGAAACGAGTAGAAATCCTGCCTATATGTGTTTACTTTGCTCAAACATGTTCTGCTATTGTGTGTGCTAGATAACCTACCTATAGGTATTTAATTCGTTTAACATATTCTATTTCTACATGCTAGATGTCATGCCTATAGAAAATAAAAAGACTAACGTCTCAATGTGCATTACAACATATTCATTAGGTGCTACGACCATAGGGTTCTGTTAATTTATGTTCTATCAAATCTGCATTTTAGAAATCATGCCTATAGGGTTTAATTGGTTAATGTTCTATTGTTATAATTGCTCATTTAGGAAACATGACTATAGGAGCTAAAATCAGTTTCAATCGCTAATTGTTGAAATCCTGCCTATAGGCTAATCCCACTCGCTTTTAATTGTTAATATTGAACTTTCAACACTGTTTCTATTAGAAAGCATGCTTATAGGATCAAACTGAGTAGTTCTGAATATCTTCCATGGTTATCACTACTAACTACTGCGTAAATCACCTAGATAGCATGTATATAGGTTTAATCGATTATAATCTGTAATCAGCGGGCAATTGTGTAGTCGCTTAGAAGCTATATCTAAAACGACACATTGCATCTGAAACTGCCTGTACGTTTGAATTCCAAGGTCACATAGAAACCATGTCTATAGGGCCTAATAGCTTTAATTTGTCTCAATCCTGAAATTGTCTAACGCTTAATGTGAAAATTTGTTCGCGTGCATTTGTTGTCTAATTGTGGAGGCTAACTTGAGCCCTTAATTGCTTTTACATGATGTCCAACTTGTTTTGTATATCGCCTAGTTTTATCATTTCTTAGCAGCCTAAGCTAAGTCTAGAAGCCATCCAAAATAGAGGTCCAAACGCATCCTGGGCCATAGGCATGGGACGGGTAGTGCACGCATAGGGCACAATTTAGAATCAACTAGTGCGCTTTAGGTAAAAACTTAAAGATAGTAATCGGGTAGCAGGAGATGATAGTCTGTGCCCGCTGAATAATAAGAGTAACACCCCACCTCGAGGGAGTTACGAAGTATTATTTATGTTGCACGGGGTGATCCTTTAGGCTAAAAAACTTAGGACCCCCTATCTTGTCTTTAAACCAATTATCTGTGTTTATTCAAGGACTTTCTAATAATAATTTTTTTCAAACATCTTGTTTTTCTCTCTGACTATTTGACTAATTCATATAATTCAAGTTCGGTCGGGACCCATAGTTGTGGACTTCGAAGAGTGCCTAACACCTTCTCTTTGAGGTAATTTGAGCTCTTACCCGACCTTTGATAATGCAAACTGGTTAAACCAGAGTTATTTGCAATACCTCAAACCCGTTAGGGGGCGACTCTCTCTTTTAACACCTTCCTTTAAAAGAGTTGTCACGTGTTGAAACCCGATTTCGTGAGAAAACAGGGCGCGAAAACATAGCGACTCTGCTGGGGATATATTTAGGCTTTTACCATAGCGGACTTGGTTTATATGAATTAGTCTTCTTTGATGAATGTGTTTCCTTGTTCTTTATCGTTACATGAACATCCCGCTTCAATTTTCCCTTTTTATGGCTACATGCACACCCTTTCCCCTATTTTCCTCTATTTTGAATTTGTATTAATATGCAAATCTTTGCTTAAGTTGGTTACAATGTGAGTTTTCCTTTATTTTCTAGTCATGTTTACTTGCTTCGAATCATTTTTAAATTTGTTACATCATGTCTCTCCCTACCCCTACCCCCTTGCTTGCTTTATTGCAATTCTTTCACATTACGCGAACAAACTTCTTCCTTGTTTTCCTTTATTTTTATGTCTTTACGCTCCATTTAATACTGCGTTTATTGTCTTGATCATGCAAAATACTTGACAACATGTTGTTTTATCTTTACATAAAGCATGCTCCACATCATATTCCACTCATGCGTAATTAATACCATAGCGGCTCTTGATGTGTGTCCGCGCTCTTCCTAAATCACCCTTTTAAATTTGGAAAGGCTTATTTGCGGTAAAACTAGTCGATCAACGGTGCAATCGACGGTTTTGTGCCTTCCCCTCTCAAGTTGTCCACTTGAGGGTACCGGTCTAGACTCTTCTAGAAACCCCCACTCTAATATTAGCTATGCATGCATCATGTCTAAACCTAGTATGGGTTAGAACACTGTCCGCATAATAACTCTCTAAGGCAAGCCTTATCCAAAGTCTGCCGGGATTTCCTTAAATCCCAATGGGTACAATCATGATATGTGCATTATTTGGAGAAAACGTGCCGATATGCTAATCATTAATGTGTAAATAGTCGAATCCGGAGGGGGAAAGGGCTAACTTTATCTGTTTTGCAGAAATGAGGCACGAAGTACCCAGGTTCGGCATGGTTCGAAGTATTCCACCTTTGTTTCTAGATTGGTGGGAAAATCTCTCGCCAAGTGACAAAAACCATGTGAAAAGAGTTCTCGGGAATTTACCTTTCTTGTTAGATATTCAGCCGAACAATGTGTTAATTGAGGCTGCCACCATGTTCTGGGATGAGAAGAGGGTCGTCTTCTGTTTTGGTGATATAGAAATGACCCTTGTAGAGGAAATATGAGGCTTCGTTGGGCTCTCATGGGATAGCCCTGGCTTGTTGGTACCGGAAAACCGTACTTCTCGAGGTTTCCTAAAAATGATGGGTTTCAAGAAAAATGATGAGTTAGTCTATCTGAAGAAATCCTATATACCATTCGACTTCCTTTACGAGCATTATGGTCACAGCAAGTCATATCGCCTTTACCATGATGAATTTTCCATCACTTCTCTGGGTTGGACTCACCGCCGGGTTTTTGTATTCATTGTCTGTTTTCTGGGGATACTAATATTCCCGATACAAGGAGAAAGGATCCACACTCGCCTAGCTATGGTTACTAAGACCTTAATGGAAGGAATTGAGGGGCAATCTTACACTATTGTCCCAATGATCGTGGCTGAGATGTACCGAGCCTTAGACCATTGCAAAAAGGGATAAAGGCATTTCGAGGGTTGTAATTTGTTGCTGCAAATATGGTTGTTGGAACACCTTCAGAGATGACAATACCGTCAAGAAATTCTGCGACAACCATGGAATGACCACATAGCTTATCACCATCCGAAGAGAATGACTTTTATTCCATACAGGTTTGCCCAACCGGGAAACACTGTGAGTTGGGTACATTTCTTTAGCAATTTGACTTATGACAAGGTACATTGGATGTTTAAGTGGTTCCCTAGCAATGAATTCATCATCAGGTCGAGAGATGTTCCTCATCTAGTGCTAATCGGATTAAGGGGAATCTATCCTTATGCTCCTATTAGAGTCATGAGGCAAGCTGGGAGAAAACAGGTTATACCACGAGTTTCCAAAATGGTTCATTACAAAGCAGACTTCCTAGGGAATGTCATTCCATTCAAGTTCGAGGCACAGCACATGTGGCATCAAAAGATTTTTGTGGAGAAAGATACCATTGAGCCAGACAGGTATCATACCGGCCATGTGTACTTCTACCCATCATGGTTGGTCGATGACATAGTAGGAGAGGTCAAGCAGGGGTTGATTTGAGGAATAGGGTCATAGACGACGCTGCTGAAGTACAAGTCAAATACAGGAGGTTGCGTAAAAGGGTCTTTGAATCTGAGTCCAAGCATTTGGAACAACATAAAGTGGACATGGAAGCAATCAATGAATGGAGGGGAATCACTACTAAATCAACAGAAAGGTTGGAGTATTTGGAGCAGGGTTTGATAGAACTTGAGGGAAAGATGAGGAAAAGGGTCTCGGATTGTCAGAACGCAGAGGACAATGAAGGAGGACATCTAGCAAGGGCGTATCTGCTATTGGACATGCGCGACCTGGGGAATCTGATTGTCGGGGCTAAGAAGGCCAAGCTTGGAGAAGGTCCCTCTGGGACCAAGTAGATTAGGGGTGATGTTTTCTAGATTCGTTTTAGAATTTGATTGTAATAAGGCAAATGCCACTAGTGACTCTTTATAATTATTGTTGTTTTAGTAGAGATTTGGTCTATTTATCATATTAATCAAATGACGCAGTTATCGGCATTGAGTTTTCTCCAAAGTTATATGTTGCTAGGCCTACCTCAGGCACGATGAGGTCCCCAAATTAGGATGCGAATTTAGAATTCCGCAATATGTGTTTAAATATCATAAATACCCTTTTAATACTCCTTACTAACTTGTTTACCTTTTGTTTTTCTTCTTTTCTTTATTTATTCCCATCCCTTAAGGTTGGTTCGTGCATATTGGCATCATCAACATATCATACCAGATCTAGAGGTCCTCTGCCTCCTCCTCCTCCAAGTGATCCCAAGAACAAAGAAAAAGCTAAGATGGACGATATGAGTGGTATCAGGAAAGACAACGCTGTGCATACCGAGAATGTCAAAACTTCAGATGGTCGACGTACTCCGGCATATAATGACTTGATTTTACGGTTAGAGCAAAAAATACTGGAGTTACAAGGGAAACTTGAGGTCCGTAACTTGGCAAACCTTTCCTGACCCTGAATGTTCACGACATCAACCAACCAAACGCCTGAAACCCAACACCTTCTCAAAACACACAAAACCAGCACTCGCAAAATCCTCCCGCACCTCATCAATACGCCACGCCTCCCCAAATTCCTAATCCTCCACCATTACCAACTCCTCTACAACATCATCATCATCCACCCCAGTACCCACAAACTACCACCTACCACACTCCTCAAAATGCCACACAACCTACTCCAGATCCCCAAAACTCAACCAATGATCACCACTACACCCAAATCCCTAGAGTCCACCAAAGTAACCCCATATACGTGGAAACCTTACCCCACACTTCAGAACGAACCCCGTATACACCGGAATCCGCCGAAAAGGACTTGCTCATCAAGAACATGGCAGAAGAACATAAGAAGTTTACAAGTCGAGTCCAAGGTGTTGAAGGTGGTAAAGGCATCGAATGTTTGAACTATAAGGATTTATGTATTCAACCAAACATAGAATTGCCAGAGGGTTACAAACCTCGTAAGTTCGAAATGTTCGACGGGACAGGTGATCCAAAGGTTCATCTAAGGACGTATTGTGACAAGCTCGTAGGGGTTGGTAAAGATGAAAGAATCTATAGGAAGTTGTTCATGAGGAGCCTCACTGGAGACGCCCTATCCTGGTACATCAGTCAAAATCCAAAAAAGTGGATTAATTGGGTAAGCATGGCGTTAGATTTTATGGATCGGTTCAGATTCAACACAGAGAATGCACCAGATATCTTCTATATCCAGAATCTTAAGAAGAATCCGACAGAAACTTTCCGCGAGTATGCTACTCGGTGGAGATGAGAGGTTGCAAAAGTAAGGCCAGCATTGGAAGAAGAGCAAATGAACAAGTTCTTTGTCCGAGCCCAGGATCCGCAATATGATGAGAGGTTGATGGTTATTGAAAATCATAAATTTTCTGACATCATCAAATTGGGAGAAAGAATATAAGAGGGAATTAAAAGCGGGATGGCAACAAATTTTGAGGCACTCCAGGCTACGAACAAAGCCTTGCAGTCGGGGGGTATATCTAAAAAGAAGGAAGTAGGGGCTGTGATGGTAGCCCAAAGTCCAAAGTCTCCTCTCACATACCAAATATTTCCACTCACATATCAGCCTTCACCTCCTAGATATCAATAACCAGCTACCGCCTACCCCACTTACAACACTCAACCAGTATATTACCACTCACCACAAGCCCGCCAAAATTACTAAAAACCAAGACCAAATTTTGACTGTAGACCGTCCATACAATACACTCCCATTGCTGAGCCCATCAACCAATTGTATGAGAGACTGAAAGTTGCCGATTATGTCACTCCCATTCCCGTTGTTGCCATGGAAAATTCCTCTCAGTGGGTCAATCCAAATAAGACATGTGCCTACCATTCGGGCATAAATGGTCACACTATTGATGAATGTCACACTATGAAGGACAAGATCCAGACACTGATTGACACCAAGGTTATACAGGAAAAAGAGGCTGCACCTAATGTCCGCAACAATCCCCTCCCGGATCACATGGGCGAGGGGGTAAATATGATAGAAACTGATGAAGAATGGGATCTGAAAGGGTCAATTGGGCTCATTCGAGAAGGGGATGATCCCAAAATGCCTCCAGTCACTCTCACACCTATTGTGATACAGATACAATCGCCGATTAAAGTTGAGGTAGCCGCACCGACTCCGTTCCAGGTTGAAGTAACAACGCCCTCAGCCACCCCAACTCCATTCGAAGTAGAAGTGACCACACCATTCACCGTAACGGTAGCACCCACACCATCCTTTAATTCCAATATTGTGCCCTGGGACTATACTGCAGAAGCGAGAAGGAAAGGAAAGGAAAAAATGGAAGAAACTGGTGTAGCACAAGGTATGACCAGAACTGGTAGGGTTTACACTCCCGAGCATTTGGGGGGAACAAGTAAAGAAGCCGCTTCCAGGCATCCTATCATTAAAACCGGCCCGGATAATCTTTGGAGAAAGGAGCAAGCAAGGGAGTATTCTGTAGTTGATCATTTGAACAAAACCCCTGCTCAGATATCCATTCTATCACTACTGCAGAATTTTGAGGCACATAGGAACGCGTTGATGAAAGTGTTGAATGAGGCTTATGTACCCAACAACATTACCAGTTGAGAGATGGCCAACATGGTAGGACAAGTATTAGAAATCCATAAGATCAATTTCCACGAAGATGAACTGCCGCCAAAAGGGTTGAGTCACAACAGGGCACTACATATCATAGTGCAGCACGAAGACAAATTCATTGCCAGGGTCTTGATATATGGGGGTTCAAGTCTCAACATCTATCCGTTGACTACTTTGAAGAGATTGGGTAAAGGTTTGCATGAAATACGAGTAGGAACTATGAACGTGAAAGCATTCGATGGGTCTCAAAGGGCCATGATCGGAGAAACCAACCTCTGCTTACAAATGGGTCCAACTTGGTTTGATGTTGAATTCTAAGTCTCGGCATATCCGCCTCACACAATCTACTATTGGGACGACCTTGGATACACGCCGCTGGGGCTGTAGTGTCTACTTTGCATTAGGCTGTGAAGTTCGAATGGAATCATCAGGAGGTGATTATTCATGGAGACGGGAGTAACCCTATTTACACCAACCAGACTGTCCCGGTTGTGGAGAATAGAAGGAAGTTAGGGGGAGAGACTTACCATCGCATTGAGCATGTTAACGCGATTGAGAAGGACAAATGGTGGAGTAGAAAAATAGAAAGCATATTAGCATGGACACGGTATGAACTCGGCAAGGGTCTCGACAAGAATCTCCAAGGGATCACCAAACTAATACAGTTAAAATGTCACGGCACGACCTTTGGAAAGGGATATCATACACCTGGCACGAGTATCAGAATTGGTCACCACCATGGCGTGGTCCTTATTACCCTCTCGAGCAACCGATACCACATTTGAGAAAATCCTTCCATCAAGCTGATATGATATGGGGATCCGAAGAAGATGAAGTGCTAGCTAGTTTAAGGAATCTATTCTTGGAAGATGAAGATATGGACTGCAGTGTAATAGTTGAGGAGGAGGAGGAAGAAGGCCTCATCATCCAGACAGTGGAGAAGGGAGATGTTCTTAGGAACTAGACGACCACACCATCAAGGGCCCGCCAAGTTCCGGGGTAGCCTGGCTGCTAGTGTCATTTATTTTGAAAATAATTCTTATGAGCATTTTTAAAACATTTTCAGTATTTTGTTTTGAAACATTTGTTTGAATCATTAAAAATCACTTTTGTTTGACATCTTGATAATTATCAATGATTTGCTATTTTATTATTTATTACTATTCTCTACATTTTTCTCTCTACAGCATTACTATTTCTTATCGTGATGAACCAACAACTGTGACATGTAATGAGACAACGCAACATAAGGATAGTGACTCGAAAGAAATAGAAGAGGAGGATATAATACCTTAGAAAATTGTTAGAGAAGTTGAAGATTTTGAGAACAAACCTAAGTCCAACCTGGACGAAACTGAGATAGTCAACTTGGGAGATTCTGAAACAGTCAAAGAAACTCGCATAACCATTCACCTGTCACCACCAGAGAAAGAAGAATACACCCGTTTTCTGAAAGAATATGAAGGCATTTTCGCACGGTCTTATGATGATATGACTGGTTTGAGCACTTCCATAGTGGCTCATAAACTACTCACCAACCCAATGTGTCCGCCAGTAAAGCAGAAGTTCAGAAAATTCAAGCCAGATATGAGTCTAAAAACCAAAGAAGAAGTCACCAAACAGATCAAAGCTAAGGTTCTTAGAGTGGTTGAATATCCAACTTAGTTGGCTAACATCGTGCCAGTTCCGAAAATGGATGGGAAAGTCAGAGTATGCATCGATTATCGGGACCTAAACAGAGCAAGTCCCAAAGATGATTTCCCGTTACCCAACATACACATATTGATCGACAACTGCGCCAAGCAGGAATTCCAATCCTTTGTGGATTGCTTCGCAGGATATCATCAGATCTGGATGGATGAAGAGGATGCCGAAAAGACAACTTTTATTACATCGTGGGGGGGAGGGGGTGTAGTGCTATAAAATGATGACGTTTGGTCTGAAGAATGCTGGGGCCACTTATCTGAGGGCCATGACAACTATTTTCCACGACATGATACACAAGGAGATGGAGGTATATATGGATGACATCATCATCAAATCCAAGAAGGGTACAGATCACATAATAGACTTGAGAAAATTCTTCAATCGGCTTCGGAGGTATAATTTGAAACTGAATCCCGCAAAATCTGCCTTCGGGTTCCCCGCTGAAAAGTTGTTAGGATTCATCGTCAGCCGCCAAGGCATTAAGCTAGACCCGTCAAAGATCAAGGCTATCCAGGATTTGCCACCTCCAAAGAACAAGAAAGACGTGATGAGTTTCTTGGGGTGTCTCAATTACATCAGCCGCTTCATAGCATAATTGACCGTGATTTGTGAGCCTATTGTCAAAATGTTAAAGAAGGATGTCGCAACAAGCTGGACTGAAGACTGCCAGAAAGCTTTCGACAAAATCAAGGAATATTTGTCCACACCACCAGTCCTAGTCCCGCCGGAACCTAGGTGGCCTCTGCTACTCTATCTGTCCGTACTAGATGGAGCTTTTGGTTGTGTTTTGGGTCAACACGGCAAGACGGGGAGGAAAGAGCAGGCCATATACTATTTGAGTAAGAAGTTCACACCCTACGAAGCATGGTACTCTTTGTTGGAATGCACCTGCTGTGCTCTGACATGGATAGCTCAGAAATTGAGGCACTAATTTTGTGCCTACACCACATATCTCATATCAAGGATGGATCCTCTAAAGTACATCTTCTAGAAACCCATGCCTATTGGGAAGCTGGCAAAATGGCAGATATTGTTGAGTGAATTTGACATCGTCTATGTGACTTAGAAGGAGGTTAAGGCACAAGCATTAGTGGATCATCTTGCGGAAAATCCTGTAGGAGGAGAATACGAACCACTAAAAATGTATTTTCCTGAGGAAGAAGTATCATTCATAGGAGAAGATATCGCCGAAGCCTACGACGGATGGAGAAGGTTTTTTGATGGAGCCGCAAACTTCAAAGGAGTGGGTATTGGAGCCATTTTGGTGTCAAAAATAGGTCAACATTATCCGGTATCCGCAAAACTCAGATTTCCGTGCACCAATAATATGGCAGAATATGAGGCTTGCATATTGGGGCTCAATTTGGCCGTTGACATGAATATCCAGGAATTACTGGTAATTGGTGATTTATATCTTCTGGTACATCAGGTGCAGGGAGAATGGGCTACAAAGAATACCAAGATATTACCATATCTATATCATGTGCAAGAGATGATGAAGAGGTTCACGAAATTAGAGTTTAGACATGTCCCGAGAATCCAGAATGAGTTCGCAGACGCATTGGCCACTTTGTCCTCTATGATACAACATCCGTACAAGAATTTCATCGAACCCATTTCGATAAGGATTCATAATTAGCCAGCTTACTGCACTCATGTTGAAGAAGAACCAGACGGGAATCCATGGTTCGATGATATTAAGGAGTACTTGGCAAAAGAAGAGTACCCGGAGCATGCAAATCATACTAAAAACGCACGCTCCGAAGATTATCCAACCATTTCTTCCAAAGTGGAGGAATTCTATACAGAAGGACTCCAGACCTAGGGTTATTACGGTGTGTTGATGCCAAGGAAGCTTCCAAACTACTCGAAGAGATACACTCTGAAACTTGCGGACCACACATGAATGGTTTCGTTTTAGCTAAGAAGATACTGAGGGCAGGTTATTTTTGGATGACTATGGAAAAAGATTGCATCAGGTATGTCCAGAAATGTCATCAGTGCCAAATACACACAGATATGATACGGGTGCCGCCAAATGAACTCAATGCAATGAGTGCACCTTGGCTTTTTGCCGCTTGGGGAATGGACGTCATTGGACCGATCGAGCCACCGCTTCAAACGGGCAAAAGTTCATTTTAGTGGCCATAGACTACTTCACAAAATAGGTTGAAGCTGCATCCTACAAAGCTGTAACCAAGAAAGTCGTGGCAGATTTTATCAGAGATCATATTGTTTGCCGATTTGGGGTTCCAGAGTCCACCATCACCGACAACACCGCCAATCTCAACAGTGACCTAATGAAAGTTATTTGCGAGGCCTTCAAAATCAAGCACAAGAATTCCACAGCATACATGCCTTAAATGAATGGAGCCGTGGAGGCCACAAACAAGAATATCAAGAAAATACTGAGGAAGATAGTAGACAACCACAAGCAATGGCACGAGAAGTTACCATTTGCCTTATTGGAACCGTACAATAGTTCGCACATCAACTGGGGTAAATCCCTATTTGCTGGTCTACGGTACCGAAGTTGTCATTCCTGCCGAGGTTGAAATTCCTTATTTAAGAATTATACAAGAAGCTAAACTCAGTGATGCAGAATGGATAAGAAGCCGCTATGAACAATTAGCTCTTATTTATGGGAAAAGAATGAATGCAGTGTGTCGTGGTCAAATATATCAGAATAGGATTTCCAGAGCTTTCAACAAAAGGGTCAAACCTAGACAGTTCGCACCGAGGTAGCTGGTACTGAAGCGGATCTTCCCACATCAAGATGAAGCCAAATGGAGTTTTTTTTTCCCAATTGGCAAGGGCCTTACATGGTTCACAGAGTACTAATTGGAGGAGCACTCATACTCACAGAAATGGATGGAGAGGTTTGGCCAAAGCCTATCAATTCAAACGCAGCCAAAAGATATTATGTTTAGAATATTCACATTTCTTCATCTGATGTAATTGACCTACGCTCGACCTGATTCCTATTTAAGAGGGGATACGTAGGCTGCCCTGTGGGTTCGGTCACAATTCAATACAATTTTCATTTTTCCCACAACCAGAAACTGGGGCAGAATTTTGAGGAGGACCCTCAAAATTCCGAAGCAAGTCCAGCCAAAGTCATCATATGCAGAACGGTCAGAGAATCACCTAAGTAAACTGGGGCAGAATTTTGAGGAGTACCTTCAAAATTCTAAGGAAGTCACAATGTCTCTAAAGTGTCACAGTTATTGGTTCATCTAATTTATCCGATATTGCAGACTAATGTATTTTAAATAACTACATTCATCATATGCACGCACATTTTTGAAAACTTTATTTTTATGAAACAGCCAGATGCTACCCATGGTAACTCAAGCATGACTTCGATACAGAGCAAAGCAAAGCAGGAAGGCGAAGGCACGAACCAACCTTCCCCCATAAAACTCACGATTGTCCTTTGGATGCAGGAATAAGAAATATTCTCAAATTCTGGCACAACTTAGAATCACTATTTCATAACGACAAAGCTGCCAAGCGCAAACACATTTCTAGCTAAGAAATACTCTACTACTACTTATTATTTGTTCATTGCATGAGACTAGGCATTGTCTCCATCTTGCATGAGGCTAAGACCTGCCTCCTTAATTGCATAAGGCTAAGCACTGCCCTCCCCTGCATGAGACTAAGCATTTTCTCTATTTTGCATGAGGCTAATTCCCGCCTCCTTAATTGCATAAGGCTAAGCACTGCCTTTCCCTGTATGAGACTAAGCATTGTTTCTATTTTGCATGAGGCTAAGCCCTTTCTCCTTAATTGCATAACGCTAAGCACTGATTTTCCCTACATGAGACTAAGCATTGTCTCCACCTTTGCATGAGGTTAAGCCCTGCCTCCTCAATTGCATAAGGCTAAGTACTGCCTTCCCCTGCATGAGACTAAGCATTGTCTCTATTTTTCATGAGGCTAAGCTTTGCCTCCTCAATTGCATTAGGCTAAGCACTGCCTTCCCCTGCATGAGACTAAGCATTATCTTTACCTTTGCATGAGGCTAAGCCCTGCCTCTTCAATTGTATAAGGCTAAGCATTGCCTTCCCCTGCATGAGACTCAGCATTGTCTCCCGCTTGCATGAGGCTAAGCCCTGCCTCCTCAATTGCATAAGGCTAAGCATTGCCTTCCCCTACATGAGACTAAGCATTGTCTCCCACTTGCATGAGGATAAGACCTACCTCTTCTTGCATGAGACTAAGCATTGTCTCCATTTTTGCATGCGGCTAAGCCCTGCCTCCTTAATCGCATAAGGCTAAGCACTGCCTTCCCCTACATGAGACTAAGCATTGTCTCCATTTTTACACGAGGCTAAGCACTGCCTTCTTAATTGCATAAGGCTAAGCACTGCCTCTCCCTGCATGAGACTAAGCATTATCTCTATTTTGCAGGAGGCTTAGCCCTGCCTCCTTAATTGCACAAGGCTAAGCACTGCCTTCCTCTGTATGAGACTAAGCATTATCTCTATTTTGCATGAGGCTAAGCCCTGCCTCCATCTTGCATAAGGCTAAGCACTGCCTTTCCTTGGATGAGACTAAGCACTGTCTCTCATCCTGCATGAGGCTAAGCCATGCCTCCTCAATTGCATGAGACTAATCATCGTCTCCCACTTTGCATGAGGCTAAGCATTGCCTCCCTAGTCGCATAAGGCTAAGCTCTGCCTTTCCTTGCGTAACCCCAAATGCTATGCTACTTGAAATCTAGCACTATTCTCCACCTCGGGGCTAAGATCTGCCCCCGATCTTACACAAGACTAAGCTCTGTCTTGTTTCACTTTGCATATGACCAAACATCATATCTTTGCATCTCACGGGCTGAAACATCGCTATTCCGTCCAAAGTCGTCATAGTCCGAAGGCATCATCCTCATAGCCGGAAGACACCATGCCATGACCTGAGGATCTCTCAATATTGCACATCATTATTCAAAGGTATCATAGTTTAGAGGCACCATTTTCATGGGCCAAAAACATCATTTCATGGCCTACGAATCCCTTATCACGCAATTCATGACCCAGGACATCATGGTCTAAGGACATCATCCCCATCGTCCAAAGATAACTTTCATGGTCCAAAGGGAATTTTCATCATGTTTAAATTATCGCAATATACACCTGCATGCATTGTATTTAAGTTTTGCAGGTAATCCAGGAGGTAACCGTTCTCCCAACGGGAGCAATCTTCGCTCCAGTTTCCATTAAATATTTGCACCCTATAACTACCTCAAATACAACCAACCACCATCTGTTACCCATTTCCACTTGAAGACAATTCAAATACCCATAACCGTTCCAAGGTACATTCATTCACAACTCCGATGTCGTCCTATCTAGAAGAACCTGTCCATTCCTACAACAACTCCTTCGGCTCAGTTCACCGTTGGATCCAGAACTACACACGACCTGATTTCCATAAAATCAGGGATATGTAGGCAACTCAGAAACCGGAGTTCGGCCTCCATTTTTCAAATCACCCCCTTCGGTCAAAATCGGTCATCATTTCTTTACCCGACAACTCTTTCATCATTCCCAGGTAAAGAGGGGCAGCTGTTGATACCCAATTTTTCCCTCATATTTTTAAAATATATATATATACTTTCAAAATAGTATATTTGCATAATCATTTAGTTTATAAACCTATACAAGCTATTTTTCATAATTTTCCATAATTTGTAAATGCTTTAAATCAATTTCTTTCTGCATTTTATTGTATAAATATCCAATAATTATCCTTCAAATTATTTTTATGATGATTTAATCATAAAAACTTATCATTTACAGCAACATGTATGTTTTTAAATATTTTACTGCATGTTTTATAATTACATTTGTATTTTTAGGCTAATTGCATATTTTTGCAATAATAGCTCATATTCATGTATAATTATATTATTTATGAAAAAAATAACTTTTTATATTTTTATAATGTAATTTATTATTTTTAATCATTTTAGTGCACAAGTAATATTTTTTTATTTACTAATTACTTTTATAAATTATTTTTTTAATTAAATATTGGGTATTTAAAAACTAGCCTAAATCGTACCTATTTTTTGGACCAAGCTATGACCAAAAACCTAATACCCTAGCCCAAATAACCCCAACCCAAATCAAATTAACCCAATCCCACAACCCGGTCGTGACCCGTCCAAATCTAACCCGACCTAACTCCTTTCTAATCGTGACCGTTGATCTCGGAGATCAACGGCCCACATCAATTTTCCCCTTTTTATTACCCCAAACCCCCTGACCCTAACCTCATTCTCACCGTCCGCCGCCCTCATATCCTCACCTCCTTTATCCCTCCTAAGAACCCTAGCCACCGCCCCTTTAAAATCTTTCCTAATCCCAAAATATTTGGGATTCTATAGCTATTCTTTGCCATATACTGCCTCTCCCTGGTACTGGTTACTCTTCTATACTGCTTACCTAAACATGGCAAGCAGATTTCATCAAGATCAAACCAAAATCAGTTCAAATCCTTGACCTTTCTGCTATTTCGTCTATATTTATCCTTTGTTCTATTATGGGTACGAATCTCTATGTATTTTCTGTCGATTCTTACTTACCTTAAAACTAGGGTTTTCAGATTTCTTCAAAACGGACCAAAATTGGTTTGATTCTCCGACTTTTAGTACTATTTGTGTCTCTATTCATCCTATGTTACCATTTCTGTGTATATTCCGTTGATATTTATTTTTCCTAAAAAACTAGGGTTTACCGACTTATTCTCCTAATTTGGTTTTAAATTGATTTTTGTGTTCTTCTTTCCTTTTATGGTCTGATTATTTGTATTTCCTTATTTATGTGATGATTTTTACCACTATATAAACCCATTCCCTTTCCCCCTTTTTGGACAGACGTAAAGTCACTAAAACCTCTCACTAAAAATTGAGGTTTCTACTCTGTATTTGTTTACTATTTTATTCTGTTTGTCTCTTGGCCGGCTGAAAGCCAAGGCCATCGGATTTCTACTTTTTTGACCATCTCTTGGGTGTGAGCACTGCCCTGGGTTCTTGAAACCCTTGGGAACTTGACACATTTGAGACTCTGGGTCTTTACTGCCGTTCTATTCTTGTTTATTGAACAATCACTGGTTAGTTTCTAAACCCTCGCAATGTTTATTATCTTATGTTAGCATGTTCTTTGAAACTGCATGACTTAATGTATTCCCTTTACTCTCTTTATGTGTGATTCTGCCTATAATTGCTAGCCTAATAATATCTTTGCACCCAACTTAGTTAATTTAGACAGAATGAAGCATGTTTAGTTTGGTGTTATTGATAATTCGAATGTTCTGCCTTGATTATATTGTTTAATCCATGTTCTCTGCCTAATTCTGAACTTCTAGTGATTAATTAATGTTATTAACCTACCCCCATTTTGTTTAAGACCTTACTTCGAATGTTGTATGCTCCTATGACTATTGTTGCCACTATATGTGTTCTTGCCATGACCAATATGTACCCCTAATGACTTGTGATCTTTTAAAACTAATCTCCTTTAATTTATACCCTCTATGATACCTGATCTTGTTTGTGTTATACTGTCTAAACCTGAGTTAGTATAATCCAATCCATTAAGTCATAAACTGGTTGCATTACTTGGTTTTACTAGCCTAATGCCCTTGCCTGTTAACTTTGCAATCCTAAAATCTTTATCTCTTAGCATATGTCACCCTGTCCAGTGTGTTAATTTGCTTTTGGAGTTCATTATGTGATTATCCTATAGTGTTAGCAAATGCTTTTCATAACTTATTATCTTTATCACTTGTTTCTAATTCTGGGGCTGGCTGAAAGACAAAGCCCTTCCCCCTAAGTCTCCTCTATCAACCTCCCTAGTGTGAGCACTGTCCTGGGTTCTTGAAGCCCCTGGGAACTCTGACACACTAGGGTCCAGGTTCTTTGTCACTTTTCCTAATTGCTCAACTTTGCCCCCTCTCCTCACTTACTGGATAAACCAGTTGGTTTGTATAAATAGCCATACCTCTGGGACTTTTGATGGCTACTGGATGTGGGCTATTTTGTGTGAATGGAGATTGTTTCTAGGCTGTTGTAAAACTGTGTTGAAGTCCTAGCTAGGCTAGGTATACATTGGGCCTGCCTTAGGCCCACTATAGCTATTATGTAATTCTGTAATTTATTTCATTCATTGGGTTTGTAATAATGTTATAATAACAATTGGGATGTTAGTATAATTGGGAAAAGGGGTTTATTTTAATATTTGCATGAAACGAGTAGAAATCCTGCCTATATATGTTTACTTTGCTCGAACATGTTCTGCTATTGTGTGTGCTAGATAACCTGCCTATAGGTATTTAATTCGTTTAACATATTCTGTTTCTACATGCTGATGTCATGCCTATAGAAAATAAAAAGACTAATGTCTCAATGTGCATTACAACATATTCAT
Organism: Nicotiana tabacum; assembly: GCF_000715075.1. Classification (NCBI taxonomy): domain Eukaryota; kingdom Viridiplantae; phylum Streptophyta; class Magnoliopsida; order Solanales; family Solanaceae; genus Nicotiana; species Nicotiana tabacum. The sequence continues at coordinate 86,598,835 of NC_134102.1, forward strand.
TAGGTGCTACGACCATAGGGTTCTGTTAATTTATGTTCTATCAAATCTGCATTTTAGAAATCATGCCTATAGGGTTTAATTGATTAATGTTCTATTGTTATAATTGCTCATTTAGGAAACATGACTATAGGAGCTAAAATCAGTTTCAATCGCTAATTGTAGAAATCCTGCCTATAGGCTAATCCCACTCGCTTTTAAGTGTTAATATTGAACTTTCAACACTATTTCTATTAGAAAGCATGCTTATAGGATCAAACTGAGTAGTTCTGAATATCTTCCATGGTTATCACTACTAACTACTGCGTAAATCACCTAAGATAGCATGTATATAGGTTTAATCGATTATAATCTGTAATCAGCGGGCAATTGTGTAGTCGCTTAGAAGCTATATGTAAAACGACACCTTGCATCTGAAACTGCCTGTACGTTTGAATTCCAAGGTCACATAGAAACCATGTCTATAGGGCCTAATGGCTTTAATTTGCCTCAATCCTGAAATTGTCTAACGCTTAATGTGAAAATTTGTTCGCGTGCATTTGTTGTCTAATTGTGGAGGCTAACTTAAGCCCTTAATTGCTTTTACATGAAGTTCAACTTGTTTTTTATGTCGCCTAATTTTATCATTTCTGATCAGCCTAAGTTAAGTCTAGAAACCATCCAAAATAGAGGTCCAAACGCCTCCTAGGCCATAGGCATGGGACGGGTAGTGCACGCATAGGGCACAATTTAGAATCAACTAGTGCGCTTTAGGTAAAAACTTAAATTTAGTAATCGGGTAGCAGGAGATGATAGTTTGTGCCCGCTGAATAATACGTGTAACACCCAACCTCGAGGGACTTACGAAGTATTATTTATGTTGCACGGGGTGATCCTTTAGGCTAAAAAATTTAGGACCCCCCAATCTTGTCTTTAAACCAATTATCTATGTTTACTCAAGGACTTTCTAATAATGATTTTTTTTCAAACTTCTTGTTTTTCTCTCTGACTATTTGACTAATTCATATAATTAAGTTCGGACGGGACCCACAGTTGTGGACCTCAAAGAGTGCCTAACACCTTCTCTTCGAGGTAATTTGAGCCCTTACCCGATCTTTGGTGACGTAAACTGATTAAAGAATTATTTACAAATAGGTGGCCTAACGCACCTCAAACCCGTTAGGTGGCGACTCTCTCTTTTAACACCTTCCTTTAAAAGAGTTGTCACGTGTCGAAATCTAATTTTGCGAGAAAACGGGATGCGATAATACTTACCTCAAAGAAGCTAGACCATCACTCTAAAATGACCTTCTCGAGTGAAACACCCTCCAGACGGCTCAAATCTATCCAAAATAACTTCAATTCATAAGTAAAACTCATAGAAAATAATTTCAGATAATAAAGCTTCAATCTTTAACAAGAACTAAATGTCAACCCAAAAGTCAAACCCCGGGCCCGTACCTCGGAACCCAACAAAAATTATAAAATTCGAACACCCATTCGATAACGATACCATACAAGAATTACCAAATTTCGATATCAATTCGTCCTTTAAATCATCATTTTACATTTTGAAAGATTTCTACAATCCTCCCCCCCCCCCAATTTCCAACTTAATTCACTAATAAAATATTGAAACTAGCAATGGATTCATGAAATATAACAAGATTCGGGTAGAGAATACTTACCCCAATTAATTGCTTGAAAATCCCACGAAACATCTCCCAAAATCGAGGTCTACAACTCAAAATATGAAGAAAATGACCAAACCCTCGACTTATATGATTCTGCCCAGAACATTCCGCATTTGCGGACACACACATGCACCTGTGCTTTCGCTGGTGCGAGCCAATTCTCCGCATCTGCGGTCTTCACTGCAAACACAACGATCGCACTTACGACCTTCTTTGCGCACCTGCGATTGCGCAAAAGCGTCTCAACCTCCGTAGAAGCGGACATCACAACCTCCATCGCGTATCTGCGATCCATCTTCCGCAGATGCGCCCTCACACCTGCGTTCCTCTAGTCAAAGTAGTGGTCCAACATGGTGGCATAAATGTCGGATAAGCGACCAAACCCTCGCAAAAGCGGTCACGCACCTCCGCACCAAACTCGCAGGTGCGACGCACCAGAACCAGCAGCCCAAACATTTTCCCAAGTCCAATATTCAAACCGTTAACCATCTGAAATCCACCCGAGGTCCCCGGGACCTTAGCCAAATATACCAACACATCCCGTAACAATACACAGACTTACTCAAGGCCTCAAATCACATAAAAAATGTTGAAACTACAAATCGCACCAGGAATCGAACTTATAAATTTCCAAATCTTCTAACTTCTAAACCTCGCGCCGAAACATATCAAATCAACACAGAATGACGCCAAATTTTGCATACAAGTTCAAAATGACATAACAGAGCTAATCCAGCTCTCGGGATAGAAATCCGACCCTGATATCACAAAATTTAACTCTCGGTCAAATCTCTCAACCTTCCAAAACTTTAATTTTTCAACTTTAGTCGAAATGCTTCAAATTACCCTACGGACCTCCAAATCCAAATCCCGACGTACGCCAAAGTCCAAAATTACCATATGAAGCTGTTAAAATCATCAAAATTCCATTCCAAAGTTGTTTGCTCAAAGGTCAAACTCCAGTCAACTCTTTTCATTTAAGCTTTAAAAATAAAAATTGTTCTTTCAATTAAATCCCGAATCATCTGAAAACTAAACTAGACCACACGCACAAGTCATAATACACACTACAAAACTTCTCAAGACCTTAAGCCACCGAATGAGACGGTACTTCCCAAAATGACCAGTCGGGTCGTTATAGTCTACCAAGATATGCAGTGGCTTTCTTGAATGGAAGCCAGCTACTCTTAATGTTCTGTAACCCAATGATCCATTCAAGGAATGAATAGATATTTCCATTTGTTCTAGAGGTTGAGTTAACTCCAAGCATTGCTGGTTCATGTCATTAGGTATCTCTTCTTCTTGGTAATATTCTTTATCCTGTTCTTTTAATTCTAGAAGATATAGTTGCTTCAGATTCTTACACATGTGACCAGGTACATACTTCTCATTGCAAAAGTAGCACAATCCTTTAGACCTCTTCTCATTCATCTCATCCAGACTTAAGGTCCTTCTACTGAATCTTTTGGAAGCCAAAGCATTACCAGAGTTGGGAGTTGGTAATAATGGCCTGGTGCTACTTCTTTGGTCTGCAAATCATCTTGTCATACTTCTTTAGTTACTGCCTGCTGGTGTAGGTAGCCTAATGGCTGCTAAGTAGGCCTCCTGCATTCTAACAGTTTTGTAGACTTGAGACAAAGAGGTGGGATTTGTCAACTTCACTGCAATATTTAGTTCATGTTTCAAACCACCAAGAAAATAGCTAATTGTATTTTCTTGTGACAAATTTTCCCTCGTAAGATTCCTCTCGAACACAGCTTGGTATTCCCTTGCACTAACAGTTTGTTTGACCTTTTTGAGCTCCTTTATTGGGTCATCAAAGTCCACCCCAAATCTTTTAACCATAGTTATCACGTATTCAGTCCTTGTAGCTGGTTGCAAATATTGTTTGTATCTCATAAATGACAAATGCCACTGGATAGCTTCCCCTTTCAACTGCATCACATCCACTTCTATCTTCTCTCCAGCAGGAACCTTCTCCATAGAGAAGAACTGCTCAATCTTGAACAACCAAGATTTTAGGTCATCTCCATTGAACCTAAAAAATTCCGTCCTTGACCATCTTGAAAAATTGGAATTAGGATGATTATAGCTAGCAAGACTTCTTTCCCTTGGCGACCTTTCATTAGATGGCTCACCTACATTCAATATTGGAGTTTTATCTCTTCGATTTTCACTAGAATTTGCCAACTGCTCCTTTAGTTCAAGCACAGTTTGATCTAGGCATTTCAGATTCGAGACTTCCCCTGACATAGCTCCAACATCTGCTATCAATTTTTGCATCAATTCACGAAGATCTCCTGGTTCTTCACTCAAATTTTCAGTTGATCGAGTGCCTTTTTCCATGCTTGTCGAGGACTATCGGCTTCGGCACCAATGTTAGCTTAATTGCAGGAATTCACTAAAGAATTCGAGGACTGAGCAGTTGAGCTAGGAGCTTTACTGAGAAGCTCGAAAGAGTCAGCAATAGTGGAGGAAGAAGAAGATGAATTTGAGAGAAATGAGAGGATTTGAGAGAGAAGTTATAATAATTGTATATTGATGATTGTAATATATAAGATACATTGATTTATCTAAGTTCACACCATTCAGCTGATTCCCTCTTCTCTTCCAGCTAACAGATTTACTAACTACCGTAACTACTCTAACTAATAACTAACAACTAACAACTCTACTAATGTGGCACTTACGTAACTGACCGTAACAGAATTCCGGAAGCTATATTTGTAAAGCTATATTTGTGTATCATTACCTCATTTCTACAACATGCACCTTGCTAATGTGGACACAACAGAACGTAAACATAAACATTCGTAATACTAAATTGTGTACGATCAAAACCAATTCTCAGTCATAAAGACCGGTCGAGACAATAACGTTTCAATCGAAGTGTATCCGCATGGCGAGCTCGGACAAATTCCGAAGTAGAGATGTCGAGCTTCGAGCTATAAGACCAATCAACCGCAAAACTGATATCATTGTCGAGCCCGTGTCCGGATCAGACTACGGGGTAACGACGACCGACACAGGCCCCGAATATCGATGCTCCAAAGAAGAACCGAGCTCGAACTAAGACTAGGGATTCGATCTAGCACCAAGCTCGAGTCAGTGCCAAGCTCGCAAGATAAGAGCCATTACAACCGCACCAAGGGAGAGATTCTTGGCGAGAATCAAGGGAGAGACAAACCATCATGGGTTCTCCACTATATGTATTATTTTATGTTGTTACAAATAAAGTAGTGACCCTCTACTATAAAAAGGGAGATAGACTGCAATAGGGAGGGGACATTAAGATTTCATTGTGCTTGTTCTTCTAATATTTTTCAGTCTTCCCTTCCATCATTTTCCATTTTCACAGCAAAAATACCTGTATCGTCATTTTATATCAAAGAAATTTGCATACCCTTAGAACCATATCTAAATTTAACGTTATCCGATTTTTCGGGTAAACAGTTTGGCGCCCACCGTAGGGCTAAGGGTAACGGTGATTGTTTGATATAAATCTACAGTACACTCCAGCTTACAACTTCGAATCAGCTATGGCTCTACCTATCGACCTCGAAGCCGGCCTTCAAGATGAAACCAACAACTTGGTGCCTGGGGCCGGAAGGCTACCTAACAATGCTAACGAGGCTCGAATCGAAGAACCCGAAATTCGAGCCGAAATACCACTGGATATCAATTCACAAATAGCTCTAGAAGCGAATCAGCGTTCTGAACCATAAAAGAGCGTTCAGGGTGGTGCTCGATCTATAGCCCGAGACATCTACAGCACGGGGGAAATCGGGGTCATCTTGCGTATGATTTTCGAAATGTTGCAAGCCCAACAAGCAGCAATAGCTCAGTTGCAGAGCCGAACCCATACGCAAAGTAGACTGAACTCCAATCCGCTTCTTCGAGAAGTCACACCCAGAACGAAACCCGCCATAGTGAAATCAAACGAGCAGGAATCGGGGATTGCTCCTGTAATTGCTAAATTGCTCGAGGAACTCACGAAGCAAGTCGAAGCCAATGACAAAAAAGTGGAAAAGTATAACGCTAGGGTCGATCAAATTTCGGGGGCTCCGCCAATGATAAAAGGGCTCGATTCGAAAGAATTCATACAAAAGCCTTTTCCCTCGAGCGCGGCCCCAAGCCCAATCCCCAAAAAATTTCGTATGCCCAAAATTCCCAAATATAACGGTACGACTGATCCTAACGAACACGTCACTTCCTACACATGCGCCATCAAAGGCAATGATTTGGAGGATGATGAAATCGAATCCGTGTTGTTGAAAAAGTTCGGAGAACCCTCGCAAAAGGAGCGATGATCTGGTATCACAACTTACCACCGAATTCCATTGATTCTTTTGCCATGTTAGCGGACTCGTTCGTAAAAGAACATGCTGGTGCCATAAAGGTTGCAACAAGAAAATCAGACCTCTTTAAAGTAAAGCAAAGGGGTAACGAGATGCTGAGGGAATTCGTATCCCGATTTCAAATAGAGCGTATGGACTTGCCACCGGTCACAGACGATTGGGCCGTACAAGCTTTCACCCAAGGACTGAACGGGCTAAGCTCGACAGCGTCACGTCGGCTGAAACAAAATTTGATCGAGTACCCTGCAATAACTTGGGCAGATGTACACAATCAGTACCAATCAAAAATCAGGGTCGAAGATGATCAGTAGGGAGCTCCGTATGGGGCCATACGACAGAACCACACAACCACTAAAAATCAAAGGCAAACCAATAGAGAACAAAGGTCGAACAGAGATCGATACCAACCGTACGACACAGATCGGATGAACAACGGTTCAGCACATGACACGATTTGGAACAACCAAAGGATTGATCGGGGGCAAAATTCTCGGGGACTTATGAGCAAGAGCGGCTTTGATAAATATACAGATCCTATAGAAATCTCTTGACTATCGGAGTATAATTTCAACATTGGTACATCCGCCATCGTATCAGCCATCGGACGCATCAAAGACACCAGATGGCCTTGACCCATGCAAACCGATCCTGCCCAAAGGAATTCCAATCAAATGTGCGAATATCATGGCACCCATGGTCACAAAACGGAAGATTGCAGGCAACTAAGAGAGGAAGTGGCTCGCTTATTTAATAAAGGGCACATTCGGGAATTTCTGAGCGATAGGGTAAAGAACTATTTTAGAGACAAGGAATTCGGTAAGCGAAACGAGCCAGAAGAACCGCAACACGTCATTTACATAATCGGCGTCGATGCCCCCCAGGGACCGATGCTTAAACACGCTAAAATATCGATTGTGAAGCGATCTCGAACCCAAGATCATGCACCCGTAGGGACTTTATCCTTCAATGATGAAGATACAGAGGGAATCATCTAACCCCATAATGACGCGCTGGTAATATCCGTACTCATGAATAAAACTAAGATTAAGCGTGTGTTAATTGATCCAGGTAGCTCGGCCAATATCATCAGATTGAGGGTCATAGAACAGCTCGGCCTACAGGATCAGGTCGTACCCACAACTCTGGTTCTAAACGGATTTAATATGGCATGTGAAACCACTAAAGGCGAGATCACCCTACCGATAAACATAGACGGAACCAACCAGCAAACAGAGTTTCACGTAATCGAAGGTGATATGAGATATAACGCCCTCTTCGGAAGGCCGTGGATCCACAGCATGAGAGCCGTACCCTCGACCCTACACCAGGTCCTCAAATTCCCAACATCAGAAGGTATCAAAATAGTGTACGGGGAATAACCGGCCGCAAAGGAAATGTTCTCCGTCGAAGAAGCAAAATCAATATCCTCACCTTCACCAATGAAAGGATCATGTTCAAAGCAGAGCGCCAAATACCAATCACAGACATCGGCTTCAACCCGACCAGGTAAGCAAAACATTAAAGAGGACGATGATGATCGATGGGTCCCTCGATCCTTCGTAACCCCCGATGATTTCGATGCCACTAAATCAACAATTGAGGAACTGGAGCAAATCGTACTGATCGAACACTGGCCCGAACAAAAGGTATACCTGGGAACGGGTTTGAGCCCCGAACTCAGGAAGAAACTCATTCAATTTCTTATCAATAACATCGATTGTTTTGCCTGGTCCCATCTAGATATAACAGGGATCCCATCGGACATAACGGCGCACCAGCTAAGCTTGAACCCTATGTTCAGACCGGTGAAAACAAAAAAGAAGGCCCCAGTCCGAGGAAAAGCACGCATTCATAAAGGACGAGGTAACCAAACTTCTCAAGATAGGGTCCATTTGGGAAGTAAAATACCCCGAATGGTTAGCCAATGTGGTTGTTGTACCTAAAAAAGGAAACAAACTTAGAATGTGTGTGGACTATAAGGATTTGAACAAAGCATGCCCAAAAGATTCCTTCCCACTACCCAACATCGATCGTATGATCGATGCCACGGCCGGCCACGAGATTCTCACCTTTCTCGACGCCTATTCCGGGTATAATCAAATTCAGATGAATCCGGACGATCGGGAAAAGACTTCATTTGTGACCCGATATGGAACATATTGTTATAATGTAATGCCCTTCGGGCTAAAAAATGCAGGAGCTACTTATCAACGCCTAGTAAACAGAATGTTCGAAGAACAAATAGGTAAAACGATGGAAGTTTATATTGATGACATGATAGTTAAGTCCCTGCGCGCAGAGGACCATTTGGCCCATTTACAGGAAATGTTCAAGATTCTGAGGAAATTCAACATGAAGCTCAACCCCGAAAAATATGCTTTCGGGGTTGGTTCGGGCAAGTTCCTCGGCTTCATGGTCTCAAATCGGGGAATTGAGATCAACCCCGAAAAAATCAAGGCCATCGAAGACATCACCATCGTGGACAACGTGAAAGCTGTACAAAGGTTAATGGGAAGAATTGCAGCCTTAGGCCGGTTCATTTCAAGATCATCGGATCGAAGTCACAAATTTTTCTCCCTACCCAAAAAGAAGAACGACTTCGCCTGGACGCCGGAATGCCAACAAGCGTTACAGGAGTTGAAACTATACCTCTCGAGCCCGCCACTGCTTCATACTCCGAAAGCGGATGAGCAACTCTACCTGTACTTGGTGGTATCGGAAGTCGCCGTAAGTAGCGTCCTAGTTCGAGAAGAGCAAGGTACGCAATTTCTCATTTATTACGTGAGTCGGACCTTAGGAGAAGTGGAAACTAGGTATCCGCACTTAGAAAAATTGGCACTTGCCCTGGTAAGCGCATCTAGAAAGTTAAGGTCGTATTTCCAATGTCACCCCATAAACGTATTAACCACCTACCCACTCCGAAATATCCTACACAGGCCCGAACTATCAGGCCGATTGGCCAAATGGGCCATCGAACTCAGTGGATACGATATCGAATATCAATCCCGCATGGCCATCAAGTCTCAAATTTTGGCAGACTTCATGGCCGACTTCACGCCCACCCTCATACCCGAAGTCGAAAGGGAAGTCCTTTTGAAATCAGATATATCATTCGGGGTATGGATCCTTTTTACGGACGGTGCTTCGAATATAAATGGGTCCGGGTTAGGCATAGTTTTAAAACCCCCCAAGGGTAACATTATTAGGCAAGCTATTAAAACTATTAGGTTAACTAACAATAAGGACGAGTATGAAGCCATGATTGCAGGTCTCGAACTAGCTAGAAACTTGGGAGCAAAAGTCATTGAGGTGCACTGTGACTCTTTGCTGGTGGTAAGTCAAGTAAAGAAAACCTTCGAAGTCAGAGAAGGTAGGATGCAAAGGTATCTGGACAAATTGCTTATCACCTTACACCATTTCAAACAATGGACCCTACAACATGTCCCCCGAGAACGGAATAATGAGGCCGATGCTCTAGCAAATTTGGGATCGTCGGTCGAGGCAGGTGATTTGAGCTCGGGGACTGTCGTCCAACTTTCAAGATCGGTAATCGAAGAAGGGCACGCCGAAATAAATTCTACTAGCTTAACCTGGGATTGGAGAAACAAGTATATTGAGTACTTAAAAAATGGAAAGCTCCCTTCAGACCCTAAAGATTCTAGGGCCCTACGGACTAAAGTTGCTTGATTTACGTTGGCTGCGGACGGAACACTATATCTAAGAACATTCGATGGACCGATGGTGGTATGTGTGGGTCTGAAATAATCATTCAAAGTTCGAAATAATCACTCGAATACTAAGCCTACGGGCTACTTATATTCCGAGTTCGAAACATTCACTCGAATATTAAGCCTACGAGCTACTGTTATTCCGAGTTCGAGCAAGCACTCACTCGACCATTAAGCCTACGGGCTACTTTCATTCCAAGTTCGAAATAATCACTCGAATATTAAGCCTACGGGCTAACTTTATCTCGAGTTCGAAACACTCACTCAACCATTACGCCTACGGGCCACATTATCTCGAGTTCGAAACATTCACTCGATTATTAAGCCTACGGGCTACTGTTATTCCGAGTTCGAGCAAGCACTCACTCGACCATTACGCCTACGGGCTACAATATTTTAAGTTCGAAACATTCACTCGACGGCTAATAAGCTACTTTTACTCTGAGTTTACATTAACTAAACCATTACATTACACCTACGGATTATGTTCCTTCCAAGTTTGAATCATCGACTCAACAAGCAAACCCAGGGGCTACAAATCTGATCGATCAGAGAGACTACAAGGTCAACATTCGATTAAAAGTCTTCACAAAACAAAAACAAGTCGACCTGATTACACATGTATATACAAAATTTGCCTACGAGATTAATGTGCAAACATGAAGAATTAGAAACTAAGCTTCCTGGTCGAGCTCTTCCCTGTCCTCGGATCCGCTTTTGCTACCATCATCATCATCATCATCATCAGAAGCCAAGGCTTCAGCTTCCGCTTCTAGCTCTTTTGCCTTTTTTACCTCTTCAGCAAGGTCGAAACCTCGAGCGTGTATCTCCTTGAGGGTCTCCCTCCGAGACCTACACTTAGCAAGTTCGGCAACCCAATGAGCTCGAGTATCGGCGGTCTTCGCTGCTTCCCAAGCCTCCATCTGAGCAGCCTCAGCATCAGCCCGATATACAGCAATGGGCTTATCCGCCAAGACTTTCGACGACTCAACCTCCGCCTTAGCCTCAACAAGTCGTGTTTCAAGATCCTCGATCTTCTTAGCTTGAACCGACCCCTTTTGCTTGACACTTCGAAGTTGAACGTCAGCCGATAATAATTTTGTTAAGATGGTTTCTTTTTCCGCTGCCAGGCGGTCGAGGGTCTCCTTCCATCGATTGCATTCAGCTCGGATTTGATCGACTTCTTCTCGAAGTAACCCGATCTTTTCGATCTTTTGCTGCAACTGAGACAACGAAGGGTTAACTTCCACGATTGAGTCAGACCCATACTTTAACAGAACGAGGCTCACCTGCTTATCGAGCTCGACCCCTTCTTCACGGACCTTAGCCAAATCTGCTTGGAGGTCCTTTATAGCCTCGTCCTTTTGGCTGCAAAGAAGCCGCGGGGCATCTCTCTCACCTGAGACCTTCCGGATCTAGGCCTCACACTGGCTAAAATCGACTCGAAACCTACCAATGGCCTGCACAGTAAGAAACATGAGTCAAGTATAGAAAAGAACAAATAAATGAAGTATGGAAGAATCATTACCCAAGTAATGAACGCTGAGCCTCCTCCAATAAAAGAGAAGCGTCACCGATATCGGAACCATCGTTGACTCCAGTAAAACAATCCCCAAAAGGATCCCCTGCACCAGAGCCTGCGCCGATATCAAGAGTCTTTAATTCTCGAGCTTCCTTCAGCGCCTCCACAGAAAAATATGGAAGAGAAGGCGAATCACCCATTGTCATAGCCTCGAGCAAATCGCTCGGAGTACTCCGGTCGAGATTCTGGTCTTCGGGAACAACCCCGACAGGTACAGCCGCCATCGGCTCGGGAGCTCTGGCAACCTCGATGGCCTCCGTAGACCGAACTACCAAAGCCGGGGAGCTATTTTCTTCTTCTTTTTCTTCTCTCAGTCGTTGGACCGAGTCAATCGAAAGGGCAATTGTTTTTCTCTTCACCCTGCGAGTTTTGGGATTGGGGACCTCTGACCAAGAGGAAGCTTTTCGCTTCTTATCTTCCCCCTGTTTAGGGACCAGGGACTTGTTTCTTTTCTCACCGCTCGAAGGTCTCAAAACGGCATCCCTGGTTACACCTGCACAAGAGGAAATCAGTAAAGAACGCAAAGAATACTTTGAAGGAAACAATAAGCAAACCTCACCATGATTCTTGGTCTCCCATCTGCCTTTTGCCAAATCACGCCAAGTGCGCTCGGCGTAAGAGGAGGTCGAGGCCAACTTCCGAACCCAGTCCTCGAGGTCGGGCACCGCTTGTGGCATCCAAGGGGCAGCTGAACATCAGGGAAGGACATCAGAAAAAATCGGAAAAGCACCTGAAAAGTGAACAAAAATCACTTACGGTCAAAATTCCATTCCTCAGGGAACGACATCTTCTCCTCCGGAATGATATCACGGGTCCTCACTCGGATATAACGACCTATCCAACCTTGATCCTTGTCTTCATCGATGCTCGACATCAATGCCTTCGATGCCCGACGATGAAGTCTGATTAGTCCTCGAAATATCTGAGACCGATACAGTCGGATGAGGTGGTTTAGAGAAAAATCCAACCCTCCGGCTTTGATAGAGAAGAAGCGCAATAAGATCACTATACGCCATAAAGAGGGATGGATTTGGCCAAGGGTGACTTAATACCTTTTGCAGAAATCAATAATCACCGGGTCGACGGGTCTCAGTATGAAGGGATAAGTGTAAACACTTTAAAAAATCCCTCCACGGTGTGGTAACATCCTCGTCGGAAGACGAAATTTGCAGCACGACCTCGGAACCCCAGTTGCAGTCTTTTCGGACGGCCTCGAGGTGATCCTCCGTTATAGAGCATGTATACATCGATACGTGTTCACATCGACCCGGAACGGAGGAAGGGTTCTCCACCTTAAAATCGGTTTTCAAAATGCACGGACCAGAAACATAGTCATGAACTGACGGCTCCACCGACGCCTTATCATCAGACGGTCGTGAGGAAGAGGCTTTTTCCTTCTGAGGTATAGTTTTGGAAGTTTTCGCCATTGATTTGAAAGGAAAGAGTGCAAAGGAAGAAATAGACAGCACCAAAATTCTGGTATGAACGGCCCCGTAGCAGCAAAGTAGAGAGGATAAAAAGGAAAGTCTGGAGGAAGAGAAGGCGCAAAAATGGTAAAAGTTATGTGGAAAGATTATTTATAGACTAAGGCCTGACGGTTCGGTATCAGCGGTGGCCGACCACCGTCTGACACATATTAAATGCCTCGGTAAAACCGAGCCGATGGGACAGCCATCACATACGTCAAGATCGGGTTTGATAGAAACGTCGGCATAAATTTGATCGAGCCACAGGGAAATCATATCGTTCCTCGCCACATCCTTTCCGAGAAACGAGGGGACTATCTGTGTACGGTCAAAACCGATTCTCAGTCATAAAGACCGGTCGAGACAATGACGTTTCAATCGAAGGGTATCCGCATGGCGAGCTCGGACGAATTCCGAAGTAGAGACATCGAGCTTCGAGCTATAAGACCAATCAACCGCAAAACTCGATATCATTATCGAGCCCACGTCCGGATCGGACTACGGGGGTAACGACGACCGACACAGGCCCCGAATATCGATGCTCCAAGGAAGAACCGAGCTCGAACTAATACTGGGGATTCGATCTAGCACCAAGCTCGAGTCAGTACCAAGCTCGCAAGACAGGAGCCGTTACAACCGCACCAAGGGAGAGAATCTTGGCGAGAATTAAGGGAGAGACAAACCATCATGGATTCTCCACTATATGTATTATTTTATGTTGTTACAAATAAAGTAGTGACCCTCTACTATAAAAGTGGAGATAGACTGCAATAGGGAGGGGACATTAAGATTTTATTGTGCTTGTTCTTCTAATATTTTTCAGTCTTCCCTTCCATCATTTTCCATTTTCACAGCAAAAATACCTGTATCGTCATTTTATATCAAAGAAATTTGCATACCCTTAGAACCATATCTAAATTTAACGTTATCCGATTTTTCAGGTAAACATAAGTCTATATCAACAAGTCTAATCCTGAAATTATCGCTGTGCTCAAGCATTCCCGGGGTTTCATTGAGCAACTTTAGAGTTTAGACAACTATTATAATCATGTTTGTGTTGCCGTCTTTGCTTCTATCGGTTATTGTTTATTTACTTACCTTAAATATTGCTCCTCTGTTTTAATTTATTAGGTGAACTTAAAATTATTTGGGTAGTCAAACATTATTTTTTTTGATCATGTTTCGTGCATATAGGTTTTAAATATTTTGGAATGTTAACTATTGTAACTTAATTATAGTACTTTTTATGTAATTATAAATATGTTAATTTTATTTCAAAATATTTAAAAAATACATGTTCAAATTTATACCGAAAATTAGTCAATTTAATTGCCGTACTCCGTAAAGGGAGTAATATCCAGTTGGCTATTGCATATTATCTGTCTCTAGAGAACAACACTTAGTCAGCAATCAAGAAGATTTTCTAAGAATCTTAAGAATCCTTCAAAGTGATACAGTAGGAAAGTATTCATTCGACATGAAAACCAAAATTTCTGTAGACAATACAAGATTTATTAGTAATGAACCAAACTACAGTACCTGTTCGATCACTATGCATCTACTCTCCACAAATCTTACAATATTGTTGTTTTACTTCTTTCACCGTTCTTCTTAATTTTTCAATACAAGGTATTTCGCTTTAACTTCTTAAGATTTATTAATTTTTCAATACAAATCTGATTCATAACGCATTAAATCTCCATTTGAAAGGTATTTTTTCACTTTAACTTCTTTGACATGTTAAATTGCCATCATATAAACTGAAAATCCGTTTACTTTTTCCAATAGATATATCATCATTCGCAGATCAAACGGGGCCAATTTTTCCCTTTTATATCGATCAAGGTCAAATTTTGTCATGACTCTTTGTTATACCGTTTCGCAACAGAAGTGCAGTTAAATAATTAAAGAGAACCATTAACAATTGAAAATCCCTTTGCAAGTAGTCATACACCGAGATTAGATGCAAATTTTGGAACCAAAGTTCTTTACTTTATACCCGATATTTTCCCACTATCTTTTGAAGAGGGAGTGGAGCGTGAGGTCTTAATGCATGCATAAAAAGGGTAAGACATGCATGCAATTGCATGACTCATGAGAATGACCTTTCTTCAGTAACATTATGGCACGATAAATTTTGCTATGATAGAGATAGACAAATGAAACAAGATGTCATAATTACAATAAATGTACAAAAATATTAACATAATCAGATGCACTAATAATATACTATCATATGTTAAACTATACCGGTAATACAAAAAGTATCTTTTACACTTTTAATGTTATAACATAACATCTCTCTTTCTCTCTTTCAAGGACCGCCACTTTGAGAATCATAATGATAGTATAGCATTTCCTCAATCATTCTAGCATACACATGCTTCTCCATAGATTCCAAAGTGCATAAAAAAGATCATTTTCGATGGTCACAAATGCACTTTCTAATCCTAGCAACAACTTTACACATAGTTCCATCTCTCTCATTTCCCCTGAAGCTGGAGGTAGAATCAAATCAACTTACCTTTTTCTCTGAGCTTTCCTTGTCAATGCCATCTCATTGTAGATATATCTCCCATCTTTTTTTCCCCCAAGTACTGACCTTTTCTTTTCTCTTTTATTCGGCCTTTGAGCAACGATAAAGTTATCTCCGTGTAACCTATACATTACGAGTTCGAATCATAGAATCATCAGTCATTGATCCGCGTGAGTCAGAATAAACTACGTACATCACAGCCCTTATTGTACAGCCATTCTCTTGATCATGCATTACTACGGGATGCTTCATGCACTCGACGGCCTTCATTTTTCCTTCTTAGGAGACAGCCAGCACACAATTTGGAAGACAGATTGCTCGACAGACGGCTCTAGTTTTTCTTAAAAATGCATTTTGCCTATTGGCTGTCCAGAAACCATTCGTTCTGTGTGTACACGTGTGAGTGCGTGTCCATACATAAAGATAGATGCTCTCTCCTCGTTTTGACAAGTTGATTTATTCGGAATATTTTATATTGTAGAAAAATAAGATATAATTATTTCATCAGTTCATTTTATATGATGATATTTAACTTGATAAAGAGTTTAAGTAAATACTTGCAAAAATTGAGGTCTCAAGCATATCAATATATCATGATATTTTCGTGACTATCAAAACGTGTCACTAATAATAAATTTAAAATTTAAAATTCAATTGTTTTCAAATTAATGCTACTCCGTGTAGGAAGATATACTACTTCCTACAACTCAGGGCAACCATTCTTCATTTTGTACTCGGAGGTTTTGGTTTATGTCTTCTTTGTATGTTCTTCTTGTCTAATTATAAAACCCACAAAATTTATTAAAAAAATTATTAACAAATTAGAAATGTGTTATTCCTTTTTGAATAGACAAAAAAATAGTACTGAAATAAAATGGGAGTGATGAGTACTTCAATTCCTTTCAACATTTACCCTTAGCACTAGGGGTGGGCGTCGGTCGGTTCGGTCGGTTATTATGTAAGTACGGTTCGGTTTATCGATTTTCGGTTTTGTAATATTAATAATCAAATCAAACCAAAGTATTTACGGTTCAGTGCGGTTTTTTCAAGGTTCGGTTCGATTATTTCCGGTTTAGTTTTTCGGTTATTAACGGTTCAAGATTTTTATATCCGATGTAGACTACGGATCTTTAATTGTAGTAAATTCTTTCACTATTTCTAGTTGGGAGTCCTACACTCTCGAAACACCAGTTATACCACTAGATTTTAAGCCTCGGCAATGCATGAAAAAGAACAGAAAAAAGATTGCAGAAAAGACTGCAAATCTTAAACAGTAAAGCATTCTGCAAATGCAACTTCCCAACTCAAAGAACTAAAGAATAACACATAATTTGGGCTTAGTAAGACTAATAGGCTAATAGGCTTAGGTGCAGATGGGTTTGGGTAACTTGGGCTTCAGATGGGTATGGGTAGCGTAAGTCTGTAGGCCGAAAATTTTGGGTATGCGTCCAAAATTTCGGTTTAACCGAAATCGAAATACCAAAATCGTAAATCGCACCGAAAAATCAAAATTTAATAATTTTAAAACGGCATACCGACCGAATAATCGTTTAAACCGAATTCGAAAAATCGAAATTCACGATTCGACCAATTTTTTCGGTTCGGCCCATATTATGCCCACCCTTACTTAGCACTGCTTTATGTATTCACTTATTTGAAATTAGTAAACGAGTTGAAGTCGATCAGACTCCCACCAACTTGGATCGATTTTAAACTAAAAGTAAAAACTAAAAATTCATAGAGTTGTGAGTTTTGATAGTGGTTGTTACAGTCGAGGATATGCACGTTGACATATAACTTTTCTGAATCTTGTGTAAATGTGGAAGTTTATGCGGGAATATTCTACTAGCTAGAAGCAAGTGGTTTATTGACAAGAGAGTTTTGACTTTTGACTCAGTGTGAATATAATGCAAATTTATTGCAACTTCTTTTTTCCATTTAAAGTAAAAAAGTAATAGTTCGCGACAGCAATGCCTATTACGATGATTATAACTAAAAGTGTTTGAACCAGAAGGCATTCACTTTTTATAGCATTTGCATTTGGTTACACTAAAGATAGTAAATTTGATAGCTTGTAAATATAATAAAAACATACTATGAGACAAAGGTTACAGATCTCTTTGCCCAATTTTTACGAACCGATCGTTTTAAAACCAGTATTTTTGTGCTCATTGTAATGTTTATCCCTAAAGAATCCTCCTATATATACTTATATCTTTTCTTTTGAGATATTCACACAAATATCCAGCGGATTCACTATACTTTTCGTGGCTGGTATAGAATTTGGTTATAAGGATTGCAAGATAAGATTGAAGGAAGAATTTCAGCCGAGATTGTGTTAACGGGATCATATGGATTGGGCCCATGGGTATGTGTATGATAAATTTATACCGTGATTTGACAACTTTGGAACGACATTTAGGAAGAATGTAATACTCTGATTATACATGATTAGTATATAAAAATTATACGTATATTTTATATCTGTCGACTATTTTTAGTCTAAGTGGTTGAGTGCACCGTTATTTAAGTTAATTCTTCATTTCTTTTGTGCCTTTGATTTATGTATGGGTAATAGTTTTCTTAATTAGCACGTCTGCCATTTGAAGATTCCCAATAATTCTTCTTTTATCCATACCTTTAAAGGTGATACCTCCATTACTTTGTTGGACTTTCTTGGTGAATTTTCTAATTTTGGGTAATTTTTTACAAGATATATTCAGATGTTGTTTCCTTTGTATAGGTAATGTCCAATGCTTTCACATTACTACCCAAAGAAACCCCTGAAATGAACCCTTATCTTTACTTTGTGTCTCCTTATTGTAAGAAAAATTTAAGTCAAGAGAATTCTTACTTTTATATATCGATCTTGGCTTTTCCTGCATCTCTCACTTTACTTATCAATATTGTTCTCTTTCGATAATACTTATGAGTGTACCTAATGTAGGTCTTGTTGGGTTTTTAAAGCTTAAATATAGCTTAAAAGAGTGTGAATGGAAAATGGAGGAAAATTAAAAATATTTGAGTTTCCCTCTTCACAACCTCCTTGACAAAGGGACGTGGTCCCATATTGGAAGATGAAAAGGTTTTTGATGGGTATATATACAATTGCTCTTCTTTTAACTCTTAAAGAGTTAAGAAGAAGGTAAGCCTCACGTCGTCGTCGTCGCTTGATTTTGATTGATTTTTTGGACCAAATTTAAATATCCGTTTTTTGTAAATGGACGAAACATTATATGCCCTTCGTTTTTTTGTAAAAGCCATTTACGTTATATGCCCTTCACTTTTTGTAAAAGTCATTTACGTTACGTTATGGCCGTTTTACAAAAACAATCCTTCTGAAGAGTTGCACCTCTTCAGTTTTGAAGAGTTGCAACTTTTCAGTTTAAGCTCAACATTGGCTATAAATACCAGTCCATTCTCTCAGATTTTTCATACGAATTTCTGAGTTCTCCTCCTTTCTTCTGCATTGTTTTAACTACAAAGAAACCAACAGTAAGTGTGATTTGCTACCGATCTTTGTGTTCGCTGAAACATTGGGGTTTGAAGTACCGCTACACCAGTGTGTAATTCGTTCTATCATGGGAGGAAATAATCTACAACCTTGGATACTAGGAGGGGATTAAATTCCTTAAGGAAACACTGTGAATTCAGTGGGCTCGGATTAAATTCTGTTTCTTTTACATTTCTGTTTATATGTTATTTTATTTTCTCCAGAATTATTTTACAAATACCGTATATTAACAGGTCTTTGACAATGTTCTGATCAGAAGCTACTAGTTGCTAGAGCAGAATTGCACCATGGTATATTGTTTTAGTAGAATTTTCAATTTACTTACTTTATATCTTTTCGCTTATCATTAAATATATTATTAAGTTTTATATAGGCTATAGCTTCAATAAGAAAAATATCCAACTGCTGTTATTGTCCACAACTTGGCAAAACAAGAAAACTTTCTTTAAACTTTTGTTTTAACCGCACTGGACGTGCAAATATGTGGAAACTACGTACATAATTTTCACAGAATTTACTTATAGATGTTAATTATCTCAATAAAATCGGCGTATCGATTGGAACGTGCTCAGTCCATATATAAATAACAATATGATTAATTATGGGCAGCTATGAAAAATGAACCAAAAACGTGGATTATTGGACAAAATAGATGCCGTTAGAAGTCCACCATAGGCTTTTAATCTCTTTGACTAATCCCATAATTATAGAATGTTCCATCTCAAAGGTAGCTTTGCTTAGTACTTAATCAAAATTTAGAAATTTGGAAGCTTTATAGACTTCCACTAGACCTCACATGATATACTTAATTAATACCCCATGCATGCTTAGAATTTTATATTTATTTCTTTGACCTCATTCTTTAATTAGCAAAGCCACTATAATAATCATGGAATAACTAAGGTGGCGTTTATGTTAAGTTTTCAAAAACTGAGTTCGTAAATTTTATTGTAGTTTTTCTTTTTCGAACAAGTGTTTTCTTTATCTTATTTTGAAATAATATATTTTGGACATTTTTACACTCAAATTTTCAATTCTTTCTAAAATCAAAAATTCTAAATTAAATAAGTGGAATGAAAAAAGCAAAACGCTGATTATTTTAATACGCCTAGTATATATGTTTCTTTTTCATTTTGGTTAGGTCGCGAAAAAAGAGGTAGGAGAAGCAACAATAGGAGAGTCTATCTGGAGTATTTGCTTTTTTTTATTTTTTTTCCTTCTTTGGTTACAGAAATATATGTGTGATTAAAAAACAAAATTAATAAAAATACTTATTTATTGCGGTGAGCGTGGATCGAACACGCGACCTTCAGATCTTCAGTCTGACGCTCTCCCAACTGAGCTATCCCCGCAAGTGATAGATTTTTCATTTATATGTTAATTACTGTTATATGAGCTCACAATCTAAATGACATTACCTCGTTCAGATATCTATCAAATTTTATACTTGGAACTTTGATCTTAGAACAATTAACATTATTAACCTTATAATCTGACTTAGGTTTCATAATTGGCGGTCGTCATCCAACAACAACAGACCCAGTGTAATCTCACAAGTAGGGTCTAGGAAGGGTAGTATATACGAAGACCTTACCCCTACTTTCAAGAAGACAGAGATATTGTTTTCGATAGACACTCGACTTAAAAAAAATAAAAGGAAGGGTAGCAACAAGCATACCAATTTCCAAATTTTAGCGTTAACACTTCATTGTATGACTTGCAACGTATATGCACAGTTAGATCAAAGAGAAGTGCTCTCTTCAACGTCCGTCTTCACCTTTCTTTTCAATCTTTCTCTTATTTTGTTTGGTGATGTATGTTGCATGTGATCTCTTATTTACATTCTCATTCTTCATTGATAAGGAATAGTTTGCTTCATTTGAACCAACGTCCCTTAATTAATACATCTATATATGTAGAGGGTTTTGGAGCATTAATTTCCACAAATTGACTACACAATACCAGTGTTTAACAAGGTGTTTTTGGGGCGAATTCCGGGGTTTGGGCCTTGGGGCAGGGCGTGCTTAAATTATACCTTGGGCGATCCGGGGAGGCGAAAATATCGTGAGGCCTAAGCTCTATTGTTCTGAACGTAACCTTAGGCTTTCGGCAAGTTTTTGCATGGGGTGTAAGCCCAGAAATCTTTCCAAATTAGAATTAAAATTGTTACACGAGTCCTTAGATTTATACCATAAAACACAAAAATCAACTTGTCATTACATTCTAAAAAGTTAAAAAACTATAAGGTATAAAGATTTTTTATTCTTAGCCGTAATTTTTATTCTCTTCGTCTTCTATCGGGTGCGGATATAAAATGATTAATTTACAAACTATAAAACAAAAACGCATCATCCTTTATGATTTGTTATGGTTCGATGCTTCTGATTATATGTTCCTTCTTTGCTTTTCTTTCTTTTCAAGTTATTTTGCTCTTTAATTTCAAGTTAATTTATAAATTTCTACTCAATTTGTTTCTTAAAGTCTAATTAATTTTTTTATCAAGCATTTTTGTTTAGTTTTTTAGTTCATTGCTAATTCAAATTAGTATTAATTAATGAAGTTGTTATATTTACATTCCACTTATTTTATATTTTTATGTACTTTTATCTTATTTCAATATTTTTTTTATATTAATTATAAAATATAAAAAACTAAAGATCCATGTTTCGCCATGTATCGGGTAAAATGCTTTGCCTCGTGCCGCGCCTTTAAATCACTGCACAATACTTTTCAATGTCTTTCTGGACATTTTGTTCTTTCTTTGTCTCTCTCTCCTTTTGGTCAATATTTTTAGTTCAATTTATTAGATATAACGGTCTCTTTAGTTTGAACTTCATGACATGATATATGGATAAAGTAGAAGCATGTATGTCGCACTGTACTTATTCAGAGGCATCCATTTGTAATTTGTTGAAGCAAAGACAGTAAAATATTTTAGTAGAAGGTGAACAATTGCCTGTCGGTATTTAATATGGAAATTTTGCCTCCTATCGCAAATATTTACACCCTATTTATTATTGGGCTAAGGTCGTTGCGCTCCTGCCACCAACTTTGAAATATGAGGGCCACTATGGCTTTTTTCTACGCCGGATATTGCAATAGATTCCTCTACACGGATACTGCAAGTGTTTTACGTCGGAGAAGACTCGAGGGCCGGGTTTTTGTTTGTCTCTATTTTTAGTTTTAATACAATATATACAATATTTTGCTTGGCCGGAAAACGCCATCTCCGCCGAACTTTCTTCTCTTCTTTGCTATTTAGTCACATGCAATGATACAAATACATTGTATTATGTACAAATTCACTCAAATACATTGTATTCTTGCATAAATATATTTTTTGCTTGTATTTATGTATTTCTAAGATTTGTATTTTTTCAATACAGCTGAACACATCTGTATTCATGCATGAATACAAGATATAAACATTGAAATACACTGAATACAAATATTAAAATAGAACAAAATATAAACAGTAAATACATTTAATTTTAAAATACAATAAAATATAGTAATATACACTAAATACAAATTGAAATACAGTAAATACAACAAATGAAATATACTGAATACAGTAGTGATAACATGTATTAGGAATAACTAAAATACTGTTAATACAAATACATTTGAATACACTGTATATATAATAGCGAATGTAGTAAATACCAATATTGAATATAATGAATGCAACAGTAAAAAAAAAAAATTAAAACGCACTAAATACAAAAATTATATACAACTGAAAAATCATTCTAATTAATTGGGTTGATAATGAGGCATGTTAGAATTGATTTTATTGAGTTATATTAGAAGTGTATCACATTAATTGATATTATTTCCGTTATTAGACAGCTGGACATACCTATTTTTAAGGTGATTGTCGTTACTGTATTCATGAATACATGGCGCGAATACATATGAATACATGAGCGTACAGCTAAACTGCCCTGATTTTAGTCGCTTTTTGCTGCTGTATTCATGAATACATGGCGTGAATACATGCGCTTACAGCTGGACTGCCCTGATTTTAGGCATTTTTTTCTGTTGTATTCATGAATACAGTAGCGCGAATACAACGAATACACTACCGTAATAACTTAATAGTAACTATAGGAAGTAATTATGAACACATCAATGCGAATACATATGAATACATTAGCGTACAACTGAACTGCCCTGATTTTATGCGCTTTTTGCTGCTGTATTCATGAATACATGGCGCGAATACATGCGCTTATAGTTGGACTGCCCTGATTTTTAGGCGCTTTTTGGTTCTGTATTCATGAATACAGTAGCGCGAATACAACAAATACACTACCGTAATAACTTAATAGTAGCTATAGAAAGTAATTATGTATATGGTAGCTATAGGAAGCTAATAGCCACTAAACAACAGTGGTTTCTAAAAATTTCTCATTTAAGATTTGTTGAATTACTAGCCGTGGCATTATGGGCTTGAGACATCTGAGGTGATGGATTATTTAGTACTGAGAAATAACTTGGGATTGTTACACAAATAGCTGGCCAGATCTAATGTCTACTTTGTATATAATAAACCCTTTTTAAAATGTGTTAAATTATATACTCATCTTAAAAAAATTATGTGTGTGTGTGTGTGTGTGTGTGTGTGTGTATATATATATATATATATTATAGGTAGGTCGGGGCCATGTTCCGTTTAAGATATTAGGTGAGCGGCTATTATATATATATATATATATATATATATATATATATATATATATATATATATATATTATACATTTAATATATAGTTTAAGATATTAGGTGAGCGGCTATTTGGGTTAATTCTTCAAATAAGTTCTTAGACCAGTTGGTCCATACTAATTGATTGGCCCAAACCTTCTTACTTGCACTACCTAGTAGGCCAGGGCCATGGGCCCATTTTCTTTGGGGGTGTGCATTCAATTTGTCAATTTACATTCCTAAATAGTCATTCGTCCGATCGCTTAAATTAAATATAGTCAGCAGATGTATAATACATCTATAATATATGTATAACCATATGTAATCAGTATGTAATTTCTGTTTACCGGCTAAAAATAATAAATGTACCAGCCGATTATTTACATAAATATCCCTTTGCTTTTGGATTATTCAGAATTCCTTTTTGAATTTTTGACTTTGAAAAAGTGCAATTCAATCCAACCCCAAAAGAAAACTAGAAAGGGTTTGGTTTGCCTTGGTTTTGTTTTGTCTTTTCGATTTGTTTTTTCTTGTGTAATAACCCGATAGGTCATCTAGAGTTTTAACCCTTAATTCTGTGTTTCAAAATCTCAAATAGCTTTTTTTGCCTTCCTAGGTTTGCGTGAGCAGTCTGTGTCTTTTCCGGAAGGCTCTTATGTGAAAAATTGATTAAAATGTGAATTCGTGCCTTAAAAATTTATTTGAGTTGACTTCGGTCAACGTTTTAAGCTAACGGATCCGGATCCATATTTTGATTGCCCCGGTAGGTTCGTATCGTGATTTGAGACTTGGGCTTATGCCCTGAATCGAATTCTAAAGTCCCTAGCTCGAGTTATCGCATTTAGTCGAAAGTTTGAAGTTTAAAAGTTTAAAGACTTTATAAGTTTGACCGAAGTTTGACTTTGTTAATACCGGGTTCGAATTTTGGTTCCGAAACTTGGTATAGGCCCATTACTGTATTTATGACTTGTCTGTTAAATTTGATGCATAGCGGAAGTGATTTGACGTGATTCAGACGTCCGGTTGTTAAAATGAAAGTTCTTAAGTTTTATTGAAAATTTCATTCATTTTGGTGTCCGATTCATAGTTCTAGGTATTATTTTGGTATTTTGATCGCGCGAGCGAGTTCGTTAATATTTTTCGACTTGTGCACATATTTGGTTTGGAATACCGAGGGCTCGGGTGAGTTTCGGATAGGCTACGGATTTTTTGAACTTAAGGAAAAATGCTGGTTTTAGCTTCTGCTGGTTTCTGGTATCGTCTTCTTCACGATCGCGAAGGGTTGTTTGGGATAGGGGAATGGATTATTCTTCATGAATGCGGGGACCTGGTCGTGAACGCGACGTGGAGGGGGGGGGGGGCTTACCCTTCGCGAATGCGACAACCCTTCTGTGAATGCGAAGCATTAAGTGCTTGGGGGAGACCAGGCTGGAGTGCTACGCGAACGCGGACCCTGTGCCGCGAACGCGACGGTCAGGGGGGAAGAACCGTCGCGAACACAGATCATTTCTCGCTAACGCGAAGGCCATTATGGCCGTTGTGCTTCGCGATCGCATTAGGCCCTTCGCGAATGTGAAGAAGGCATGCCGCCCAGTGATTTAAATGTTTTTTCATAAACCCTCCATTAGAGCTCGTCCTAGAGGCGATTGTGAAGGGGGAACTTATCACCAATTCATAGGTTTGTACAATTTAACTCATTTTATTCCATTTCTAACATCACCCATTAATTTCTAGCCTTAATCTTTGGTCTTCCATGGTAGAAAACTAGGGATTTAGGAAGAATTGAGTTTTTTTTCTTCAAAATTCGGGATTTAGACCTCAATTTGGGGTCGAATTTCAAAACTAATTACATAATCGGGATCGGGAGTGGGAGGGTAGGAGGGTGAATGGGTAAATAGATTTTAGTCCGAACCTCAAGTTTTGACCAAGCAAGCCCGGTGTTGACTTTTTGGAAAAAAATGTAAAAACATCCTATCTTTATGTATTATTATTGATTCCCTCAGCATTATTTGACGTTGTCAAGTCGATTGTGGTTAGATACGAGAGGTTTGAAGGCAGATTCTAGAGGAAAGACCCCGGTAAAGCTCGGAATTGACTGCGGAGTGAGGTAAGTATCGTGGTTAACCTTGACTTGAGGGATTAGGACTTGTTTGCCTATTTGCTACGTGTTTAAATGTTTGGGTATGACATATATGTGAGGTGACGAGTACTTATGCGTTGTTGTTGGGTTAAAGCATGCAGGTGGGACTTGTTTGTTGTAATTTACATCCTTCTTTGATTATGGTATCCATGCTTAGACTAGTTTATTACTTAATTGATCGTTCTTTCCGCATTTATAAACTATTTGTGATAATTGAGTATTTTTGGAAGTTGAGGTTTAGTATTATGGTACCATTGTTGATGTAATGTTTATTCTTGCTTATTCTATCTCCCCAGATGTTATATATTCATTGCTATATAGTAAGGGGGAGTGTTAAAGCATGAAGGGTGATGTTGTGCCGATTATTGTTTCATTTACTGATTAATATATAGTGAGGAAGAGAGTTAAAGTATGAAGGGTGATGTCATGCCGTATTTATCGTTTCATGATGAAATTGAGAGTTAAAGCATGAAGGGTAATACCATGCCACATTTATCATTTTATGGGGAGATTAAGAGTAAAAGCACGAAGGGTGATTCCGTGTCATTGTTGTTGTTCCATGGTGAGGTTGAGAGTAAAAGCACGATGGGTGATGTCGTGCAGTCTTTATTCATTATGTTATCCGTTTCCATTTGTTGGTGATTTACTTGACGGTTTTATGTTGTTATTTCTGTTATAACTATCGTATCATGTTCCCCTTCGCATGCCACCTCCCAATAGTACATGTTTAATCTTTATTGTTGTTATGTTGTACGTATATTTTCGTTTGCACATGTTTAATTACGTGAGTATCCTGTCATAGTCTCGTCACTACCTCGTCGAGGTTAGGCTTGACACTTACGGAGTACATTGGGTTGGTTGTACTCATACTACACTCTGCACTTCTTATGCATATTTTGGTACTTGTTCCAGCTGTACGTAAGGTGCATCATCTCAGATTATCATATTTGGAGACTCGAGGTAGATCTGTTGGTGTCTGCAAACCTTGAAGTTCTCTTCCTCTTTCCTTATTTATTGTTCATTTCATTCAAGATATTTTTACTTATTTCAGACTTTATTTGTAGCACTTCTAGAAGCTCGTGCACTTGTGACTCCAGATCCGAGTTATACTTAGATATTTTTGGGTATTATTCCACTTCGCACTTCGTTTTAGTTTCATTTCAGTTCAAATGGTTTAATTATTTGAGTTGTTTAAAAACTGGCTTAAGAATTTCTCTAACGTTGGCTTGCCTAGCAAGTGAAATGTTAGGCACCATCATGATCCCGTAGGTGGGAATTTCGGGTCATGACAAGTTGGCATCAGAGCACTAGGTTGCCTAGGTCTCACGAGTCACGAGTAGGCTTAGTAGAGTCTTTAGGATCGGTATGGAGACGTCGATTCTTATCTTCCAAAGGATATGAAGTTTAGGAACAATTTCACTTCTATTCTTCTCTGTCGTGCGATTTTATTCTATCATCGATGATTGAACTATTCTGTTCTTGTTCTCTCACAGATGGCGAGAATACGTACTGCATCTTCAGCTGGGCAGTAGCTGGATCCCCCTGTGGCAGCTCCTACTATGGGCAGAGGTCGAGGCTGAGGTCGCACTAGAGGCCGAGGCTGAGACAGGGCTCAGCCTAGAGCTCGAGCAGCAGCACCAACAGTGAAGCCTCTGGTATATTTTGATGAGGAGGTTCCCGCTCAGACTGTTCCTGTTGGACCAGCTCAGGTCCTGGAGGGGTTCATAGCCACTCTAGTGCTTCAGGACGCTCTAGTCCGTTTGGTGGGCCTTATGCAGAGTATGGCCCAGACCGGTACCTTCCCGGTGGCACCAGTCGTCTCTCGGGCTGGTGGAGAAGCACAAACTCCCGTTACTCACACTCTGGAGCATATGGCTCCCCAGTATCAGACTCTATCAGCCTCGCCAGCTGGGGTAGTTCAGCCAGTTGTTGCGGCACAGGCCGGTGATGGACCCACCATGTCTTTTGAGACTTTATTGAGATTGGACAAGTTTACTAAGCTCTTTCCAGTTCACTTTAGTGGTGCACCTTCTGAGGACCCACATGATTATATTAACCGTTGCCATGAGGTGCTGCGGAAAATGGGTATAGTTGAGATCAATAGGGTCGATTTTGCTATGTTTCAGATGACGGGTTCTGCCAAGAGGTGGTGGGGAGATTATATGTTAACCAGACCAGCTGGGTCGCCTGCACTTACTTGGGATCAGTTCTCGTAGCTATTTCTAGAGAAGTTCCTCCCTATCACATTGAGAGAGGATTACCGCAGGCATTTTGAGCGTCTCCAGTAGGGCAGTATGACTGTTACTTAGTACGAGACCCATTTTGTGGATCTAGCTCGTCATGCTCTTCTCTTGCTTCCAACTGAGAGGGAGAGGGTGAGGAGTTTTATTGATGGACTCACTCACCTTATCAGGCTACAGATGGCCAAGGAGACCGGGGGTGAGATTTACTTTCCGACGGCTGCTGATGTTGCTAGGCGGATCGAGATAGTTCTTGCACAAGAGAGAGGGCAGGGGTCTGATAAGAGGCCTCGTCATTTAGGTGGGTTCAGTAGTTCCTCGTTTGGAGGAAGGGGTACATTTGGTAGTGGCAATCCTCCCAGGCCGTATCACTTAGCGCTCCAGGCATCTCACTGTGCTTCAGGTGGTCGCGGCCCTCATATATCTCATCCTGATCAACTAGCCTACAGTGCACCACCAGCTCCCATTAGTGCACCTCCGCACCAGAGTTTTCAGAGTGGTTACTCAGGTCGACAACGGCAGTTTCAGGGTCAACAGTGTGATGACCCAATATGTCATCTTTAATTTTAACTATTCATTTCTGTATTCTGAAACCTCAAAAAGCACTATTCAACATTCCTAGACTTGTGTGCATAGTCCGTAAATTTTTCCGAAAAGTTTTTATATGAAAAATTAATTAAAATGTGAAATAGAGCTTTAAAACTAATGTGGAATTAATCAAAGCATTGACTTCGGTCAACGCTTTGAGCCAACGGACCTGAATCAATATTTTGATAGTTCTGGTAGGTTTGTATCGTGATTTGGGACTTGGGCGTATGCCCGGAATCAAATTCGAAGGTCCCTAACATAAATTATCGACATTTAACGGAAACTAGAAATTTAAAGGTTTAAGAATTCCTAAATTTGGTCATAATTGGGTTTTTTGTTGATACCGGGCCCCGATTGAGATTCCGAAGTTCAATCAGCTTCATAACAATATCTATGACTTATGTACAAATTGTGAAGTTATTCCGAGGTATGTAGGCACATTTTCTGTTAGTTTTTGAAAAAAATAAAAGGTTTGATTTTATAAAGTTTGAATTTCTAAAGTTTGACCAGAGATTTGACTTTTAAGAAAACGACCTCGAAATTAGATTTTTGATGATTCAAATAGTTTCGTATGATGATTTCGGACTTAGGCGCATGTTCGGATTTGGATTTGGAAGTCCGTAGGACAATTCAGCGCTTTTTGGCAAAAGTTGGAAAATAGAAGATTTTTGGAAAGTTTGATCGGGAGTTAAATTTATTGATATCGCGGTCGGAATTTGATTCTGGAAATTGGAACAGCTCCATTATGTCATTTATGAATTGCATGCAAAATTTGAATTCATTCCAAGTTGATTTGGCATGTTTCAGCGCGAGTTATAAAATTGAAAATTTCATAAACTAATAAGTCTGAATCGACGCACGATTTGTAGTTACGCCCTTATGTGTGATTTGAGACCTCGAGTAGGTCCATAATATATTTTGATACTTGTTAGTGTGTTCGGACGGGATCCCGATGGGGCTCGGGTGAGTTTCAGAGTAGTTTCGGATCATTTTTAGGTCATTTTCACTGCTGGTTTTTGATAGCAGTGTGCGAAATTTCTGATGCGCAGAGCTGATTTTGGAAGCTTATATCTCGCAATCTATAAAGAATCTGAAAATTATCAAAACATAAAATTGTAGCCCTTCGATTCTAGTTTACAGAAAGATAAATCATTTATCATTTGGATATTTTTACAGAATGTTATGATCGATTGACTGAAGGCTAGTAATGCAGTTTTTGTTTGCATGGCAGTGTGCATCGCCAGAAAATTCTAATGCACAGGGCTGACTTTGGAAGTTTATATATCGCTATCTATAAGGAATCTAGAAATTATCAAAATATAAAAGTTGTAGCCCTTTGATTCTAATTTCCAGAAAGATAAACCATTCATCATTTGGACATTTGTGCAGTAAGTTATAAATGACTGACTAAAGGTTGGTACCGTAATTTTTGGCTTGAAAATTTTGAGACAAGTCGCATCTCACAGATGCGACTTGCCTGGACAGAATATATATGTTCTAAGTCCATCATTTTTGTTCATTTTTAAAGTTTTAGACCTCGATTTTGGGCGATTTCAGAGGCATTTTTAACGAGTTTGAGTTGGGTAAGTATTCTTTATCCAAAAGTAGTTATATTTCATGAGTCCATACTCATTTACATCATCAATCCGTGAATTTATGTAAGAAAAATCGAAATTCGATAATTTTTGTTTGGTTGAACTTGTATCGAAAAGTGTGTTCGGATTTCATTAGTTTTTCGGGGATTTGAGACGTGGGTCCCACTTTCGGTGTTTTAAATGAATTTCGGATTGTAATCCGGAAAATTAGTAATTTCATATGGAATTAATTCCTACGATTCGTGTTGAGAATATTGAATTGTTTGTGACTAGATTTAAAGATTTCAGACATCAATTCACGAGGCAAAGGTTTAATGGAATCTTGAATTTTATTGCGAAGCGAGGTAAGTGTCGTGGTTAACCTTGACTTGAGTGAATAGAACCCTAGAATAATTGTTACGTGAATTTCATGTGTAACGACGTATATGCAAGGTGACGAGTGCCTATACGTCGTCAAATTGATTATTTGCATATTTATCTAGAAATCATAAATTATTTTAAATCATGAATTAATTATTATATTAATTATTTTTCTCATATTCCTTGCTCAATATTATGCCTTGAATCCATGCTATATTTGCTACATGCTTATTTGATTTATGTGACTTAATTGTTACTTGACGTTTAGCATACTAAATATTAAATTACCTATTTCCTCCTTAATTTCCACAATTAATTGCTACTTGTCATCAATTTTTTATAAATAAATCATAATTATTATATTCTTGTTGTCTTACAATTTTATATTAATTGTTGCATTTATTGAAATAATTTCTTTTATAAGAATTGGTAAATTATATTATTGAGGAGCGGGTTGTACGCTGAAACAAAAATTAAAGTGAATATATTGGAGGAGCGGGTTGCACGCCGCAACAGAATTGATTGAAAGTTAATATATTGAAGGAGCAGGTTGCATGCCGCAACAGAATTGATTGAAAAGATATATTGAGGATCGGGTTGCACGCCGCAACGGAATTAAATAAAAATGAATATATTGTGGGATTGGGTTACACGCAACAACGGAATTGAATATGAATATATTATGGGATCGGGTTGCACGTCGCAACAGAAAGTGATTTAAGTAATAATTGGTTGTGACTGCCGAGTTGCCTTGATTGTTGATATGATTTACCGGTTTAATTTCTATTCCTGTTCTCCTATATTGTTGTTATTATTATTATTGCATACATGTTAAAGTAAGTGACCTGTCTTAGCTTCGTCACTACTTCGTCGAGGTTAGACTTGACACTTACTGGGTACATAGGGTCGGTTGTACTCATACTACACTCTGCACTTCTTGTGCAGATACCGGAGTTGGTCCCAGCGACGTACACTAGATTTGCTCGGATTCAGCTATCCACATGAGACTTGAGGTATAGCTACACGACATTCGCAACTCTAAAATCCCCATCTACTTTATTTTAGCTGTGTATTTCTGTCAGACAACTTTATTTTCATTCAAACCCTTATTTGTATTATTCTAGTAGCTCGTACACTTGTGACACCAGTTCTGGGATAGTATTTAGACATCACTATTGTTATGGTTTACTCACTTTACTTCAGATTTTATTCCAGTTATTAGTTTCTTTATTATTAATTAAATTAAATTGATAAGACAAATGGTTAAAATTATTCTAATGTTGGCTTGCCTAACAAGTGAAATGTTAGGCGCCACCACGGTCCCGAAGGTGGGAATTTTGGGTCGTGACAAGTTGGTATCAGAACACTAGGTTACATAGGTCTCACGAGTCACGAGTAAGCTTAGTAGAGTATGAAGGATCGGTACAGAGACGTCTGTAGTTATCTTCCAGAGACTATGGAGTTTAGGAACAATTTCACTTCTATTCTACTTTGTCGTGCGATTTTATTCTATCATTGACGATTAAACTCTTCTATTCTTGTCCTCTTGCAGATGGTGAGAACACGCACTGCGTCTACAGCCGGACAAGAGTTAGATCCCCCAGTGACAACTACGACTAGGGGCAGAGGCCGAGGCCGAAGTCGTGCTAGCGGCCGAAGTAGAGGCAGAGGCAGAGCTCAATCTAGAGCTCGAACAACAACACCTGTTGTAGAACCTCAGGTGGATTTAGAAGCGGAGGTTCCAACTCGGCCGGTACCTATTGGACTAGTTCAGGTTCCGGAAGGATTCATAGCTACTTTAGTACTTCAGGATGCTCTAGTCCATTTGGTGAGTCTTATGGAGGGTGTGGCCCAAAATGATACATTTCCAGTGGCACCAGCCATTTCACAGGCTGGGGGAGGAGCACAAACTCCCACTACTACCGCTCCGGGGCAGACAACTAGGCTCCAGTAGCCCATCCAGTTGGGGTAGTTCAACCAGTTGTTGTAGCACAAGCCGGTGATAGGACTGCTTTGTCTTCTGAGGCTTTGTTGAGGTTGGACAAGTTTACCAAGCTATTTCCAATCCATTTCAGTGGTACACCTTCTGAGGACACACATGATTTTCTTGACTGCTGCTATGAAGTATTGCAGAACATAGGGATAGTTGAAAGCAATGGGGTTGATTTTGCTGTGTTTCAGATGACTGGTTCCGCCAAGAGGTGGTGGAAAGATTATGTATTTACTAGACTAGTTGGTTCGCCTGCACTTACCTGGGAGCAGTTCTCATAACTATTTCTAGAGAAGTTCCTTCCTATCATATTGAGGGAGAATTACCGCAAGCAGTTTGAGTGCCTCCAACAGGGCAGTATGTCAGTCACTTAGTATGAGACCTATTTTGTGGATCTAGCCCGTCATGCTCTTCTTTTGCTTCCTACCGAGAGATAGAGGGTGAGGAGGTTCATTGATGCGTTCAACCTATCAAGTTACAGATGGCCAAGGAGACCGGGAGTGAGATTTCTTTTCAGATGGTTTCTAATGTCTCTAGGCAGATCGAGATGGTTCTATCACATGAGAGAGGGCCAGCGTCAGATAAGAGGCCCCGTCATTCTGGTAATTTCAAAGGCGCCTCATCTAGAGGAAGGAGTACTTATGGTAGGCGTCATCTTCCCAGGCCATTTTATTCAGCACTTTAGAATTCTCACGGTGCTTCAGGGAGTCAAGGTCCTTATGTTCCTTACCCTGGACAACCAGCATTCAGTGCACATTCAGCTCCTATTAGTGCACCACCACTCCGGAATTACTATGGCGGCTATCCAACCCGTTTGGGTCAGCTTCAGCTTCAGCAACCATGACAACAGGATGGGCATTATGAGTGTGGTAACATTGGTCACATTATGAGGCATTGCCCTAGGTTGTTGAGCAACAGATCTCAGCAGAATTCTCGTGTCATCATACCGGCACCGGTTGCTCCTCCGCCCGTCCGACCAGCTAGGGGCAGGGGTCAGACTGTTAGAGGTGGAGATCAGACTGCTAGAGGTGGAGGTCAGACTATTATAGGTGGAGGCTAGTGAGCTATGGCATGTCCCATAGATGTAGTTCAGACTCATGGGGTCCAGCCCTGATTCTATGCTTTCTCAACTAGGCCTGAGGCCGAGTCATCCGACGTCGTGATCACAATATTGTTCCAGTTTGCCATAAAGATGCATCAATTCTATTTGATCCAGGATCTACTTACTCCTATGCGTCCTCCTACTTTGCTTCATATATGGTCATGCCTCATGATTCTCTGAGTGCGTCTGTATATATGTCCACACCGGTGGGACATTCTATTGTGGTAGATCATGTATATCATTCGTGCGTGGTTATTATTGGGAGTCTTGAGACTAGTGTGGATCTTCTACTTCTGGACATGGTAAATTTTGACGTCATACTGGGTATGGATTGGCTGTCACCTTATCATGCTATATTGGATTGTCATGACAAGACGGTGACCTTAGCCATGTCGAGGTTACCTTAATTAGAGTGGAAAGGAACTCCTGCTCATTTTACTAGCAAGGTTATTTCTTATATGAAGGCTTGGCGTATGGTCGAGAAGGAGTGTCTAGCCTATTTGGCTTATATTCGCGATCCCAGTGCGGATCTTCCTTCTATGAACTCAGTACCAGTTGTTCGTGAATTTCCAGAAGTATTTTCTATAGATTTGTCGGGGATGACACCCGATAGAGATATTTAATTCTGTATTGATTTGGCTTAGGGCACTCAGCCTATTTCTATTCCACCATACCGTATGGCCCCGCCGGAGTTGAAAGAATTGAAGGAGCAGCTACAAGACTTGCTTGATTAGGGATTAATTAGACCTAGTGTCTCGCCCTGGGGTGCACCAGTGTTGTTTGTGAAGAAGAAATATGGTTCAATACTGATGTGTATAGATTATCGGCAGTTGAACAAGGCTACTATCAAGAACAAGTATCCGTTGCCAAGAATTGATGACTTATTCGATCAGCTTCAGGGTACCAAGGTATTTTCGTAGATTGACTTGAGGTCTGGCTATCATCAGTTGAAGATTAGGGCATCAGATGTCCCTAAGACAGCTTTTCAGACTCGGTATGGGCATTATGAATTTCTAGTGATGTCATTTTGGCTGACAAATGCCCTAGCAGCATTTATGGATTTGATAAACTGGGTGTTCAAGCCCTATCTGGATTCCTTTGTGGTTGTATTTATTGATGACATCTTGATTTACTCCAGCAGTCGAGAGGAGCATGAGAAATATCTTCGGATTGTGCTTAAGACTTTGAGGGATAATCAATTATATGCAAATTTTTCAAAATGCGAGTTTTGGTTAGACTGAGTTGCTTTTTTGGGGCATGTTGTATCGCCAGAAGGCATAAAAGTGGACCTTAAGAAGATTGAGGCAGTTTAGAACTGGCCTAGACCTACTTCAGCTATAGAGATTTGAAGTTTTCTGGGTCTGGCAGGTTATTATCGCCGGTTCGTGGAAGGGTTTTCATCTATAGCAAACCCATTGACCAAACTGACCCTGAAGGATGCTCCATTCAGATGGTCAGACGAGTGTGAGTTGAGCTTTCAGAAGCTCAAGACTACTTTGACTACGACGCCAGTGTTGGTGTTTCATTTAGTATCGTATACCGTGTATTATGATGCATCTCGTATTGGACTCAGTTCAGTATTGATGCAAGATGGCAGGGTTGTTGCATATGCATCGTGACAGTTGAAAGTTCACGAGAAGAATTATCCTGTTCATGACTTAGAATTGGCAGCCATTGTTCATGTGCTGAAGATTTGGAGGCAGTACCTTTGAGGCGTGTCATGTGAAGTATTCACAGATCATCGTAGTCTACAGTATCTATTCAAACAAAAAGATCTCAATTTGAGGCAGAGAAGATGGTTGGAGCTGTTGAAAGACTACGATATCACCATTTTGTACAACCCGGGAATGGCTAATTTAGTGACCGATACTTTTAGTAGAAAGGCTATGAGTATGGGAATCCTTGTGTATAATTCAGTTAGTGAGAGGCCGTTAGCTGCAGATGTTCAGACTTTGGCCAATCAATTTGTGAGGTTAGATGTTTCAGGGCCAAGTTGGGTTCTAGCTTGCACAATCGCTCGGTCTTCTTTATATGAGAGCATCAGGGAGCGACAGTATGATGATCCTCATTTGCTTGTCCTTAAGGTCACGATGCGGCACGATGGTGCCAAGCAGGTTGCTGTGGGAGATGATGGAGTTCTGCGAATTTTGTCTTTGTGTTCCTTATGTGGATGGGCTTCGTGAATTAATTCTTGAAGAGACCCATAGTTCCCGGTATTCTATTCATCCGGGTGGCGCCAAAATGTATCACGATTTGCGGCAACATTATTGGTGGATAAGAATGAAAAAGGATATAATTGCATATGTATCTCAGTGTTTGAATTGTCAGCAAGTTAAGTACGAGCATTAGAGACCTGGTGGTTTGCTTCGGAATTTAGAAATTCTTGAGTGGAAGTGGGAGCGTATCACTATGGATTTTGTTGTTGGAATCCCACAGACTCAAAAGAAGTTTGACGCACTATGGGTCATTGTGGACAGGTTGACCAAGTCAGCACATTTCATTCCAGTGGCAATTACCTATTCTTTAGAGAGGTTAGCTGAAATTTACATTCGTGAGATTGTCCGCTGTCACGGTGTGCCCGTGTCTATTATTTCATATCGAGGTACGCAGTTCACCTCGCACTTCTGGAGGGCTGTACAACATAAGTTAGGCACGCGAGTTGAGTTGAGTACATAATTTCATCCACAGACAGACGGACAATCAGAGCGCACTATTCAGATATTGGAAGATATGCTTCGCGCTCGTATTATAGATTTTGGAGGTTCTTGGGATCAGTTCTTGCCACTTGCAGAGTTTGACTATAATAAAAGCTACCAATCGAGAATTCATATGGCTCCGTATGAAGCATTATACGGGAGGCGATGCCGTTCGCCAGTTGGCTGGTTTGAACCGGTAAAGGCTCGGTTGTTGGGTACTGATTTGGTATAGGATGACTTGGATAAGGTCAAGGTTATCCAGGATTGACTTCGCAATACTAAGTCTAGGCAAAAGAGTTACGCCGACCGTAAGATTCGTGATGTTGCATTCATAACTGGAGAAAGAGTATTGCTTCGGGTTTTACCTATTAAAGGTGTAATGAGATTCAGAAAGAAGTGCAAGTTAAGCCCTAGGTATATCAGACCCTTTGAAATTCTTGAAAGGGTGGGTGAAGTAGCCTACAAGCTTGCACTACCACCTAGTTTATCAACAGTTCATCCGGTGTTCCATGTATCTACGCTTCAGAAATATAATGGTGATCCGTCCCATGTGTTAGATTTCAGCTCAGTCCAATTGGACAAAGATTTGACTTATGAGGAGGAGCTGGTAGCTATCCTAGCCCGGCAGGTCCGACAGTTGAGGTCTAAAAGTTATCCCTCAGTTCGGGTGTAATGGAGAGGTCAGCCGATTGAGGCAGATACTTGGGAGTCCGAGCCGGACATGTGGAGTAGATATCCCTACCTTTTCCCCAGCTTAGGTATTTTTCTAACTACGTCCGAGGATGAACGTTTGTTTTAGAGGTAGAGAATGTGATGACTCAATATGTCATCTTTAATTTTAAATATTTATTTATGTGTTCTGAGACCTCAAAAAGAACTATTCAGCATTCCTCGACTTGCGTGCATAATTCGTAAATTTTTTCAAAAAGTTTTTATATGAAAAAATGATTAAAATGTGAAATAGAGCTTTGAAACTCAAATGAGATGACTTCGGCCAACGTTTGTTCCAACGGACCCGGATCAGTGTTTTGACAGTTCCAGTAGGTCTGTATCGTGATTTGGGACTTGGGCGTATGCTCGAAATCTAATTCGAAGGTCCCTAGCTCAAATTATCGGCATTTAACGGAAACTAGAAATTTAAAGGTTTAAGAATTCCTAAATTTGGTCATAATTGGATTTTTGTTGATATCAGGTCCCGATTTAGA
Organism: Nicotiana tabacum; assembly: GCF_000715075.1. Taxonomy (NCBI): domain Eukaryota; kingdom Viridiplantae; phylum Streptophyta; class Magnoliopsida; order Solanales; family Solanaceae; genus Nicotiana; species Nicotiana tabacum. The sequence continues at coordinate 86,636,312 of NC_134102.1, forward strand.
TTCCGAGAGTCCGATCAACTTCGTAACAATATTTATGACTTATGTACAAAATTTGAAGTTATTCCGAGGTACGTAGGCACCTTTTCCGTTAGTTTTTGAAAAAAATAAAAGGTTTGATTTTATAAAGCTTGAATTTCTAACGTTTAACCAGAGATTTGACTTTTGAGCAAATGAGCCTAGAATGGCATTTTGATGATTCCAATAGCTTCGTATGGTGATTTCAGACTTAGGCACATGTTCGGATTTGGATTTGGAAGTCCGTAGGACAATTCAACGCATTTTGGCGAAAGTTGGAAAATAGACGATTTTTGGAAAGTTTGACCGGGAGTTGACTTTATTGATTTCAGGGTCAAAATTCGATTATGGAAATTGTAACAGCTCTATTATGTCATTTATGATTTAACGACCCGACCGGTCATTTTATTTTTTAGAACCCCGTTCCCCTAAATAAGGCTCCCCGTATGTGCTTTTACTGTTTAATGACTTGCAAGGATGGTTAGTTTGGGATTTGTAAGGGTTCGGGTTGAAATCGAAACACTTAGTTCCTTAGTTGGCTTCAAAAAAGGCTAAGTTTTCCTTTGGTCAATATTTTGAGTAAACAACCTCGGAATCGGGATTTGACGGTTCCAATAGATTCATATGATGATTTTGGACTTAGGCGTATGTTTGGATCGGGGTTTGGATGACTCGGGAGCATTTCAGCACTCAATAGTGAAAGTTGGCTCTTTGAAGGTTTTAAAGCTCTTTAAATTTGGTTTGGAGTAGGTTTTGGAGTAATCGAGGTCCGTTTGGGATTCCAAGCCCAGGAGTAGTTCCGTATGGTGATTTAAGACTTGCACGCAAAATTTGGTGTCACTCTGAGTAGTTTAAGTATAATTCGGCGCGTTCAGAGCGATTCAGAAACTTGGATTTCAAAACTTGATTCAATTTGGTTTTGGGGCGTGATTCTTGATTTTGTTGTTGTTTTACGTGTTCCGAGAGTTTGAGCAGGTCCGTGTTATGTTTATAGACTTGTTGGTGTGGTTGGACGGGGTCCTAAGGGGCTCGGGTGTGTTTTGGACCACCCGGAGCCAAGTTAAGGAAAATAGATTTTTCCAGTTCTGGTTTCCTTCTTCGCATTCGCGTATGCCCTCTCGCGTTCGCGAAGAAGGATTTGGGCAGTAGGGGCAATTAGCCCTTCACTAAATCCCCTACGCGTTCGCATAGAAGGAACGTACATGTGTGTGTGTGGGGGAGGGGGGGGGTTGTTAGCCTTTTCTCTTCGTGTTCGCGAAGGTGCCCTCACCTTCGCGTAGGGCATTACTGGTAAGCCTTCGCGTTCGCGAGTCCCCTGTCGCGTTTGCGTAGGCCAAGTTTTCCTAGGCCTGGACCGATTGCCTTCGTGAACGCGAGGCCTTTTTTGGGTTCATTTATTGCATTCTTAGGCGATTTTGGAGCTTCATAAAGGGGGATTTCAACCAAGCTATTGAGGATAAGTAATTTCTACCTAATGTGAGTTTAATACATATATTATGGGTAGATTGTAACATGTAAATTTGTGGAAAATATGAGTTTAGATGAAAAACCTAGGTCTTGATAAACAAAAAATGAGATTTTAACCACGAAAATGGTTATGGAATGGGATGAAAATTGTGTGTTTGAGTTCTTAAGGTTATGGGTGACGATTTCCTCCGAAAATTTTCGGAATCTTGGCACGTGGGCCCGGGGGTGAATTTTAGGAATTCTTCAATTGAGGTTGGGTAAACACTTTAATAATTAGGATATGAATTTTTGAGCATGTATTGACTATTTATATAACATTTGACTAGTTTCAAGTCGTTTGGTACCGAATTGAGGGTTTAAGCACAATATTGGACCGAAGAGTAGGCTTTGAGACGAGGTAAGTCTCTTTTTTAACCTTGTAAGAGGGAATTAACCCCATAGGTGAATTTAATTAATATGTGTTTCTATTTGTGGGAGCTACGTACGCACGAGGTGACGAAAGTCCGTGCGTAGCTACTAATTATGCTTATGTCCGGGTAGTTTAGGCTTACACCATGCCTTGTTGACACCGTTAATTGATTATGGTTACTAATTGTCTTGAATTGAGCGGAGGTTGAGGATTTCAATATTTTAAAAGTTTCCAGTTGAATTTCTTGTTTGGAAAGAGTTGGGGGATATTAGGATAACTTGAGAAATCTATGTTCAACCGCGTCGCAAGTATATTCCGCGAGTGGTGTAAAGTTTCACTACTCTTATGGGAGCGGGCCGTTCACCTCGGCAGGTTAATAGATGTATCTATGGCTCGTGCCGTTCGACCCTCATCAGTGCACACAGTATATGTATATATATTTTAGGATCGGGCCGTACGTCCTCGGCCTAATTCGTGCGTATTAGTTCTGGGAGCCCAATTATAATGATATTATTTCATTGGCTTGAGAGGTTAAATGGTTAGATGAGGGAAATTGGTTTGGTACTTACATATCCCATGCTTAATTATAATTTTGTATATTTTATTATTGGCCCATAGTAAGTGTTGAAGTCGACCCCTCGTCACTACTTCTTCGAGGTTAGACTAGATACTTACTGGGTACATATGTTTATGTACTCACGCTACACTTCTACACTAAATGTGCAGGGTCTGAGGCAGGTGCATCTGGATATCAGTCTGGCGCGCATCCTTGACTACTATGAGGCTTTGCGGTGAGTTGCCTTCCGAGCCCGTTCTGCATCAACCGAAGTCTTTCTTTTGCTTTATTTTCTATCTATTTCATCTCAGACAGTAGGGTAGTACTCTTTTGTATATTCTACTAATAGCTCATACACTTGTGACACCAGGTCTTGGAGATTTATGCTAGTAGACACTTGATGGTTTGGGGTTATTTTACTTATCTCACTTGCTTGAAAAATTTTGATCTTGCATTTTTATTAAACTTTTACTTCTAATTTATGCATAAACTAAAAATCAACTACTTTAAATATTTAAAAGAGAGGATCACAGAGTTAGTTCTTGGTTGGTTTGCCTAGCGGTAACGTTGGGCGACATCAGGCTTATAGGAGGAATTGGGTCATGACATATGACTTGCATGCAAAATTTGAGTTCATTCCGAATTGATTTGGCATGTTTCGGCGTGAGTTATAGAATTAAAAATTTCATAAATTCATAAGTCCGAATCGACGCGTGATTTGTAGTATCGCCGTTGTTATGTGTGATTTGAGACCTCGAGTAGGTCTATAATATATTTTGAGACTTGTTGGTCTATTCGATCAGGCTCCGAGGGGCTCGGGTGAGTTTTGGACTATTTTTAGGTCACTTTTATTTGTTGGTTTTTGACAGCAGTGTGTGAAATTTCTGATGCGCAGAGCTGACTTTGGAAGCTTATATCTCGCAATCTGTAAGGAATATGGAAATTATTAAAATATGAAAGTTGTAGTCCTTTGATTTTAGTTTCCAGAAAGATACACTATTCATCATTTGGACATTTTTACATTAAATTATGATCTATTGACTGAAGGCTGGTAATGCAGTTTTTGTTTGCCTCGCAGTGTGCATCGCCAGAAATTTCTGATTCACAGGGCTGATTTTGGAAGCTTATATCTTGCAATCTATAAGGAATCTGGAAATTATCAAAACATGAAAGTTGTAGCCCTTTGAATATAGTTTCCATAAAGATAACTATTCATCATTTGGATATTTGTACTGAAAGTTATGATTGATTGACTGAAAGCTGGTACCGCAGTTTTTGGCTTGAATATTTTGAGACAAGTTGCATCTCATAGATGCGACTTGCCTGGAAAGAATATATATGTCCGGAGTCCGTCATTTTTGTTTATTTTTAGAGTTTTAGACTTCGGTTTTGGGAGATTTCAGAGGCACTTTTTACGAGTTTGAGTTGGGTAAGTATTCTTTATCCGACATTAGTTATATTTCATGATTCCATACTTATTTACATCATGAATCCGTGAATTTATGGAAGAAAAATCAAAATTTTAAAATCTTCCAAAAATAAAAATTTAATATTTGAAAGCCAATCCGATGTCGGAATTCGATAATTTTTATATGGTTGAAATCGTATCGGAATGGGTGTTCGAATTTCGTGAGTTTTTTGTGAATTCGAGACGTGGGTCCCACTGTCGGCTTTTGAAATGAATTTCGGATTTTAATTCGGAAAATTAGTAGTTTCATATGAAATTAATTCCTACTATTCGTGTTGAGAATATTGAATTGTTTGTGACTAGATTTGAAGCTTTCAAAAATCAATTCGCGAGGCAATGTTTTATTAAATTCTTGAATTTAGTTACGAAGCGAGGTAAGTGTCGTGGTTAACCTTGACTTGAGGGAATAGAACCCTTGAATTATTGTTACGTGAATTTCATGTGTAACGACTTATAGGCGAGGTGGCGAGTGCCTATACGTCGTCAAATTGATTGTTTGCACATTTATCTTGAAATCATAAAATATTTTAAATTATGAATTAATTATTATATTAATTATTTATCTCATATTCCTTGCTCAATATTATTCCTTGAATCCATGTTATATTTTCTACATGCTTATTTTATTTATGTGACTTAATTGTTACTTGATATTTAGCATACTAAATATTAATTTGCCTATTTCCTCCTTAATTTCCACAATTAATTGCTACTTGTCATCACTTGTTTCTAAATAAATCATAATTATTATATGCTTGTTGTCTTACAATTTCATATTAATTTTTGCATTTATTGGAATAATTTCTTTTATAAGAATTGGTAAATTATATTACTGAGGAGCGAGTTGCACGCCGCAATAGAAATAAAAGTGAATATATTAGAGGAGCGGGTTTCACACCGCAACAGAATTGATTGAAAGTGAATATATTGGAGGAGCAGGTTGCACGCCACAATAGAATTGATTGAAAAGATATATTGAGGATCGGGTTGCATGCCGCAACGAAATTAAATGAAAATGAATATATTGTGGGATCGGGTTGCACACAACAATAGAATTGAATATGAATATATTGTGAGATCAGGTTGCATGCCGCAACGAAAAGTGATTTAAGTAATAATTGGTTATGACTGTCGAGTTGTCTTGATTGTTGATATGATTTATCGGTTTAATTTCTATTCCTGTTCTCCTATATTGTTGTTGTTATTATTATTGCGTACAGGTTAATGTAAGTGACTTGCCTTATCCGTATCACTACTTCGTCGAGGTTAGGCTCGACACTTACTGGGTACATGGGGTCGGTTGTACTCATACTACACTCTGCACTTCTTGTGCAGATACCAGTGTTGGTCCCAACCTAGTACAATAGATTTGCTCGGATTCAGCTATCCACAGGAGACTTGAGGTCTAGCTGCACGGCGTTCGCAGCTCAGAGGTCCCCATCTACTTTATTTTAGCTGTGTATTTTTGTCAGACAACTTTATTTTCATTCAGGCCCTTATTTGTATTATTCTAGTAGCTTGTGCACTTGTGACACCACATCACTATTATTATGGTTTACTCACTATATTTTAGATTTTATTCCACTTATTAATTTCTTTATTATTAATTAAATTAAATTGTAAAAAAATGGTTAATATTATTTTAACGTTGGCTTGCCTAGCAAGTGAAATGTTAGGCGCCATCACGGTCCCGAAGTTGGAAATTTTGGATCGTGACAAACAGTCACAGTAGGCGAGGTCCCGTTATACTTGTGGTGATCCGAGGCACATTGCTAGATTTTGCCCTCGGGCACCGGGCAACTCACAACAGTATGGTTCTCGTGCCATGGTTCCGGCACCGGTCGCTTCACTGCCTGCTCAGCCAGCTAGAGGTAGGGGTCAGACAACCAGAGGTGGAGGTAAGGCCATTAGAGGTGGAGGCCAGGCCGTTTGAAATGGAGGCCAACCAGTTAGAGGATGTCCTAGGGACGTGGTTCAGAGTGTTGGGGCAGAACCCCGATGTGATGCTTTCCCAGCTAAGCCTGAGGCTGAGTCATCTAACGATGTTATCACAGGTATTGTTCTAGTTTTCCATAGAGATGCTTCAGTTCTATTTGATCCGGGCTCTACTTATTCATACGTGTCATCCTACTTTACTCCATATCTGGTTGTGCCTGGTGATTCTTTGAGTGCTTCTGTGTATGTGTCCATGCCTGTGGGAGATTCTACTATAGTAGATCCTGTCTATCACTTGTTTGTGGTTACTATTGGGAGTCTGGAGACTCATGTAGATCTCCTACTTCTTGATATGGTAGATTTTGATATCATCTTGGGTATGGATTGGATGTCACCTTATCATGCTATATTGGATTGTCACACCAAGACGATGACCTTAGCTTTGCCAGGGTTGCCTCGATTAGAGTGGAAGGGGAATCCTGGCCATTCTACCAACAAGATTATCTCTTATATGAAGGCTCGACGTATGGTCGAAAAGGGGTGTCTAGCTTATTTGGCCTATGTCCGTGATTCTAGTGCTGAAGTTCCTTCCATGGATTTAGTGCCTGTTGTTCGTGACTTTCCAGAGGTATTTTTTGCAGACCTGTCGGGAATGCCGCCCGATAGGGATATTGATTTCTGTATTGATTTGGCTCCGGGCACTCAACCCATTTCTATTCCACCATACCATATGGCCCCGCCAGAGTTGAAAGAATTGAAGGAGCAGTTGCAAGATTTGCTTGATAAGGGCTTTATTAGACCTAGTTGTCTCGCCCTGGGGTGTGCTTATGTTGTTCGTGAAGAAGAAAGATGGATCGATGAGGATGTGCATAGACTATCGGCTATTGAACAAAGTCACCATCAAGAACAATTATCCATTGCCGAGGATTGATGACTTATTTGATCAGCTTCAGTATGTCAAGGTGTTTTCAAAGATTGATTTGAGGTCTGACTACCATCAGTTAAAGAATAGGGCATCCGATGTCCCTAAGACAGCTTTTCGGACTCAATATGGGCATTATGAGTTTCTAGTGATGTCATTTGGGCTGACTAATGCCCCAGCATCATTTATGGATTTGATGAACCGGGTGTTCAAGCCCTACTTAGATTCCTTCATGATTGTATTTATTGATGATATACTGATCTACTCCCGCAGTCGAGAGGAGCATGAGCAACATCTTCGGATTGTACTTCAGACTCTGAGAGACAGCCATATTTATGCCAAGTTTTCAAAGTGCGAATTTTGGTTGGACTCGGTCGCTATCTTGGGGCACGTCGTATCAGCAGAGGGTATACAGGTGGATCTTAAGAAGATTGAGGTAGTTCAAAACTGGCCTAGACCTACTTCAGCTACAGAGATCCGGAGTTTCCTAGGTTTGGCGGGCTATTACCGCCGATTTGTGAAGGGATTTTCCTATATAGCAGCCCCATTGACCAGATTGACCCAGAAGGGTGCCCCGTTCAGATGGTCAGACGAGTGTGAGTTGAGCTTTCTGAGGCTCAAGACTGCTTTGACTACGACGCCGGTGTTGGTATTTCCCCCAGGTTCAGGATCTTACACGGTGTATTATGATGCATCTCGTGTTGGGCTCGGTGCAGTATTGATGCAGGATGGCAGGATGATTGCATATGCGTCGCGGTAGTTGAAGGCTCATGAGAAAAATTACCCTATTCATGACTTAGAGTTGGCAGTCATTATTCATACGCTGAAGATCTGGAGGCATTATCTTTATAGCGTGTCGTGCGAGGTATTCATGGATCATCAGAGTCTACAGTATTTGTTCAAGCAAAAGGATCTCAATTTGAGACAGAGAAGGTGGTTGGAGCTGTTGAAAGATTATGATATCACCATTTTGTATCATCCTCTGAAGGCCAATGTGGTGGCCGATGCCTTGAGTAGGAAGGCAGTGAGTATGGGAAGCCTTGCATACATTCTAGTTGGTGAGAGACCCCTTGCCTCAGATGTTCAGGCTTTGGCCAATCAGTTCGTGAGGTTAGATATTTCAGAGCCCAGTCATATTCTAGTTTGTAAAGTCGTCCGGTCTTCCTTGTTTGAGCGCATCAGAGAGCGGCAGTATGATGACCCTCATTTACTTGTCCTTAGGGACACGATGTGACATGGTGGTGCCAAGAAGGTTGCTGTTGGAGATGATGGGGTTTTGAGGATGCAGGGTCATATTTATATGCCGAATGTAGATGGGCTTCGTGAGTTGATTCTTGAGGAGGCCTACAGCTCCCGGTATTCTATTCATTCGGGTGCCTCCAAGATGTATCAGGACTTGCGGCAACATTATTAGTGGAGAAGGATGAAGCAGAATATATTTGCATATGTAGCTCGGTGTCTAAATTGTCACCAAGTTAAGTACGAGCATCAGAGAGCTAGTGGTTTGCTTCAGAAGTTAGAGATTCCTGAGTGGAAGTGGGAGCGTATCACCATGGATTTTGTTGTTGGACTCCCACAGTCTCAGAGGAAGTTCGATGCGGTATGGGGCATTGTAGACAGGCTAACCAAGTCAGCGCATTTTATTCCTGTGGCAGTTACCTATTCTTTAGCGCGGTTGGTTGAGATTTACATCCGTGAGATCGTCCGACTTCACGGTGTGCCCGTATCTATCATTTCTGATCGAGGTACGCAGTTCACCTTGAACTTATAGAGTTGCAGTACAGCGTGATTTGGGCATGCACGTGGAGTTGAGCACATTATTTCATCCCCAGACGGACTGACAGTCCTAATGCACTATTCAGATATTGGAGGACATGCTTCACGCTTTTGTTATGGATTTTGGGGGTTCTTGGGATCAATTCTTGCCACTTGTGAAGTTTCCCTACAACAACAACTATCATTCGAGCATTCAGATGGTTCCCTATGAGCCATTATATGGGAATCGGTTCCGTTCGCCAGTTGGATGGTTCGAGCCGGGGAAGGTTCGGTTGTTGGGTACAGGATACCTTGGACAATGTCACGATTATTCAGGATCGACTTCGCACAGCTAAGTCTAGACAGAAGAGTTATGCCGACCGTATAGTTCGTGATGTTGCATTCATGGTCGGAGAGAGGGTATTGCTCTGGGTTTCACACATGAAGGGTGTGATGAGGTTTGAGAAGAAGGGCAAGTTGAGCCCTAGGTGTATCGGACCATCCGAGATTCTTCAAAGAATGGGTGAGGTGGCCTACAAGCTTTCATTGCCACCTAGCTTATCAGTAGTCCATCCGGTGTTCCATGTGTCCATGGTTCGGAAGAATCACGGTGATCCGTCCCATGTGTTATATTTTAACTCAGTCTAATATGACAAAGATTTGACTTATAAGGATGAGCCGGTGGCTATTATAGCCCGACATGTTCGACAATTGAGGTCAAAGAGTTCGAGTGCAGTTGAGAGGTCGGTCGGTCGAGGCATCCACCTGGGAGTCCGAGTCTGACATGTAGAGTAGATATTCACACCTTTTCACCAGTCCAGGTACTTTTCTAAGTCCGTTCGAGGATGAACGGTTGTTTTAGAGGTGGAGAATATGATTACCCGATAGGTCATCTAGAGTTTTAACCCTTAATTATATGTTTCAAAATATCAAATAGCTCCTTTTAGACTTTCTCGGTTTGCGTGTGCAGTCTGTGTCTTTTCAGAAAGGCTCTTATGTGAAAAATTGATTAAAATCTGAATTCATGCCTTAAAAATTTATTTGAGTTGACTTCAGTCAATGTTTTGAGCTAACGAACCCGGATCCGTATTTTGACGGCCCATGTGGGTCTGTATCATGATTTGAGTTATCGTATTTTGTCGAAAATTTGAAGTTTAAAGGTTTAGAGACTTTATAAGTTTGACCAAAGTTTGACTTTGTTGATATGGGGTCCGAAATTTGGTTCTGGAACTTGGTATAGGTCCATTACTATATTTTTGACTTGTCTACAAAATTTGGTGCAAAACGGAAGTGATTTGACATGATTCGGACGTCCGATTATTCGTTTTGGTATCCAATTCATAGTTCTAGGTGTTATTTTGGTGTTTTGATCGCGCGAGCGAGTTTGTATAATATTTTTGGACTTATGTGCATATTTGGTTTGGAACCCCGAGGGCTTGAGTGAGTTTCAGATAAGCTACAAGTGTTTTAAACCTAAGGAAAATTGCTGGTTTTAGCTTTTGCTGATTTCTGGGGTCTTCTTCTTCGCGATCGCGAGGAATGTCCAGCGATTGTGAAGGGTTGTTTGGGATAGGGGAAGGGGTTGTTCTTCACGAAAGCACCAGCCCTTCCGCGAACGCGAAGCATTAAGGGCTTGGGGGGAGACTAGGCAGGAGTGCAACGCGAACGCGGACCCTGGGCCGCGAACACGATGGTCAGGGGGGAGAACCATCGCGAATGCAAAGGACATTCTGCCCGCTGTGCTTTGTCATCATGTCAGGCCCTTCGCGAACGCGAAGAAGGCCTGACGCCTAGTGATTTAAATGTTTCAAAAATGGAATTTCACCCATTTTTCATAAACCCTCCATTAGAGCTCGGCCTTGAGGCGATTTTAAAGGGGTAACTAATCACCAATTCATAGGTTTGTACACTTTAACTCATTTTCTTCGATTTCTAACATCACCCATTAATTTCTAGCCTTAATCTTTATTCTTCCATGGTAGAAAACTAGGGATTTAGGAAAAATTGGGGTTTTTGGAAAAATTTGGGATTTAGATATCAATTTGGGGTCAGATTTCAAAACTAATTACATAATCGGGCTTGGGGGTGAATAGGTAAATGGATTTTGATCCGAACCTCGGGTTTTGACCAAGCAAGCCCGGAGTTCATCTTTTTTGAATTTTTGGAAAAAATATAAAAACAAATCATATTTTTGTGTATTGTAATTGATTCCCTTAGCATTATTTGACGTTATCGAGTCAATTGTGGTTAGATATGAGTGGTTTGGAGGCATATTCTAAAGGAAAGGCCCCGGTAGAGCTCTGAATTGAATGCAGAGTGAGGTAAGTGTCATGGTTAACCTTGACTTGAGGGATTAGGACTTTTTTGCCTATTTTCTACGTGTTTAAATGTTTGGGTACGACGTATATGTGAGGTGACTAGTAATTATGCGTTGTTGTTGGGTTAAAGAATGCGGGTGGGACTTGTTTCTTGTAATTTACATCCTTCTTTAATTATGGTATCCATGCTTAGACTAGTTTATTACTTAATTGATCTTTCTTTTCACATTTATGAACTATTTGTGATAATTGAGTATTTTTGGAAGTTGAGGTTTGGTATTGTGGTACCATTGTTGATGTAAGGTTTATTCTTGCTTATTCTATCTCCCCAAATGTTATGTATTCATTGCTATATGGTAAGGAGGAGTGTTAAAGCACGAAGGGTGATGCTGTGCCGATAATTGTTTCATTTATTGATTAATACATAGTGAGGAAGAGAGTTAAAGCACGAAGGGTGATGTCATGCCGTATTTTTCATTTCATGATGAAATTGAGAGTAAGAGCTCGAAGGGTGATGCCATGCCGTATTTATCATTTTATGGGGAGATTGAGATTAAAAACACAAAGGGTGATGTCGTGCCGTATTTATCATTTTATGGGGAGATTGAGATTAAAAACACGAAGGGTGATGTCATGCCATTATTGTTGTTCTATGTGAGGTTGAGAGTAAAAGCATGATGGGTGATGTCATGCAGTCTTTATTCATTATGTTATCCGTTTCCATTTGTTGGTGATTTACTTGATGATTTTATGTTGTTATTTTTGTTATAGCTATCGTATCTTGTTCCCTTTCGCATGCCCCCTCCCAATAGTACATGTTTAATATTTATTGTTGTTATGTTGTACATATATTTTCGTTTGCACAGGTTTAATTACGTGAGTGTCCTGTCATAGCCTCATCACTACCTCATCGAGGTTAGGCTCTACACTTACAGAGTACACTAGGTCGGTTATACTCATACTTCACTATGCACTTCTTATGCATATTTTGGTATTGGTCCCAGCTGTACGTGAGGTGCATCAGCTCGGATTGGCATATTTGAAGACTCGAGGTAGATCTGCTGGAATCTGCAGACATTGAAGTCCCCTTCCTCTTTCCTTATTTACTGTTCATTTCATTTGAGTCAATTGTACTTATTTCAGACTTTATTGTAGCACTTGTAGAAGCTCGTGCACTTGTGACTCCAGATCTGGGTTGTACTTAGATATTTTTGTTTACCCTCAAAATCGGATAACAATTAAATTGGTAAGTGGTTTTAAGGATACGCAGATTAATTTGATACAAAGCGATAAATTAAGTCAAATTGAATAAAGAAAGATAAAATGGATTCAAACCACACGAGGAGGATCGTTCCAGCCTTAATGAAATATTCATCCTCGATCCGGGCTCGCTATGGCCAGCACTGATTAACAGGAGAAAGAGCCGATAACAGAGAAAATAATAGTATATTACTTTGGAATGCGTGTTACCATTCCTTAATAAATTATCATACCCCCTTTATATAGTAGGGAAATCCTACTCTAGGTACAACTCTATAAAAGGTAAAAAATCCTCTGATTAACTAATTGCTGGTTCTTCACTGATATGTGCCGAGATCCCCGCCGTGATATCCAGCCGATCACAGATATTACAGCCTTTCATTGGCCATGCTCGATTGTCTGACAATGTTCTTCGAAGTTGTTCAAGGCTAAGAACGATTCCGAACCATGACCCCGATATTCTTAAAGGCGGGCGTCATGCCCTCGAATTCTTACTCGATGAGACCTTTGCCTCGATTTTGGTCCCCTATCATCATGTCTCGAGCTTGGCTTATTTTGTCAGAGACCGGGGTGTAACATAAGCACAATTTTACTCGAATACAGATAATTCCCTCGTTTATCGGAGAGTAAATGGCGAGAAATGACATGAGCTCCCGATTCTTACTTTGACACATCGTGGCAGAAATGCCAAAGCATTCAAAAAGTCCCGTCAGTCATGTCATAATGGGATTAAATGCATGTTAGCTGCCAGTCGGCAGTCCCTAGACGCGAAACGTTGCTGAACTCCTATAAATACCTCCTCCTCTGTCCATTTTCACTTTACACCAAATCTTCTACCTTCATACCTTCAGGATTTCAATACTTTCTAGTGTTTTTACCTCCGTAACTTAAGGTTCTTCAGTACTTTGCAAAACTTTTACTCATCTCCTACTCAAGCCAACAAGTCTGATCTTTCAACTTTAAATCTTTCTCCATATTTTCCAACCTTTTTCTTCCATAACAATGGCAAAAACCTCAAAATCCGTTCCTTAGAAGGATGCTCCTTCTTATTCGAAACCCAGCACTGGGTCGAGGAGACCATCCCTGATATAGTTGTTGATGAACCGATGGAAGAGCCCCCCTTGAAGATGTTCATTTCTGGTGGCTGTTCGATCACCGACAACTTCAAGGTTGAGAAGCGTTCTTCTGTACAGGGTCGACATGAAGAGGCCTCGAGATATGTCTTCTCAATTACCGAAGAAGTCCCCCCATGGCCCGAAAACACTGCAACTAGGCCGACAAAGACATAGTGGTCCCCAACCTTAAAGAATCCATTACCACCCATGTCGAGGGATATCTAAGTGTTTACACTTATCCCTTTACATTGGGTCCGGTAGACACAATCATATTAGACTTCTACAGGAGGTACAATGTATGCCTTAGCCAGATCCATCCATCAATGTGGAGGATCGTGATCCTCCTCCGATTCTTTATGAACAAAATCGATGGGTGCTCATTTACAATCGATCATCTACTCCGCTTATACAGTCCCTGAATTTTCTGTGGGGGGACTAATAAAGCTAGTGCGCAGGGCCAGCAAAGCCCCATTCTCGAGCATTATCAAGGACTGGGATCGGGGTTGGGAAGGATGTTTTGTCCGGCTGAGGAATGCCGACCTGGTACCTGCCGAGTGGAGGACATTCCCTGAAAGGGTGAACGCATCATGTAAGTATTCCCTTTAAGCGTCGATTTTATGACTTATCTTCTCTTTTATAATCGATGCTTGTTATGTCGTAGCCCTTGCTCGAGTTTCAAATGTTATCCCTCGGCACAAGGAGTGGGTCGAGGGCATTGTGTCACAGATACCCTACTCCGAGTGCTCATTGCGCAAACTTTCAAAAGGCCGCTAGGAGGTCCGTTCCCATGGTAAGGTTCCTTTCCCAAACAAGTCGTATTGAACTTTTTCTTCTAACATCACATCCTTATCCCCTTTACTTTCTTTTGTAGGTTTGCCTAAGAATGTTGAGCTTAAGCCTTCGGTCGGTGACGAGGACTTTCTTATTGAGTCTCCTACTCCGGGGAAGGCCAGAGATAGGAAAAGGAGGAGGGCTCCGGGTTCCTCGAGCTCGGAGAAAAATAAATCAAGGAGAAGGATGGTGCGCAAGCCAAAGGAAAACACCAGCTCCCGAACACCAGCTTCAGACGTGCTATGTCGGCTTAGGGACAAGTCCGATGGGGATGAGACTTTTGTGGCCCGCGGGCTATCGCCCCTCGAAGAGCAGGTGGCCATTGAACCAGAGACCCGCGAGGCTGATCTTCCTCAGGCTAGGGAGGTCGATGAAGAGGTTAGGGGTGAGGCTTCCCTGGATGCGGGTAGTGCCCCGAAGGAGGCACTTGGTGTGATCGACATCACCGAGTCCCCCTCGTTTACCGAGTCTTTGTACAATGAGGCCCAAACGGTGAAAGAACGACCTAATGAGGGGGCCCACGGAGCGGATGATCCCCTCCACTATATTTTTGATAGTATGGATTCCATCGCCATGGAGGATGCCATAGGGTTAGGTGACTTAGAGATACCAAAGAAAGGTTCATCCTCAGAGGAAGGTGGGCCTAACTCGAGCCCGAGACTGGTCAACCGGTTCCCTGACCCGAGTGCGGATCCTGGTTGGAAGTGATCAATTATCATCACCATTCCGGAGGATGCCCGATTTCTTTCTGCCTCTGTTGGGGTAGCTAGTTACCTCTGGTGCCTGGTAACCGACGAAGAACAGGAAACACTGAATGAGATTGATGTGCCATGCCTGTTAAACGAGGCACAATAGGCGCTGAACCGGGTATGGTGTTGCCAAACGTTTTCCTTTTTTCAGCTTTAGTTCCTGATGGTTCTAATATTTCTTCTCATATTTACAGGCCTCGGTGCTTCACCATGAAACCTTCCTAAAGTATCGGGATGAGCTGAGCCAACTCGAGGCCGAAGTCAAAGAGCTTGTTAAGAAGAGAGACATGTACAAACTTCTCAGCGAGCAACGTGAAGTAGAGGCTAAGAGCCTTCGAGCCGAGTTAGACGCAACTCAGAAAAGACATGCTGACCTGGTGGAATAGGTAAAAAACTTTGAAGTTAGTGATGAGGAGCTAGACATGGTGACTAATGGTCAGAACCCGTAGGTCCAACAGAAGATTGATTGGATCGACCACTCCGGGCCGAGATGGATGTAATCAAAGTCGAGGCCGAAGAGTGGAAGGGAAAGATGGATCGCTTTGCCTTGGAAAAGGAGACTTCCAGGGTGCAATTGACCTTGGTAGAGGCTCAACTTTGAGTGATGAGGGAGAATGCTGAGGCCCGATCCCAAAAAGTCAAAGAGGTCGAGTCTTAACTGGGCTCGAATGTTGCTGATCGAGATACCCTCGCCAAGGAGATTAGGGCAGCCTAGTCAGTGGCTAAAATAACCAGGGCCGATGCCGATGAGATGGTGGCCCATTACGAAGCCGATGCTGAGGCAGCCCAGGACCGCCTGAAAGATATCATTGAATACGTAAAGTGGCAGTCCCGAAGGGAGGCCCTCGATGAGGTTCATGCCAGGGGTTTTGATTTATCATCCAAGATCGAAAATGCTAAGGGGTTCGAGGCCGAGGCAAAGAAGTTGGCATATCCCAAGGACGAAGGTGACTCCGAGGGTTCTGGTGGATCCGGGTACGGAGAGGACCCCGATGGTTGTGGTGATGAGGCGAGCTCCTGTAAGGACCAAGCCACTTAGGTGTTTTGTAGATGTTTTTGTACTTTTGTTTTTTTTGTTGAGGCCATTCGACCTTTGTAATGATCTTTTAATATATATACAAGGCTTTTTCCCTTCGGCAATTTTTAAGCTTGTTTCTTTTTTCGTTTTTCTTTATGATTGCAAAGATTTAGGATGCCTTAGCACGTAATAATTAGGTCTTATTTGAAGGTTCGACCATTGTTCGTTTTCGATATTATTTTGCTTAAGACTCGTGGGGGGGGGGGGGGGTTGGTATGACCGGAAGCTTTCCCCGAAATGTTTATTTAGAATTCTTTATAATTTTGCCAAGGTAGCCTTCGAACAGGTTTAGAAGTTTTGAAGGCCTTGTGTTTTTTTTATGGATCTCAGACGTCTCCAAGCCATTCTAGCATGGCCGTATCCTTTTAAGTTCGGGTGTTGCCCTATGGGCTTATTACTCCGAGTCATCCGAGCTTTCTCAAGATAATAGTCCCCGAATGGGGATGGCCGTAGCCTTTAAAGTTTGGGCACTGCCTAATAGGTTTTGCGTCCCTGGGTTTCGATAGCCCAGGCCGTCTGAGTTTGTCTTTGGACGACAGTCCACGAGTGAGAGTGATCTCTTTGACCCGGATAGAGGTGGCCCTTGGGCTCGATGTCTTAAGGGAACATAATGCAGTAATGTTTTAGAGACAAAGTATTTATCTGCAAGGTAAAAACTTTCTTTCATTTCTGTGCGCAATATTCAAAGTTTCAAATGTGTTCAAACCTTTTGTTATGGCTTGGGTGGTCTACGTGGGCACGATTCATCTGACTGTTTGGCCCTTACAGTAAATCCTATCCATCGAGCCTCGACTATTCGAGCACAAAGTTTCTTTCCTTGCTAAAATAATTTTCCGAGGGTGACGCCCCCCAATATTCGAGGCCGAACTTTAGAGAGGCCTCAGATACTGCTGACATGATCTTTGAGACCGGATCACAGTTGGTCTTCAATTCTAAGTTAGCACGATCCACTATTGTTTCATTAAAAACCTTGCCGGAAAATCCATTTTGGACAAAATCGGTTCAAGGGAAAAAGAGTGCAATGCGTGCTTCCAGGCCTAAAAGTTGTATCATTCGTTGACCGTTACCTGCAAGTATTAGTCCAAAATGTAAAGAAAAGAAATGAAGTGGGTTGTACCTTAGAAGTAGTATCGTTTTAAGTGGGTTATGTTCCAATTGTTAGGTAGCCATTCACCGTTCTCCATTTAGAGTTTGTACTATCCTTTCCCGGTGATCTCGATATGTGGGCCATCCCTATTCGGTCCCAGCTTCCCTTCGTTAGGGTTCCGGGTGCTCAGTGTTACCCTTCTTAACACCAAGTCCACAACACTGAAGTGTCTAAGGTTGGTTATTTGATTTTAATACCTTCGATCTATTGCTTTTGGGCGGCCATTCGGACGAGGGCGGACTAACTCTTTTCCTCTAACAGTTCCAGGTTCATACTCATGGCCTCGTCGTTTGACTCTTCGGTCACATATCAGATCCGAAGACTTAGTTATCCTACTTTGACCGGTATAAGAGCTTCTGCACCATAGACCAACGAGAACGGAGTGGCCCCGGTACTGGATTTTGAGGTCATACGATATGCCTATTGGACTTCGGGTAAGATTTCCTTTCATTTTACTTCAGCATCGGTCAACCTCTTTTTGAGGTTCTGGAGTATGGTTTTGTTCGTGGTCTCTGCTTGCTCGTTCACACTAGGGTGATATGGTGTCGATTGGATTCTTTTGATCTTATGGTCCTCGAAAATCTTGCTCAATTTGCTGCCGATGAACTGCTTCCCATTGTCGCACACAATCTCGACCGACATTCCAGACCGGCATATTATGTGGTTCCAGATGAAATCAATAGCTTCCTTCTCCCTAACTTTCTCAAATGCCTGGGCTTCCACACACTTAGAAAAATAATCAGTCATAAATAAGATAAATTGAGCCTTACCGGGCACCGAAGGCAGGGGACCAACGATGTCCATCCCCCATTTCATGAATGGTCAGGGTGACAAGACCGAATGCAGCGGCTCCCCGGGCTGGTGGATCATCAGATCATGCCTCTGACACTCGTCACATTTTCGTACGAACTCCTTTGCGTATATTTCCATATTGATCCAGTAATAGCCGACTCTAATTATCTTCCGAACCAATGACTCGGCTCCCAAATGGTTCCCGCAGGTGCCCTCGTGGATTTACCTCATGAAATATTCGGTGTCTCCCGATCCTAGACTTATTGCGAGTAGGCCATCGAACGTTCTCCTGAATAAGTTACCGTCTTCGGACAAGCTGAACCGGGCTGCCTTTGTACCCAGAGCCCTCGATTCTTTAGGATCCGAGGAAGTTTTTCGGTCTTCAGATACTCCATATATTTGTTTCTCTAGTCCCAGGTTAAGCTTGTTGAGTTTATCTCGGCGTGACCTTCTTCCACTACCAATATCAGGAGTTGTACGACCGTCCCCAAGTTGAACTCACCGTCGTCCATCGACGATCCCAAGTTAGCAAGAGCATCGACCTCACTGTTTTGATCCTGAGGTACATGTTGCAGAGTCTACTTCTTGAACCGGTGTAGGGTTACCTATAGTTTATCCAGGTATCTTTTCATTCACTCCTCTCTGACTTCGAACGTCCCATTAACTTGGTTCACCACAAGGAGGGAGTCATACTTAGCCTCGA
This sequence comes from Nicotiana tabacum, assembly GCF_000715075.1. NCBI lineage: Eukaryota > Viridiplantae > Streptophyta > Magnoliopsida > Solanales > Solanaceae > Nicotiana > Nicotiana tabacum. The sequence goes on from NC_134102.1 coordinate 86,654,832, forward strand.
TCACCTCTGCCCCCAAACGTTTAGCCAGTTCGAGACCTGCAATCATGGCCTCATGGCCGGCCTCGTTTTTAGTCAATTTTACAGTCTTAATAGATAGTCTAACTACATTACCTGTCGGTGGCTTTAATATGATGCGAAGTCCGGTCCCCCTTGCGTTCGATGTACCATCCGTAAAGAGGGTCCAGATTCCCGAAGAAGTCCCCGAGTTTAAGAACAACTCTCTTTTGACCTCGGATATTAGGGCCGGCGTAAAGTCGGCCCCGAAGTTTGCCAAAATTTGAGATTTGATGGCAGTCCGGGGTCGATATTCAATATTGTACCCGCTGATTTCCACAGCCCATTTGGCCAGTCTTCCCGAGAGCTCAGGTTTATGCATTATGTTCCTCAATGGGTAAGTAGTTACAACACATATAGGGTGGCATTGAAAGTATGGTTTTAGCTTCCTAGAGGCGCTTAGCAAAGCGAGCGCCAATTTTTATAGGTGAGGATACCTTATTTCGGCCTCGCCTAGAGTTCTGCTAACATAATAGATAGGAAATTGCGTACCTTCTTCTTCCTGGACCAGGACTCCACTTACCGCCACCTCAGATACTTCTAAGTATAGGTACATCTGTTCATCTGCCTTCAGAGTGTAAAGCAAAGGTGGGCTCGAGAGGTACCATTTGAGTTCCTCCAAGGCTTGCTGGCACTCCAGAGTCCATGAGAAGTTATTCTTCTTCTTCAACAATGAGAAGAACCGATGGCTCTTGTTGGAGGACCTCGAGATAAATCGACCCAAAGCGGCTATGCGTCCAATTAACCTTTGTATGGATTTGACGTTGTCCACTATGGTAATGTACTCTATGGCCTTGATTTTATCTGGATTGATTTCGATCGCCCGGTTGGACACCATGAATCTGAGAAATTTTTTGGATCCGATCCCGAATGCACATTTTTTGGGTTTAGCTTCATATTTTATTTCCTCAATATGTCAAAGGTTTCCTATAAATGCTTCAAATGGTCGTCTGTTCGCAAGGACTTAACCAACATATCGTCATTATAAACCTCCATTGGTTTTCCTATCTGTTCTTCGAACATCTGATTTACTATGCGTTGGTAAGTGGCACCGATGTGTTTTAGTCCGAATGGCATTACGTTATAGCAGTAGGTACCGTACTTAGAGATGAAGGATGTATTTTTGTGATCTCACGGGTCCATCTGAATTTTGTTATACCTGGAATAGGCATCGTGAAAACTGAGGATCTCATGGATGGCCGTCATATTAATCATGCGATCGATGTTGGGAAAAGGGAATGAGTCCTTGGGACATGTCTTAATCAAATCTTTATATTCTACACACTTTCTTAATTTATTCCCTTTTTTAGGGACCACCACTACGTTTGCTAATCAATCCGGGTACTTAACCTCCCGAATGGAACCTATTTTAAGGAGTTTAGATACCTCATCTTTGATGAATGCATCCTTGACTTCGGACTGAGGTCTCCTTTTCTGTTTGACTGGATGGAACTTCGGGTCCAGGCTCAGCTTGTGAGTGGTTATTTCCGGGGGGATCCCTTGTCATATCAAGGTGGGACCAAGCGAAACAATCCACGTTAGCTATAAGGAATTTAACGAGTTTTTTTTGAGCTCGGGATTTAACCCCGTACCCAGGTATACCTTTTGATCTGGCAAATGCTCGATCAATATGACCTGCTCCAGTTCTTCGACTGTTGATTTGATGGCATCGGAGTCATCGGGGGTTATAAAAGACTTGGGAACCCTGTTGTCGTCATCTTTATCGGTCTCCTGTTTCTCTGGTTAGGTCGGGGCCAGTGTAAGTAATTGTTATTTGGCTTCTTCCTTGGCGACCAAACTCGGACCTTTTGCCATTGTAAGTGTAGATATTGGGACCACCTCATCAACCGCGAACATCTCCTTTGCGGCCGGTTGTTCTCTGTAAATTGTTTTTATCCCTCCTGGCATTAGGAATTTCAACACTTTGTGTAGAGTCGAGGGTACCACCCCCATGTTGTGGATCCATGGCCTCCCGAACAGAGCACTGTACCTCATATCTCTTTCACCGGTAATGGTCCCGGCAACGTTCACCGGTAATGTTATCTCTCCTTTAGTGGTCTCACATGGCATGTTGAATCTGTTTAGAACTCCGACTGCAGGCATGATTTGATCTTGTAGACCGAGTTGTTCCATGACCCTCGATCTGATGATGTTGGTCGAGTTACCCAGATCATTTTGGGGCTGCACGATCCCTTTAGCGTCCTCGCCATTGAAAGACAAGGTTTTCTCTGGCACGTAATCCCGAGTCCATTTTCCCTTGTGATGAATACTTTGGTGCGCTTTAGCATCTACCCCTAGGGAACGTCGACCCCACCAAGGATCATGTTAATGACGTACAAGGGTTCCTCCTTCTCGATCTGTTTATTAGAATCTCTATTCCTAAAATGATTCTTGGCTCGATCGCTCAGGAACTCTCGAAGATGTCCGTTGTTGAATAGCCGTGCTAGTTCCTCTCTTAATTGTCGCCAATCCTCTGTTTTGTGAATGTGAGTGCCATGATATTTGAACATTAGGTTAGGATCCCTTTGGGATGGATCAGACTGTAGAGGTCGGGACCATTTAGTGTCTTTGATCCATTCGATGGCAGATATGATGGTGTCGGCGTCGATGTTAAAGTTGTACTCCGATAACCTTGGTGCTTCCTTAGGCCCGATGGGCCTGTCAAAACTGTTTTTTCTCATGAGTTTCCGATTGTTTTGACCTCGATCACTCCTCTTTTCACTTCTCACAGGGTTTTGCCCAAACGCACTACTTCTTCGGCCTCCATTGTATGGCTGAAATCGATCCTTATTTGATCTTGGTTCACGATCAACGTCTCTCTTGACTCGATAGACGGTTCTGACAGGATAAACGGACCCGGAAGGGCCCCCAAGTTGATCATCTTCGACCATGATTTTTGATTGATGCCAGTTATGCACGTCGACCCAAGCCAATGAGCTTCGAACATTGAGTCCTTGGGTGAAGGCCTGAACGGCTCAATCGTCCGCGACCGGAGGTAGGTCTATCCGTTCCATTTGAAACCGGGACACGAATTCTCTGAGCATCTCATTATCCCTCTGTTTTAATTTGAAAAGGTTTGACTTCCTGGTCTCGACCTTGATAGCCCGGCGTATGCTTTTACGAAGGAATCTACAAGCATAGAAAATGAATCAATAGAATTAAGAGTTAGGTTGTGATACCATATCATAGCTCCCTTTGATAAAGTTTTCCCAAATTATTTTAGCAAGATTTCCATACAGACGATGTTCTCAGGTTCTCAGGATCGGTAGGCAAATTTTTATTGATGGCCACATGCAAGCTAGCATCGATCGGGTCCGCGGCTAGAACTCCGTAAGGCTAACACATAGGGATGTAAAATTTCTATCAACGGTCGAGTAATTTACACAAAAATTCAAGTATGTAAAATTTCGGTCTTTTACTATTTCCTCTGACAATTTCCAAAAATGATTCAAGTACTTTAATTAATAAAGGATGCAAACATTACAAGTAATTCATGATTTGGGTCCTAAACTATTCGGACATATCATAATTAGTAGCTACGCATTGACTCTTGTCGGTGAAGTTGATAACTTTTGTGAACAAAAAAATCTTGTTGTAAGCTTGGGATCTTATTCATCCAATTTCTGATGTTATTGTAGTTTTACGCTAATAGATCATGCGTGCACCTGATTTTTATGAGTGTTCTAGAAATTTTGCTATAAATTTCATAGTAGTTGTCCCACTCCACACTCATATAGGTCCATCCATCAAGTATATTTTGCAGCAAAATACACCACCTACAAAAGACTACAAATTATTGGATTAAGAGTTTAATAACTCAGCCTCACATTCCTTGCAGTCTTGCACTATACACACACACACCATAGGAAGAGACATAATTTAATAGTTCATATTTGATCAACTAATGACTTGTTATTACCCATATGAACCTAGTTTTTGTGATCTCCAATCTCATAGGTTGGGTTACCATCATTGTTGATACATCTCAAATTGACAAAAGTCTCAACCCCTCGATGTTTCACTTATAAGTTAAAGGATCGGCCAAATTCTTATTTGACTACACATAATATGTATAAAAATTCTTATCTCTAAGCAATTGCTTTATCACATTATGTCTCTAGAGAATGTATCTACTCTTCCCATTGAAAGATTTATTTTCTTACAATGGCTATTAGGCCTTAGTAATCACAATTCATCGACACAAATATTATCGGCTTAACTCCTAGTGGAATATTCACCAAGAGGTTGCTTAATCAACCTCATTGCCAGACAATTCCAATATCATCACAAGGTGATCATACAATCACTAGTGAGTTTTTCACATCTGAACCAGAGATTTACTATCATCATTGTATCCTTCTAATATAATGAAAAATCCACATACAAAATACTAACTCATAGTATTTCTCGAGTAAGGCATAAATCATCTCAATTGAAATAAAACTTGACTTCTATACAAGTGCCTTTTGAAACATCTTTCAGCACATATAAGAATTAATTTTCTTTTGGTATCTTCCATATTCAAATACCAAGGTAACATTTTCTAAACATAAACGCAACTTTAACTTCTACAAAATTATCTCAAATTAGTAGAAAAGGGGTTATAATTCAATAATTGCTTCACCCAAATTACTAAGAGACCCAAAATAAGATAATTTTTTAGAGCCAAAAATACAATATATTTTTTATCTTTCAATACAAATTTTCGCCACAACAATCTCAATTTTTTAAGGCTTCATTACAATAATTTTAAAAAATATTTTTTCTCATTATTCCCCTTATGATCCGGCTACATAACCGTGAAAATACATTTTCGACCCCCACACTTTCGAAATTTTCAGACCATTAAGAAGATAATCTTTTCACAACTTATAAGGAGTTCTATTTTATAAATAAAAAGCTAATAATATAAATTCACCCAAAATATTTTATCTTAAAACTAAAAACATATATATCTAGAGACATAAAATTCATGATAAATTAAAGATCATCAACCTTTAAATAATATTTAAACATGGATATTATTTATTCTCATGATCTCAAGCAACATAAATAAACTGTACTTTTGACAATAGGAAATTCCACAATTACTGAAATAATGAATACCATGTTGCCTCTTCAAGATATTAAGAGAAAATTTAAAATGCTCACGATCAAGAGAACTACAAAGCAGCTCTAAGACTACAAAATTAAAGAGTAGTGTCTTTCAGAATGCAAAATGCATATGCACAGTAACAAAATACAAATCCCTGCATATTAGCAAATAATATATAACTATATATACTTCTAAAATTGGAAGGACATTATATGTAACATCTTGAAGTTAAAGTTCATGTGCTTATTATATTAGTACAATTACGCGTACTTAGTTGTTAAATATTATGTCACACAAAAACATGTCAAGTGGAACAGGTTACCGTTTTTAAAGTCCACCAAAATCCAATTTTGAGGTTTTTCAAAAGTACGAATACAACAGTGGCGATGCAAAAAGTGTCAATGGGAATAATGTATTAATTGGTATTTTCCATAAGAATAAAGTATGAAATATCCTTAAGATTGTTGGAAAAATTGATTACGAAGAATAAGAGTTAGCTGGAGGTATGTCAAGAACACTGTCCTTAAGGATAATTTGTCCACACAGTAAAGAATAAAATTAGACATATCCCCTAGGATTCAACAAGCTCTTCCGTTTATAAACTGGGAACAGAGCTAGCAGAAAATTCAAGAAAAAAACCCATCATATAGGATGAAGAAGAAGATTCAGAAAGTTGTATTAGAAATTGTATTTTTCGCTCTCCAAAGACCATGTTTATATATACGTTACTCCAACGACTATATAACGGCTAGTTAACGGCTAGATAACGGCTAGTTAATGGCTAGTTTGACTCTATTAAATGTAAAATTCTCACTACCCAAAATCTGCATATCGTGATGGCGCCTATCTCAATACTAGGCAAGCCAACAACTCAATAAACCACAATTTCTCTTAAGTTTAAAAATATAATATTTAAATTCAATAGAAAACTCTCACAAATACATAGATAAATACACTCCCAAAATACGGTGTCCATGAGTACATGAGCATCTAAATGATAACAACGTCTGACTGATAAAAACACTGTGAAAATATAGAACAGTACAATAACTGAAAGGAAGAGAGTCAAGGTCAGCAGACACCAAACAGCTACCTTGATAGTCTCCAACTGATAATACTTTGAGATCTATCAATTGCCGTATTCAGAAGTACTAAGATCTGTACATGAGGTGTAGGGTGTAGTATAAGTACAACCAACTCAGCAAGTAACAATACTAAATAAAGAACTGAAAGTAATGTCGAGCTTCACAGCTGAGTCCAATTACAGTAATTTCCAACGTAATAAGGTAGGCATGCTTTCAAGTTCAACTATTAAGGTCAAAACAATAATTTAATATCAAGTTCAAATGAAATATAATATAATATCACTCAGAAATTTTCAAAACGGTGATATATGACAGCTGAAGCGCAACAATAATAAAATTAAATATATCCTCTCAGGACCACAGTCACTCAGCCATTCCATTCACTCAGCACTCGCACTCAGTAGGTACTTGCGCTCACTGGGTGTACAGACTCCGGTGGGGCTCTTTCATCCCAAGCGCTATAATCCGCACGAACAACTCACGTGCTGCACAGACAACTCACGTGCTAGTATAATATCTTGATCCACACGGACAACTCACGTGCTGCACGGTCAACTCACGTGCTATAGTATAATATCTGGATCCGCTATAGTATAATATCTGGATCCGCACGGACAACTCACGTGCTATAGTATAATATCTCACAATCAAGCCCTCGGCCTCACTCAGTCATAAATCTCTCCAGTCTCTCGGGCTCTCAATAATCATGAAAATCAGCCCAAACAACAATGATATAATTCATCAATAATGAACAATAGAGACTAAGATAAAATAAACAAGTAAACTGTGACTGAGTACAAAACAACAATTTAGCAGATAATTCAAGATGTACACGACCTCTGTGAGTCCCTACAGTGCCAACACATAATCTAAATATGATATGTGATTCAATTTCTCTACTACATGGAGAATGTACAGATGACAACAGATTATTCAACTACACAGTTTCATGGAATTTGATCAAGTCACAATTCCTACGGTACACGCCCACACGCATGTCACATAGCATGTGCGTCACCTCAAAATCGATCACATAGCATAAAATATGGGGTTTCATACCCTCAGAACCAGATTTAGAACTGTTACTTACCTCAAACCGTATAATTCTTTATTCTGCTATGCCTTTGCCTCGCGAATCGGCCTCCAAACGCCTCAAATCTAGTCACAAATAATTCGATTTAGTCAATACAAATTAAAGGAATTAATTCCATATGAAAATACTAATTTTTCAATAAAATTCGAAATTACACTCAAAAATCACCCCGTAGGGACCACGTCTCGGAACCCAACAAAAGTTACAAAATATGAACGCCCATTCAACCCCGAGTCTAACCGTACCAATTTTACCAAATTTCGACATCAACTCGACCTCCAAATCATAATTTCTTATTTTGAAATCCCTAGGCCCAAATCCTCTAATTTCACCTCAAAAACACGTATTCTAGTCGAAATACTCAAGGATAATCCAATATTATTAACTAACAATGATCACAAGTGACTAACCTATAAAAATCGTCCCAAAACCGTGCTTGAAAGTCCAAAAATGGCAAAACTCGGAACCCCTTCGAAATGTATACTGCCCAGGGGTTCCGTACATGCGACTTACTTAGCTGCTTCTGCGGTCTCGCAGGTGCGAGAAACCAACCGCTTCTGCGGTTTGCCAAGGCTGGCCTTCTTTCGCTTCTGCGGTCGCCTTCCTGCTTTTGCGGGCTCTCTTCTGCGAGGAGAAAGCCGCTGTGGTCACAGAGTCGTAGATGTGACGCCGCTTCTGCGGACCATTTGCTCGCTTCTGTGACCTCTGCCTCAACCCACGCCTGGTCGCTTCTGCGAGCTCGCACCTGCAAGCCAATTTCCGCAGGTGCGATTGCATAAGATGGCAGCTAGTTTCCAATTTCGTTCTAAGTCCGAATTTGATCCGTTAACCATCCAAAACTCACCCGAGCCCCTCAGACCTCAACCAAATACACCAACAAGTCCTAAAACATCATACGAACTTAGTCGAATCCTCAAATCACATCAAACAATACTAAACCCACGAATCATACCCCAATTCAAGCTTAATGAAACTAAGAAATTCCAACTTCTACATTTGATGCCGAAACCTATCAATTCAAGCCTAATTTAACTCCCCGGTCAAACTTCCAAACTTAAATTTCTAATTTAGTCAATTCAAGCATAATTTAACTATGGAACAAATAATTTTACGGATACGCTCCTAAGTCCAAAATCACCATACGGAGCTATTGAAATTTTCAAAATTTTATTCCGGAGTCGTTTACACATAAGTCAATATCCGATCAACCTTTTTAACTTAAGTTTTAAACCTTAAACCTAAGTATTCCAATTCATTCCAAAACCTCACCGGACCCGAACCAATCACCCCGGTGAGTCCTATAACAATTGTAAAGCATAAATTGAGTAGTAAATAGGGAAACGGGGTTGTAATACCCAAAACTTCTGGTCGGATCATTACAAGAATAATTTACTAACTAATAAGTAGATGTAAATAATATTTCAAAGAGATAAGATTTTTCAAAACCAAGATGGACATTACCTTTTGAGATATTACTAATTTTACGACAAGTACAACCGACCCCATGTACTCAATAAGTATACTGACTAACCACATCGAGTTAATAGTAGTTAGAACTATAAATGATACTCGCTGATCTTTTGTACAGTTCATAAATTCCAACAGGTATAGAGTAGAAATATGATCAAAGCATGAAAATCACGGATAAAACCACCTTGGTACTCAAAATCCTCTTAACATATTATGCAAGTAAATATGAAATGCAACAACCAAGTATTAATTCGTTGCGGCACGTTACCCGATCTAAATAAAAATCACAACATGGCTCGTAGACCTACATCTGAATCTCAATGACCGAACCAAACCAAGTACCAGCTCTCCCAGAGCTCACATCAACCAGAAACCCGTCGGTTTCTCACAATCCGCCACATGCTGCACGGACAACTCACGTGTTGCATAGACATCTCATGTGCTGCACAGATAACTCACGTGGCAATAATATCAATATCTGAATTCGCACGGATAACTCACGTGCTAATGATATAATAACCGCATAGATAACTCACGTGCTAATAATCATAACGGGCCCGACGTGGTCTCAATGCTCAATATCATCCGTCCGGTGTGGCCACAGGAACAATATCACTATCCGCCGGCGTGGTCACAGGCTCAATATCACAATCCGCCCGGCGTAGTCGCATGCTCAATATCACAATCCACCCAAAGTGGTCACAGGCTATCTGTCCAAACCATATCACACATAAAATAGATATGCAAGAATATATGTACATGATCAAAGAACAACAAATTTCATAATCCTGGACTGGTAAAAGTAGCATGCCAAGATGTACGCAAATACAAGTATGATATCATAGCTCAAAACAGGTGAATACATCACAAAATAGTAGCTATCAAGCTAAATCAGGAGATTAACCTATATGCAACCTCAAACATAGCTCAAATAGCTCACAACAAGGGGTACAAATAAGTGATACATCACAATACGAGGCTTATCAATCAATTCAAGGCATGTCATAGTCTAAGCATTACCCCCTGCATGGATAAATACCTAGTATCTCGCACATGGGCTCACCCCCTCCCTCACATACACACATATGCTCACCCATAGCACGTAGCTATCACAAATAACTCAGGCAACTTGTATCTCAATCAATTTTAGATAGGATACTTACCTCAAGCAAATCAAATCAAATACCAAGCAAGCCCAACAATATTCTATAAGTGCCATCTCGCACAAATCGACCTTTGAATGGCTCGAAACGAGCCAAAATAAACTCAAGAACATCAAATAATGCCAAAAGAAACAAACTCAATCGATAAAGGTTAAATCTTTAATCAAAACCTCAAAGTCATCCAAAAAATCAAACTCGTTCTCGCACCTCAGAACCCGATAAAACATACTAATTCCGATAACCCATTCAATTATGAGTCCAACCATACTAATTTTACTCAAATCCAACTCTAAATCGATATTCAAATCTCAATAATTCACTTTAGAAAGTTTAAACAAAACCCCCCCAATTTCTCTGTTAAAATCATTAATCAAATGCCAAATTCGAAGATGGAGTCATGGAATATAATCAAACTTGGAATGACCTCAAATTTTGCACACAAGTTTCAAATGACATAACAAACCTATTCCAACTTTCGGAACAACAATCCGAACCCGATATCATCAAAGTCAACTCCCCGTCAAACTTCTGAACATTCCAAACTTTCAAATTGCCAACTTTCGCCAAATAGTGCCGAAATCTTTTAGAAGCCTCCAAATGCAAATCCGATCATACGCCCAAGTCCAAAATTACCCTCCGGACCTAATGAAATCATCAAAACTCCAATCCGAGGTCCAATATACAAAAGTCAAACTTAGTTAACGTTTCCAACTTAAGGCTTCTAATTTGAGAATCATTCTTCCAAATTATTTCCGAATCACCTGAAAACCAAAACCGACGATATACATGAGTCATAATACATCATATGGGGCTACTCATACCCTCGAACCATCAAACGGAATACAAATACTCAAAACGACCGGTCGAGTCGTTACAACTTCTTAAGTCTCAATTAGTTTGGTGTTAGCATTTGTTTTTGAGTGTATGAATGGGTTGAGTTTTTTTTTTTTTTTTTTTTTAACAACTCCCTAAATAGGGTGTTTTGGTTTCTAAGAACCTTTCTGGTCTATCTCTTCAGATAAGCTTTATATGTGAAGGTACAAAGCTTCATGTTTAGTTGGTGTATGATTTCATGTATTTGCATTTGAATTTCCCCTTTTTTCTTTGCACGTCATATTTTTGCACAATATGTAGTAAATTTCCCCCAACTTATTTTCATGTACTTTATTTTTCTTTTTCTGGTGCAGAATTTTTAACTTTCTTTGCCAATATTTTTTTGTTCAACCTCATTAAAAAAGCAACATTCCTGTTATTAATATTTTTTAAGAGTAGTCTCTTCGAGGACATCCATTATAATATTTATTAGGAGTAGTATGTACTAATACGTGCCATTTATTCTACATCTATAAAGGAATAAAATATGTAGAGTAAATTTTATGGGTAGTCATCCAGTTTTATACTCATTACCTAAAATTTACTATTCTTTTTTTTGTTACATAAAAATCAGTTTACTTTGATCCACTTCTTACAAAAATAACTTTAATCATTTTTTGTAAAAAAAACTCATCTAAAATGTGGGAGAAATTACCAAAAAAATGAACCTTATATTTGTGGTAAATTTAAATTGGACCCTTAAATATAACGCTTAACTATTTTGATCCCATAAGATTGTCAAAAGTGAGTGCTTTTGATTTTCATCGAATATTAAATAAACTTTGCTTATTAAATATACTGAAAACTAAAATTACCAATATAGTCCGGTTAAATCCATTGATAGATCAAAAAATATAAATTCATAGGTGCTCTGCTAATTTAAACATAAAGTTACTAAAAATATATATTATAAGTGTGAAAATAGTTAAAAAGTAAACAAGAAAGGAGCGTCACACTTTAGCTTTGTATCTTCCTATTTTAATATATATAAAAATAAATCACACTGCTTCTGGACTAAATCAAACACAATTAGTATTTGATCCTTTAAACGATTAAAAAAAACTAAAAATTTGTCCAAAAGTCGAATTAATGGAAGAGCGCAAATTCACCAATCACCACAACCGATTTTAGTGCCACTAACATACATTCACCTTGAAAATGAGTTAACTCCTTTCCTGATATATGAATTTTAAATTTTCAGACTGCATGATTAATTATGAAACAACAAAATTTAATTATCTTATACCTAATTGCAAGTAAGACTAAATAGTTTATGGGATGGACTTCTCAAATCTAGAGGTTGCAAAACGGAAAATGCTAGAAATGATTTTAAAAATAGCATACTACACCTCAAGACGTTATACCAGATCTCATAATAAGCCAAAAATAGTCGAAATTGTAAAAAAAAAAATATATTTCAAGATGTGATTCCGTAGTAAATCCCTTTTTTGAATTTTTTTATCAAAGTAGAATTATAATTTGTTAAATACTGAATGAAAACCAAAAGTACTCACTGACTGTCATGATCCAATTCCTCTTATAGGCTGTGATGGCACCCAACGTTATCGCTAGGCAAGCTAACCGGGAACTAGCCCTGTGATCCGCTCTTTTAAAGATTTGAAATAGTTGATTTTTCGTTTATGCATAAATAAGAAGTAAGAGTTTAATAAAAATGCGAGATCAAAATTTTCAAAGCAAGTTAGATAAGTAAAATAACCCAAAACTATCAAGTGTCTACTAGCATAAATCTCCAAGACCTGGTGTCACAAGTGTATGAGCTACTAGTAGAATATACAAAAGAGTACTACACTACTGTTCGAAACAAAATAGACAGAAAATAAAGCAAAGGAAGACTCCGGCTGTTACAGAACGGGCTCGGAAGGAAGCTCACCGCAAAGTCTCATAGTAGTCAAGGATGCGTGCCGGGCTGATATCCAGATGCACCTGCCTCAGGTCCATGCACATTCAGTATAGAAGTGTAGCATGAGTACATAAACAACATGTACCCAGTAAATATCTAGTCTAACCTCGAAGAAGTAGTGACGAGGGGTCGACTTTGATACTTACTATGGGCCAACAATAAAATGTATAAAATTCTAATTAACACATGGAATATATAAATGAAAATAGAACTCGGAAGAAAGAAATAAATAAATAATCTTTTCACCGATAGTAAGTGCAAAATCAATTTCCCCCATTTAACCATTTAACCTCTCAAGCCAACGAAACAATATCAAATATACTTGGGCTCCCAATATTATTACGTACAAATTATGCCGTGGACGTACGATCCGATCTAAAATACATGTACATATACCGTGTGCACTGCCGAGGGTTGAACGACACGAACCATAGATGCATCTATTAATCTGCCGAGGTGAACGGCCCGCTCCCATGAGAGTAGTGGAAATTTACCACGCTCGGAGAATATACTTGCGACGTGGTTGAACATAGATTTCTCAAGTTATCACAATATCCCTCATCTCTTTCCAAAATAAGAAATTAAACTGGAAACTCTTAAAATATTGAAATCCTCACCCCCAACTCTATCCAAGACAATTAGTAAGCATAATCAATTAACGGTGTCAATAAAGCATGGTGTAAACCTAAAACTACCCTGGACATAAGCATAATTAGTAGCTACGTACAGACTCTCATCACCTCAGTCCCCACAAATAGAAGCACATATTGTCGCGCCCCTCTTTCTCGCGAAATCGGGTTTCGACACATGATAACTCTTTTAAAGGAAGGTGTTAAAAGAGAGAGTCGCCACCTAACGGGTTTGAGGTGCGTTAGGGCACCTATTTGCAAACCATAGTCATAGGAGCATACTACACTTAGAGTAAGGTCTTAAACAAGTTAAGGCATGCTAATAACATCAATTAATCACTAGAAGTTCAGAATTATGCAGAGAATCATGGATTACACCACATAATCAAGGCAGAACATTCGAATTATCAACAACACCAAACTAAACATGCTTCATTCTGTCTAAATTAACTAATTTAGGTACAAAGACATTATTAGGCTAGTAATTATAGGCAGAATCTCCCATAAAGAGAGTCAAGGGAATACATTAAGTCGTGCAGTTTCAAAGAACATGCTAACATAAGAGAATAAACATTGCGAGGGTTTAGAAACTAACTAGTGATTGTTCAATAAACAAAAAAAGAATAGCAGTAAGGACCCAGAGTCTCAAATATGTCAAGTTCCCAATGGTTTCGAGAACCCACATCAATGCTCACACCTAAGAGATGGTCAGAAAAGTGAAAATCCGGTGGCCTTGGCTTTCAGCCAGCCAAGAGCCAAACAGAACAGAATAGTAAACAAATACAGAGTAGAAACCTCAATTTTTAGTGACTTTTTATCCGTTCAAAAAGGGGAAAGGGAATGGGTTTATATAATGGTAAAAATTAGCACATAAATAAGGAAATACGAATAATCAGACCATAAAAGAACAAAAGAACACATAAATCAATTTAAAATCAAATTAGGAGAATAAGCCGGTAAACCCTAGTGTTTTTTATGAAAAATAAATATCAACGGAATATAAATAGAAACGGTAGCATAGGACGAATATAGACACAAATAATACTCAAAATTAGAATCAATTTTGGTTCGATTTGAAGAGATCTGTAAACCCTAGTTTTTTTTAGGTAAAATAAGAATCAACAAAAATGCACAAATATTCATACTCACAATAGAACAAAGGATGAACATAGACAGAATAACAGAAAGATCAGTGATTTGAACCTATTTTGGTTCGATATTGTGGAGATTTGCTTGCCATGTTTAGGCAAGCTGTATAGGAGAGTAACCAATACTCGGAGGAGGTCATATATGGCAAGTAGTAGCCATAGAATTCCATATTAGACGGTATTATGAGAGGATTTAGGGGGCGGCAACTAGGGTTCTTAGGAGGTAGAAGGGAGGTGAGGGATATTAGGGCGGCAGACGGGGGAGAATGGGATTAGGGTTGGGTTTTGTGTTAGTTTAAAGGGGAGGGTTTGATATGGGCTGTTGATCTCAGAGATCAACGACCACGATTAAAGGGTAGTTGGGTCAGGTTATTAGAAATGGGTCGCGACCGGGTTAGGGGTTGTTTGGGCTAATGTATTGGGCTTTGGGCCTTTGTTTGGTCCGAAAATAAGTTCAAGAGTGGGCTAGTTTTGAAATACCCAATAGTTTAGCAAAACAAATAATTTATAAAAGTAATAAATAAATAAATAAAATATTACTTGTGCACTAAAATGATTAAAAATAATAACTTACATTATAAAAATATAAAGAGTTATTATTTGCATAAATAATATAATTATACATGAATATGGGCTATTATTGCAAACATGTGCAATTAGCCTAAAAATGCAAATGTAATTATAAAAAATACAGTAAAATATTTAAAAACATACATGTTGGTGTAAATGATAAGTTTGGATAATTAAATCATCATAAAAATAATTTGGAAGGATAATTATTGGATATTTATACAATAAAATGCAGAAAGAAATTGATTTTAAACCTTAAAAATTATGGAACATTATGAAAAAAAGATTATATAGGTTTATAAACTAAATGAAAATGCAAATATATTATTTTGAAAGTATATAGATATATATATTTTAAAAATATGAGAGAAAAATTGGGTATCAACACATATTAATTAAATTCACCGATGGGGGTTGATTCTCTCTTACAAGGTTAGAAAAGAGACTTACCTCGTCTCAAAGCCTACTTTCCGGTCAAAGATTGTGCTTAACCCTTTAATTCTGTGTCAAACGACTTGAAATTAGTCAAATGTTATATAAAACAGTCAATACATGCTCAAACGTTCATATCCTAATTACTAAAGTGATTACCCAACCCCAATTGAAGAATTCCTTAAATTTACCTCCGGGCCCACATGCCTGGACTACGGAAATTTTCAGAGGAAATCGTCATCCATAACCTTAAGAACTCAAATCTACAATTTTCATCTCATTCCATAACCATTTTCGGGGTTAAAATCTTATTTTTATCAAAACCTAGGTTTTTCATCTAAACCCTTATTTTTCACAAATTTACATGTTAAAATTTACCCATAACCTATGTATTAAACTCACATTAGCTATAAATTACTTACCTTCAATAGCTATGTTGAAATCCCCCTTTTTGAAGCTCCAAAATCGCCCAAGAGTGCAATAAATGAACCCAAAAATGGCTAAGTCCCGATTTTAAAACTCTCTGCCCAACTTCCCTCTTCTTCGCAAATGCGGAATAGGCCTCGCATTCGCGAAGGAAATCAGTCCAGGCCCAGAAAAACATGGCCTACGCGAACGCGAAGGCTTACCAGCCCTTCCCTACGCGAACGCGAGGGCACCTTCGCGAACATGAAGAGCAATGACATTGACCCCCCCCAGGTCCCTTCCTTCTGCACGAACGTGTGGGGAACTTTGCGAACACGAAGGGCTAATTGCCGCACTGCCCAAATCCTTCTTCGCGAACGCTAGAGGGCGTACACGAATGCGAAGAAGGAAACTAGAACTTAAAAAATCTTGTTTCTTTAACTTGGCTCCGGGTGGTCCGAAACACAACCGAGCCCCTCGGAACCCCGTCCAACCACACCAACAAGTCTATAAACATAATACAAACGTGCTCGAACTCTCGGAATGCATAAAACAATAACAAAACAAAGAATCACACCCCAAAACAAAATTGAATCAAGTTTTGAACTCCAAGTTTTCAAATCACCCCGAACGCGTCGAATCTTATGTAGACTACTCAAAATGACATCAAATTTTGCGTACAAGTCTTAAATCACCATACGAAACTATTCTTGTGCCCAGAATACTAAACGGACCTCGATTACTCCAAAACCTACTCTAAATCAAATATAAAGAACTTTAAAACCTTCAAAGAGCCAACTTTCACTATTGGGTGCCGAAACGCTCCATGGTCATCCAAAATCCGATCCGAATATACGCCCAAGTCCAAAATCATCATACGGACATATTGGAACTGACAAATCCCGATTCCGAGGTCATTTACTCAAAATGTTGATCAAAGTCAAACTTAGCCTTTTTGGCCAACCTTAAGGAACCAAGTGTTCCGATTTCAACCCGAACTCTTCCAAATCCCGAACTGACCATCCTTGCAAGTTATAAAATAGTAAAAGCACATACGGGGAGCCTTATTTAGAGGAACAGGGTTCTAGAATACAAAATGACCTATCGGGTCGTTACATTCTCCACTACTTAAACAATCGTTCGTCCTTGGATGAGTCTATAATCGTATCTGGAGTGCTGAATAAGTGTGGATATCTGCTCCGCATGTCCTCCTCGGACTCCCAAGTCGCCTCCTCGACTGGTTGGCCCCTCCACAGAACCTTTACTGCGGAAATCCTCTTGGACCTCGACTGGTGAACCTACTTATCAACAATGGCAACTGGCTCCTCCTCATAACCCAGGCTCTCATCTAACTGAATCGTGCTGAAGTCTAACACGTGTGACCTTTCGGCATGATACCTCCGGAGCATAGACACGTGGAAAACTGGATGAACTCCACATAGGCTGGGAGGCAAATAAAGCTCATAAGAAACCTCCCCAACTCGTCTCAACACCTCGAATGGACCTATAAACCTTGGGCTCAACTTTTCCTTCCTCCCGAACCTCATGATCCCGTTCATCGGCGAGACTTTCAAGAGAACCTTCTCGCCTACCATGAATGATAAATCACGCACCCTCTGATCCGCGTAACTCTTCTGTCTGGATTGTGTTGTGCGAAGTAGCTCCTAAATCAACGTTACCTTTTCCAAGGCATCCTTCACCAAGTCAGTACCATATAAATTAGCCTCGCGGGGCTCAAACCATCCGATGGGAGAACTACATTGCTGACCATATAAAGCCTCAAATGGAGCCATCTCTATGCTGGACTGATAACTGTTGTTGTAAGCAAACTCGGCCAAAAGAAAGAATCAATCCCACTGCCCTCCAAAACCAATCACACATGCCCTGAGCATGTCCTCCAAGACCTGAAATGTCTGCTCTGAATGCCCGTCGGTCTGTGGATGAAATGTTGTGCTGAGCTCTACCGGGGTCCCCAACTCACTTTGTACCGCTCCCCAGAAATGTGAAGTAAACTGAGGGCCTCTATCTGATATGATGGAAACAGGCACACCGTGCAACCGAACTATTTCCTGAATATAAATCTGGGCCAACCTCTCTGAAGTATACGTGGTCACCACCGGAATGAAGTGTGCCGACTTGGTCAACCTGTCGACAATGACCCAAACTGCATCAAACTTCTGCAAGGTCTGCGGCAGCCCAACTACGAAGTCCATAGTAATGCGCTCCCATTTTCACTCAGGTATAGTCATCTGCTGGAGTAGGCCACCTAGCCTCTGGTGCTCATACTTAACCTACTGGCAATTTAGACACCTCGCAACATACTCAACTATGTCTTTCTTCTTCCGCCGCCACTAATAATGCTACCTCAGGTCGCGATACATCTTCGTAGCACCTGGATGAATAGAATACCGTGAACTGTGTGCCTCCTCTAAAATCCTCTCCCTCAAGCCATCGACGTTAGGAACACATAGATGACCCTAGAGTCGTAGAACACCATCCTCACCGATAGTAACCTCATTAGCACCACCCTGTATTACCATTTCTGTGAGAACCAACAAGTGCGGATCATCAAACTGTCGAGCCTTGATCTACTCAAATAGTGAAGATTGGGCAACGACGCATGCAAGAACTCGGCTAGGCTGTGAAATATACAATCTCACAAGTCTATTAGCTAAGGACTGAACGTCCAAAGCTAATGGCCTCTCCTCTGCTGAGATAAATGCCAAGCTACCCACACTCTCCGCCTTTCTGGTCAAGGCATCCACAACTACATTCGCCTTCCCCGGATGATAAAGAATAGTAATGTCATAGTCCTTTAGTAACTCAAACTACCTGCGCTGCCTCAAATTGAGATCCCTTTGCTTGAACAAATATTGCAAGCTGCGATAATCAGTGTAAACCTCACAGGACACCCCATAAATATAGTGCCTCCAGATCTTAAGAGCATTAACAATAGCGGCCAACTCCAAATCGTGTATAGGGTAATTCTTCTCATGGGGCTTCAGCTGACGTGAAGCATATACAATAACTCGCCCCTCCTGCATCAACACACAACCCAAACCAATGCATGAAGTGTCACAATACACGGTATACATCCCCGAACCGGAAGGCAACACTAGAACCGGTGCAGTAGTCAAAGTTGTCTTGAGCTTCTGGAAGCTCGCCTCACAATCATCAGACCAATAAAATGGGGCACCCTTCTAGGTCAGTCTAGTCAAAGATGCTGCAATAGATGAGAAGCCCACCACAAATCGGCGATAATATCCTGCTAACCCCAAGAAGCTCCTGATCTCAGTCGTCGTAGTAGGACGAGGCCAACTATGAACTGCCTCAATCTTATTGGGATCCACCTTAATAACCTCGCCGGATACAACATGCCCCAAGAATGCTACAGAACTTAGCCAAAACTCACACTTGGAGAACTTATCATATAACTTCTGTTCTCGCAAGGTCTGAAGCACCAGTCTCAAGTACTGCTCGTGCTCCTCCATGCTGCGCGAGTAGATCAAAATGTCATCAATGAAGACAATGACGAACGAATCAATATAAGCCATGAACACCCTGTTCATCAAATCCATAAATGTTGCTGGGGCATTAGTAAAACTGAAGGACATCACTAGAAACTCATACTGACCATATCTAGTCTGGAAAGCAGTTTTCGGAACATTCGAATCCCGAATCTTCAACTGATGCTACCCCGATCTCAAGTCGATCTTGGAGAACACCCTGGCACCCTGGAACTGGTCAAATAAATCATCAATTTGCGGTAACGAGTACTTGTTCTAAATGGTAACTTTTTTTAACTGGCGGTAATCAATGCACATCTGCATAGTCTCATCCTTCTTCTTCATAAATAACACTGGTGCACCCCAAGGTAATACCTTCGGCCTGACAAACCCCTTTCCTAGCAACTCCTCAAGATGTTCCTTCAGCTCCTTCAATTTTTTAGATCTATACGGTACGGTGGGATGGATATAGGCTGGGTACCTAGAGCCAAATCAATGCAAAAAATCAATGTTACTATCTGGTGGCATGCATGGAAGATTAAAAGGAAACACATAGGAGAACTCCCGGACTACGGGTACTGAATCAATCGCCGGAGTCTCCGCGGTAGTATCCTGAACATAAGCTAGATAAGTCAAATAACCCTTCTCGACCATATGTCGTGCCTTCATTAAAGAGATGATCCGACTAGGTGTGCTGGCAAATGAACCCTTCCACTCTAATATAGGCAACTCTGGTATCGCCAATCAAGAATGGAGTGATATAGAGATAACCAGTCCATGCCTAGGATAACCTCAAAGTCAGTCATATCGAGCAACATAAGATCCGCTCAAGTCTCATAACCACATAATGTAACAATGCAGGACCGGTAGACCTAATCCAGAATAACAGAATCACCTACTCGAGTGGACACATAAATAGGAGTATCCAAGGACTCACGAGGAACATCCAGGAAGTGAGCAAACAGAGATGACACATATGAATAAGTGGACCCTGGATAAAATAATACCAAAGCATCCCCACCGCAGACAGAAATAATACCAGTGATGACGACATCCGAGGCCACTGCATCTGGTCTGGCCGTGAAAGCATATAATCTAGCTAGAGCACCACCTGCCTGGCCTCCACCTGCCTGCCTTCCACCTTCCTGGCCTCCACCTCTAGGACGACCCCTGCCAACCTGCCCTCTACCTCTGGGCGGCCGAATGGATGGTGCAGCTACTGGTGATGTAATCATAAGCTGCTGACCCTGCTGCACTACCTTGCCCAAAAGTCTGGGATAAAATCTCTTCATTTGGCCAAAATCTCCGCACTCGTAACAACCCCTCAAAGCGGTGGACTGTAGCCCTGAGGTCTGACCCTGATAGCCTGAATACCCACTGGAATTATCCTAGATAGTTGGTGGGCGGTAGGAACTCTCTAGCATGTCGCTGAAATAGGGTCTCACTGGAGCACCCCGAGGAGGCGGCGGTATTGGATATGTAGGCCTGCTCGGCTGACCTTTCCCAAAATGACCTTTTCTCCCAAATGGAGCACTAGTGAATCCTCCCAAATGACGGAACTACTTGTCCCGCGTCATCTGCTCTCAGTCACGCTGACGATAACCCTCAATCCTCTAAGCTATCTCCACAACCAGCTGGTAAGAGGTCCCCATCTCAACATCTCGGGCCATAGTGGCCCAAAATACCAGAGTGTAACCCCGCAACGAACCTCCATACCCTCTATGTCTCAGTAGGAAGTATCATAAGTGCAGGACAAGACAATTCAGAGTACCTTGCCTCATAATCGGTCACTGACATCTGGTCCTATTGGAGCTGCTCAAACTAAAATCGCAATTGTTCCCTCTCGGAGGGTGGAATATACCTATCCAAGAAAAGGCGTGTAAACTGATCCCAAGTCATGGGAGGAGAATCTGCGGCTCACAGGTCGCAGCTGGTCTGGGCTCAGGTACGGCTGCTGCCACTAGCTGGGCTCTGCCAACGGGTAGTATGCCCGGGGTCTGATATACAACAGCTGCATGCCAAGAGCCTGAGCAGTAGGGGTATGTGCCCCCCCAAGATATGGTTGGATATGCTGGAAATCAACCAGCCTGGGTCAAAGTATCCATGAACCGCAGCATACGACCCATAATCTCTTGAAATCCCGGTGTGGACATGAAATCCACCGGGGCTGGCTCTATTTTAGGGATCTTGCCCTGCTCCTCGATAATAGGATCCTCTGCTGGATCCGATGGTTGTATAGCTGGGTCCACTCTGGGATGTCCTCGTCCCCTACCTAGGGCCAATTTCCTCCCGCGGCCTCTGCCTCGGCCTCTAGCAATAGAGGGAACAGTTCCTCCCAGTCTAGAACATCCGTCATGCGCGTTCTCACCATTTGTGAGAGAATAAGAGAAAGACACTTATTATAACATCAACTGCATGTTAGGAGATAAAGAAAGAGTAGTTTCCTAATACCCTATAGCCTCTTGAAGATAAGTACAGACGTCTCTGCACCAATCCGCAAGAATATATTAGGCCTGCTTATAACTTGTTAGACCTATGTTAACCTAGTGCTTTGATACCATGTTATCACGACCAAATTCCTCCTACAGGCCGTGATGGCGCCCAACGTTATCGCTAGGTAAGCCAACTGGGAACTAGCTCTATGATCCTCTCTTTTAAAGATTTGAAATAGTTGATTTTTCGTTTATGCATGAATTAGAAGTATGAGTTTAATAAAATGCGAGATCAAAATTTTCAAAGCAAGTGAGATAAGTAAAATAACCCAAAACCATCAAGTGTCACCTAGCATAAATCTCCAAGATCTAGTGTTACAACTGTATGAGCTACTAGTAGAATATACAAAAGAGTATTACACTACTGTCCGAAATAAAATAGAAAGAAAATAAAGTAAAGGAAGACTACGGTTGCTGCAGAACGGGCTCGTAAGATAGCTCACCGCAAAGTCTCGTAGTAGTGAAGGATGCACGCAAGACCGATATCCAGATGCATATGCCTCAGATCCTGCACATTCAGTACAAAAGTGTACCCGGTAAGTATCTGGTCTAACCTCAAAGAAGTAGTGACGAGGGGTCGACTTCGACACTTACTATGGGCCAATAATAAAATGTATAAAAGTCTAATTAAACATGGAATATAAAAATGGCAATAGAACTCGGAAGCAAGAAATAAATAAATAATCCTTTCACTGATAGTAAGTACCGAATCAATTTCCCCTATTTAACCATTTAACCTCTTAAGACAATGAAGCAATATCAAATATACTCGGGCTCCCAGTATTATTACGCACAAATTATGCCAAGGACGTATGACCGGATCCAAAATACATGTACATATACCGTGTGCACTGCGGAGGGTCAAACGACACGAACCATAGATTCATCTATTAACCTGCCGAGGCGAACGGCCCGCTCCCATGATAGTAGTGGAAATTTACCCCGCTCGCGGAATATACTTGCGATGCGGTTGAACATAGATTTCTCAAGTTATCACAATATCCCTCAACTCTTTCCAAAACAAGAAATTCAACTGGATACTCTTAAAATATTGAAATACTTAACCCCAGCTCTATCCAAGACAATTAGTAAGCATAATCAATTAACGGTGTCAACAAAGCATCGTGTAAACCAAAAACTACACGGACATAAGCATAATTAGTAGCTACGTACGGACTCTCGTCACCTCGTGCGTACGTAGCCCCCACAAATAGAAGTACGTATTAATTAAGATCACCTATGGGGGTTAATTCCCTCTTACAAGGTTAGAAAAGATACTTACCTCATCTCAAAGCCTACTTTCCGATCCAAGATTGTTCTTAAACCCTCAATTCGGTACCAAACGACTTGAAACTAGTCAAATTTTATACAAAATAGTCAATACATGCTCAAAAGTTCATATCCTAATTATTAAAGTGATTACCTAACCCCAATTTAAGAATTCCTAAAATTCACCCTCGGGCCCACGTGTCCGGACTCCGAAAATATTCAGAGGATATTGTCACCCATAATCTTAAGAACTCAAATATATAATTTTCATCCCATTCCATAACCATTTTCGGTGTTAAAATCTCATTTTTATCAAAACCTAAGTTTTTCATCTAAACCCATATTTTCCACAAATTTACATATTAAAATCTACCTATAACCTATGTATTAAACTCACATTAGGTAGAAATTACTTACCCTCAATAGCTAGTTTGAAATTCCCCTTTTTGAAGCTCCAAAATCGCCTAAGAGTACAATAAATGAACCCAAAAATGGCAAAGTCCCGTTTTTAAAACTCTTTGCCCAGCCGCCCTCTTCTTCGCGAACGCGGAACAGGCCTCGCGTTCGCGAAGGCAATCAATCCAGGCCTAAAAAAACTTGGCCTACGCGAATGCGACAGGGGACTCACGAATGCGAAGGCTTACCAGCCTTGCCCTACGCGAATGCGAGGGCACCTTCGCGAATGCGAAGAGCAATGACATTGACCCCCCCCCCCCCAGGTCCCTTCCTTCTACGCGAACGCATGGGAAAATTCGCGAACGCGAAGGGCTAATTGCCCCACTGCCTAAATCCTTCTTCGCGAACATGAGAGGGCGTATACGAACGCGAAGAAGGAAACCAGAACTGGAAAAATCTTATTTTTTAACTTGGCTCCGGGTGGTCCGAAACACACCTGAGCCCCTCGGGACCCCGTCCAACCACACCAACAAGTCCACAAACATAATATGAACCTGCTCGAACTCTCGGAACGCGTAGAACAACTATAACACCAAGAATCACACCCCAACACCAAATTGAATCATGTTTTGAACTCCATGTTTCCAAATTGCCCCGAACGCGTCGAATTATACTTAGACTACTCGGAATGACACCTAATTTTGCGTGCATGTCTTAAATTATCATACGGAACTATTCCCAATATTGGAATCCCAAACAGACCTCGATTACTCCAAAACCTACTCCAAATCAAATTTAAAGAACTTTAAAACCTTTAAAGAGCCAACTTTCACTATTGGGCGCCGAAATACTCCCGGTTCATCTAAATCCCGATCCGAATATATGCTCAAGTCCAAAATCATCATACAGATCTATTGGAACTAAAAAATCCTGATTCTGAGGTCGTTTACTCAAAATATTGACCGAAGTCAAACTTAGCCTTTTTGGCCAACCTTAAGGAACCAAGTATTCCGATTTCAACCCGAACTCTTCCAAATCCCGAACTGACCATCCTCGCAAGTAATAAAACAGTAAAAGTACGTACGGAAAGTCTTATTTCGGGAAACGGGGTTCTAAAAATTAAAACGACCGGTTGGATTGTTACATTGACAGTCTTATGGAATCAAACACAAATAAGGAGTATATTTAAGGGTGCATTTTAAACTCACCCCAAAATATAAGGATCATTTTTGTTATTTTCTCTCACATTTTACATGAGTTTAAACCAAAAATGATCAGTTTATTTTTGTGAAAAGCGCAGCAAAATAAAATAATTTTTATATAACAAAAGAAAGAATAATCATTTTTGGGTAATATGTAAAAAGTTGGATAATCTCCCATGGAATTTACTCCTATGCAAGGCCTAATGCGAGGGAACCAACTCCTATGCAAGGCCTAATGCGAGGGAACCAGATCCATTATTTTTTTAACCAACTTACAAGCTTAATAACGTTTGCAACATCCTTTGGCATAAGAAAGTTTTTGCAGGTAGAAGATGTACTTCAAGATTGTTGAAAGTATATAGTGGTATTGAACACTTCATTGTCTTGCATAAATATACAATCTTAATTTATAGAGAGGTGGCGTGAGACCTCTCTTAGGCCAAGCAATTTATTTATCTTTCTCTCTTGTAAACCTTTTACCCTTATTTTCTTGTATGTATTTTCTTCATTGGAGGATTAATCTTACTCTACCTCATTCATTTTAAATTTTATTAAAAATTAAAATCTAATTGTTTAATTTCATCAACTGCAAAATATCGTTTGACTTATTTGTTACTCAAACATGTTTCAAAAGTTTCTAAAAATAACTCGGAATACACGTGCGTCATGTTCAAAAACTAGTTTTCAAACTATTGTGTGGTTATATATTTAATTAAATTTTCAAGATGATTTTCAAAAATATTTCAAGATGAGTTTCAAATTTCAAAAAGTGGGGTTTACCTCTTTTTCTAGTAAATAATATTTTTCTCTCATAAATAACGGTATTCTTTAAAGTGAAATGCATGTTCAAATACAATTTCTATTTTCAACTACTTTTATAAACTTAACTTAAAAAACTATTTTTTTAAATCTCACACTTTTTATGTCCAAACACCTACTTAACCTAAAGTTTTATAAACCAACTCATAAATAAAAGTAAGCTTTACTCTACAGTGTTCTTAAAATTTTCACTATGACTAAAGAACACATAGAAAAACAAAATAGGATGCTTAATGGACTTCCATTTTTCACACCTCTAAGAAATGACAAAGATAGCAAACAGAAAAAATAGATATACAATCATAATACTCAGTATAATCACAAATCAATAAAATAGATATTATCTGATAATTTATTTACATTATTTTATGTCAAAATCACATAGTTCAAAACAAAGCATTACGTACTCCATTGTTTCGCTAGTAAGAAAATGAGAAAGACAAGCTAGTGCAACCCTAACTTTGTATGAATCTAAGCTAGTGCTCTATATACTAAATAAAAATAGAAAAACATATATGGAGTAATAGATAATTTAGTTTTTCGGTTTTCAAATTTTATTTTAAAAAGTCGATTAAAAAAAACAAAGTCTTAATTCCCCATCCAAAACCAAACCGAAGAATCAAAAAAATTTAGTTTCTGTTTAACATATAAAACGGTGCAATTGAATTTATACGTGGTTTCTAGACTAGTGAATTAATTCGATCCTGAAGTAATAAAAGAATTGAAAAATATGCAATACTTAACCTTGAGATGAAGATGAAATAGCAGAAACAGTAATTTCGAGAGCAAGCCTTCCGGGCACAACAATAATGAAATCAAAAAGTAAGAAGACAAAATTGTATAGAGCTTTGAATAGATTATAACGTAAGTTTGCCAGAAAATTTATGTCCTTTACAATGATAACAGAGCTCACTATTTATAGCTGCACCTAGGGAACAAGGTCCTAGGATCATGCTCTTCTTTAATGTCACGACCCAAAATCCACCTAATTGTCATGGTACCTAACCCAACCCGTCACGTAAGCCCATTAACAACTATCCAATTTAAATGAGATTTACTAAGAAAAGAAATGAAAATACAACTGCCTTTATACAAGAATTTTTCAAGGACTGGTAGTACAAATCATGAGCTTCTAAGATTAGAATTTACAAAGGTGGTATGAAATAAATACATCATCTGTTCGAAATGTACATAAACAGATATTTTTATAAATCTAAGGCTACAATAAACAAGAGGCAGCTACAACCGGAGCGCAGGTACATCTTCAAATCTAGCTTCCGTCGATCACAGCAACATCAACATCCAATATCTGCACGCAGGGTGCAGAAGTGTAGTATGAGTACAACCGGCCCCATGTACTCAATAAGTAACAAACCTAACCTTAGGTTGAAAGTAGTGATGAGCTGGAACATAGGTCGGGGTCCAACACCAATAGACAACAATAGCTTATGACAATATAATGGAAATAATAAAAGAAGTAGCTTAGAGATAAACTGGTCAGCTCGTTCATAGTTCCAAGTCACAATATCTATGGTTATACATATATCAGTGAAAAACCCAAATTCTTTACCGAAATCACCAAATTTATGAGTAAGTTTGAAAACTGTGATTTTTCCCAAAACTTTTCAACAACAGATAAGATGTTTCATTATCAAATGGCATGAGGAAAATACATCTCTATGCCTACATGTCAATATGCAGGTGAAATCATGAATGACACCAAAACCGGAGTGGCAGAAAGAAATGCATCTCTATGCATGTATCTCAAGTATGCATGTCAAATGCAATGTATCTCAGTGATGAACTCATGTACTCACACTCTCAGAGTACTCAAATATATATATATATATATATATATATATATATATATATATATATATATATACTTATACTATACTTTCAAAATAGTACGTATGCATCATCATTTAGTTTATAATCATATACAAGCATTTTTCATAATATTTTTTAAAATAATTTTTAAAGGCTTTAAATCAATTTATTTCTGTATTTTATTATATAAATATCCAATAATTATCCTACAAATTATTTTTATGATAATTTAATAATCTAAACTTATCATTTATACCAATATGAGGTTTTAAATATTTTCAGTGCATTTATCATAATTACATTTGCATTTTTAGGGCCAAATTGCATATTTTGCAATAATAGCCCATATGCATGTATAATTACCTTATTTATGCAGAAAATGACTTTTTATATTTTTATAATATTAAGAAATTATTTTTAATCATCTTAGTACAAAAATGATATTTTTCATATTTATTAATTACTTTTATAAATTATTTATTTATTAAACATTGGGTATTTAAAATCTGGCCCCAAATTTACCTTAATTTCGGACCTAAACTACCCAATCCCAGCCCAATAACCTCTGAGCCCAAACCAAATAACCCGCAAACCAACCAATTAACCAACCCAACCCAGAACCCCCAACTAATCATAGCCGTTGATATCTGAGATCAACGGCCCATATTACCACGTCCCTTTTAATTAACCTAATACTCCCCTAACCCTAACCACTCTTCACCACTCGCCGCCTTTGAATTCTCTCAAACCTCCCCCTTCTCTCTGCCTAAACCCTAGTCGTCTCCTCCCAAATTTCTCTCCTAATCCCATCGGACATGGGATTATACGGTTACTTCTTGCCATATTCGACTCCTCCTTGGTACTGGACCCTTTCTCTATACAGCTTGCCTAAACATGGCAAGCGGATCTCATCAACTTCGAACCAAACCTGGTTCAGTTCCTTGACCTTTTCCGTCTATGTTCATTCTTGTTCTTTTATGGTATGACTCTCTGTGTATTTCTGTGACTCCTACTCACCCTAAAATTAGGGTTTCAGATTCTTTTAAATCGAACCAAATCTGGTTCGATTCTCTGATTTTAAAAGGTATTTCTTCCTATGTTCATCTTAGTCAATGCAGCATGTGATTTTTACCTTTTATTTATTTTAGATTTCTGTCGATTTGTGTACTTTACCTAAAATTAGGGTTTTGAAATTTTCTCTTTTCCTTACTGATTTTGATTGCTTTCTTTTCTAGTGTTTGACTGATGATTTTTCTTGTTTGGTTGTTTTATTTCTACTGCTATATAAATGCCTCCCCACTCCCCTTTTGGGACAGTCCGGAATCATTAGGAAAAATTACTAAAAATTAAAAGTTGTGTGCTCTTTACTCTTTAATAATCTTATTCTGCACTTTGGTTCCTGGCCGGCTGAAAGCCAAGGCCAGAAATTCTGAGTTCTTGTTCTTTTGTTGATATTCATAACACTGTGGACTTCCGTTCTTTCTTGTTTTCGCTTAACTGGTGAGTTACCAAACCTTTGTCATTTTATTTCTACTTACCTGTCATTAGCATGTGTTTTCACTTCTAAAGATTGTTGTTCAATATGTTTCTGGGCTATTCTCGTATGCAATTCTGACTGTCTTACTTCAATTCTAGGCCTTTCTAATCTAAAATGCCATTACGCTTGTAGTTTGAGACATGTTTAGACCTACTTTAAGTTGATTAATTTCTTTTTTAAAGTCTGCCTAGCCTATGTGTTACTGGTAGCCACCTCTTTACTGTTTAAATTTGCTATTTGAACATTCTCCCATACCCCATTTCTATGGATTAGTTGACTAAGTATGAGTATATAAGTATATAGCACAAGTCCATTTCTAAATTTTCTTGACTTCCCTAGTAATTGCCCTTATCCTGTTAAGTTCTGATTGATATGATTCCTTCTTGTGATACTAGCATTCTACATTTAGCATAATCTGAACTTTTTACCATAAGTCTGTGCACATCAATCCTGCAATCCTGTCTTGGTAACATATGTACTATGTGTTGAATTTGTTCTTTTGAAACTTTGCTAAATTCTGTTCTTAAAACCCAAGCATGTTCTATTACTTTTTTATGTGCTCAACTTGAATCTGTTTGTATCCCTCAGTGTTGTCCCCTAACCTCAGTCTATTCCTTTACTACTTGGTCTCTTTGAGTTGTTATTCTTAGCCGGCTGAAGGTCAAGGATACTTAGGTTCTGTCCTTTGACCTCCCTAGTGTGAGCACTGCTCAGGGTCCAATTGAGACCCTTGTGAACTCTGACACACTAGGATTTGGACCCTAATCCCTCCTCTGAACTATTCTTGTTAACCACACTAGTGTGAGCACTGCCCTGGGTTCTTGATGACCTTGGGAACTCTGACACACTAGGGCCTTGGTTCTATATGCTCAACTCTATCTTATGCTCACTGGGTGAATCATTCAATTCCCGGATGATGTATGTCTATGAGTGTGTAACTTGGAGACTATTGTAAAGGCCAGGCTTGTCCAGGTGTATTTCGGACCTACTGTAGGCTCCCTATAGTCATTCTCCTATGTAATTCATGCTATTCATTCTGGGTTTGTAATAATTATTGTAATAACATTTTGGGCTATTAGTAAAATTGGGAAATGGGATTTATCTTACACTTGCATTGAGATGGGTAGAAATCCTGCCTATAGGTTCATCACTCAACTCAAATGTGTTATTATGTTCAAACATGTTCCGCTGTCATGTGTTAGAGATCATGCCTATAGGTATTCTATTTTGCTCAAAATGTGTTACTTTCAGTTATTATAGAAATCCTGCCTATAAGTATCCTATCTTGCTCAAATGTGTGTTAGAAATCTTGCCTATAGGTTCTCTATTTGGTCCAAATGTGTTCTACTTTTACCTGTTAGAAACCATGCCTATAGGGTATTGAATGATTAATATCTCAATGTGCGCATAGGATTCTGTTTACATACGGCTTAATTTACAAATTAGATGCCATGCCTATAGGATCTAAAAAAACCAGTTTTAGTTATAGAAATCATGCCTATAAGGTCTAAATCAGTCTTGATTATTGTCCTGCTCGTTTCTTTTAACCATTATTAGAAATCATGCCTATAGGACTCGATTAAGAAATTCTGAACATATTCTTGTGATTACCATTGTTAGTTACTGTGCGAATCACCTAGAAATCATGCCTATAGATTTAATCTCTTATGCTTATAATCAGTAGGCAACTATATAGGCTTTAGAAATTGTATTAAAAGAAAGGCTTTTACACATGAAGCTGCCTGCTTATAAAATCCAGAATCACATAGAGATCCTGCCTATAGGGTTCTGCGACCTTAACTTATTTAAATCTGCAACTGTCAATGATAGTTAGTTCGTATGCATTTGTTGCCTAAGTGCGGAGACCAACTTAGGCCCTTGTTTTCCTATACATGAAAGTCCTAAAAGTTTTGCTTGTCGCCTAGTATTTTCTCTTTTGAGCAACCTAATTTAAAGTTTAGAACCACCCTAAAATAGAGGTCCAAATGCCTCCTCGACTGTAGGCATGGGACGGGTAGTGCACGCATAGAGTACGACTAGAATTGACTTGTACGCTTTATGTAAACAACTTAAAGATAATAATCGGGTAGCAGGAGATGATAGTCTGTGCCCGCTGAATAATATGAGTAACACCCCATCTCGAGGGAGTTACGAGTTATTATTTATGTTACACGGGGTGATCCTTTAGGCTAAACAAAACTTAGGAGCCCTACCTTTGTTTTAAAATCAATCATTCTATTTTATTTGCCCAATTTTGTCTCTTCTCCTTGCTTAGACTAATTCATATAATTCGAGTTCGGCTGGGACCCACCATCGTGGACCAAGAGGAGTGCCTAACACCTTCTCCTCAAGGTAATTTGAGCCCTTACCCGATCTTTGGTGACGCAACTGGTTAAACCAGAGTTATCTGCAAATAGGTGCCCTAACGCACCTTAAATCCATTAGGTGGCAACTCTCTCTTTTAACACCCCTTCCTTTAAAAGAAGTTGTCACATGTCAAAGTCTGATTTTGCGAGAAAGAAAGGGGCGCGGTAATGATATAATGTACTCACACTTTGACAGTGCTCGATCTCACTATCTCATACTTTCCACTCATCATACTCAATCACTCGACACGCTCAGTCACTCAGTACTGTATATGGCCAATTCAGCCCAGGGAAGATCCATCCCAAATATATATATATATATATATATATATATATATATATATATATATATATATATATATATATATATATATATATCAACTGACAGTCAGTCACTCAGTACTGTATAAGGCCGATCCAGCTCGTGGAAGATCCATCCCCAAATATAAATGCTTCGGGCAAAATCCATGCCCAGGGAAGATCCATCTCTCAATATAATTAACTGCTCTCACTGGGGGTGTGTACAGACTCCGGAGGGGCTCATTCAGCCCAAGCGCTATAATAAGCCAGATCCAAGCACAAATCAATATAACATGCTGCGGCGTGCAGACCGATCCCATAATATCACTTATAATCAGGCCCTCGACCTCACTCAGCCATCAATCTCTCCAGTCTCTCAGGCTCACAATGCCATGAAACTAGCCCAAAAATGATGAAATGATGTGTCAATATATAGCAACAGAGACTGATGAAATGATGAAATTG
This sequence comes from Nicotiana tabacum, assembly GCF_000715075.1. Taxonomy (NCBI): domain Eukaryota; kingdom Viridiplantae; phylum Streptophyta; class Magnoliopsida; order Solanales; family Solanaceae; genus Nicotiana; species Nicotiana tabacum. Next base: position 86,686,952 of record NC_134102.1, read on the forward strand.
CAATGTAAGCAAATAACTCAACAGCGGGAATGACGTTAGTGGGTCCTAACAGAATAAGCATGTAGCCTAGACATGATTTCTAACATGAATCACAGCTCAATAACTCTAGTACATAGAGATTTCATGGTTACACATAAGATCAAGTAACTACACAGTACCACAGAAATAACGGAGTCACAATTCACATGGTGCACACCCACACGCCTGTCACCTAGCATGTGCGTCACCTCAACACCAAACACATAACATGTAATTCGGGGTTTCATACCCTCAACACCAATTTTAGAAGTGTTACTTACCTCAAACAAGCCAAATCCAATACTGAGCAAGCCAAGCGATGCTCCAAGAATGCCATCGCTTGCGTACCAACCTCCGAACGGCTCAAAACTAGCCAAAAGCAACTCAAATACCTCAAATAATGCCAAAGGAAACAAACCCAATCGATAAAGGTTGATTCTTTAATCAAAGACCAAATATCATCCCAAAGGTACAACCCGGGCTTGCACCTCAGAACCCAACACAACTCACAAAATCTAACAACCCATTCAATTACGAGCCCAACCATACTAGTTTCACTCAAATGCGACTCTTAATTGACATTCAAAACACAAAAACTCACTGTATGAAGCTTTAGGCTAAAATCCCAAATTTTCTTTTTAAAACACATAATCCAATTACCAAAAATGAAGATAAAATCACGAAATATAATCAAAATCGAGTGTAGAACACTTACCCCAATCCTTGTGATGAAATTTGCTTCAAATATCGTCTCAATCCGAGGTCTATAACTCTAAATATGAATAAAATGACCAAACCGTTGATAATATAATTTTTGCCCAGCACTGTTCGCAAATATGAACCAATAGTCGCACCTGCGACCTCCGATTCTTCGGTAAATGCCTCACAGCTGCGAGAATTCACTGAAGACCAGCCCATCGTATTAATTTCTTCGCTTTTGCGCACACGCAAGTGCGACAATCACATACGCTTTTGCGCCACACGCCACTTCTGTGGCTAAAATCTCGTATCTACGCGCATGCTGGTGCCCTACAAAACCTCACTACTGTGGTCATCCCCACCCAGCTATTACCTCGCTTCTGCGACCAATTGTCTTGTAACGACCCAGCCGATCGTTTTGATTATTATAACCCCGTTCCCCAATTAACTGCTCAATTTATGCCTTACAATTGATTTATGACTTATGAAGTTAGTTGGTTCGGGTCCGGGAGGATTTCGGAGTGAAATGAGATACTTAGTCTCATAATTGAAAGCTTAAGTAGAAATAGTTGACCGAATATTGACTTATGTATAAACGACCTCGGAATTTAATTCTGATGATTCCAATAGCCCCGTATGGTGATTTTGGACTTAGGAGCGTGTCCGAAAAATTATTTGGAGGTCCGTAATGGAATTAGGCTTGAAATGCCGAAAGTTGAATTTTGGGAAGTTTTACCAGGGGTTGACTTTTTGATATCGAGGTCAGAATCCGATTATGGAAATTGGAATCACTTCGTTATGTCATTTATGACTTGTGTGCAAAATTTGAAGTCATTCTGGATTGATTTGATGTATTTTGGCACAAGATATAGAATTTGAAAGTTCAAAGTTTATTAGGCTTGAATTGAGTTGCGATTCATGGTTTTAGCGTTGTTTGGTGTGATTCGAGGCTTCGACTAAGTTCGTATGATATTTTAGGACTTGTTTTTATATTTGGTTAAGGTCCCGAGGGGCTAGGGTGAGTTTCGGACCATTTCTAGGCCATTTTTAATTGCGGGTTTCTGCCTATAGAGGTGTGCATCGCGATCGCGAACATTTGGTCGCGTTCGCGAAGAGCAAACAGCAGTTTGGGGCCTTGTGAATCGTGATCGCGGAAGCTCTTTCGCGATCGCGTAGAACAAAATCTCTGCTGCACTGACCCGATTTTGGAAGCTTATACCTTACAATCTATAAGAAATTTGGAGATGATCCAAAAACAACAATTGTAGCCCTTGGTGTGTAGTTTTTAGAAAATTAAACTATTTGCTATTTGGAGTTTTGTACAAAAAGGTATGACCATTATACTAGAGGTTGTCTGGAAGAGTTGGGGCATTTGTTCTTCGCGATCGCAATTGGTAATCCGCGATCGCGAAGAGAAATTTTGGGGCTGAAAAATTTTGTGCGTCGCGATCGCGAAGAGTATATACCTGGGAAGTAGTTATATTTCGATGTTTCAGCCATTTTTAACATATTTGGAGCTATGGAACTCAGATTGAAGCAACTTTTGAGACGATTTTCACCATATGGATCAAGTTTTCTATTACCGAAAGTGATTATACTTCATGATTATATGGTTATATTCATCATTTATTTCGGATTTAAATGGAATAAATCAAGATTTTTTGCAAAATTGGTATGGTTGAACTCGTATCGGAATAGGTGTTCGGATTTTGTAACTTTTGTCGGGTTCTGAGAAGTGGGTTCCACGAGCGATTTTTGAGCTAAATTTCGGATTTTTATGGAAAATTAGCATTTTCCTATGGAATTAATTCCAATAAATTTTATTGACTTAATCAAATTATTTATGGCTAGATTCAAGGCATTTGGAGGCCAATTCATGAGGAAAAGACATTGCGGAATAAGAATTTCACGGCTTGAGGTAAGTAACAGTTATAAATCTGGTCCTGAGGGTATGAAACCCCGAATTTTGTATCATGTGATTGTTTTGGAGGTGATGTACATATTAGATGACGGGCGTGTGGGCGTGCCCGAGGGGATTGTGACTTGGTCCATCCCATAAAACTGGAAAGTTGATTAACTTGTTGTTAGCTATATGCTCTCTATGTGTTAAAGAAATTTGACTGTAAATCATGTTAGAAATCTTACTTAGGCTATGTGATAGAACTGCTGGTACACGCAGAGGTCGCGCACCAGTTAAATTATTTGCTAATTGATGTCTTGTACTCAGTCATGATTTTACTTGCATATCATACCTTAGTATTTCTTGATTTTTTGTTGATATATTATGTTATCTTTGTTTGGGCTGATCTTTGTGATTTATGAGAGTTGAGAGACTAGAGAGGTTAAGGAGTGACTAAGGCCGAGGGACTGTCGGTGAGATAAGGATACTATGGCACGTGAGTTATCCATGCAGGATATTATAGCACGTGAGTTGTCCGTGCAGGTTATAGTGCATGGGCTGTAGGAGCCCCTCCGGAGTCTGTACACCCCTAGTGAGCGCGTGTACCTATTGAGTGTGAGTGTTGAGGGCCAAGAGCCCACTGAGTGATTGTTGTCCTGAGAGGTTTTACTTGCTTTTCATTTGTGTTGCACTTAGTTTCTATCTATCATTGTTGTGAAATTTTTTGAAAGATTTTATATCTGAAATACATGAACTTGAACTGTATAGAATTGATTTGACTTAAAATGCTGGATTTGAAAGCATGTCTATTATTTGCTGGAATTACTGAAAATAAACTATAACTGTGTAGCTCGTCACTATCTTCAGTTCTTTATTTATTAGTGTTACTTACTGAGTTAGTTGTACTCATACTACACCCTGCATTTCGTGTGCAGATACAGGTGTTCCCGGATATAGCGGGGGTTGATTATTTCGCGCAGTTGATTTTTCGGAGATTCTGAGGTAGTTGCTGTGTTTCGGAGACCTTGTCTCTCCTTCCCTATCTCCTTGTTTATTATATTTGGTGTCAGACTATCACATACCGTATTTTCCAGATTTGTAATCATATTAGATGCTCATGTACTCAGTGACACCAGGTTTTGGGAGTATTTATATTTGTACTTGTGAGATTTTTTCCGCTGAATGTAATCATTCTCTTTTCTAATTTAAAAGAATATGTGGTTTATTAAGATTGTTGGCTTGCCTAGTATTGAGATAGGCGCCATCACGACGGGTGGGATTTTGGGTCTTGACAAGTTGGTATCATTGCTTAGGTGACATAGGTCTCACGAGTCATGAGAAGGTTTAGTAGAGTCTTGTGGATCAGTACGGAGATGTCTGTACTTATCTTCGAGAGGCTGCCGAACCCTCAGGAAACATTTCCCTTCTTGTATTCTACTGTGCGGAATTGATTCAGCTTGAAATGTAACTCTTTGAATTCCTTCCACACATTCTTATGCGCACATGAGCGCTCGGTATCAGCTGTGCATCGCCGGCTTGTGGTTCCATGAACGATGTTTGAGATGTGTATTCCGTGTTCTAGTGATGGGCCAGTCTGGAGGACTTGAGGCCAGGTTTAGATCGCAGCTTAAGCTAGGTAGCTTCAGTTGTAACCTGTACATTTGGACTCATATGTCCGGTAATGTCCCTACTAGTGGAATTTGTGGCTTGATGAACGGTGGAATAGCTTTATGATGTAACTGCATGATGTATTAAGACGATTTGAATATGACGAGAAGTGTTTTCTTGAAATGTAAAGGAAGGCCATTGGTTGCTTTATTTTCGTTTTGATGTGAAGTACAATCTCGAGTGTGAATGTTTTGAAAGATCTTTCACATTGTTAAATTTTGGGGCAAATTAAATTCTCGTGTATGGTTAATGGGTTTGGACTCAGAAAGATTAAGTGATTTCATAGTAATTGTGGCTGCGAAAGGGTATAACAAGATGCCAATTTGAGACTAAGCAGGTGGGTTGTCTCCTGCGGAATAATTTATGTAGGTGTGTTCCTTATGATGTGAATAGAGAGTTTCTTTTCTACCAGTGGGGTGTATGTATTGAGACTTGAATTTGAATCTGGTTGAGAAAGTTGACTTGAGTGTACTGAGAATGAATGCGAGATTAGCGGATGATTGAGGTATTTTATGGTTGGTGTATCTTGAGCTTGAGAAGAATTTTTGTTGAACTAACTATGGTATTAAGGCAGTAATAAAGTATGGGTATTGTGAGTTATCAAGTATTTTAATCTATGGATTTTAGCCAAGATACTATTGACAATTCAATTCATGGTTATGTGTCAAATCTTTTTGTTTTGGTCTAAAGTATACTTGGGAATCAGTGATGACTTGCAGAGGTGGAGTTCGAGAATGACTCGAGTAAGGAAATTTCTAGACACTGGTTATATTGCGCTTTATGAGTATATGAAAACCTTGGGATGAGTGAGTTGTTATTTGTGAATGATATAGTGCGCACGGAGTATAAATTTGATAGGTAGTATTAAAGTAGAGTTACTTCTTTGAGTTTTGTTGTGCTAATGGGGCACGTGTCTTTTGGTCCATTTGGGCAGTGTAATGTGGATTTGAACAAAGGGGGTGACTCTCGAGAAAGTTCTAATGGATTCGAGATTAATATGTAACAATTGAGAATTTTTGGCGGATTTGTTTATGGCAAAAATATGAGATTTAAGTTGGATGGTATCGAGAATGTGGCATATTTGTATTTCGTTATGGGTTTTATATTTCGGTATCAGGAAGGTGAATGAAACGACCTTAGACTCAAATAAGGTATTTTCAGAGTGGGTGTTTCGGTTGTGGTATTTATAGGGATTATTATGATGTGGTGAGACTCTATAGATATTTTGGTGGCAATATTCTTGGGCTTAGGTGACCTACGTGGTTTGGTCGAGTTAGAGGAATTTAGTTCTAATAGCTTGGTTATGTGCAGATGGATTTCAAAGTGTTCTTGATGGTTTCTACCATTGTTTGAATTGGATATTTTCTACTGGTGTGGGAAATGTGTTGTGTCTTGTGATTTTCTCCTGGAAGGAAGCAAGAGGAAGGTTTCTAACTAACCGGGTATGTAATTTGCTGGTGAATCAGAGTTGATAATGGGATTCGTGTGCTTGTCACATGATGGCATAATAGATGTGGTGTGTTGTGCGAGATTAGGATTTACATGTACAAAATGACAGTTCAGTCAACTTGAAGAGAAGGTAACGAATGTTGGACAACATAGTCAGTTTCAGATATTTTGATGAATGTTATAACTGCTTGGTAATTCCTAAGAAGGGTGCGCATTTTAGAAGGCGACTCACCTGGTTGATAGACTGCTGATATTCAAATTATTGCGTTGTGGTACGGAAGAATTATGAAAGTATTTCTCATGGGATTAACGTGAATGGAAGATGTGTTAGTCAAATTAGTGCTGGAGTTAGGATCAGTTACGGTGATTCATGTGTTCGATGAATTTGGAGACTAGGAGTTCTCAGAAGTATATTGTTCCGGGGTTGCGACCTATTTGAGGTGACTATTTTATTTAAAACTAGGTGGAGGCACTAGTTGCATTAATTATTTGTGATAGCTATGCACTATGAGTGCACATATATGTGAGGTTTGAGCCCATGTGCGGGCATTAGAGAAAGTATTCATACTTGGAAGAATGCTTAGGCTATAATATGCCTAGAGTTGACTGTTAAGCGTAAAGTTATAACGTTTTCCATATTCGTACCTTTGTTGAGAACTATCTGGGCCATACTTGAGGTTACAAATAAGACGATTCCCTAAATAAAAGGGGTAGTTACTAATTCTGCATTAAAAATTGCCGGTTTGAAGTGTGATAGCAGACTTTGCACATGCTTACACTATGGCGTGCTATTTATACCAGTCCAGGAGAATGAGAATCTTATTTTATTATCATATACAAGTGTAATTGTTTAATTGCTCATGTATGATATGCTAGGACTGGAGGCCTGTGACCATGCCGGGCGATTTATATTATTGGCACGTGAGTTGTCCGTGCCGTGTGTGAGAATTTTATTTCTATGATATTTTATCAAATTCATTAATTTCCTTCCTCTACAATTGTGCATATGTGCCTACAGTTATCCTCCTCATGAAATTTGAGGAGTTGGTTGTAACATTGCGGTTGTAGTGGTGCTTGTTAAGCTTGCAATACGGTTCTCTTTCTTGAGACATCTCCCATATTTGGGTATACAGATTGCGTAGTTGTGGCTTGAATATATTGATGTGGCATGTCTATAAGATAATTGTGCTTAATAATATAAGGTCATTGGGCTTAGAATGGGTACTATCAGGTTTGATTACGGTATATTCGGGAGGATAATATTGAAAGTCGGCTTAGATAGTGATTATGGCTCTGGTTAGGGCGAGAGAGCTCCATCACTTGTTGCTTTGATAAGGGGTCATGATATTTCTGCATGTTTCTTTTATTATCAGTAGTGTACGAAGGTTTTTGGAACGAGGTTTGGCTTGATATGAGGTTTTATACTAGTACTTTGTTGTTTTTGAGTAGTTACTGTGATCAGAAATAGTATTATGAGAATGCGAGTTGTGTAGTATGTTATACGATTATATCTGGAAATATGGTTATGGCTGGATACAGCTTGTTCAGGCTTATACAGTGTGTAGATGTGAGATTCGCGTCTTGAAAAGAATTCTTGATGTTAGAAATTTGGCTCCAAGACTTTTGGACTAAGGTTAAATTAATGATTTTCAGTTAGGTTGTGTGGTCAGGCCTACATAGAATAGGGTGACATGAAATCACCCCCGGGTACGTGCGTGGTAAGATGGAATAGTGATGTGGTGGCTTGGAAACAACTCCTGGAACGTTCGAGGACGAACGTATGTTTAAGTGGGGGAGAATGTAACGACCCGGCCGGTCGTTTTGAGTATTATAACCCCATTCCCCAATTTACTGCTCAATTTATGCCTTACAATTGATTTATGACTTATTGGGTTAGTTGGTTCAGGTCCGGAAGGAATTTGGAGTGAAATGAGATACTTAGTCTCATTTTTGAAAGCTTAAGTTGAAATAGTTGACCGGATATTGACTTATGTGTAAACGACCTCGGAATTTAATTCTGATGATTCCAATAGCTCCGTATGGTGATTTTGGACTTGGGTGCATGTCCAGAAAATTATTTGGAGGTCCGTAGTAGAATTAGGCTTGAAATGTTGAAAGTTGAATTTTGGAAAGTTTGACCGGGGGGTTAAATTTTTGATATCGAGGTCGGAATCCGATTCTGGAAATTCGAATAGCTTTGTTATGTCATTTATGATTTGTGTGCAAAATTTGAAGTCATTCCGGATTGATTTGATGTATTTCGACACAAGATAGAGAATTTGAAAGTTCAAAGTTCATTAGGCTTGAATTGAGGTGCGATTCGTGGTTTTAGCGTTGTTTGATGTGATTCGAGGCTTTGACTAAGTTCGTATGATGTTTTAGGACTTGTTGGTATATTTGGTTGAGGTCCTGAGGGGCTCGGGTGAGTTTCGGGGTGGTTTCGGACCATTTCTAGGCCATTTTTAATTGCTGGTTTCTACCTATAGAGGTGTGCATCGCGATCGCGAACATTTGTCTGCGTTCGCGAAGAGCAAACATCAGTTTGGGGCCTTGTGAATCGCGATCGCGGAAGCTCTTTCGCGATCGCGTAGAACAAAATCTCTGCTGCACTGACCTGACTTTGGAAGCTTATATCTCACAATCTATAAGGAATTTAGAGATGATCCAAAAATGCAAGTTGTAGCCCTTGGTTTTAGTTGTCAGAAAGTTAAACCATTTACAATTTGGAGTTTTGTACAAAACGTTATGACCATTATATTAGAGGCTATCTGGAATAATTGGGGAGTTTGTTCTTCGCGATTGCGATTGGTTTTCTGCGATCGCGAAGAGCAATTTTGGGGCTAAAAAATTTTGTGCTTCGCGATCGCGAAGAGTAAATACCTGGGCAGTAGCTATATTTCGAGGTTTCAGCCATTTTAAACATAGTTGGAGCTATGGAGCTCGGATTGAAGCGATGTTTACCATATGGATTGGGGTAAGTGTTCTATATCCGAAACTGATTATACTTAATGATTATATTGTTAAATTCATCATTTATTTCGGATTTAAATGGAAGAAATCACGATTTTTGCAAAATCTTCCAAAACGAAAATTTAATATTTGGAGGTCGAGTTATTTTCGGAATTTGATAAAATTGGTATGGTTGAACTCGTATCAGAATGGGTGTTCGGATTTTGTAACTTTTTTCGGGTTCCGATACATGGGCCTCACGAGCGATGGTTGAGCTAAATTTTGGATTTTTATGGAAAATTAGCATTTTTTTATGAAATTAATTCCAATAAATTTTATTGACTAAATCCAATTATTTATGGATAGATTCGAGGCGTTTGGAGGCCCAATTCACGAGGAAAAGACACTGCAGAATAAGAATTTTACGGTTTGAGGTAAGTAACAGTTATAAATCTGGTCCTAAGGGTATGAAACCCTAGATTTTGTATCATGTGATTCTTTTAAAAGGTGACTCACATGCTAGGTGACAGGCGTGTGGGGGTGCCCGAGGGGATTGTGACTTGGTCCGTCCTGTGAAACTGGAAAGTTGATTAACTTGTTGTTAGCTATATGCTCTCTATGTGTTGAAGAAATTTGACTGTAAATCATGTTAGAAATCTTGCTTAGGCTATGTGATAGTACTGTTGGGACCCGCAGAGGTCGCGCACTGGTTGAATTATTTGCTAATTGCTGTCTTATACTCAGTCATGATTTTACTTGCACATCATACCTCAGTCTTTCTTGATTTTTTGTTGATACATTATGTTATCTTTGTTTGGGCTGATCTTTGTGATTTCTGAGAGCCGAGAGACTAGAGGGGTTGAGGACTGAGTAAGGCCGAGGGCCTGTCGGTGAGGTAAGGATACTCTGGCATGTGAGTTATCCATGCAGGATATTATAGCACATGAGTTGTCCTTACAGCATGTGAGTTGTCCGCACAGATTATAGTGCTTGGGCTATAGGAGCCCCACCAGAGTCTGTACACCCCCAGTGAGCGCGGGTACCTATTGAGTGTGAGTGCTGAGGGCTGGGAGCCCAGTGAGTGATTGTTGTCCTGAGAGGCTTTACGTGCTTTTCATTTGTTGTTGCACTTAGTTGCTATCTGTCATTGTTGTGAAATTTTCTAAAAGATTTTATATCCTGAATACATGAACTTGAATTGTATAGAATTGATTTGACTTAAAATGCTGGATTTGAAAGCATGTCTATTCTTTGCTAGAATTACTGAAAATGAACTATAACTGTGTAGCTCGTCACTATCTTCAGTTCCTTATTTATTATTGTTACTTACTGAGTTGGTTGTACTCATACTACACCCTGCACTTCGTGTGCATATCCAGGTGTTCCCGGACATAGTGGTATTGATTCTCCTTCCCTATCTCCTTGACTCTCCTTCCCTATCTCCTTGTTTACTGTATTTGGTCTCAGACTATCATAGACCGTATTTTCCAGACTTGTAATCATATTAGATGCTCATGTAATCAGTGACACCAGATTTTGGGAGTATTTATATTTGTACTTGTGAGATTTCTTCCGTTGAATTTAATCATTCTCTTTTCAAATTTAAAAGAATACGTGGTTTATTGAGATTGTCGGCTTGCCTAGTATTGAGATAGGCGCCATCACGACGGGTGAGATTTTGGGTCGTGACATGTCTGCATCTACGAACTCGCATATGCGTCCATTCTTCCGCAGATGTGGAAGCATTAGAACCATCATACATTCTGCAATGCAACATGGAACGAAAATGATCTGAACCTCGTCCGAAACTCACTTGAGCCACATGGGACCCCGTCCAATTATGCCAACAAGTCTCATAACGTAACACGGACCTACTCGAGGCCTCAAATCACACATAACAACATCAAAATGATGAATCACACCCCAAATTGACTAAAATAAACTTTGAACTTTCAATTTCCAAAACTTGCGCCGAAACATATCAAATCAACTCGGAACAGACTCAAATCTTGCACACAAGTCTCAAATGATATAACGAAGCTATTTCAATTCACGTAACCACAATCCAAATCCGATATCATCAAAGTCAATACCCGGTCAAACTTATGAACTTTCCAAACCTTCAAATTTCTCCCTTTCGCCAATTAGTGTCGAATCCTTCTAGAATTATCCAAATGCAAATCAGGGCATATGCCCGAGTCCAAAATCACCATATGGACCTAACGGAACCATTCAAAACTTTCTTCCGGGGTTAAATTCACAAAAGTCAAACCTGGTCAACTCTTCTAACTTGAAGCTTCAAAAATAAAATTCATTCTTCCAAATCGATTCTGAATAACCTGAAAACCATAACCGACGATTCACATAAGTTATAATACATCATACGGAGCTACTCATGCCCTCAAACTATCGAGTGAAGTGAAATTTCTAGAAACGACCAATCGAGTTGTTACATCCTCCCTCACTTAAATATACGTTTGTCCTCGAACGTGCCGAGAGTCGTTCCAAAGCCATCAAATCGCCGTGTAACCTTACCATGCATATATCCGAGGGTGATCCCACGTCACCCTATTCCATATAGGCTTGACATCGTAACATGACGGAAGATCATTACTTCGACCTTAGCACGTATACCACAGAATCCAATTTCTAACATCCGAAATTTCCTATAAGATCTGAACCATGCATCTACACACTGTATAAGTCTGAACAAGCTGTACCAAGCCATAACCATAACCCATGATGTAATCACATAATATATCGCTTAACTCGCATACTTGTAATAATAAGGATGTGTATGCTACACCAGGTAGGATTGGTCGACTCTATACTGCTATTGTTGGGGGATGTTCCATTCAGTTAGAGTAGAGCTTATTCGTGTTATGATATGTTCGATGAGTTACCCTTCTATGCCACGAGGGGTTTTGATTTGTTAGGTATAAGCACACATGGTGTGGTTCTATATGGGCCTTATAGCGGAATTTGATCGAGATGTGTATTAGGGTGTGGAATGAGTAATTGCGCATTGGTTATGTTCATTCTAGGCTGTGGTATTGTGTTATTTGTTTCTCTGTGGCTATGGTCATGCATCTTGGGTACTTGATGTCGAATTATGCGTGGTTTTTTTGATTTTGGGCACGGTGGCTTTAGGTATTTCATGTGGACCCTTGTTTGGATGGGGTCACGCATTGCAGCTGGAATATATCATGACATGATCCTTGTGTTCGATTTGTGTGTCTTGGTTCTACCATGTATGATGGGTTTGTAGCATTGCGGTTATAGTGGTACTTGTTGAACTTGCGAGATGGTTCTCTAGTTTGAGTCATTTTCCGTGATTGAGTATATTTGGGTTGTTTCTTATTGGTGCACGGATTGCGTGGGTTGTGGTTTTAGGTTTTATTTATTGGCGTGTCACTAGAGTGGTTGTGTGATAAGATGAGGTCATCAGACCTAGTATGGGTGCTATCAGATTTGTTTGCGGTATATTTAGAAGGATAATGTCGTTGATCGGCTTAGAATTGGCTATAGTTCTTGTCGAAGGGCCTACCAGTGGACCCCAAATCAACTCCGGTCATCCACAAATAGATAAATAATCCTCCAAAAGTCAACAATGACTGAATCATAATGCATACTATCATATGGCTAGGTTCGGCCATACCTTCACATTCCACAACCACGAAACAATCTGTTTTTGAGAATTCCTGGTCTTTAAGTCCTAGAACACATGAATAACCATATCCAATCCCAACTTCATCGCCCGAATGTCTAACACCTCTCTCATACACGATCATCACACGAGAACTAATTCTAAAATTCTTCCGTGCCACATAGCAAAATTTGAATATCAGCAGTCGATCAACCAGGCGAGTATCGCAATACCCAATAAAGCTTCCGTAAATCAACACTAAGTGCGCCTTCTGAAATGCGTACCCTTCTCAGGGATTATCAAGTAGCTATAACATTCATCTATATATCTGAAACAGTCCATGATGTCCAAAAATCATGACCTTTCCTCCAAATATGAAACGTGACCTTGCACATGAAAAACTCTTTCCTACACAACACACCGCATCTATCATGACATCATATGAAACGTTGAATCTCATAATCAACTCTAAGTCACAAGCAAAATACATATCCGATCAGTCAGAAACCTTCCATTTGATCTCGTCCAGGAGAAAATCATAATACGCAATATGTTCTTCGTGCCTGTAGGAAATATCCATCCCAAGCCTTGATAGAAACCATCAAGAACTCTTCGAAACCAATTTGCCCATAACCAACCCATCAGAACTGAGTCTCTCCAACTCAACCAAGCCACACAGATTGCCAAGCCCTAGAGTATTGACACCAAAACACCTGTAGATCCTCACCACATCATAAGTACCTAAAGAACCGATCATATCTATTACCGTAATGATCCAACCTACTACCAAGCTATCCCATTTCTCAGAGTTCCTTCCAAATTTCCCTCAAGTTGACACTTCTCCTTGTTAGAATACCACGATCCTCACCTAAAGCTCACCACCAGAGATCCTAACATAAAATCACACCGCCCTAAGGCCCATAACCTACTCTATTCCCTCTTAAGCACCCAAAAAGTACCACAATCGAGACACCCACTCTGAAGAGTCCTTATGTAAACCTGAACTTATTAACTTTACTTTCCTGATACTGAAATGTAGATTTCATAGTGATAGAGAAATAGCGCGAGTCCTGAAACCACCCGACACAAATCTCGGAGTCTAGCCATATTCAAATCCAAATAAATTCTCAGTTGCCACATATACATCTTGAATCCATTAGAACCTTCTCGAGAGTCATCCATTCTGCTCAAATCTCAATTGCGTCGCCCAAATGACCTGTGCCCCATTAGCATAATCACCAAAGAAGTAATCCATACCTTTAAGCAACTAAGCAATTTCCTATTCCATGCGCACTACATCCTTCACGAATAATAATTCAATCATCCCATGATTCCCATATACCCATAAAGTGTAACACATCCCGTATCCAGAAATTTCATTACTCGAGTCATTCTCGATCTCAACCTCTGCAAGTCATAACCGATCCACAAGTATGCCTCAGACCAAAACCAATGCAGCACGTAATTACGCAATCAAATCGCCGATAGCAGACTCCCCCACTTAAACTCAATGCCATAGAATAGAACATCTGATAACTCACCATACCCATACTCTATTACTGCCATAATATCGGAGGGAGATTCAACTAAATCCTTCATAAGCTCACATAACAAAAACCATATAGTACCTCAAATCATCTACTAAGCCCGCATACACCTACGTGACGATCAGGTCAACTTTCTCAACCAATTCAAATTCAAATCTCAACACATATACCCCGCTGGTAGAAAAGGAACTGTCCATAATTAAGGGATGAACTCACAACAAGACATGAAAATCCACTTTGTTCTACAATTAAACAACATGAAAAATCTTTCAATACACTCATAACTCCAGACTATACGTCGCATCAAGACGGAAACCAAGCACCCAATAGTCCTTCTCACACCCAAGCAAACTCTTCCTGTCACATTTAAACCATCTGAACACATCCCGCAGTCACTTCGTGCTCACCAAATGGTCTTCCAACCATTCATCGAGCCACAATTTCCATTAATCGGGACACTGCCGGACTTATAAGTCCAAAAGCACGTGCTCACACAACCAAAATTCTCGTGCTCAAGCTACGGTCAAAACCTGACCTCAAGTCCTCCAGACTGGCCCATCATCAGCACACCAAAATCACATCTCGCACCTCATTTGTGGAATCATAAGTTGGCGATGCACAGCTGATACCGAGCCCTCATATGCACACACGAATGCGTGGAGGGAATTCAAAGTGTTATGTTTCAAGCAGAATCAATGTTGCACGATAAGGAAAGAAAGATGGGAAGTTTATCCTAAATGCCATGTAGCCTCTCGAAGATAGGTATGGACGTCATCATACCGATCTGCAAGACTCTACTAGATACTTGCTCATGAATTGAAGAACCTTTGCACCTAGAGCTCTTATACAACCATGTTACAACCCAAAATTCACCTAGTCGTGATGGCACCTAACCAAACTCGTCTGGTAAGCCCATTAACATCTATCAAATTTAAATGAGATTTATTAAGAAAATACAATTGCCTTTATTCTAGAATTTCCCAAGGACTGGTAGTACAAATCATGAGATTCTAAGATTAGAATTTACATAGCTGGTATGAAATAAATACATAACCTGTTCGAAATGTACATAAATAGATTTTTTATAAATCTAAGGCTACCATGAATAAGAGGGAGCTACAATCGGAACGCAAGTACATCTTCAAATCTAGCTCCCGTCGATCACAACAACATCAACATCCAACATCTGCACGCAAGGTGCAGAAGTGTAGTATGAGTACAACTGACCCCATGTACTTAATAAGTAACAAACCTCACCTTAAGTTGAAAGTAGTGGCAAACCATAACACGGGTCGGGGTCCAACACCAATAGCCAACAATAGGTCATGACAACATAATGGAAATAATAAAAGAAGTAGCTCAGAGATAAAATACTCAGCTCATTCACAGTTCCATAAAAATAGGCCCACCTTTCAATTATATCAGTGAAAACCCAAATCCTTTACCGAAATCACCAAATTTATGAGTAAGTTTGAAAATTGTAATTTTTCCCAAAAACTCTTCAACAACAGATATGATGTTTCATTATCAACTTGCATGAGGAAAATACATCTCTATGCATCCATATCAATATGTAGGTGAAATCATGAATGACATCAAAACTGGAGTGGCAGAAAGAAATGCATCTCTATGCATGTATCTCAAGTATGCATGCCAAATGCAATGTATCGCAGTGATGATATCATGTACTCACACTCTCAGAGTTATCGATTTCACTATCTCACACTTTACACTCATCATGCTCAATCACTCGACATGCTCAGTCACTCAGTACTGTATATGGCCAGTTTAGCCCAGGGAAGATCCATCCCAAATATATATATATATATATATATATATATATATATATATATATATATATATATATATATATATATATATATATATATGACAGACAGTCACTCAGTACAGTATAAGCCAATCCAGCCCAGGGAAGATCCATCGCCAAATATAAATGCTTCGGGCAAGATCCATGCGCAGGGAAGATCCATCCCTCAATATAATCAATTGCGCTCACTGGGGTGTGTGGATAGACTTCAGAGTGGATCCTTCAGCCCAAGCGCCATAATAAGCCAGATCCAGTCATAAATCAATATAACATGCTGCGGCGTGTTACCCGATCCCGTAATATCACTCATAATCAGGCCCTCGACCTCACTCAATCATCAATCTATCAAGTCTCCCGGGCTCACAATGCCATGAAACTAGCCCAAAAATGATGAAATAATATGTCAATATATAGCAACAGAGACTGAGATATGATATGAAATGAATGAACATGACTGAGTATGAAATTGCAATGTGAGTAAATAACTCAACAGCAAAAATGACCTCAGTGGGTCCCAACAGAATAAGCATGTAGCCTAGACATGGTTTCTAACATGGATCACATCTCAATAGCTCTAGTACATAGAGATTTCATGGTTACAGATAAGATCAGGTAACTACACAGTACCACAGAAATAACGGAGTCATAATTCACACAGTGCACACCCACACACCCGTCACCTAGCATGTACGTCACCTCAACACCAAACACATAGCATGTAATTCAGGGTTTTATACCCTTAGCACCAAGTTTTGAAGTGTTACTTACCCCGAACAAGCCAAATCCAATACCGAGCAAGCCAAGCGATGCTCCAAGAATTCCATTTTGCGCGCACCGACCTTGGAACGGCCCGAAACTAGTGAAATGCAACTCACATACATCAAATAATGCGAAAGGAAACAAACCCAATTGATAAAGATTAATTCTTTAATCAAAGTCCAAAAATCTTTGCAAAAGTCCAACCTAGGCCCGTACCCCAGAACCCGACAAAACTCACAAAATCCGACAACTCATCCAATTACCAGCCCAACCATACTAGTTTAACTCAAATCCGACTTCGAATCTATCACGACCCAAAATTTGCATGTTGTGATGGAGCCTATCTCAATATTAGGCAAGCCGATAACCTCAATAAACCACTATAATCTTTCAAGTTTGAATCCATAATAATGAGATTTAATAGAAAATCCTACAAATACTAATACAAATACACTCCCAAAAACCAGTGTCATGGAGTACATGATCATCTAAATGATAGCATAGTCTGACTGATAGAACAGTACAAATAACTGAAAGGAATGAGAGTCAAGATCTGCGGATGCCAAGCGGCTACCTCGATAGTCTCCAATAGATGAAATTCTGAAATCTAGCAACCACCGTATCCGAAAGCACCTGGATCTTCACACGAAGTGTAGAATGTAGTTTGAGTACAACCGACCCCATGTACTCAATAAGTAACAAGACTAACCTTTGGGCTGAAAGTAGTGACGAGCTCAACGGGAACAGTCCAATATAGAAATAACAGTACAGAAAGGTAGGCATGCTTTCAAGTTCAACAGTTAAACTCAGTACAAGTAAAATAGATCAAATTTGAATTATATGAGGAATATGTTATATCTATATCTACATGCCAATGTACATGCTGTATGTGATGCACCTCAGTGGAAACCTCGTGTACTCATAATCTCAAAATACTCAATCACTCAGTATTGTATATGGCCAATCCAGCCCAGGGAAGATCCATCCCATATATATATATATATATATATATATATATATATATATATATATATATATATATATACACACACACACACACACACACACACACACAGTCACTCAGTACTGTATAAGGCCAATCCAGCCCAGGGGAAGATCCATCCCCAAATATAAATGATTCGGACAAGATCCATGTCCAGGAAAGATCCATCCCTCAATATAAATTCTTCCGGAAAGATCCATGCCAAAGGAAGATCCATCCCTCAGTATAAAAATACTTCGGGCAAGATCCATTCCCAGGAAAGATCCATCCCTCAATATAAAAGGTTCCAGGCAAGATCTATGCCCATGGAAGATCCATCCCTTAGTATAAAATCAATCACGCTAACTAAGGGTGATGCAGACTCCGGAGGGGCTCCATCAGCCCAAGCACTATAATAGCCAGATCCAGGCATAAATAAATAAAATATGCTGCGGCGTGCAGCCTGATTCCACAAATATCACTCAGAATCTCCAGTCACTCGGGCTCTCAATGATATGAAAATCAATCTGACATGATGATATGATGTATCAATGAATGACAACAGAGGCTAAGATATGATATGCAAATGATAGATGTGATTGAGTACAAAATTATAAATTTAAACAAGTAATCCAATAACAATAAGACCGATGTGTGTCCCAAAATATCGGCATGTAGCCTAAACATGATCTTTAACATGAGTCTCAGCTCAATTTCCTCCAACACGTCGAGGATATGTGGATAATAACATGATTATTTGACTATGCAACTCCACAAAATAAATTAAGTCACAATTTCTATGGTGCACGACCACACGCCCGTCACCTAGTATGTGCGTCACCTCCAAACAATTCATATAACACGAAATTCAGGGATTCATACCCTCAGAACCAAGTTTAGAAGTGTTACTTACCCCAAACCGTGCAAGTTCTTTATTCTAATATGCCTTTACCTCGTGAATCATCCACTGAACGCCTCATATCTAGTCACAATTCATTCGATACAGTCAACACGAATTATAGGAATGAATTCCATATGAAAATACAAATTTTCCAACAAAATCCGAAATTCAACTCAAAAATTATTAGTGGGGCTCACATCTCGGAACCCGAAAAAAGTTATAAATTATGAACGCCCCTTCAACCACGAGTCCAACCATACCAAATTTACCGAATTCTGACATCAACTCGACCCTCAAAACCTCAAATCTGCGATTGCTTTCACTTTTGCGAAGAAGTTGTCCACTTTTTCGAAGAAGCCTGGCCCTCCGAGTTTTGCTTCTGCAATCAACAAGCCGCTTTTGTGGTTTCACAGATGCAGCAAAAGAACTGCACCTACGTGTACTGCCCAGCTCCTTGCTGGGCTACTTCTACGTCCATTTGGTCGCTTTTGCGGTCGCGCACCTATGACCGATTCCATCGCAGGTGCGATTGCATCATGTAATGACCCGACAGGTCATTTTGAGTTCAAGCACATCGTTCAGCAGTTTGAGGCCTTGAGTAGCTTCACTTCATGTATTATGACTTGTACGTGTGGTCGGAATTGAATTTTAGGAAATTCAAAGTTGATTTGGAAAGAAAATTCTAATTTCAAAATTTTAAGTTGGAAGAATTGACTAAGGTTTGAATTTTGAGTAAACGATCTCGGAATCGGTATTTGAAGATTCCAATAAGTTCGTATGATGATTTCGGACTTGGGCATATGTTCGAGTGAGTATCGTATCACCCGGGAGCATTTTGGCGTCAATTGGCAAAAGTTGGGAAATTGGATGATTTTTGGGAAGTATGATCGAGAGTAGACTTTTTGATATTGGGGTCAGATTCCAATTATGGAAGTTGGAGTAGGTTTGTAATGTCAATTAGGACAGGTGTGCAAAATTTGAGGTCAATCGGGCTTTATTTGATAGGTTTCGACGTCGGATGTTGAAGTATGATGTTTTAAAGTTCATTAGGCTCAAATCGATGCACGATTCATGTTTTAGCGTTGTTTGATGTGATTTAAAGGATCGACTAAGTTTGTATGATGTTTTAGGACTGGTTGGTATATTTGGTCGAGGTCCGGGGTGCCTCGGGTGGTTTCCGGATGGTTAATGGATCAATTTGGATATGTGTGAATGGCTGAAGTGCACCAGCTTTAGTGTAATCGCACCTGCGCAAGATTGACTGCAGGTGCGAGCTCACAGAAGAGAGCATTTGGGTGCAGAAGCGGACCTAGAGAAGGTGGCCTATGGTTGTAGGTCCGACGCGAAGACCGCAGAAGTGGAGTCGCTTCTGCGGAGGAAGGAGCGTAGAAGCGGAAAGGCCTGGGAGGCCTGTTCATCGCAGAACCGGACATGGTCCGAAGGAGCGCGTGCGTAGAAGCGCTCCTTTGCCGCAGAAGCGGAAGCGTAGATGCGCGAGTGGGTCCGCAGATGCAAGCATGCCTAGACTAAGTTAGAACCGCACCTGCGTTGGAAATTTCATAGGTGCGGCTGGTGTTCAACAAGTGTGGAAAGTAGGCTGGGCAAATTATTTTAAATCAGGGTATTGCTCATTTCCCTCATTTTCTCACTTGGTTGGGGCGATTTTGGAGAGCTTCAAGGGGAGATTTTCATCAAGAAACGCAAGGTAAGTGATTCCCACCTAATACAAGTTAAATACATGGTTTGTATAAGGATTTAAACATGAAACTAATAAAAATTGTGGGGTTTTTGGTAGAAAACCTAGAATTTTGTATTTTTGGAATTTGATCACGAAATTGGACATGAGATTTGAAATAAATTATATATTTTAGTTCGTGGTGTTATGGTTAAAGTTTACCTACCAAAAGTTTCGAAATCCGAGCACGTGGCCCGAGTGTTGAATTTTATAGGCTTTTCAAATGGGGTTGAGAATTGTTTGAATTGATTAATTATGGGTATTTAGAGCATATTTTGATTGGTCTGCACATTATTTGACTAGTTTTAAATCGACGCGCTTTGGTTCGAGGAGATGTTATATTTTATTTATTTTATTCTCCATTGTACTATTTATTTTATTCTGTCTTATTACCTTCGGGACAGATGTTGTATTATTATTGTACTTCTTCAGGTTTTAGGGGTTCCTTCAGGTTATTCATTATTATGGTTCGTGTAAATATATTTTATTTACTCTATAAATTCTATTTTTTACTGTTCAATTAATGAAAATTATGATTTAAAAATACTAAAATGAGTAAATAAATTGATAAATTAATGTTGGCTTGCCTGACAGCGACGTTAGGCGCCATCACGACCTATAGTGAATTTTGGTCATGATAGCTTGGTATCAGAGCGTTAGGTTCACATAGGTCTCACGAGTCATGAGCAAGTCTAGTAGAGTCTTGCGGATCGGTACAGAGATGTCTGTGCTTATCTTCGAGAGGCTACAGGGCTGTTAGGAGCACTTTTCTTGATTTCCTCGTCGTGCGGTTTGGTTCCATTGAGGCTTGTGCCTTTGTTCCCTTCCTACTCAATCTCATGCGATGTGAAGCGCTTGTTATTAGTTGAGCATTGAGGAGTTGTAGTGTTACTACAGACGTGGTGCATGATGTTTTCCCTCCGTGTTTGGGCAGCTATTATCGTCGCCTTGTGGAAGGATGTCTTGTCATTTCAGCTCAGTAGCTATATTTCCGATGATTTGAGTCTATGCACAGATTGCTATGATGTTCATGCATCGTTATCGCGCTATAGTGATGTAATGGTGGGGTGCTCATTTATGTGTTGAGGTAGCGAATGACTTGAAAGGAGGGTTTTTTAGTGCATGATTTAGAGGTTCAGCATTTAATTCCAACAAAGGAAAGGCCGTCGGAATATGGATGTTTAGGCTTTGGTTAATGGAGTAACGAAACTTGTTATTTTCCAGCATGGTGGAATTTTCATTGTGATGCAGTATCGTCGTCCTTGTTTGAACGCATTAAGGTTCGCCGGTGGTATGGTCTTCTTGATTTTGCCTTCAGGGCAGGATGTTGTGAAATGGTGCCTGAGGGGCAGTTGTCAGAGATATCGGGGTGTATCGGTTTCGAAATCGAAGGAGTGTTTCTAGTGTTGATGGCTTGAGAAAGATGATCTTCTAGAAAGTTTAGAATTGGTAGCAATTCATTAGTTCCGGTGCTACAGGTATGGATTTGATTTGAGGCAACATTGGGGCAGTGAAGTATAAGGAAGGACACAACAGAAGGTGTCTTGCAGTAGTTGAATTACTAGCAGGTCAAGTGTGAACAACAGAGGTTGGGAAGTTACTTAAAGGGGATAGTTTGACCGAAGTGGGAGTGGTAGAGTAGTATATGGATTCTGTGGTAGGAGAGCCACATCCCTTGAGAAAGTGTATAATGGTTTGGGAGTCGTGAGGGAAGGTAATTTGGTCTACGGATTATAATTTGAATGGTGGTTAATGTGCGGAGAAAGATTGAATATGGCAGAAAGAAGTTTGCCTGAAATAAAGAGGGGTGAAGATTTGATTATCCTTTCGGATGCAACATGGCTTTGAGTTTGGAAGGTATTGTTGAAATTTCAGTAGACGTCAATGGGGAAGGAACATACTTGTATAGCTGGTGGATGAGCACGGGCTTAACAAGGTTTACTGATTTTGTAGTAGGTTTAACTAGTGCAGCGCCGTTGGAAGATTTTGGCATGGAATTTCACAGGTGGGTTATCTCTTGTGAGCAGGTTAGCGGTTGAGCGATGTTGATGAAGCTTCTGCGAAGAATACTACTTGCTACCTGGTGAGAGGTCGAATATGTGATTGTGACGGATGATTCAGAATGTTCATAAAAGGCTTAACCAAGGACTTCGAGGAATTTGGCGGGTTAACAGTGCGATATCATGGTAAATGAGAAGGAGGAATCGTTGTGGGCTCTACATTATGTGATGGTAGCTTAAAGCTAAGTCGGGGAGCCCCACCATCTACGATTGGAATGCGTGAATGTCGGCTTGTGTAGCTTCTGGTTATCGGTACATTAGTGGATTATTTGTGACTAAGAAAGGGAAACATCTAACATAATTCGAGCAGAGAAATTGATAAATGTGTGATATACTTTGCCTTATCGATTGAGGTACAGGTCTGGGAGGACTCGGAGTTTATACTTCTTATGGATATAATGTACAAGGAAAAAAATTTCAGCTGGTTGCTTCTTTGAGAGGGTGTTCATGTGCTAGCAGAGCGTTGAAGTTGGTTAGATTCGAGATCAGGTCAGAGTGGGTGACTCTCAATAACGGTTCTAGTAGGTCCAAGAATTTAAGTGCAGTGCCTAAGGGTTTCGGGTCTCTTGTGTGGTTAAGGGTCGAGTTTTTGCAGTGGATTACGAATGGGACTTGGAATGTTCTACGTTATCATTGGGTATACGGTGCAGTATTGGAGGAAGGGAAGAGATAGCTTCGGATTCGCAGAAGGTCTTGCAGAACGGGTATACTAGTTGAAGATGATATTGTGCGCGTAAGGAGGTATGAGATGATTTATGGGTATTGAAACAATGTGGTCTCACAATTCGGATCGCTCATGATGAGTGTAAATTGAGTTCATTATGTTGTGAACGGAGCTAATATATTTCTAAGTCAGGCCAAGGGTAAATTGAGAGAAGTTGGGTCGGTTAGTAATTGTTGAGTCGGCATGATTGTGGCGATGATCAGTTCCTTCGGCGTGTGAAGTCATAAATGTGATTGTGGGTGTATGTGCGGGCTTGACAACTACTATAACTTGATTGATTTAGGAGGTACTTCATTCAAATGTCCTTGTTATGTAAATGGATTCCGAAAGAGTCATGGCGGTTCAAATCATGGCTTGAGGTTGTATTTTTTGCGATTTGGGAATTCAGTTGCGTGTTGCATGGGCTCTTCGGAAATGAGCTAAGTGAAATGTTTCTAACCAATGAAATTTTATTCTACTGGTAGTTTGGGGGTTATGATGAATTCGTGTATTCACGTGTAGTGGCATGATAGGTGCAGTGAGCAGCATGGGAATTTGCAGGTAGAGGATCAAGGTTGCGGTTCAGTGTGACAAGAATGTCATGGACTCGGATGAGCAGGGAAGAATTCAGATGTTTAGAGTGAGCTGGAGTTATCTTAGTGTTGCCTAAGAGTGGTGTTCTGTCAAAGGGGCATTGTGTATTGATTTACAGGTTCTTGAGTTGCTTTACAGATTAGTATGGTTGATGGTATGGATGTACCGACTTGGCTACCTGGGCGGAAGGTCGTGGGAGTGTATCCCTCAGGTAAATTGTATGAGTGTGACATGTTAGTCACTTGATTGTGAAAGATCGATACCAAGTATGTGGGCGCTCTATTCCGTTGGTTATGAACTGTGGGGTTGTGCCGGATTGACACTGCTTGATTATTCGCACCTGTGTTGAGGTCCCGTGTAGCTTGTTGTGTCATATGAGCAGGATGGCCCTCGAGATGCAGGTCATTTATCGCACCTTAGTCGTACTTGGGTTTTGTGGCGTATTGCGCTACCCGTCTCGCCAGAGTTGTATTTTTGCACTTGGCGTGCTTGTGGACAATATTTCGTATTCCGTAGGTAGAAGCATTATGGCTTGAGGGGTATGCCCTTATTTATTGTTGTGAGTGGATCGGGTGGCACGCCGCCATGGGTACGTTATTTGGATCGTGTTGAACGCCGCAACGGTATCATGTTTGGATCGGATTGCATGCCACAATAATGTTATGTTGAGTACGGTTCCATATATCTATTCCTACATATTTTGTTTCTCATCCTCTCAGAAGGATTCATAACATTTGTTACCGTTTTATTCGTTACGCAGGCTGGATAAGTTTTTTCCAGAGTTCGTTTCTCCTTAGGTATCATATTCGAGTTGTAGCTTGTCAGCGCATTGATGGCGTCATATAAGATTTGAGTTAGTGTTTGAGGCAGCTTATTGCCTGAGCATCTTGTACTGGGTGAGACGATAATATTGGGCCTAAAATTTGTGCAATCAGATTTATATAAGGTACGTTAAAAGGAAAATATCGCTATTCAGTTCAGAATGAGGTAATGGTTCTTTTTAGGAGGAGAGACTCCATGAATTATTGATTCAGCAGGTGGTTATGAGTTTCTACACATCTTTTTTGTCGTGGAAGTATTGCGAGATTCGGAACAGGATTTATATGCGTCATGAGATGTATTGCGGGCACCGGATTAGTGAAATTTCAGCTGTTATGGTCGAAGGATGTTATTATGAGCTTGTGAATTTTGCGGGAAATGGTGTGAATTCAGCAAAAGGTGTACGGTCATGTTTGATATGGTGTGTGATGATTGGTACGGTTTTCATATGTTAGAATCAGGTCTTGTAGAGAAATTCAGAAGTTGGAACTTGGTTTTAAAGCTTGTTAGCTAAGATTATATGGAGGATTTTCAGTCTGACTCGAGCTAATGTGTCCAACCGGAATGTGGTGGCATGAGTAGGTGCATAAGGTGTTGTACGGTGATTTTGGAAAACTCCGGAGCAGCCGTTAGAACATTAGAGGACGAACGTATGTTTAAGTGGAGGAGAATGTAACGACCCGCCGGTCGTTTTGAGCTCTACAGCATCGTTCGGCGGTTTGAGGCCTTGAGTAGCTTCACTTCAGGTATTATGACTTGTACGTGTGGTCAGAATTGAATTTCGTGAAGCGTAGAGTTGATTTGGAAAGAAAATTCTACTTTCGAAAACTTTAAGTTGGAAGAATTGACTAAGGTTTGACTTTTGAGTAAATGACCTTGGGATCGGGATATGAAGGTTCCAATAGGTTCGTATGATGATTTCGGACCTTGGTGTATGTTCGTGTTGTGTATTGGATCACCCGGGAGCATTTCGGCGTCAGTTGGCGAAAGTTGGAAAATTGGATGATTTTTGGGAAGTTTAACCGGGAGTGGACTTTTTGATATCGTGGTCAGATTCCGATTCTGGAAGTTGGAGTTCCGTAATGTCAATTAGGACTGGTGTACAAATTTTGAGGTCAATCGGACTTGATTTGATAGGTTTCAGCATCGGATGTAGAAGTATGAAGTTTTAAAGTTCATTAGGCTCGAATCGATGCGCGATTCATGTTTTTAGCATTATATGATGTGATTTAAAGGCTCGACTAAGTTCGTATGAAGTTTTAGGACTGGTAGGTATATTTGGTCGAGGCCTGGGAGGCCTGTTGATCGCAGAAGCGGACATGGTCCACAAGAGCACGTGCGCAGAAGCGCTCCTTGGCCATAAAAGCGGAAGCATAGATGCGCATTTGGGTCCGCAGATGCGGATGTGGCTGGACTAAGTTAGAACCGCATTTGCGATGGAAATTTCGCAGGTGCGGAGCCACAGGAGCGCTGGTGTTCCCCGGGTGCGGATAGTCGGCTTGGCAGATTGTTTTAAATCGGGGTTTTGCTCATTTGCCTCATTTTCTCACTTGGTTGGGGCGATTTTGGAGAGCTTCAAGGGGAGATTTTCATCAAGAAACACAAGGTAAGCGATTCACACCTATTACAAGTTAAATACATGGTTTGTATAATGATTTAAATATGGAAATTAGTAGAAATTATGGGGTTTTAAGCAGAAAACCTAGAATTTGGTATTTTCTAAAATTTGATCACGAATTTGGACTGGAATAAGTTATATATTTTTGTTCGTGGTCTTATGGTTAAAGTTTACCTTCAAAAATTTTCGGAATCCGGGCACGTGGGCTCGAGGGTTGATTTTTATAGGTTTTTCGAACGGGTTTGAGAATTGTTTGAATTGATTAATTATGGGAATTAGATCATATTTTGATTGGTCTGCATATTGTTTGACTAGTTTTAAATCGATGGGCTTTGGTTCGAGGAGTCAGAGTGGCTTTGGAGCCGGTTATGGAACTTCGGAGCGAGGTAAGTCTCCTGTCTAACCTTGTGAGGGGAAAACTACTCCTATGTGATATTTATTGTTATGTTCAAGTAGTTGTGGGTGCTACGTACACACGATGTGATGAGAGTCCATACGTAGCTAAAGTATGTTTATGTCTGGGTAGACTTAGGACTGTATCATGTAATAATTAAATTACTTAAACTCATTCTGCTGGCTTAATTAATTGAAGTTATAATTGAAATTGATTTAAAAGTAAATATATGCACACTAGGCTGAGCCTTAACACTTTGAGTTGTGGGCGAGTAATTTGAGAGATGGTAAAGATTATTTTCATTTTATGCCCATGTGCTGTATTGTAAACACGTGTCTCGTAATTTGGTAACTTCCTTTCTTTTCTTGTCGAGCGGCCTAACGCCTCGGCAGTATATAGATGTATCTATGGTTCGTGTCATTCGGCCCTCGGCAGTGTACATATTATTCTAGATCGGGCCGAATGACTTCAGCAAAATCGTGTGTTATATCGCGAGTAGTCCGAATATTTACGAGCTATTATTTCCACTAATTCTTGGCATTTTTATATTGTAATCCTGATTAATTTGATAATGACACTTGACATTTGTCTGAGCCGTTAAGGTAGAATACAAGATTTAGAA
Organism: Nicotiana tabacum; assembly: GCF_000715075.1. Lineage (NCBI taxonomy): Eukaryota > Viridiplantae > Streptophyta > Magnoliopsida > Solanales > Solanaceae > Nicotiana > Nicotiana tabacum. Next base: position 86,713,843 of record NC_134102.1, read on the forward strand.
ATTCATGCTTGAAAGAAGAAATTGGAAGATTATGTAACTTACAGATTTACCCCATCATTGTCGTATGCCTCATATCTGCTTATGTTTTATTACATTGTTATATTGGACCTTTAGTAAGTGTCGATGTAGACCCCTCATCACTACTTCTCCGGGGTTAGGCTAGATACTTACTGAGTATGCGTTGATTTACGTACATATGTTGTACTTCTGCACTAAATGTGCAGGATCTGACAGGTTCATTGATGACCACCCTGGCACGTAGGCGCACCTGTTTGGAAGACTTCATATGAGCTATATTCCATTGTACGCATTGCAGTCTACCGAGTCTCCATTGTACTATTTATTTTATTCTGTCTTAGTACCTTCGGGACAAATGTTGTATTATTATTGTACTTCTTAAAAAATATTCATGCACTTGTGACACCGGGTTTTGGGGGTTCCTTCAGGTTATTCATTATTGTGGTTCGTGTAAATATTTTTCATTTACTTTGTAAATTCTATTTTATACTGTTCAATTAAGGAAAATTATGATTTAAAAATACTAAAATGAGTAAATAAATTGATAAATTATCGTTGGCTTGCCTAACAGCTAGGCTCCATCATGACCTATAGTGGATTTTGGGTCGTGACACACCAAAACTGGAAAATTTTAAGAATTGTTCTAAGTCCAAATTTCGATCCTTTAACCTTTCGAAACTCACCTGAGGCCCCTGGGACCTCAACCAAATACACCAACAAGTCTTAAAACATCATATGAACTTATGTGAGGCCTCAAATCACATCAAACAACCCCAAGACCACGAAACATACACGAGGCCCCCGAGTCCTCAAATTATGCACACAAGTCAAAAATGACATAACGAGCCTATGAAAAACTTCAGAACTAGATTCCTACCCTGATATCAAAAGGTCAACTCCCCGGTCAAATTTCCAAACTTAAATTTCCTATTTTTGCCATTTCATGCCTAATTTAACTATGGACTTCCAAATAATTTTTCGGATACACTCCTAAGTCCTAAATCGCCATACGGAGCTATTAGAATCATCAAAACTCTATTCCGGAGTCGTTTACCCATAAGTCAACATCCGGTTAACTATTTCAACTTAAGCTTTAAATCTTGGAACTACGTATTCCAATACATTCTGAAACCTCCCTAACAAGTCACATAATTATTATTAAACACAGGATAAGAAGTAAATGGGGGAACGGAGTTGTAATACTCAAAACGACCAGCCGGGTCATTACAGAATCGACATTCAAAACTTAAAAACTCACTCTATGAAGCTTTAGGCTAAAATCCCCAATATTCTCTTTAAAACCCATAATCCAATTACCAAAAATAAAAATAAAGTCAAGGAATATAATCAAAACCGAGTGGAGAACACTTACCCCAATCCTTCTGATAAAATTTGCTTCTGAAATCGTCTCAATTCGAGGTCTATAACTCCAAATATGAATAAAATGACCAAATCCTCGATAATATAGTTTCTGCCCAGCACTATTCGCAAATGCGAACCAATAGTCGCACCTGCGAGCTCCGCTTCTGCGGTAAATGCCTCACACCAGTGAGAATTCACTGAAGACCAGCCCATTGCACCTGCAGAATTTCTACGCATCTGCGCACATGCAGGTGCGACAATCATGTATGCTTCTGCGCCACACGTCACTTCTGAGGCTAATATCTCGCATCTACGTGCACGCAGGTGCTCTACAGAACTGCACTGCTGCGGTCTTCCCCACCCAACTCTCATCTCACTTCTGTGACCAATTGTCCGCATGTGCGTCCATTCTTTCGCATATGCGGAAGCACCAGCTAAAGCATACCTTCAGCAATGCAACATGAAATGAAAATGATCTGAACCTCGTCTTAAACTGTAACGACCCGACTTGTTGTTTTGAGAATTAGCATCCCGTTCAGTGCTTAAGATCTCGAGCAACCTCACAATACATATTATGACTTGCGTATGTGGTTGAGTTTTCTTTTCAGATGATTCGGGATCAAATTGGGAGAATAATTCTTATTTAAGAAGCTTAAAAGAAAAGAGTTGACCAGAGAGTCGACTTTTGAGAAAATGACTCCGGAATAGAATTTTTATGATTCTAATAGCTCCTTATTGTGGTTTTGGACATAGGAGTTTGTCCGGATATTTATTTGGAAGTCCGTAGTTGATTTTGGCTTGAAATGGCAAAAGTTAGAAATGGAAGATTTGGAAGTTTGACCGGGAGTTGACTTTATTGATATCGGGGTCGGAATCTAGTTATGAAAATTTTGGTAGGTCTGTTATGTCATTTACGACTTGTGTGCAAAATTCGAGGTCAATCGTACTTGATTTGATAGGTTTCGGCATCGAATGTAGAATTTGGATATTTCTAGAATGTTTCGGTGTCGTTTCTCCAAACATCAGTTGTATCACAATAAGAAAATGAGATCCAAATTCAGTTTTGATTGAATCATTAGATCCGTATTGAAATTACGGAGCCATAGCATAAAGAATCGTCGAATTTGGACATCGTATGAGAGAGTTATGCCCATTTACGGGTGAAATAGGAAAGATTTTCCATCGCCAGCGCCCAGAGTAGCGTGGGGCACTAGCCCTGGCGCTGGGAATCTTGAGGTTCTGGAAATTGGGCCACAGGTAGCATCCCACGCTATCCACTTGTGTGTCTTTCAAAAATAAAACTCATATCTTATTCGAAGATCTACTAATTTAAATGGTGATTATATTTTTACTCTAATTGATACCTCAACATCCTCATTATCTTATTGTCGTGTAATTTATGTGAAAACATGTTATTACGTTTTACTTTAATAAATCCCATATTTATCTCATTAAAATCTGATTGAATGTCTTAATTTGTATAAATACTATGTTATATTGGATCTCATATATTTCTAAACTAAACTCAATTGATATTCTATTTGGACAACCTCTCCACTATTTTACCTTATTTAAATCCTAAATTGGCTTAATAACTCATTTGACTATTTACTATGTTGAAGTTGGAATTGTGTTTAAATTATTCACCATTTCATGGTAAGGACGAGAGTAAAAGCACGAAGGGTGATGTCGTGCCATTTTTATATTATTTTTGTACTCTGACTTTGTTATTTCTCAATTTCTTGATTGTTTGCTCGATGTCATCCGTGTTCTCATTATTTCCATTGTTGATTTGTATTGGAAATGTTTTCTATTATTGGCCTTACATTGATACTCCTTCCCTGTTAGCTTCATGTAACATATTGTACAGCTTTATGTGTCTGGTAGGTATCTTGACCTGGCCTCGTCACTACTCTACTGAGGTTAGGCTTGATACTTACAGGGTACCGCTGTGGTGTACTCATGCTATACTTATGCACATCTCTTTGTACAGATCCAGGTACCCCAAAGTTATTGATATTCTTGTTAGTTGATCGAGCATTATTGTGGGGACTCAAGGTATACCTGTTGTCGCGTTCGCCGGTTTCGGATTCACCTTCTGATATTTTCCGGCACTGTTGATTCTATTCTGGAACATTTGTATTTAGAGATTTATTTTCTAGTAAACTCTATAGAGCTTGTGACTTGTACTACCGATTTTGGGATTGTAGGAAATTTCTATTTCAGATTATTCCAGATAATTGGTTTCTTTATTACCATTCAAATTGAACTGTTAAAAATGACTAAAATTATTCTAACGTTGCTTGCCTAGCAAGTGAAATATTAGGTGCCACCACGGTCTCGAAGGTGAAAATTTTGGGTCGTGACAGATACTCACTCGGGCTAATCGCAAAGCCGTCTAAATATGCCAAGATGTCCCATAACGTAACACGGACCTACTCTGTCACGACCAAAAACCTAACCCGTCGTGACGGCACCTATCATGATATTAGGCAAGCCGACATCTCCAAAATACTTTCAACATTTAACAGAAATAAATTAATATATTTAAAATAATCGGAGTCTTTTATAAAAACGGAGTAAAATCCAAAGTATTAGTGCGGAAAAATAGCCCGACATCACGGTGTCACTGATTCATGAGCATCTAGATATCCAGTCTAATACAAACAGTGTCTAAGTATCAACATAGAAAAGAAAGAAAACATAGAAGGAGAGACAAGGTCTGCGGACACCGACAGCTACCTCATAGTCTCCGTTACTCAATCGCGCACGAACTCAACGACCTCCGTGATCAAACACACATAGATCTGCACATGATGTGCAGGGTGTAGCATGAGTTTAAACAACTCGGCAAGTAACAGAAATAAATAAGGAACCGAGAAGAAAGTGACGAGCTATACAAATACAATTCATTTTCAATAATTCCAGCAAAGAGTAGACATGGCTTAAAATCCGGCAGTTCAAATCAAATCAGTTTTATACAGTTAAAGTGCAGGTAAATCCGAATATAGAATCTGTTACAACCCAAATTCGCATATCATAGATCACGCCGTAAAGTAGTCGACGTAAATCCAAGAAGAGATTATCTTTGAGATGATAATAAGTTAATCCTATTGGTCTTAAACGATACAAGGGTGTATAAGAGTGGTTAACAAGTATTTGAAGTTAAGCTAATCAAGGATGTTGTAACCCGTATTTTCGGATAACACTAGAGGTGATTAACTGTCCCAAGAGGTCTTGTTTTAATGTATTTGAATCATATAATATCCGCATCATAAGTCTTGAAGTCAAGCGAGTTATGAAATAAAAGTCGATAAAAGTTGTCGCAACTTAGGTTTATAATTTTACTTAAACTTTAGGTCAAATGTTACTGCATTTTACTCCCAATGTGCTTGGAATTATGGGGTGATCTACCTATCAAATTGAAGATCTATGAGTCTAGTTTCCAACGCATTAAACCGTTCGTCGATACGATCTCGGAATAGAGAGATATTCGCGTTTTCGCGAGAGTGTGCCAAGCTGCTCTCTATGGGGCCCACAAAGGCGGTTTAAGACATTTGGACATATATAAGATAACTCAACCCCGTTTTAAGTCATTATTTTTCAGTATATTCAGACCTTATAACCCTAAAAACATTCTCTCAAGGTTCTCTCATGATCCAAGACCCAAACAAAGGGCAAACAACACAAATCAAATGTCGGGAATCCCGTGGTGCTAGTAAGTTTCTTGTTTTTCTTGTTGTTGCTGATTTTTGTGTTGTTCCAGCTCGTGTGGGAGGTTGTTTTAAGTGCTTTATGTTCTGTAAATATACCTTCAAGTTTTTAATATCAACCCTAGGTGATTTCAAGTCTTCTAAAGTAATTCTAGTGCCGAAAAACCCGAATTAATTGCTAGTTTCGCTTCCTTGTTCTTGTGGCAGAATTGAAGGGATATTTCGTGGAAAATTAAGGTCAAATTGGAGTTGTTCTTTCTGTTTAAAGGTGAGGAACCTCTTACTCTATATATATTTAAGATTATCCAAGTTGCAGCTAAGTCGTTGAAGCTAGAACTTGTGAAATATATATCGAAAAGCTTGGTAGTAATGTTGTTGGTTGGTGGACTGTTTTGGAGGCTCAATATGATTATTAATGATGTTGTTTGGGCTGTTTGGTGATTGTATTGACTTGTGGGAAGTCATATAAATAGGGGAGGTGCTGTCCGTTTCATCGTAAAATAGGTTGTGGTCGATACATAATAGTTACGACGCTTAAACGATAATGATAGTGTCATTTGTCTTATTGTAGACTAAGGAGTCGTGATATTTGCATAGCTTGAGGTTGGGCAGTATATACAAGGTAAGTGAGGCTATCCCCTTCATTCTTTTGCACGACTCCAATTGTACATAATGTAATGAACGAGCTCCCAAAGATACTCTACTCTTAGAAGCTAGCAGTACTTACATTGCTGCCCTTCTTATGAAACGATTGATATTGATGTTACTTCTCTTATTCTTATATTATCAATGTTGTTGGTAGTTCCTGATTCTTATAAGATTCTTGATGAAGAGTTAATCCTAATAACGTGTACGAAGGATACCGACCTTACGTCACTCCGAAAGGTTCAAATTATGATTCCAACGAGTCCAGCATGCATCATATATATGTATCTATTTTACTCTACCGAGCCGCGCTATAGTCGGCCGGGTATGGCACCTATTGTGCAACCACTGATCAGTTGGGTTTTACCGAGCTCCACGTGGCCGGGTACGATTCTACCGAGCCCTATGATGGCCGGGTACGTTTTTACCGAGCCTATTATGGCCGGGTACGATATGGTGATGGTGATGCCCACAGAGGCGTATGTTTTAAAAGTTTATGTATATATATGTATGTATCATGTATTTCATGTCAGTAGCCCTCAGAGGTACCCAGATGTCACAGGTTTTATATTCCCTATCACTGTTTACATTATTGTTCTTACTTATGCTATTCTGCCTTACATACTCAGTACTTTATTCGTACTGACGTCCTTTTTATTTGTGGACGCTGCATGTCGTGCTGCAGGTCCTGATAGACGGGTAGACGCAGCTCCCCCATCACAGTAGGCTATCCGGTTCAGCGTTATTGGCAAGATCCTTTCTCCGGACTTGCCATGGTCTTGGTATGCATTTTTGTTATAGACCTTATGGGTATGTCGGGGCCCTGTTCCGGCAATGTTGTAGCACTTATGTTCTTTTAGAGGCTCATAGACAGGTGTCGACTCATGGTAGCTCGTACCTTATATATAGTTTCTTGACAGTCTTGTCGCCCATGTTATGTATGTTCATGACATTATCTTTCATTGTTGGATGTTCATGATCCATGTCTACCATTTATATTGATCTTGTCGGCCCTTAAAGATAATAAGGAAGGTTAGATAAAATGTACGTTGGTGCTCGGCAAGTATGGCCCGGGTGCTAGTCATGACCCTCCAGTTGGGTCGTGACAAACTTGGTATCAGAGCAAGTCTGTCCTAGGGGTTGTCTATGAGCCGTGTCTAGTAGAGTTTTGATTATGGATGTGTAGCGCGCCACATTTATAATCAGGAGGCTACGTGACATCTAGGGTTGTTACCTTCTTCCTGAATCTAGATCGTGCGTAGAGTTGAGTCGTAAGTGTTCATATCTAATATTCACCTTGTTTTCTTTTAGCGATGCCTTCGACTAGGAAGCAAGCGATTAGTAAACGGCTTGATACAGCTGTAGGAGAGGGTAACATTCAGGTGCCTCCAGCAATAGCAGGCCAAAGTGAGCCTCAGAGTGAGATGCCGTCTCATACCTCTCTGTCTCCTCCAGAGGATATTAGGAGGCACCCAGTACATCCAGTTCCTCCGTCTGGCACTACAGACCACGATATGCGCAGTGCAGTGCAGTTGTTGAATAGCTTAGTAGCTGCTCAAGCTCAGAGGCAGAATACTGGTGCTGCTGATAAACCGGTTAGTGTAGGAGTTCGTGATTTTATTAATCTAGACCCTCCAGTGTTTACCGGATCAAGCCCCAAGGAGGACCCGCAAACATTTATTGATCAGGTTCATTGTACATTGCGTGTTATGCATGCTAGTGATACAGAGGCAGTAGAGTTGGCTTCTTATCGGTTATGGGATTTAGTGATTTTATGGTATGATAGTTGGGAGAGATCTAGGGGTCTGAACGCTCCTCCAGCCGTGTGGAAGGAATTTTCTGAGGCCTTTCTTCATCACTACTTACCAGCTGAGATACGATGAGCTAGAGCTGATAAGTTCTTGAACCTTCGACAGGGTAATATGAGTGCATGAGAGTATAGTATATAGTTTGATTCTTTATCAAGGTATACTCCCCATATGGTGGCCGAGATGAGTGATAGGGTGACCACATCTGATAAATGAGTGCACAACAGCCTCCTTGGTAGAGGGCATGGATATTTCCCGTATTCAGGCTTATGCCCAGACCCTTCAGGATCATAAGTTATATGCTAAGCTCTCTAAATGTGAATTCTTGCTGAACTCAGTAGCATTCCTTGGCCATGTGATATCTGATGAGGGTATTAGTGTCAACACTCAGAAGATCGATGCAGTGAAGAATTGGCCGAGACCTACAACACCGTCAGAAGTTCGCAGCTTCCTGGGGCTAACAGGATATTATAGGCGGTTTGTAGAAGGGTTTTCCTCTATATCAGCACCATTGACTAAGTTAACATAGAAAACTACCAAGTTCAAGTGGTCTGATGCTTGTGAACATAGTTTTCAGGAGCTAAAGAATCGATTGACATCCGCGCCAATGCTCACTCTCCCAGAAGGAACAGAAGGTTATGTGGTATATTGTGATGCCTCAGGTATAGGTTTGGGGTGCGTATTGATGCAACGTGGGAAGGTGATTGCTTATGCATCAAGACAATTAAAGAAGCATGAAAAGAATTACCCGACTCATGATTTGGAATTGGCTGCAGTAATATATGCTTTGAAGATATGGCGGCACTACTTATACGGCGTCCATGTTGACATCTACACAGATCACAAGAGTTTACAATACATCTTCAAGCAGAAGGAGTTGAATTTGAGGCAGCGTAGGTGGCTTGAATTACTGAAAAACTACGACGTCGAGATATTGTACCATCCCGGTAAAGCCAATGTTATGGCAGACGCTCTCAGCCGTAAGTCAATGGGAAGCTTAATACATATTGAGGCAGATAGACAAGGGTTGACCAAAGAGCTTCACCAGCTGGCCAATATGAGAATCAGATTGTTGGACTCTGATGACAGAGGTGTTACTGTACAGAATACAGCAGAATCATCTTTGGTAGCCGAGGTAAAAGCACGGCAATATGAAGATCCTACCTTAGTATGATTGAGAGAGGGAATTCAGCAGCGTAAGATTACAGCTTTCAAGATCGGAGGAGATGGGACACTGAGATACCAGGGCCGATTATGTGTACCCAGTGTGGCAGGGTTGCGAGAGAAGATTATGATTGAGATTCACCAGTCCCGATATTCTATCCATCCTGGCTCGACAAAGATGTATCATGACGTTAAGGAGCAATATTGGTGGGATAACATGAAGAAGTCTATTGCAAAATTTGTAGCCCAGTGTCCTAATTGTCAACAAGTAAAGATCGAGCATCAGAAACCTAGTGGATTGATTCAGAATATAGAGATTCCGACCTGGAAATGGGAGGTGATTAATATGGACTTCATTATTGGATTACCTCGCTCTTATCATAAGTTTGACTCCATCTGGGTGATAGTTGATCGACTTACAAAATCTGCCCATTTTCTACCAGTTAAGACAACTTACACGGCTGAAGATTATGCGAAGTTGTATATCAAGGAGATTGTTAGGCTTCATGGTGTGCCGGTATCTATTATATCCGACCGAGGAGCTCAATTTACGGCTAACTTTTGGAGGTCTTTTCAGAAGGGTTTAGGCACACAAGTAAATCTCAGCACTGCATTCCATCCGCAGACTGACGGACAGGCTGAACGTACCATCCAGATGCTTGAAGATATGCTACGAGCATGTGTTCTAGATTTCAAGGGGAATTGGGATGACTATCTGGCACTTATAGAATTTGCCTACAATAATAGCTATCATTACAGTATTAAAATGGCCCCGTATGAGGCACTGTACGGGAGGAGATGTAGATCACCAGTTGGATGGTTCGAAGTTGGTGAGACAGAATTATATGGGCCAGATTTGATTCACCAAGCCATTGAGAAGTTGAAAGTGATACAAGAGCGACTGAGGACGGCACAAAGCAGGAAAAAGTCTTATTCCGACGTCCGACGTCGTGATCTGGAATTTGAGGTTGGTGATTGGGTTTTCCTGAAGATCTCGCCGATGAAGGGTGTTATGTGTTTTGGGAAGAAGGGTAAGTTGAGTCCACGGTATATTGGGCCGTACAAAATTCTTCGACGAATTGGACAGGTTGCTTACGAGTTAGAATTGCCATCTGAATTGGAATTTGTCCACCCGGTATTCCATGTATCTATGTTGAGGAAATGTATTGGAGACCCTTCTCGGGTCGTCCCTATCAAAGATGTACAAGTTACAAAGGATCTATCATATGATGAACTGCCAGTGGCTATATTAGATCGACAAGTCCGCAAGCTGAGAACAAAGGATGTAGCTTCCGTGAAAGTATTATGGAGGAACAAGAATATAGAAGAAATGACATGGGAAGCAGAAGAGGAGATGAAGTCTAAATACCCTTACCTATTCCAGAGTGAAGATAACGAGGATGCCGGGGGAAAGAAGGATGCATTATAAGGTGAAACGGCTCTATGAGATAAGCAATAGCTTGTGAATACTCTTTTTTTAATACAAAATGGTGATATGCAGATAATGTACATATCCATAATGCTTTGTATAGTCTTGTATGGCCATAGGTTGGGTTTAACTGCTTGCAAGTTTGGCTAGTGTCCATTTTATAAGGGAAACACAGCCGGAAATCTCCGTCGGAATCCACGATGAGTTAGACACCCCATAAACCCTTACATTCGAGGACGAATGTTCCTAAGGGGGAGAGGATGTTACAACCCAAATTCGCATATCATAGATCACGCCGTAAAGTAGTCGACGTAAATCCAAGAAGAGATTATCTTTGAGATGATAATAAGTTAATCCTATTGGTCTTAAACGATACAAGGGTGTATAAGAGTGGTTAACAAGTATTTGAAGTTAAGCTAATCAAGGATGTTGTAACCCGTATTTTCGGATAACACTAGAGGTGATTAACTGTCCCAAGAGGTCTTGTTTTAATGTATTTGAATCATATAATATCCGCATCATAAGTCTTGAAGTCAAGCGAGTTATGAAATAAAAGTCGATAAAAGTTGTCGCAACTTAGGTTTATAATTTTACTTAAACTTTAGGTCAAATGTTACTGCATTTTACTCCCAATGTGCTTGGAATTATGGGGTGATCTACCTATCAAATTGAAGATCTATGAGTCTAGTTTCCAACGCATTAAACCGTTCGTCGATACGATCTCGGAATAGAGAGATATTCGCGTTTTCGCGAGAGTGTGCCAAGCTGCTCTCTATGGGGCCCACAAAGGCGGTTTAAGACATTTGGATATATATAAGATAACTCAACCCCGTTTTAAGTCATTATTTTTCAGTATATTCAGACCTTATAACCCTAAAAACATTCTCTCAAGGTTCTCTCATGATCCAAGACCCAAACAAAGGGCAAACAACACAAATCAAATGTCGGGAATCCCGTGGTGCTAGTAAGTTTCTTGTTTTTCTTGTTGTTGCTGATTTTTGTGTTGTTCCAGCTCGTGTGGGAGGTTGTTTTAAGTGCTTTATGTTCTGTAAATATACCTTCAAGTTTTTAATATCAACCCTAGGTGATTTCAAGTCTTCTAAAGTAATTCTAGTGCCGAAAAACCCGAATTAATTGCTAGTTTCGCTTCCTTGTTCTTGTGGCAGAATTGAAGGGATATTTCGTGGAAAATTAAGGTCAAATTGGAGTTGTTCTTTCTGTTTAAAGGTGAGGAACCTCTTACTCTATATATATTTAAGATTATCCAAGTTGCAGCTAAGTCGTTGAAGCTAGAACTTGTGAAATATATATCGAAAAGCTTGGTAGTAATGTTGTTGGTTGGTGGACTGTTTTGGAGGCTCAATATGATTATTAATGATGTTGTTTGGGCTGTTTGGTGATTGTATTGACTTGTGGGAAGTCATATAAATAGGGGAGGTGCTGTCCGTTTCATCGTAAAATAGGTTGTGGTCGATACATAATAGTTACGACGCTTAAACGATAATGATAGTGTCATTTGTCTTATTGTAGACTAAGGAGTCGTGATATTTGCATAGCTTGAGGTTGGGCAGTATATACAAGGTAAGTGAGGCTATCCCCTTCATTCTTTTGCACGACTCCAATTGTACATAATGTAATGAACGAGCTCCCAAAGATACTCTACTCTTAGAAGCTAGCAGTACTTACATTGCTGCCCTTCTTATGAAACGATTGATATTGATGTTACTTCTCTTATTCTTATATTATCAATGTTGTTGGTAGTTCCTGATTCTTATAAGATTCTTGATGAAGAGTTAATCCTAATAACGTGTACGAAGGATACCGACCTTACGTCACTCCGAAAGGTTCAAATTATGATTCCAACGAGTCCAGCATGCATCATATATATGTATCTATTTTACTCTACCGAGCCGCGCTATAGTCGGCCGGGTATGGCACCTATTGTGCAACCACTGATCAGTTGGGTTTTACCGAGCTCCACGTGGCCGGGTACGATTCTACCGAGCCCTATGATGGCCGGGTACGTTTTTACCGAGCCTATTATGGCCGGGTACGATATGGTGATGGTGATGCCCACAGAGGCGTATGTTTTAAAAGTTTATGTATATATATGTATGTATCATGTATTTCATGTCAGTAGCCCTCAGAGGTACCCAGATGTCACAGGTTTTATATTCCCTATCACTGTTTACATTATTGTTCTTACTTATGCTATTCTGCCTTACATACTCAGTACTTTATTCGTACTGACGTCCTTTTATTTGTGGACGCTGCATGTCGTGCTGCAGGTCCTGATAGACGGGTAGACGCAGCTCCCCCATCACAGTAGGCTATCCGGTTCAGCGTTATTGGCAAGATCCTTTCTCCGGACTTGCCATGGTCTTGGTATGCATTTTTGTTATAGACCTTATGGGTATGTCGGGGCCCTGTTCCGGCAATGTTGTAGCACTTATGTTCTTTTAGAGGCTCATAGACAGGTGTCGACTCATGGTAGCTCGTACCTTATATATAGTTTCTTGACAGTCTTGTCGCCCATGTTATGTATGTTCATGACATTATCTTTCATTGTTGGATGTTCATGATCCATGTCTACCATTTATATTGATCTTGTCGGCCCTTAAAGATAATAAGGAAGGTTAGATAAAATGTACGTTGGTGCTCGGCAAGTATGGCCCGGGTGCTAGTCATGACCCTCCAGTTGGGTCGTGACAGAATCTTTCAGAAATTTCACGACAATGATAGATAGCAACTAAGTGCATCAACAAATGAGAAAGAAAGTACAACCTCTCAGGGCAACAGTCACTCAACTCGACACAATAGCTCAATCACTCGGCACTCAGCCCTCAGTACTCACACTCAATAGGTACCTTCGTTCACTGGGGTTGTGTAGACTCCAGAGGGGCTCCTTCAGCCCAAGCGCTATATCGTTGTGGCGTGCAGCCAGATCTAATATACATAGCCATAAGGCTCGTTGCGGCGTGCTACCCGATCCATACATAAAGCCCTAAAGCTCGTTGCGGCGTGCAAATCTATACATACAGCCCTAAGGCTCGTTGCGGCGTGCAACCCGATCCATACATACATATAGCTCACAGCTCGGCACTCAGGACCTAGCTCAGTCACCAATCTCTCTAGTCTCTTGGGCTTTCAGAAATCATAAAGATCAGCCCAAACAAAAATAACAAAGTGTATCAACAAGAAACAAGAAGAGACTGAGATATGATACACAAGTAAAACCATGACTGAGTACAAGACAGCAATTAACAATTACTTCAACAAGTACGTGACTTCTGCGGGTCCCAGCTGTACCATCATATAGCCTAAGCATGACTTCTAACATGATTTGCAGTCACACAGAGAGAACATGTAATTAATAATAGTCTATTCGACTTTACAGTCTCACTGGACGGACCAAGTCACCATCCCCCAAGGTGCACGGCCACGTGCCCGTCACCTAGCATGTGCGTCATCTCCTAAATAGTCACATCATACCAAAAATCCGTGGTTTCATACCCTCTAGATCAAATTTAAAACTGTTACTTACCTCAAACCACGCAAAATCCTACTTCGCAATGCCCTTGACCCTCGAATTAATCTACAAGCACCCCGAATCTAGCCACAAGCAGTACGATATAATTAATATAGGCTAAAAGAATCAATTCCACAAGAAAAACACTAAACTATAAGCCAAATTCCGAAATAGGCTCAAACCGGCCCCTGGGACCACGTCTCGAAATCTGACAAAAGTCACAAAACCCGAAAGTACACTCACTCACGAACCAATCCATACCAAATTTATCAAAATCCGACATCATTTGCCCCTCCAAAACCCCAAAATTCACGCTCATATTCCCAAGCACTAATCTCCCAAATCTCACCTCAGAAACTGACCAACTAGGTGTAAATCAGTAGGTAAACACCATTATTGAAGATAAACTGGCACAAGGAACTTACCTCAGCAAACACTTCAAAATCCTCCAAAATCCGAGTTCCAAAATGTGTAAATGGTGAAAAATCTCGAAGTCTTCTATTTATAGGTTCTGCCCAGCAAAACCGCACCTGCGGGCCTCTTATCGCATCTGCGACGCCGCACCTGCAGAAATTCCATCGCAGGTGCGGATCCTACTTAAGATCCCAGATTCTGCATCTACGTTCACATATTCCCACCTGCAGGCCCTGCCCGCTTCTACGATCATTCCCGCTCAAGCCTTTTTCCGCATATGCAGTTTTGCAAATGCGCTCCTAACCTCGCACTTGCGCTTCCAGTCTAACCCAGGATTGCCCGCATCTACATCCTCCTCTTTGCTTCTGCAGGGCCGCACTTGCGGGCTCCCACCGCAGGTGCAAAACACCAGAACACCAGAAGAAACCAGCATTGCCTAAGTATATATTTTATTCCGATGGCTATCCGAAACACCCCCGAGGCCCCCGGTACCTCAGCCAAACATACTAACAAGTCATATAACCCCTTGCGAACTTAGTTGAACCTTCGAATCACTCAAAGCAACATTAAAATACCAATTATACCCGGATTCAAGCCTAAAGAACTTCTTAACTTTCAAATTCCACAAACGACGCTGAACCCTACCAGACCACGTCCGATTGACCTCACATTTTGCACACAAGTCATATTCAACAATACAGACCTACTCCAACTTCCGGAATCGGAATCCCCCCGATATCAAATAGTCAACCCCCCGGTCAAACTTTTAAAAAATTAGACTTTTGCCATTTCAAGCCTAAATTAGCTACAGACCTTAAATTCACAGTCCGGACATGCTCCTAAGTCCAAAATTACCCAACGGATCTAATGGAACTCCATTCCGGAGACGTCTTCACACACTTCTGACTATGGTCAAAATCCTGAGACTTAAGCTTCCGTTTTAGGAACTAAGTGTCCCAAAACACTCTGAAACCAAAAATAAGACCTCCCGGCAAGTCACATAAGCAGAAATAGATACAGGGAAAACAGTAAATAGGGGATCGTGGATAATACACTCAAAACGACCGGCCGAGTTGTTAGATCCTCCCTCTCTTAAAACTTTCGTTCGTCCTCGAACGAGCATAGAGATATACTTGAAGTGGTGAAAAGATAAGGATAACGGCTGCACGTATCATGCTCGGTCTCCCAAGTCGCCTCCTTGACCGGCTGACCCCTCCACTGAACCTTTACAGAAGCAATATTCTTCGACCTCAGCTTTCGAACCTACCTATCTAATATCTCCGCCTGCTCCACAACATAAGAAAAATGCTATTCCAATTGGACTGAGCTGAAATCCAACACGTGAGACGGATCGCTGTGATACTTCCGGAGCATAGAAACATGGAATACTGGATGAACACCTGCTAGACTGGGAGGCAAGGAAAGCTCATAAGCAACCTCCCCAACACGTCGCAATATCTCAAATGGACTGATAAACCTCAGGCTCAGCTTGCCCTTCTTTCCGAACCTCATAACACCATTCATGGGTGACACCCGGAGCAAGACCTGCTCTCCAACCATGAATGCAACATCGCGAACCTTTTGATCTGCATAACTCTTCTGTCTGGACTGGGCTGTGCGCAGTCTATCCTGAATCACCCTAACCTTCTTTAGAGAATCCTCAACCAAGTATGTACCCAATAATCTAGCCTCGCCCGGTTCGAACCAACCCACTAGATGCTCGATTGGTAACTGTTGTTGTAAGCAAACTCCGCTAGCGGCAAGAACTGATCCCATGAATCCCCAAACTCCATCACACACGCACAGAGCATATCCTTTGATATTTGAATAGCGCGCTCCGACTGTCCGTCCTTTTGAGAGTGAAATGTTGTGCTCAACACCACTCGAGTACCCAACTCATGTTGTACGGCCCTCCAGAACCGTGATGTTAAATGCGTACCCCGGTCAGAAATGATAAATACTGGTACGCCATGAAGCCTAACGAACTCGCGGATATAGACTCGAGCCAGCGGCTCGGAAGAATAAGTAGTCATCACAGGAATGAAATGAGCTGACTTGGTCAGCCGGTCCGTAATCACCCAAACTGCATCAAACTTTCGCTGAGTCTGTGGAAGCCCAACAACGAAATCTATAGTGATCCGCTCCCATTTCTACTCAGGAATCTCTAACTTCTAAAGCAACCCACCTGGTCGTTGATGCTCATACTTCCCCTGCTAGCAATTTAGGCACCGAGCTACATACTCCACTATGTCCTTCTTCATTCTCCTCCACTGATAATGTTGTCTCAAGTCTTGATACATCTTCGTGGCGCCCGGATGAATAGAATACCACGAACTATGAGCCTCCTGGAGAATCAACTCACGCAAACCATCTACATTGGGAACACATAGCATGCCCTACATCCTCAATGCACCATAATCCCCAATAGTGACCTCCCTAGCATCACCGTACTGGACCGTGTCCTTAAGGACGAGCAGATGGGGGTCATCATACTGACGCTCCCTGATACGATCATAAAGAGAAGACCTAGAGACCATATAAGCCAATACTCGACTCGGCTCAGAAATATCTAATCTAACAAACTGGTTGGCTAAGGCCTGAACATCCAATGTCAATGGCCTCTCTGTTGCTTGAAGATATGCTAAGATCCCCAAACTATCCCGCCCAGCGAATTAAGGCATCGGCCACCACAGTGGCCTTCCCATGATGGTACAAAATGATGATATCATAGTCCTTAAGAATCTCTAACCATCTCCGCTGATGCAAGTTAAGATCCTTCTGTTTGAACAGATGCTGCAAACTCCAATGATCAGTGTAAATCTCACAATGGACACCGTACAAATAGTGCCGCCAAATCTTCAAGGAATGAACAATAGCTGCTAACTCAAGGTCATGGACATGATAGTGCTTCTCATGGGGCTTCAACTGGCGCGAAGCTTAAGCAATCACTCTACCCTCCTGCATCAAAACATACCCAATGCTGATCCGCGAGGTATCACAATACACTGTGTAAGAACCAGAAGTTGATGGTAGAGATAGAACTGGAGTCGTGGTCAAAGTAGTCTTGAGCTTTTGAAAGCCCTCCTCGCACTCCTCCGACCATCTGAAAAGAGCACCCTTTTGGGTCAATTTAGTCAAGGGCGATGCAATGGATGAGAAGCCCTCCACAAATGACGGTAATAACCAGCCAAAGTAAGAAAACTCTAAATTTCCGTGGCCGACAACATTCTGGACCAACTCTGAACTGCCTATATCTTCTTCGGGGCTACCTGAATACCCTCAGTGGACACCACGTGCCCCAAGAATGCCACTAAACTGAGCCAAAACTCACACTTGGAGAACTTTTCATAAAGCTTCTCCTCCTGCAACTGCTGTATCACAATCCTCAGTTGATGGGCATGCTCCTCCTGACTACGAGAGTACACCAGGATGTCATCAATGAATACAATAACGAGCGAGTCAAGATAAGGCTGAAACACACTGTTCATCAGAATCATGAACATTGCTGGGGCGTTGGTCAGCCCAAAAGATATCACAAGGAACTCATAATGGTCATATCGGGTTTTGAAAGTTGTCTTAAGTATATCTGAGTACCGAATCTTCAGCTGGTGATACCCTGACCTCAAATAAATCTTGGGGAACACCATCGCTCCCTGAAGCTGGTCAAACAAATCATCAATATGCGGCAAAGGATACTTGTTCTTGATTGTGACCTTGTTCAACTGTCTGTAATCAATGCATATCCTCAAAGTACCATCCTTCTTCTTCACAAATAGAACTAGTGCACCCAAGGTGACACGCTAGGCCGAATAAACCCCTTATCAAGGAGTTCCTGAAGCTGCTCCTTCAACTCAGCCGGTGCCATACGGTACGGTGGAATAGAAATGGGCTGAGTGCCTGGCACCAAATCAATACCAAAATCAATATCCCTTTCGGGTGGCATGCCTGGTAGGTCTACAGGAAACATATCTGGGAAATCTCATACCACCGGAACAGAGCCAATAACAGGGGCTTCTGCACTAACATCCCTCACAAAGGCCAGATAAGATAGACAACCCTTCTCAACCATCCGCTGAGCTTTCAAGTATGAAATCACTCTACTGGGAACATAGTCTATCGAGACACTCCACTCAACCCTCGGTAACCCCGGCATCGCCAACGACACGATTTTAGCATGAAAATCTAGAACAACATGAGATGGAGACAACCAATACATACCCAAAGTCACGTCAAAATTGACCATACTAAGTAATAAAGATCCACACTAGTCTCCAGACTCCCAATAGTCATCACACATGACCGATATACACGGTCCACAATGATAGTATCACCCACTGGAGTGGATACATGAACAAATGAAACTAGAGACTCACGGGGCATAACCAGATAATGAGAAAAATACGAGGACACTTATGAATAAGTGGAACCAGGGTCAAATAATACATAGGGATCACAATGGCAAACTGAGACAGCACATGTAATCATAGCATCCGAAGCAATGGCATCTGGTCTGGAAGGAAGATCATAGAAACGGGCCTGGCAGCCCCCTGATCGGCCTCCCCCTCTCGGGCGACCCGTAGCTGACTGGGATCCACCCCGAGTTGGCTGAGCGGGTGGTGAAGAAACTGGTGCTGATGTCATAGACTGGCTTCCTTGTTGAGTCGGACCTCCCGTAAGGCGGGGATAATATCTTTTGCTGAGGCCAAACTTTCCACACTCATAGAAACACCCCGGTGCTGGTGTTGGGGACTGAAGGGAGACCCGAGCACCGGGATAACAGGTAGAAGGACCTGGCATAGACGAGCCCTAACCCGATAGAGCACGAGATGAACTCTGAGCTGGGAGAGCACTGAGATATGACTAACTCTACAGATAACTGTGTGAACCATGGCCAGATGATGCACCATGGTGAACTGGGCGAGTCATCTGAGCAAGCCTGAAAGGACGACCTCTACCATGGTGGACCTGCCCCTAGAAGGAACACCTCTAAATCTGCCCTATCTACGAAGCCTTTTGGCCTCCCTCTCGACCCGCTCCTGGCTGCGAACCATCTCAATCTGACAAGAAATATCAACAACCTCATCAAAAGTAGCACCAGACACTCTCTCTCTAGTCATAAGCAATCGCAGCTGAAAAGTGAAGCCATCTATGAACCTCCTGATCCTCTCCCTGCCTGTGGGAAACAACCAGATAGCATGACGGACCAACTCTGAAAATCACATCTCATACTGCGTCACAGATATATCACCTTGACGAAGCTACTCAAACTGTCTGCGCAGCTCCTCTCTGCGGGACTGAGGCACGAACTTTTCCATAAAGAGAACGGAGAACTGCTACAAGGTAAGGGGTGCTGTGCCGACCGTCCTACGCCTCTCGTAAGCCTTCCACCAACCAAAGGCAGCCCCAGAGAATTTAAAAGTAGTGAACGAGACCTCGCTGGTCTCCAGAATACTGGCCATATGGAGTATCCTCTGACACCTATCCAAGAAACCACGTGCATCATCTCCCTCTACACCACTGAAAGATGGAGGCTGGAGCCTCCCAAACCTCTCCAATCTATGTTGCTCATCCTCAGGCATAGCAGGAACCACATAATCCTGAGCAACAGCAATCGACTTGGCTGGTGGTGCCCCAGTGTCTAGAATCCCGGTACCACTTGCTTTGGTGTGCGTACAGCGGGAGTCTGAGCACCTCCCCCGGCCTGAGAAGTGGCTTCTACGGCCAGAACAGAGATCGCCTAATCAAGACTGCTACACGTGGTCAGAATCTGAGCTAAGGCCTCCTGAAGGCCTGGAATCACAATGGGCATGGGTGGTGCCTGAGCTGGTCCCACAAGCTTGTCCACAACTGGAGCGTACTCCTGAACTGGGGCAACTTCTGGGTCTGCAGGTACTGCACTAGCTGCTGTGCGGGCTACACCTCGGCCCCTACCACGACCTCTACCGCAACCTCGGTCTCTCGCGGCCCAGGCTGGAGGTACTGGTGGCTGTCTGTCCTGTCTCGTAGTACGAGTCCTGACTATCTGTGAGAGAATTAAACAATAGATGTTTAAGTCACCTGAATCAACAGATTCGCACGACAAGTATTCAAGAATGTGAAGTTTTTCCTAAGGGTTCGGAAGCCTCTCGAAGATAAGTACAGACGTCTCTGTACTGATCCGCAAGACTCTACTAACTTTGCTCATGACTCGTGAGACCTATGTAACCTAGGCTCTGATACCAACTTGTCACAACCCAAAACCTACCCCGTCATGATGGCACATATCGTGATACTAGTCTAGCCGACATCTCCAAAACACTTTCAACATTTAGCATAAATGAATTAATATATTTAAAATAATCGGAGTCTTTCATAAAAACGAGGTAAAACCCAAAACATAAGTGCGGAAAAATAGCCCGACATCGGGGTGTCACTAAGTCATGAGCATCTAGATGTCCAGTCTAATACAAACAATGTCTAAGTATCAATACAGAAAAGAAAGAAAACATGGAAGGAGAGACAAGGTCTAAGGACGCCGGCAGCTACCTCGTAGTCTCCGATACTCAATCGCGCATGAACTCAACGACCTCCGTGATCAAACACGCCTGGATCTGCACATGAAGTGTAGGGTGTAGCATGAGTTCAACCAACTCAGCAAGTAATAGAAATAAATAAGGAACTGAGAAGGTAGTGACGAGCTATACAAATACAATTCGTTTTCAATAATTCCAGCAAGGAGTAGACATGCTTTCAAATCCGGCAGTTCAAATCAAATAAGTTTTATACAGTTAAAGTGCATGTAAATTCGGATATAGAATATTTCAGAAATTTCACTACAATGACATATAGCAACTAAGTGCATCAACAAATGAAAAAGCAAGTACAGCCACTCAACTTCTCACAACAGCTCAATCACTCGTCTCTCAGCCCTCAGTACTCACACTCAATAGGTACCTGCGCTCACTGGGGGGTGTGCAGACTCCGGAGGGGCTCCTACAGACTAAGCGCTATATCGATGCGGCGTGCATCCTGATCATATATAAATAGCCATAAGGCTCGTTGCGGCATGCCACCCGATCCTTATATATATATATATATACACACACACACACACTCATATATCCCTGAGGCTCGTTGCAGCGTGTAACCCGATCCATACATACAGCCCTAAGGATCGTTGCGGCGTGCAACCTGGTCCATACATACAACCCTAAGGCTCGTTGTGGCGTGAAACCCGATCCATACATACATATAGCTCACAGCTCGGTACTCAGGACCTAGCTCAGTCACCAACCTCTCTAGTCTCTCGGGCTCTCAAAAATCATAAAGATCAACCCAAACAGAAATAACATAGTGTATCAACAAGAATCAAGAAGCGACTGAGATATGATACGCAAGTAAAGCCATGACTGAGTACAAGACAACAATTAACAATTACTTTCACAAGTACGCGACCTCTCCGAGTCCCAGCTGTACCATCACATAGCTTATGGCTGTCCAACAGGACGGGACGGGACAGGACAGGATGGGACGGGACTAGACGACATTTAGCCGGGACGGGACGGGACAAACGTGACGAAATGGTAGGCCCAACTCATCCCGCTAATAAACGGGACGGGACGGGACGGGACGGGACGGGACGGAACGGACGGTAGGCCCCATCCCGTTCCTCTAACAAATGGGTTGGGACGGGACGGGACGAGACGGGTTCGCGGGCTTTAAGTGTCATTTTTAAAAAATATTATTTAAGCATTGAGTTTGGCAACAGATATTCTTTTGACAATGACTAAATTTTTAAAGTTTGCAACATCTAGTTTTTTAACTTATTTCGATTTTATAGTCTCAAGGGATGGACCAAGTCATAATCCCCCATGGTGCACGCCCACGTGCCCGTCACCTAACATGTGCGTCACCTCCAAAATTGTCATATTATACCAAATGTTCGGGGTTTCATACTCTCAGGATCAGATTTAAAACTGTTACTTACCTCAAAACCGCGCAAAATCCTACTCCGCAATGCCCTTGCCCCTTGAATCAATATGCAAACTCCCTGAATCTAGCCACAAGCAGTACGATATAATTAATATAGGCTACAAGAATCAATTCCACAAGCAAAACACGAAACTATAAGCCAAAATCTGAAATAGGCTCAAACCGGCCCCCGCGCCCACATCTCAAAATCCGACAAAAGTCACAAAACCCGAAAGCCCATTCACTCACGAGTCCAACCATACAAAATTTATCAAAATCCGACATCATTTGCCCCTCCAAAACCCCAAAATTCACTCTCCAATTCCCAAGGAACTTACCTCAGCAAACACTTCAAAATCCTCCAACATCCGAGTTCCAAAATGTGAAAATGGTAAAAAAATCTCAAAGTCTTCTATTTATAGGTTATGCCTAGCAAAACCGCACCTGCAGACCTCCTGTCGCATCTGCGATGCCGCACCTGCGGAAATTCCATTGCAGGAGCGGATCCCACTTAAGCTCCCAGATTTCGCATCTGCGGTCACGTATTCGTACCTTCAGTCCCTACCCGCTTCTGTGATCCTTCTCGCTCAGGCCTTTTTTTGCATCTGCGATTTCGCAGATGCGCTCCTAACCGCGCACTTGTGCTTCCAGTCCAACCTAGCCTTGCCTGCATCTACGTCCTCCTCTTTGCTTCTACGGGGCCGCACCTGCGGGCTCCCACCGCAGGTGCGAAACACCAGAACACCATAAGAAACCAGCAATGCCTAAGTCCAAATTTCCTTCTGATGGGCATCCGAAACACCCCCGAGGCTCCCGGGACCTCAACCAAACATACCAACAAGTCATATAACCCCATACGAACTTAGTTGAACCTTCGAATCACTCAAAACAACATCAAAACACGAATTACACTGGGATTCAAGCCTAAAGAACTTCTAAACTTTCAACTTCCACAAACAACGCTGAAACATACCAAACCATGTCCGATTGACCTCAAATTTTGCACACAAGTCATATTCAACATTACGGACCTTCTATAACTTACAGAATTAGAATCCGACCCCGATATCAAAAAGTCAACCCCCCGATCAAACGTCCCAAAAATTCAACATTCGCCATTTCAAACCTAAATTAGCTACACACCTCAAATTCACTGTCCGGATACGCTCCTAAGACCAAAATCACCCAACGGAGGTAACGAAACAGACGGAACCCCATTCCGTAGTAGTCTTCACACACTTCTGACTACGGTCAAAATCCTGAGACTTAAGCTTCGATTTTAGGGACTAAGTGTCCCAAAACACTCTGAAACCAAAAACAAGACCTCCCGGCAAGTCACTTATGCAGAAACAGATACGGGGAAAATAGTAAATTGGAGATCGGGGCTAATACACTCAAAACGACCAGCTGGGTCGTTACATACTCGAGGCCTCAAGTCACACATAACAACATCGAAACGACAAGTCGCACCTCAGATCGACTTGAACGAACTTTGAACTTTCAACTTCCAAAACTTGCGCCGAAACATATCAAATCAACTCGGAACGGACTCAAATTTTGCACACAAGTCCCAAATGACATAACGACGCTATTCCAATTCCAGGAACCACAATCCAAATCTGATATCATCAAAGTCGACTCCCGATCAAACTTATAAACTTTCCAAACCTTCAAATTTTCTACTTTCGCTAATTAGTACTGAATCCTTCTAGAATTATCCAAATGTAAATCCGGGTAGACGCCCAAGTACAAAATCTCCATCTGAACCTTACGGAACCATCAAAACTCTATTTCGGGGTTAAATTCACAAAAGTCAAACTTGGTAAACTCTTCCAACTTAAAGCTTCAAGAATAAAATTCATTCTTCCAACTCGATTCTGAATAACTTGAAAATCAAAAGCGACGATTCACATAAGTCATAATACATCATACAGAGCTACTCATGCCCTCAAACAACCGAGCGAAGTGCAATTGCTCGAAACGACATGTCGGGTTATTACATTTAATGTCAATTATAAGAGTCATTGAAGAATGTGTAACAGTGAGTATAAATGATAAATTCTTTATAACGGGCAGTGTACTAAATATTGTGCACTACTAGAAAAATGCAAATTTCCTTGGTAAATGGAAGGATAGTTCCCACTGAAATTTAAAAAAACTCAGTGGGAAATGGAAGAGATCTCTTTTACCTTTTTTTTAAAACGTTCCCACAGACTATAGGTGGGAATTATTTGGCACAAAAAAGCGCTTAATTTTTTTCCCACCGAATCAGTGGGAAATATCATTAGAAAAATTACTATAAAAAATTATTAAACTCTTCCCAATGAAACGGTGGGAATCTAAAGATAAAAAATTATTTTAATGTTCCCACAGATGCAGTGGGTAGCTCAAAATTTTGAATTTTTATTTTTGGTCCAAAAATCCCGCGAGCTTAAAAAATGTTTCACCGAAAAAAATGAATTTAATAAGAAAATTACCACAAATATTCCTAGTGAATCAGTGGGCATGTCTTTCCTATTACATTAGGCGTACACACTTTATTCTTTCTTCTCTTTTTCACTCTCATTCTTCTCTCTCTCTCTCTCTCTCTCTCTCTCTCTCTCTCTCCCCCCCCCCATTTCTCCCTTTTCTGATTTTACCCTAAATTCCTGAAAACCTAGGGTTCCTCCATGCCTAGATGACGAGGCCAATGTGTATTGGAATTTTCTGCTCATACTCTGTCAAATTCTAGTATAGTTTAAGATATTGTCCCACAGAGACTGGATAATCTATGCTACAGACTTGTAATATTTTAACTACTATTTGAAAGAATCCAATTGATGAAAAGTGAGTGAGATTTAAAACTTGTTAATTACTTAAACAAAACAAATAACTTTTGAAAGAATAATTGCATATTTCTTTAAAATCTCAATTTCTACATTTATTTCTTTAAGGAATAATTGCTTATTTGTAATACAATTATATTTTTCTCACTAAGAAATAATCAATTAATAACACTTCGTAAAAATTATGTTAATTAACCAACTTAAGACTAGCGACGTTTAAACCGAAATATTTTTCTTGCTTAAATTGTGCTAAAAGAAAGTAAAAACTTCGTGAGAATATTTTACTAAGGATCAATAATCTTGCCTACAATAATTCTTCCGTGAGAATTAAAACTGAGGCAAGCAAGATTATTGACTTGAAATAATAGTTTACTAAAAAATTACTTTCGCTCTACTATTTTATTCATCAGTTATTATATATTATTTTTGCTCCGCAAGAATTACAAAAATGATATATGAATAACTTAGAGATAAAATATAGACCTGATAATAGAGTAATTAAAAACCATCATTTCGGCACAGTATGAAATGTATATAAAAAGTTTCAAGCCAAGAATATAAAAGATGATACAGTATTATAAAATATACAAGTTTTATCAACTATCCCAACGAAAAGAGATTACTCCATTATGGAGTAAGAAAAGATAAAAAAGATATTTAGAAGACTAGAAATATTTAAAATACTAAGGAAATAGTTTTACTACAAAGAAAGAAGACCAAGACTAGTTCTTGTCTTACAAAAGATTGGATCTCCTTATACAAAGAGAGCATGTTATTTATAGGAAAAACTTAGTAGCTTTTGTCATGTTCAACTTTTGCGAATGTGAAATCCATGTATGCGAAGTGACCTTTGTGTACGTAGATTCCATATAGGAAACTATGGCACTTGTGTTTCACTCTTGACTTCATGAGTTAGTCTTGCAAATGTAAGTTCCATGTATGCGAATGTGACCTTTGCAAATATAGATTCCATACATGCATCTATGACTCTTTTGCTTCCATTCTTGACTTCATTAGTTAGTCTTGCAAATGTAGGTTCTATGTATGCGAATGTGACCTTTGCAAATATAGATTCCACACATGCATCTATGACTCGTTTGCTTCCATTCTTGACTTCATAGGTTAGACATGCAAATGTAGGTTCCATGTATGCGAATGTGACCTTGCGTATATAGATTCCACAAATACAATTATGCTCCTTTTCATCTCTAATTATCTCTTTTCATAAGCCCATATGTATATTCTACATTTGTGAATATGAAGATGATGTGTGCAACTGTGACTTTGCTTCATTCTCTTGTCTTTTAGCCTCTTTCCTTCTTTTTCATAATTTCTTCTTCCTACAAAATTTGTTAGAAAATATGCGAGGATAGGCGTAACGACCCGACCGGTCGTTTTGAGCATTTGTACTTCGCTTGGTAATTTGCGGGCATGAGTAGCTCCGTATGATGTATTATGTCTTATGTGAATCGTCGGTTTTGATTTTCAGGTTATTCGGAATCAAATTAGAAGAATGAATTTCATTGTTGAAGCATAAAATTGGGAGAGTTGACCAAGTTTGACTTTTTGTGAATTTGAATCCGGAACGGAGTTTTGATGGTTCCGGTATGTCTTTATGGTGATTTCAGACCTGGGCATAGGCGTAAGCCCGGATTTGCATTTGGATGTTTCTAGAAGGTTTCGGCACAAATAGGCGAAAATTAGAAATTTGAAGGTTTGGAAAGTTTAAAAGTTTGACCGAGAGTTGACTTTGTGGATATCATCATCGGATTGTGATTCCGGGAGTTGGAACAACTTCGTTATGTCATTTGGGACTTGTGTGCAAAATTTAAGGTCAAGCGGATGTGATTTGATAGGTTTCGGCATCGGTTGTAGAAGTTTGAAGTTTCATGTTCATTTATTTCGAATTGAGGTGTGATTCGTCATTTCGATGTTGTTATCTACTGGGTTTTGGTTATATTTTATGAATTTATCTTCGATTCTAGCTTTTGTTTGATGAATTTCAAAGAGGAAATTGGGGGTTTTGGCCTAAAGTTTCATAATGTGAATTTTTGAGTTTTGAACACCGATTAGGAGTCTACGTACTAGAGCTATTGAGCTGTGATTCATGTTAAAAATCATGTCTAGGCTACATGCTTACTCAGTTGGGACCCATTGAGGTCGTTATTGCTGTTGAGTTATTTGCTTACATTGCAATTTCATACTCAGTCATGTTTATTCATTTCATATCATACCTCAGTCTTTGTTGCTACATATTGATACATCACCTCATTATTTTGGGCTGATATTTCATGACATTGAGAGCCCGAGAGACTGAAGAGGTTGATGATTAAGTGAGGCCGAGGGCCTAATTGTAAGGATATTTATGGGATCGGGCTGCACGCCACAGCATGTTTCATTGATTTATGCCATGATTGGATTGATATAGCGCTTGGGCTGAAGGAGCCCCTTCGGAGTCTGTACACCCCCCTAGTGAGCGCAGGTACCTACTGAGTGCAAGTGCCGAGTGCTGAGTGATTGAGAGGACCGAGTGACTCTGAGGATTGAGTGATTGGGAGGACTGAGTGGTTGGGAGGACTGAGTGAACGAGAGGACTGAGTGAATTGATACTCTGAGAGTATGTATATGGTCTTTATCACTGATTTGCATTGCATTTGGCATGCACACTTGACATACAGGCATAGAGATGTATTTTTTCCTCATGTTGTATAGTATCACATCATTTATGACTTCTCATACATCTTGACATATGGGAATAGAGAGACATTTTACACTTGCAATCTGAAAGGAAAATGAAACATCTTATTTATTGTTGAAAGGATTTTTGGGAAAAATTACTCATATTTTTAGCAATTTCGGTAAAAGATTTGGGTTTTTACTGAGATACTTGAAAAGCATGCCAACTTTCTGGAACTGTGAACGAGCTGAGCATTTTATTTTTGAGATACTTCTTTTATTACTTGTACTATGCCGTTATGAATTGTTGTGGGATATTGGTATTGGACCCGAACTTTGTTCTAGCTCGTCACTACTTTCAACCTAAGGTTAGGTTTGTTACTTATTGAGTATATGGGGTCGGTTGTACTCATACTACACTTCTGCACCTTGCGTGCAGATGTTGGCTGCTGATGTTGATGAGACCGACGAAGCTGGATTTGAAGATATACCTGCGTTCCGGTTGTAGCTTCCTCTTGTTCATGGTAGCCTTAGATCTATAAAACTCTATTTATGTACTCTTCAAACAGATGATGTATTTACTTCATTTGAGCTTTGTAAACTCTATTCAATGATTTGCACTACAAGTCCTTAGGAAATGTGTAGTATTTAGTTATTTTCTTTTACTTAATTGTCCTATTAAATTTCATTGGAGTTGGATAGTTGTTAATTGGCTTACCTAGCGGGTTGGGTTAGGTGCCATCACAACTAGTTGAATTTTGGGTCATGACAAGTTGATATCAGATCCCTAGGTTCATAGCTTCTACAAGTCATGAGCAAGTGTCCAGTAGAGTCTTGCGAATCTGTATGATGACGTCCATACCTATCTTCGAGAGGCTACAGTGTATTTAGGATATATACTTCTCATCTTTCTTTCCTTATCATGCGAAATTGATTCAGCTTGATACATAACTCTTTGAATTCCTTCCACGCATTCGCATGCGCACATGAGCACTCGATATCAGCTGTGCATCGACCGCTTGTGATTCCATGGTTGAGGTGCGAGATGTGATTTTGGCGTGCTGATGATGGGGCAGTTTCAGAGGACTTGAGGCCGGGTTTTGACTATAGCTTGAGTACCGAGTTTTTGATTGTGTGAGCGCATGCTTTTGGGACTTATATGTCCGGTGGTGTCCCTATTAGTGGAATTTGTGATTGGGTGGCTATGTGGTGAGTATGATGTGACTGCAAGATATGTTCAGATTGTTTGAATGTGACGAGAAGAGTTTACTTGAGATGTAGAAAGAACTATTGGGTGTTTGGTTTCTGTCTTGACTGCGACGTATGGTTCCGAGTTATAAGTGTATTAAAGGATCTTTCCTGTTGCTTAATGCCGAAACGAAAAAGGTTCTCGTGTCTTATTGTTGAGATCAGACTCAGGAAGATTAAGCGATTGCATTGTAATTGTGGTTGTGAAAGGGTATGAAGAGATGTCATATTGAGGCTAAGCGGGTGGGTTACCTCCTGCGGGGTGTCCTGCAGTTGTGTGATCCCTATGTTATTTTGTAGAGAGTTCCCTTTTGCGAGTGAATTATATGTGTTGCAATTTGAGTTTGGGTCGCTTGTGGGAGTTAGCTTGGCTGTTACTAGGGTGAATGCGAGATTTGCAGATTATTTGAGGTACTATGTGGGTTGAATTTCACTACGGTATTGGGGCAATAATAGAGTGTGAGCATTTTGAGTTATTATGTGTTTTGATCTATAGCTTTGAACCAAGTGGGGGAGAGTTTGCTATCGATGAATTGATTGCATGGTTATGTGTTGTATCGGTTTCAGTCTGAGGCATACTTGTGAATCAGTTATGACTTGTAGAGGTTGAGATCGAGGAAGACTCGAGTAAAGGAATTTATGGATACAAGTTATATTACACTCTATGGGTATATGGGAATCATAAAATAATAGCGTGGTTATTCGTGAAGGATGTAGTGTGCATGGAGTAGGAATTTTCTCGGTTGCTTAGGAGTGTGGGTTACTTCTTAGGGTGTTGGTGTGCTAATGGGGCACATGTCGTTCGGTCCGTTTAGTCGGTTGAATTGAGATTGGAGTAGAATTGATGACTCTCGAGAATGGTTCTAATGGATTCAAGATTTATATGTAGCAATTATGAATTTTCAGGATTTGTATATGGCTAGAAACTGAGATTTACATTGGATGGTGTCGAGTCTTATGGCATTTCTATATCATTATGGATTCTACATTTCAGCATTCAGGAGGGTGAAGGAAATGACTTCAGATTCGCAGAAGTTCTCTTCAGATTGCGTATCTTGGTTGTGGTACATTTGGGGTGCTGGAGAGAAACTTCAGCGGCTTATGGGCCTTAGGGCGGGGTGTTTTTATGCTAGAGTTTGTGGGGTGAGGTTTGGTTAAGGATCGTGGTATTCCAGCAAGGAGAAGTATGAATTTGAAGGCAATTTGGAAGGAACTCGGGGAATTAGGATAGCTTGATAGTAGGTTGGATCAGCAAAGTAATGGATATAATCGGTTCTTTGGGTGCTTATGATGTGGTGGGTTTCTACAGGTTCTTCGTGGCAATGCTCTTGGGTTTTGTCGACTTGCGTGGCTTGGTTGAGTTAGAGAGATTTAGTTTTGATGGCTTGATTATGTGCAAATGGGTTTCGAAGAGTTCTCGATGGTTACTATCACGGTTCGAGGTGTATATTTCCTACCGGTGTGTGGAACATGTTGTATATTGTGATTTTTTCCTGGATGAGATCAAATAGAAGGTTCCTGGCTAATTGTGTATGTAGTTTGCTTGTGACTCAGAGTTGATTATGAGATTCTCATGTTTTTCTTGTGATGTTATGATCGGTGTAGTATGGCGTAGGAGATTGAAATGTGCATGTGCAAGGTCACGGTTTAGCTTTGAAGGGAGGGTTATGAATTCATAGGCAACATGGACGGTTTTAGATGACTAGGTGAGTGATGACTAGGTTATATGGCGGGTTGATGGTTTTGGAACAACTCTTGGCAGGTTCGAGGACGAACGTAAGTTTAAGTGGGTGAGGATGTAACGACCGACCAGTCATTTTTAGCATATTCACTTCTCTTGGTAGTTTGCAGGCATGAGTTGCTCCGTATGATGTGTTATGACTTATGTGAATCGTCGGTTTTTATTTTTAGGTTATTCGGAATCGAATTGTAAGAATGGATTTCAATGTTGAAGCTTTAAATTGGGAGAGTTGACCAAGTTTGACTTTTTGTGAACTTGAACTCGGAACGGAGTTTTGAAGGTTCTGGTAGGTCCGTATGGTGATTTTGGACCAGGGCGTATGCCCGGATTTGCATTTGGATGTTTCTAGTATGTTTCGGCACAAATTGGCAAAAATTGAAAATTTGAAGGTTTGGAAAGTTCAAAATTTTGACTGAGAGTTAACGTTGTGGATATCGAGATCGGATTGTGATTTTGGGAGTTGTAACAGCTTCGTTATGTCATTTGGGACATGTGTGCAAAATTTGAGGTCAATCAGACGTGATTTGATAGGTTTCGGCATCGGTTGTGGAAGTTTGAAGTTTCAAGTTCATTGATTTCAAATTGAGGTGTGATTCGTCATTTCGATGTTGTTATATGTGTTTTGAGGCTTCGGGTAGGTCCGTGTTATGCTATGGGACTTGTTGGTATGTTTGGACGGGTTCCCGAGGGGCTCGGGCATGTTTTAAATTGATTTCGTGCTATTCTCCTTCATTTTGGCACTACTGTTTTCTACTGGTTTTGTGGGGGCAAGTATCGCGAACAGGTAGTGTATTTTGATGGCAGTGGCATTTCTTCATCGCGTTCGCGAATATTGGTCCGCAATCGCGTAGAGTTGGGGCAAGTCTTCTTTGTGTTCGTATATGAGGGATCGCATTCACTGGAGGCCTTTCTTCATCGCGTTCGCGTAGTTGGAACTGCGTTCGCGTAGTTCTGTCCCTAGTGTGTATAGCGTTCTCACGGCTTGTTCTGCGAATGCATAGAGTATTTTGGGGTGACTGATATTTTGATCATCGCGAATGCAGTGGGTTTTCCGCGTTTCAGAAAGAGGGACGCCTGGGAAGATTATAAGAACTCTATTTTGAGGGTTTTGGCCATTTTTACATTTTTGGAGCTATGGAGCTATGGAGCTCGGATTGAGGAAATTCTTGAAGCAAATTTCACCATATGAATTGGGGTAAGTGCTCTCTACTCGATTTTGGTTATATTTCATGAATTTATCTTCAATTGTCACGACCCAATTTTCCCTCCGTTGGGTGTCGTGATGACACCTAGTCTTATGGACTAGGTAAGCCTAACATTAGCAGAATAACAACAATAATTAAATAACATCTAACAATTTATAAAATAGAAACCTCTATAAAATTTACAATTCCCAAAATCGGTAATACAAGTCATAAGCTCTACAGAGTTTGCTAAAAATTTTTAAATACGACTGTTTGAAATAAAGTAAACAGTGTGAATACAAATCAGAATGTGACTCTGAACCTAGGAACGCAACAGCAAGTTTACCTTGAGTCTCCACAGCAGCAATCCGCATAACTAGCTAATGATCAACTAACTTCGAAAATACCTAGATCTGCACAAAAATGTGCAGATGTACAGTATGAGTACACCACGACAGTACCCAGCAAGTATCAAGACTAACCTCAGTGGAGTATTGATGAGGTACAGTCAAGACACCTACTGAACTAAATAACTTGAACAAGTATAAGTATAGGAATAAAAGAGTATGATATCTACATAAGGGATAATCGAAAAAGGCAAATAATACGGTAATTTCAGTAAGAAAGGAAAACAACTATCAGCGGAATACCATGATAATGACACAGTAGATGTACGAAAACATGGTCTAAATCCGGCGACCATAAATAATTGAAAGGAAAATAACAACTCAACAAAACGACCGCTTTCACAGGGTTTTAGCAAAAAACCTCCACGAGGTACCGAACCTCAGAATATTGACAACTCACGGGTCCCAATTCCTGAACCCTAATACTTAGCATCATGTGCTCTCATTACAACTTATAACCACACTGACGACTCACGTGCCAAATAAAGCCATTCTCACATAGAAGCCAATTAAACAAGGGTGTGCATCTATACTCAACAATATCAAGAATCCCTTTTAACCGATAAGAGTTCTTAACTACGTGTATGCTTGTGCAAGTGTTCTAACATAGTTTATGCCAGCTAGTAAGTATAGAAAAAGAAATGGACAGCACATAGAACGTTTTTCCACAATTTTCCACAAGATAGAACTCACACAGGTAAGTGCACCACTACACAAATATCAACAACAAGAATGCCCCCTAGGCTATCACAAGTCATCACAAATCAATCCCTGACACAACTCACCTTGTCTCGCCATAAATGCAATAGTAAAATGAATGCCCGCCTTGTCTCGCCACACGTGCATAATAATGTTCCTACCTTGTCTGGTCACATGAGCAACCCACATATATATAGACAACTTTGTCTCGCCGCATGTGCAAATATCAATATTAACAATAGCACGGCAGAAACCTCATGCAACCCAATAACACTCGCACGGCAGAAACCTCGTGCATTATAATAACAACAACCGTACGGCAGAAACCTCGTGCATCACAACAACTAGTACAATAACAAAAATGACAATAATACAAGGGTACGACAAATAAGTCAACTCAGAGATTCCAGAATCAAAGAAATGGAGGAACTAATTCACAAGGAGTAGCCACAATCAGGAATGCTAGTCATAGAACAACTCAACAAGAAAGGAAATACTATGTAACAACGATCCACAATATACAGTTCGACAATGAGGGAGCTAACACAAGTCGAATAATTCCAAATTAGCACAAGTTAACTAAAATATAGAATATCTAATTTCTTTTAAGGTTGGGCAATTAGGAAAGAAATACAACAAATTCAGCTAGGAAGAAGCAGCGGAAAGATAACCATAACATCAATTAAGGCTAAACAATTATAGAAGAGATAATTATACTTCAAATAAAGATAAGCAGTTAGGAAAGGAAAACATGAAAATAGAAGAGATAACAATTTCAGTTAATTAAAGCAGGTAGAGTTGGACTAGTAATTAAGAAACGTGATCATAACGAGAACAACTACATATTCAGTGAATACAAGGACCTAAGAACCCTAAAAGGCCAATTTTTCCACAAATAAGTCTGAGCACATACTCGTCACCTCGCGTACACGGACTACAATTAGCATAGAAGACTCAAATCCTAAGGGGTAGTTCTCCTACGTGAAGTTAGGCAAGATACTTACCTCAAAGAAGATAGACCGACACACAAAAATGAACTTCTCGGGTGAAATGGCCTCCGGACGGCTCAAATCTAACCAAAATAAATCCAAAGCACAAATAAAACTCATAAGAAACTATTCCGGATCATAAAGCCTCGATCTTAATCAAAATCTAAAAATCGATCCAAAAGTCGACCCTCGGGCCCGCACCTCGAAACCGACAAATCTCACAAAACCCGAACACCCATTCCGATACGAGTTCAACCATAATAAATTATCAAATTACGATACCAATTCGTCCCTCAAATAATGATTTTTCATTTTGACACTTTTTTTCAAAAACCTCCATTTTTCTCAACTCAAAACACAAATTAAATGATAAAAATAAAGACAAAATCATGAAATATAATAAATTCTAGGTGAAGAAAACTTACCATCGATTTGCTTGGAAAACCCACAAAGAATCACTCAAAACCGAGCCCGAGAACTACAAAATTGTTAAAAATAGCTAACCCTCGGAATATATAGCTTTATATTCTGCCCATGTATTTGTACATTGCGATCGCGGAAGAAATAATGTGATCGTGAAGAAGAAAAATGAGGCTGCCAAGAAGTGCTTCGTGAACGTGAAGACAAGCTCGTGAACGCGGAGAAGAAATAATTACTGCCCAAAATTAGAGCTACGCGATCGCGAACAAACATATGCAATCGCGAATAAGGACATTGATGGCCCATAAACTGAGCACGCGAACGCAAAGAGACGGGTACGAACGCAAAGAAGGGAAAAGTAGACCTTTGCGATCGAGAATGGAATCACGCGAACGTGAAGAAAAATAATCCATTCTCCACAAATTGCACTACTGGAACGCGAAATAAGTGATGCGGGCGCAATTAAGGAAACCAGATGGTAGAAACCAGCAGTCCAAAAATAGAAGAAATTGGCCCGTAGCCCATCCAAAACAACTTGAGGCCCCCGGGACCCCGTACAAACACACAAACTAGTTCTATAACCTAACACGGACTCACTAGGGGTCTCAAATCACATCAAACAATGCTGAAACTGCAAATCGCGTCATGAATTGAACTTATTAACTTTCAAATCTTCCAACTTCAAAAACTCGTGCTGAAACCTATCAAATCAACACGGAATAATGTCAAATTTTGCAGGCAAGTCCCAAATGACATAACGGAGTTCCAACTCTCGGAATAGCATTCCGACCCCGATATCACCAAATTCAAATATTGATCATACCTCTGCACCTTCCAAACTTTAACTTTTCCAACTTTCGCCGAAATGCTTCAAATCACCTTACGGACCTCCAAATCCAAATCCGGAAGCACGCCTAAGTCCAAAATCACCATACGAAGCTGTTGAAATCATCAAAAACCCATTCCAGAGTCGTTTCTACAATAGTCAAATTCCGGTCAACTCTTACCGCTTAAGCTTCCAAAACTAGAATCCTTCTTCCGATTTGACTCCGAATCATCCGGTGATTGAACTCGACCACGCACGCAAGTCAATACACATAATATGAAGCTGCTCAAGACCGTATGATACCGAATGGGACTTAAATTCTCAAAATGACCGATTGGGTTGTTACATCGATTCTAGCTTTTGGGTGATGAATTTCAAAGAGGAAATTGGGGGTTTTGGCGTAAAGTATCATAATGTGAATTTTCGAGATTTGAACACTGATTTGGAGTCAAATTTGAGTGAAACTAGTATGGTTGGACTCGTAATTGAATGGGTTATCGAATTTTGTGAGTTTTGTTGGGTTGTGAGGTGCGGGCCCAGGTTTGGCTTTTATCTGATTTTAGGCTTTTGATTTAAGATTTGATCTTTTTCGACTAGGATTGGTTCCTTATGCATTGTTTGATGTATTTGAGTTGTTTTTGGTTAGTTTCGAGCCGTTTGGAGGTCAGAACGTGCGGGATGGCATTTTTGGAGCATCGCTTGGCTTGCTCGGTATTGGTATTGGCTCGTTCGAGGTAATTAACACTTCTAAACTTTGTTCTGAGGGTATGAAACCACGAATTACATGTTATATGATTGGTGTTGAGTTGACGCATATACTATGTGATGGGCGTGTGGGCGTGTACCGTGTAAGTTATAATTCTGTTATTTCTATGGTACTGTGTAGCTACCAAATCATATCTGTAACCATGAAATCTACGTACTAGAGCTATTGAGCTGTGATTCATGTTAAGAACCATGTCGAGGCTACGTGCTTACTCTGTTGGGATCCATTGAGGTCATTACTGTTGTTGAGTTATTTGCTTACATTACAATTTCATACCCAGTCATGTTCATTCATTTCATATTATACCCCAGTCTCTGTTGCTACATATTGATACATCACATCATTATTTTAGGCTGATATTTCCTGACATTGAGAGCCCGAGAGACTATAGAGGTTGATGACTGAGTGAGGCCGAGGGCCTGATTGTGAGGATATTTATGGAATCGGATTGCACGCCATAACATGTTTCATTGCATTTATGCCATGATTGGCTTGATATAGTGCTAGGGCTGAAGGAGCCCCTCCGGAGTCTGTACACCCCCTAAGTGAGTGCAGGTACCTACTGAGTGCGAGTGCCGAGTGATTGGGAGGACTGAGTGACTGTGAAGACTGAGTGATTGGGAGGACTGAGTGACTGGAAGGACTGAGTGAATGAGAGGACTGAGTGAATTGATACTCTGAGAGTATGCATATGGTCTTTATCACTGATTTGCATCGCATGTGGCATGCACACTTGAGATACATGCATAGATATGTATTTTTTCCTCTTGCTGTATAGTATCACGTCATTTATGGCTTCTCATACATCTTGACATATGGGCATAGAGAGGCATTTTACACTTGCTATCTGAAAGGAAAATGAAACATCTTATTTATTATTGAAAGGATTTTTGGGAAAATCACAGTTTTCAAACTTACTAATATTTTTGGCAATTTTGGTAAAAGATTTGGGTTTTTACTAAGATACTTGAAAAGCATGCCTACTTTCTGGAACTGTGAACGAACTGAGCACTTTATTTCTGGGATACTTCTTTTATTACTTGTACTATGCCGTTATGAATTGTTATGGGATATTGGTACTGGACCCGACCTTTGTTCTAGCTCGTCACTACTTTCAACCTAAGGTTAGGTTTGTTACTTACTGAGTACATGGGGTCGGTTGTACTCATACTACACTTCTGCACCTTGCGTGCAGATGTGTAATGACCCGACCTATCGTTTTAAGAATTAACGCCTCGTTCAGTGACTTATGGTCTCGAGAAACTTTGTAGTAAGTATTATGACCCGCGGGTGTTCTCGAGTTAGATTTTCGGAAGATTTGGAATTTAATTAAAAGAACAATTCTTATTTAGAGACATAAATGGAAAGAGTTAACCGGAGAGTTGACTTCTAAGAAAATGACCGGAATGGAATTTTGATGATGGGAATAGCTCCCTTTAGTCAATTATGACTTGTGTGCAGAATTTGAAGTCGTTCCGGATTGATTTGATACAATTAGGCGCAAAATATAGAAGTTGGAAGATCCGAAAACTCAAAATATGATTCGAGGCACGATTCGCAATTTAGACATTTGTTTGACGTGATTTGAAGCCTCCACTAAGTTTGCATTGTATTTTGGAACGTGTTGGTATATTTGGTTGAGGTCCTGAGGGGCTTGGGTGTATATTTTGGGTCATTGGTTGAGAGATTAGTAAAGTTAAGAAATTTTGGAGTTTGATCATGGTCAATATCGGGTCAAGACGACCTCTTTTCAGTGTTTTGAGTGCGCTAGCAGGTCCATAGAGTATTTTTATGATTGAAATTCATATATGGTTTGTGTCCGGGAGGTTCTGGATGAGTTTCGGGAGTGCTGAGGCAAAAGGGAAGTGAGAACCTCAGGGGAATTGTGTGGACCGCACAATTTTGGTGCTGCCGCACTCTAGTCCGCAGTAGAGTGCGCGGACCGCACAATTTTGTGTGCGGCCGCACTCAAGAACTCTCAAATTCGCTGGTCTGACTTCGGAAGCTCATATCTTTTGATCTACAAGGAATTTTGAGATGATTCAAAAATGAAAGTTGTAGTCCTTGTGAGTTGTCCATGTGGTTCTGATAGAAATATGGGCATGAGGTGCCGTGGAAAATATGAAAGTGGGCTGAGACCCGTAATTTTTATGATTGTGAAATGAGGTGTCACATGGTGACTTTTTCTTAAAAAATACATTTATTTGAAAGAAGTATATTCAAAATATATTTATTTAAAAGAAGTATATTCGAAAGATACTAGTCTTAAATAATAATATGTGAAGGAATTATATTTGAAGGACATTGATTAATTGATTTTACTTGTGTTTCTTATTCGTCTGAGCAATAATTATGATGTTCTTGTTGCCTTGATGTTATATCACTAGTTGATTTTGTTGTTATCATTGTTAGTTGTTATCCAGTACTTTTGTATACTACTATATTGCACAGGTTAGTTGACTAGTGAGTGTCTTGGTTGTACCTCGTCACTACTCCACTGAGGTTAGTCTTGATATTTACTGGGTACCGACTGTGGTGTAATCATACTATAATTCTGCACATTTTTGTGCAGACACAGGTATTGGAGATATCGGACTTGAGCAGAGTTAAAGCGGGACCGTAAGGATTCAAGGTAGAGCTGCTTGGTCGTCGTAGTCCCTTGGAGTCTTTTTATTTCATTATACTGTTAATTTTTAATCAAACAGTATTGTATATTCGGTCCTCGTGATCATCCCATATATTCAGTTAGAGTTCGTAACTCAGTACTACCACTCTTGGGAGGTTGTATATTCACTTTTGTTCCGTTAGTTTTGATTACCTATTAAGAAAATGGCTTCAAAATGTAATTGAAATTGGCTTACCTAGTCTTAGAGACTAGGTGCCATCACGTCGCCTGTGGTGGGATTTTTGGTCGTGATAAGTTGGTATTAGAGCTCTAGGTTCATAGGTTCTACGAGTCACGAACGAGTTTAGTAGAGTCTTGCAGATCGGTTCGGAGATGTATGTACTTATCTTCGAGAGGCTATAGAACTGTTAGGAAATTTCACTTCTTTCATTCCTTATCGTGCAACATTTATTCAGCTTGAAGCATATATCTTATGTTCTTTTGCATCTACTCGTGTATAAAATTGCGCACTCGGTATCAACTATGCGCCAACGGTTCGTGATACTATAGAGAGGTTATAAGGGAGCCAGGGTTGCTCAACCATTATTACAACGTGTTGTCCAGATCGAGGATGCGGAAGTATTGAGAGATCAATCAGTTGTGCACATTGGGGTGTAGCAAGTTCTGACATCTGGTTGATAAGTATGATATGAAGAAGGTTTAATTAATTTCCTAATCATCACAATTGTGGTAGGGTCACGAGGTGGATGTAGATCTGAAATAGTTGGTGGTATTAGAGACTATGTAGTTCGTATGGGATTTTTATTTAGTGAAGGGTACATACGCAACCAAGGCACTGGAGGAAGCGAGTTTAACTGTCACGAGGATGGAATGTGCCAAATAAATGGCTTGAGGTGTCTTATGACTGGTGTACTATGAGCGATGAAGGTTAGTATTGTGGATCATCGGAATGTGTCCTATGGCTTCACGCCAAGTGAGGGAGTCCACTATCAACGATCAGATTGCGGGGTCATGTGTTATATCAGTTTGGGCCTGAGATGTATTTATGTGGTATTGAAAGGTTCTCCAAAACTTGTATATGATTAAGAGCTGCGATTTGTATGGGATGATGCTGGGACTTGCGGTATTCCCGCGTCATTAATAATTCTACATTTCAGTATCAACGGGGTCATGGAAACAATTTCAGAATACTCGGGGTGTTCCAGTAAGTTCTTTTAATGCACCACCGGCACGGGGTCATATAATGGTTATTCCAGTAATCCGGCACAGACTCAATGTGAGCAGCCGAACCCGTAGAGGGGTTGTTATGAGTGTGGTGATACTAGACACATCAAGAGAAATTGTCCCAAACTTGAGAGGGGTGGATTTCATCAGAAAACTCCAACTACAAGCTTTATTCCAGTTAATACTTCACGTGCACAGTCAGTTCGAGGTGGAGGACAGGCGGGTAGTGGGCGCCTAAGAGGTGGAGGCCCGACCCATTGATATAATCGCTATGATTTGGCTGAGGCCAATACACCAGATGGTGTCGTTACAGGTACGATCCCGATTAGTTATAAAAGGATATTTTCCCTTAATTTGATTCGGTTCTGAATATTGAGGTGAGTCCTCCTATTATGCTCCGTTTATGGGTGAGCTTCATAATTTTTGTGACCCACTTATATGTTTATCCCTGTTGGGAGATTTGAAGATGTGAGCCCATGTCTGCCATTTCATTTTTGTACACCATTGAGGGCTATAAGTCCAAAAGAAATTTTTATTATTCATTACAATGCGTTTAATGTGTTTCGGAATAATTGATTACAATTTTTATGAATTATATGCCCTACCGGTATAAGGGTTCATTATGTGTTGAGAAAACTGTTTATGAAATATATTGAAAAGAAGAAAGAAAGAAAATTGAAATTTCAGTTGGCACAATGTGCAAAATACTTGTGATTCGGAGTTCAGGACGAGATCCTCGCATTTTTATATGATGTGAAATATTTAAACTGGGCTACAAGCCGCGGTGAAAGTTATATAAGGACGAGGTCCTTGTGGTGAAATATTTATGAGTTTAAATTCTCCCTTTGTGAAATTTAATTTGTACAATAGTATTAATAGGGAGTCATGCCCGTTAGGCTTATTGGATAATTCTTGTATATTTTTATGTTCATATTCAGCCATTTTCGTGCTGTAAACATTGAGTTTTAGCCTATAAGGTGAGTTCCAGGTGGCGTTAAATGTGACTCATTAATCCGAGTAAGTAATCATGAGGTCTTCATGCCTCACATTCTGTTGTCAGTGTTGTGAAAATTTCGAAATCAGGTAGGGGTTAATATGAGATTAATTGATGATGCTGGAATTAATTACGAACAACTTTTAAGACCAGGGATGTGGTTATGGGCATACATATGATGTGCTTCATATCCTGATATCATTATGATAATGCAGTGCTTGTAATGCTGAGATTAGTGTT
The DNA here is from genome assembly GCF_000715075.1 of Nicotiana tabacum. Classification (NCBI taxonomy): domain Eukaryota; kingdom Viridiplantae; phylum Streptophyta; class Magnoliopsida; order Solanales; family Solanaceae; genus Nicotiana; species Nicotiana tabacum. Next base: position 86,754,740 of record NC_134102.1, read on the forward strand.
ATTGATATATACCTTGTGGTGTTTTGTTGGGTTGTGGACGTGTTGTTAGAAGATGGTTTGGTGTTACTCTGGCAGGTGGATATGCCCAATTACAGGAGAGACTCTGCAGAAATTTCTGAAAAACAATTGGGAGTTAGCAAAATTTGGGGGATTGAGACGTACAAAAGAAGAGATAAATTATGTTATGTGTTTGAGGGCGAATGATCCTAAGCGGGAAAAAATACAACACCCCAGAAAAATTTTGAAGTACTTCAACACAATCAAGAAAGTTGATGTGTGTGTAGGCACGAGTTACTATAACCAGTTTAGACTAATACCGTGCGTTGTTGTGAAAATCAGGCCTTTTGAAAATGTTTGGAGTGTAAAACAAAATTGGTCTTAAAGTTTACAAATATGGATAAAAGAAATAATCTCAATTAAGATGGTGTTGTCAGGCTTATCTCAAAAGCGGTAACGTGAGATCAACCGTGAGTATGTGTAAAAGTAAAATCATCAATTTGGTAACCTCAAAATAATTTTTAGCACGTTCGAGCATGAACGTTTGTTTAAGAGGTGGAGAATGTAACGACCCGACTTGTCGTTTTAAGAATTAACGCCTCGTTCAGTGACTTATGGTTTCGAGCAACTTCATAATAAGTATTATGACCAGCGGGTGTGGTCGAGTTGGATTTTCGGAAGATTCGAAATTTAATTAAAAGAACAATTCTTATTTAGAAGTTTAAATGGAAAGAGTTAACCGGAGAGTTGACTTTTGAGCAAACGACCGGAATGGAATTTCGATGATGGGAATAGCTCCATTTAGTCAATTATGACTTGTGTACAAAATTTAAAGTCGTTTCGGATTGATTTGATACGTTTTGGCATAAAATATAGAAGTTGGAAGATCCGAAAACTCATAATTCGATTCGAGGCACGATTCGTAATTCAGACATTTGTTTGACATGATTTGAAGCCTCCACTAAGTTCGTATTGTATTTTGGAACGTGTTGGTATATTTGGTTAAAGTCCCGAGGGGCTTGGGTATATATTTTGGGTCATTGGTTGAGAGATTAGTAAAGTTAAGAAATTTGAGAGTTTGACTATGTTCAACATCGGGTCAAGACAACCTCTTTTCAGTAATTTGAGTATGCGAGCAGGTCTGTAACGTGTTTTATGATTGAAATTTATATATGGTTTGTATCCGAGAGGTTCCGGATGAGTTTCGGGAGTGCTGAGGCAAAACAGAAGTGCGGACCTCAGGGGAATTGTGCGGACCGCACAATTTTGGTGCGGCCGCACTCCAGTCCGTAGTAGAGTGCGCGGACCGCACAATTTTGTGTGTTGCCACACTCAAGAATTCTCAGATTTGCTAGTCCGATTTCGGAAGCTCATATCTTTTCATCGACAAGGAATTTGGAGATGATTCAAAAACAAAAGTTATAGCCCTTCGTGTCTAATTTCCAGATAGAGTGCGGCTGCACAATTTTTGTGCGACCGCAGGAGCTGGGGATGTGCGGCCGCACCATTTTTTTGCGGACTGCACATTGGAAGTTCAGAAGATGTGCTATATATCCGAGGTTTAGGTTATTATTTCATTTTTGAACTTTGGGAGCTCGGTTTGAGATGATTTTTCGTGGGTTTTTCAAGAAATTTATCGAGGTAAGTGATTCTAACTCAGATTTGGTTATTATACATGAATATATCATTGATTTCATCATTTAATTAGTACTTTGAGATGGAAATTTGGGAAAAAATGTAGAAACTTCATAAACCATAAATTTAAGATTTGGAGGTCGATTTGTTATTGGAATTCGATAAAATTGGTATGGTTGAACTCGTATCGGAATGGGTGTTCGAATTTCGTAAAAGTTTTGTCAGGTTCCGAGAAGCAGGCCCCGCATTAACTTTTGTTGACCTTTTGGAATAAATTTTTAAGTCGATGTATTATTATCCGAAATTATATCCGATGAATTTTAATGAAGTTATACAATTAATTTGCATAGATTTTAGCGGTCCGGAGGTCAATTCAAGCAAGAAGGCTATTTTGGAATATCGGCATAACTTCAAAGAGGTATGTATCTTGCCTAACCTCGAGTGGGGGAATTACCCCTTAGGCATTGAGTCTTATGTGAAAATTGTGTAATTGAAAATCATGTACGCAAGGTGACAAATACGTGCTTGGTTTATATGTGCAAATTATATCGGTTAAAATTCATAGACGCCCTTGAGTATTAAGTTGGAAAATTGTTGTAACTTATTATATCCCTTATTTGTCATGCCTCATTCATTGTTTGCCGAGGTTGTTTTTATATGATAATTTGTTGTGATTGTCACTTGACTTTTATGTGAACTCTGTGTTTGTTTGAGTTGCCATTTTTATGAAAAACACTTTCATTATTGATTTTACCTATAAATAATTAAAATGAAAAATTTAGTTAATAAGATGAATTACTCTTCAGTTCACGTTGTTGAAAAATTGGTATTGAAATATAAAGGCCGTGAATCATATTGTGTCACGACCCGAAATTCTCACATTCGGACCGTGATGGCACCTAACATTTCACTTGCTAGGCAAGCCAGCGTTAGAATAATATTATCCATTTTAAAACAATTTTTTAAATGTATTAATAACAAGGAAACAAATGCGGAAGCAAAGTTTGAAATACAGTGAAATAATCCATCAAACAACGGTGTCTAAATACCATCCCAGAATTGGTGTCACAAGTGCACGAGCTTCTAGATTAAATACAAATAAAGGTCTGAATAAAGTAAAGCTGTCTGAAAATAAACACACAGCTAAAGTGAAATAGACGGGGACTTTAGAACTGCGGACGCCATGCAGTTATACCTCAAATCTCCTCCGAGTAGCTGAAATCCGAGCAAAACTATGGCACGTCGCTGGGACCAACTCCAAAATCTGCACAAGAAGTGCAGAGTGTAGTATCAGTACAACCGACCCCATGTACTGGTAAGTGCTGAGCCTAACCTCGATGAAGTAGTGACGAGGCTAAGGCGGGTCACTTACATTACCTGTACGCAATATTAGATACAACAATAATAATAGAAATAAATCAAGTAACTCATTTATAATAATTGAAGCCAATTCAGCACTCATAACCAATTATCATTTCCATCAATTCAGTTGCAGCGTGCAACCCACTCCTACAACATATTCATTTTAATCAAGTCTATTGCTGCGTGCAACCCGATCCTCCAATATATTTATTATAATTAATCATGTTGCGGCGTGCAATCCGCTCCTCTAACATTTTCATTTACCAATTCTTATAGAAGAAATTTTCCCAATTAATGTAGCAAATAATATAAAATTACGAGACAACAAGCATACAATAATTATGGTTTAATTATGAAGCAAACAATGACAAATAGCAAATTATTATGGAAATCAGGGAGCAAATAAGCAGTTTAATAATTATTATGTTAAATGTCAAATAACAATTAATGGACATAATTCAAATAGCATGTAACAATTAATGCAGGAATTCAACAATTTATATTTGTAAAGAATAAGAGAGAAATAATTATTATAATAATTAATTTATGATTAAAAATAATTTATGATTTTTTAAGTAAGCATGCAAACAATTAATTTGACGGCGTATAGACACTCGCCACCTCGCCTATACGTCGTTTACATGCAATTCACATAACAAACAATTTAAGGGTTCTATTCCCTCGAGTCAAAGTTAACCCTGACACTTACCTCGATTTGTAAATTCCAATCAATTATTCAACCACAGCTTTTCCTTTTAAATTTGCCTCCGAAAGCTTCAAATCTATTCACAAACAATTCAATATATTCAATACTAATCATAGGAATTAATTCCATATGAATTTATCAGATTTTTGGATAAAAATCCGAAATTTATTAAAATATTCGGCAGTGGGACCCACATCTCAAATCCCGAAAAAACTCACGAAATCCAAACACCCATTCCAATACGAGTTCAACCATACAAAATTTGTCCAATTTCGATATCAAATGGACCTTCAAATCTTAATTTTTCATTTTTGGAAAGTTTTACAAAAATTTTAATTTCTTCCATCTAAATCTGAGATAAATGATTAATACAAACATGGATTTGTGAAATATAATCACTTTTGGTTTAAGAACACTTACCCAATTCAAAGTCGTGAAAATCCCCCTTGAAATCGCCCAAATCGAGACTTAAAACTCAAAAATGAGTAAAAATGACTAAGACCCGATTTTATGTATTTTGCCCAGCATTTTCGCATTTGCGGGCTATATTTCTGCACCCGTGGTCTCGCATTTGCGAGACAAAGCTCGCATTTGCGAAGTGGGGCTGCCAGGCGAGGTTCCGCATCTGCGGACAAAAATGTCGCACCTGCGACGTCCGCTTCTGCGCAAAAGGGCCGCAACTGCGAAGACCGCATCTGCGATGGAAGTCTCGCTTCTACGAGCTCGCACCTGCGGTCAAAATTCCGCAGGTACGATTACACCAGAACTCAAAATTTTATATTTTGCTTAAGTCCAATTCTTATTTCGATTTCTATCCGTTTCACTCTCGGGGTACTCGGGACCCCTACGAATATACCAACAAGTCCAATAATATAATACGGACTTACTCGGGGTCTCGCATCATGTCAATCAACGCCGAAATTATAATTCACACCCCGATTCAAACTTTTAGTTTTAAATTTTTCAATTTGTAAATCTCGTGCCAATACATGTTAAATGAATACGGAATGACTTCAAATTTGGAACACAAGTCATAAGTAATATAACGGAGCTGTTAAAATTTCTAGAATTCGATTCCGGCTCCAATATCAAAAAGTCATCCCCGCAGTCAAACTTAGAATATTTAGCCTTTAAATTGCTAGTTTCGTTAAATGGTCATAACTTGAGCTAGGGACCTCCAAATTAAATTTCAGTCTTTCGCCCAAGTCCCAAATCACGATACGGAGCTATCGGAACTGTTAAAATACTGATCCGGGTCTATTTGCTAAAAATGTTGACCAAAGTCAACTCACTTAAGTTTTAAAGCTCTATTTCATATTTTAATTCATTTTTCACATGAAAACTTTTTGAAAAAATATACGGATTGCGCACGCAAGTCGAGAAATAATAAATTATGCTTTTCGAGGTCTTAGAACACAGAATTACTTATTAAATTTAAAGATGACATTTTGGATCATCACATATTGAGGCAAAGTACCAAATTGTGAAATATTATTCGGTTGAGTTGTTCACTCCCGAACATTTTGTTAAGATGTTATACACATTATGATCGAGTCGTGGCTCCTTATTGTGAAAAATAATGTATTGTTGATTTCTGTGGCAAGTTGTAATATTTGGGCACTTGATGTGCAATTTGTGATATGTTATAAGATTTGAGTACTTGATTTGCAATTTGTGATATGCTGTAAGATTTGAGCACTCGATGTGAAAATTATGATATGTTGTAAGATTTGAGCACTTGATGTGCAATTTATGAAATGTTATAATATTTGGGCACTTGAGGTGCAAGTTGTATTATGCTGTGATATTTGGGTACTTGAGGTGCGATTTGTGAAATATTGGGATATTGATACGCATGCGGTGAGATAAGAGTGGCTTGAAACGCGTGGCTAGTAGGGGAACTACTAGAAGTCATGCGGTGATATAAGGTCATGGTGTTGAAACGCATGCGGTGATATGATCATGATGTGCTAGTTGACTTTATTATTATGTATTTTTGTGCTCCTAGTTATATTGTGTTGGCTTTTGCTTTTTAGCACGTAACTCTGAAGAAGTATATTTCTGGTTTTTCTTATTGATTTTCGATGATTGAGTTAATTTAAATGAAAAGAATTATTATGTTTTAAATTAAATAGTTTTACATCCAAATTAGTAGTTAACTGATGCTTTAATTTAAGTGCAAATGTTATTTTCTTCACTCAAATAATTTCTAAAATAAATTTATTTCTTTGTTGATTTTCTTACTTGATATAAAAATTGTAAACTTACTTTATTGAAAATAAATTGATCATGCGGATCTTATATATATTTATTATTGACACGTGAGTTGTCAGTATGGTTGTGATAGAAATATGGGTATGAGGTGTCGGGTGAAACATGAAGATTTTATTATTGACACGTGAGTTGTCCATGTAGTTCTGATAGAAATATGGACACAAAGTGCCGTGAAAAATATGAAAGTGGGCTAAGACCCGTAATTTTTATGATTGTGAGATGAGGTGTCACATGGTGACTTTTACTTGAAAAATATATTTATTGGAAAGAAGTATATTCAAAATATTTTTATTTAAAAGAAGTATATTCGAAAGATACTTGTCTTAAATAATAATATGTGAAGGAATTGTATTTGAAGGACATTGATTAATTGATTTTACTTGTGTTTCTTATTCGTCTGAGTAATAATTATGATGTTCTTGTTGCCTTGATGTTATATCACTAGTTGATTTTGTTGTTATCATTATTAGTTGTTATCCAGTACTTTTGTATACTACTATATTGCACAGGTTAGTTGACTAGTGAGTGTCTTGGCTGTACCTCGTCACTACTCTACTGAGGTTAGTCTTGATATTTACTGGGTACCGACTGTGGTGTAATCATACTATACTTCTGCATATTTTTGTGCAGAGACAGGTATTGGAGATATCGGACTTGAGCAGAGTTAAAGCGGGACCGTAAGGATTCAAGGTAGAGTTTCTTGGTCATCGCAGTCCCTTAAAGTCTTTTCATTTCATTGTACTGTTAATTAATCAAATAGTATTGTATATTCGGTCCTCGTGATCATCTCATGTATTCAGTTAGAGTTTGTGACTCAGTGCTACCAGTCTTGGGAGGTTGTATATTCACTTTTGTTCCGCTGTTAATTTTGATTACCTATTAAAAATAAATGGCTTTAAAATATAATTGAAATCGGCTTACCTAGTCTTAGAGATTAGGTGCCATCACGACGCCTATGGTGGGATTTTGGGTCGTGACAAGATGTTGGTTGCTGATATTGTTGAGACTGACGGAGCTGAACTTGAAGATGTACCTGCGTTCCGGTTGTAGCTGCCTCTTGTTCATGGTAGCCTTAGATCTATAAAACTCTATTTTTGTACTCTTCAAACAAATGATGTGTTTACATCATTTCAACTTTGTAAACTCTATTCATAGAAACTCGTGATTTGTACTACCAGTCCTTGGGAAATGTATAGGATTTAGATATTGTTTTTTACTTAATTGTCTTATAAAATTTCATTGGAATTGGATAATTGTTAATTGGCTTACCTAGCGGGTTGGGTTAGGTGTCATCACGACTAGTTAAATTTTAGGTCGTGACAATAGGATATCATTATTCATATTTTATTTTAAAAACTTATTTTTTTACATATAAAATTACATGAATAATTTATATCCATCAAATACCCCCATACTTAAACTTTTGCTCGTCGTCGAGGAAAAAGAATAGTTTAAAAATATATCTTCCAAAATCCATGTCTATTGTAGGATAGAAAATTTATACAAAATAAATATCCTCCAACATGGTCAATGTAATTAACCTTTTTAAATTTACCGAATATTTTACCTTATTTCTAAATTCTTCTTTGATCAAGAAGAACTTGCAATATTCCTCCCTTGAATCTTTCAGAATTGACAGATTTATGATCACATATTCAATTAGTATCATACTCTTGTCCATAGGCTTGCTCCTCATATTTTTCTCCACTAATATAGATTCAATACTGATTTCTAGAATCTTTCTAGGACTTTTCTTAGCTTGTAATGTCAGGCTTCAGGCTGGTAGGATAACAATATTTTAAGAGTGACTATTTGTTTTTCCAACATAGAGCAAACATTTTTTAGTGCTCGATATTTTCTTCCTTTGGTAACACCTTTTCTGATATTTGTTTTTTGTAATTTCAAACATCTTACATTCTCTCTCTCTCTCTCTCTCTCTCTCTCTCTATATATATATATATATATATATATATATATATATATATATATATATAGTTACTATATATATATATATATATATATATATATATATATATATATATATATATATATATATATATATATATATATATATATATATATATATATATATATATATATATATATATATATATATATATATATATATATATATATATATATATATATATATATATATATATATATATATATATATATATATATATATATATATATATATATATATATATATATATATATATATATATATATATATATATATATATATATATATATATATATATATATATATATATATATATATATATATATATATATATATATATATATATATATATATATATATATATATATATATATATATATATATATATATATATATATATATATATATATATATATATATATATATATATATATATATATATATATATATATATATATATATATATATATATATATATATATATATATATATGGTGAAGATGAAAAGAATTAATCATTGGACATATAGTAAATAATTTATTTTGTTAATTAAAAACCTACAAATAGGATAGAGGAGATAGAGATATAAAGAAAATAGAAATATATATATTTTTTGTTATATATATATAATTTATTTTTTCAATGCGATTATGGGTTCCGTGAACGCATTTGTGGACATTAATACACACATTTTCTTGTTTTTGGCATTTGTTTGCTTACCTGTTCAAAGAAAACAATCAGCGGTCCATTAAATTGCACGTTAGATAAACAATTATGCTAAAAACAAGAATAACCAAATTAATACATAAATAATAAAAGCATACTTCATATTAATATTTACCAGAAATATGTACACATTGTTGGTTTCACAAAAGCTTTTAGAACCCAACTTAGACAGTTGGACAAACTACCAACAATTACAGTTATGGTTATCCCAAGTCTAACTTAACTTCATCATTCATCTAAGGACATATATATATATATATATATATATATATATATATATATATATATATATATATATATATATCACACACTAGAAATGCATCAGAATTTGTTCCCTCCACACGTGAACCGTTTCATCCTCCTGGATAAAACGCGTGATGAGAGATATACATATATAAGTATTAATTTAAGAAAATAAAAAAATTAATACTAATTTATATATTAAGAAAATCTTTTTGGATTTCAAATTTACAATCACAGAAGAAAGCTTGAAAAAAACTGTGACCACACATATTCTATATGTAATAGACTGGCTAATTTAAGACCTTATCAGTCATTTGGTCCTGGTTTAAATATAAACCAAATATTACCTAAGCCAATATTCGATTTGAATCATTAAATGGTTAATCAACCAGTTACGCAGGCATACTGATCATCATGGAGTTGCTCCTGTGTAGGTGACTCTGTTTTTGTAGAGGCCTTCATGAGATGCTCTGGTTGTACAATAACCTAGATATTGTCTAGATTAATTTATTAAGCATTTAATTACCAAATCTATGTTGGAGTTATAAGGCTCCACTGCTTCACCCTCAACAACTACGGGTATGTCATTATCGTTCTGAGTTTAAAGTTGTCAGCTCGACTTATTACTTGTGAAATTCATCGGTCTATCTATGATGACCCAATATGTCATCTTTAAATTTAATAATTATTTCGGTGTTCTAAAACTTCAAATAGAACCATTCATCATTCCTCGACTTATGTGCGCAGTCCGTAAATTTTTTTGGAAAGTTATTATATGAAAAATTGATTAAAATGTAACATATAACTTTAAAACTCACTTAAGTGGACTTCGGTTAATATTTTGATCAAACAGACCCGGATAAGTATTCTGATAATTTCAATAGCTCCATATGATAATTTTCGACTTAGGAGCGTGTCCAGAAAAATTATTTGGCAGTCCGTAGTTAAAATTAGGCTTGAAATGATTAAAATAGAAATTTAAGTTTGGAAGTTTGACCGGGGAGTTGACTTTTTGATATCGTGGTTGGAATCCGATTCTAGAAATTTAAATAGGTCTGTTATGTCATTTATGACTTATGTGCAAAATTTGAGGTCAATCGGACTTGATTTGATAGGTTTCGGCATCGAATGTAAAAGGTGAAAATTCTGAAGTTCCTTAAGCTTGAATTGTAGTATGATTCGTGGTTTTAGCGTCGTTTGATGTGATTTGAGGTGTCGACTAAGTTCGTATAATATTTTAGGACTTGTTGGTGTATTTGGTTGAGGTCGCGGGGGCCCCGGGTGAGTTTCGGATGGTTAACGGGTTAAATTTTAGACTTGGAACTTTGCTGGAATTTTCTAATGCTTGTATCTGGTTTCCTTCATCGCGTTCGCGAGGAGTGTCTCTCGTTCGCGAAGAGGAAAATTGGACTGGCCCATTTTGATGAGGCCAATGTGTATTGAAATTTTCTGCCCGTACTCTATCAAATTCTAGTATAGTTTAAGATATCGTCCCATATAGACTGGATAATCTATGCTACATACGTGTAATATTTGTGATGACCCAAAATATCATCTTTAAATTTAATGATTAATTATGTGATCTAAGCACTATTTACCATTACTCGACTTGAGTGTGCAGTCCGTAAAAAAAATTTCGGAAAAATTTTCAGGTGAAAAATGGATTAAATTATGAATTAGAGCTTTAAAACTCAACCGAGTTGACTTTGGTCAACATTTTGAGCAAACAGACTCGGATCAGTGTTTTGACAATTTTGGTAGGTCTGTATCGTGATTTAAAATTTAGGTGTATGCCCGGAATCAAATTTCGAGGTCCCTAGCCAGAGATATAGAATTTTGATGAAAAATTAAAAGTTTAAGTTCAAATAGTGACCGGATATCAAATTATGTGTAAACGACCCCGGAATAGAATTTTGATGATTCCAACAGCTCCGTATGGTGATTTTGGACTTAGAAGCGTGATCGGAATTTTATTTGGAAGTCCGTAATAGAATTAGGCTTAAAATGCCGAAAGTTGAATTTTTGGAAAGTTTGACCGAGGGGTTGACTTTTTGATATCGGGGTCGAAATCCAATTCTGAAATTTTTTATAAATCCATTATATCATTTATGACTTGTGTGCAAAATTTGAGGTCAATCGGAATTGATTTGATATGTTTCGGCGCAAAATATAGAAGTTGGAAGATTTGAAAACTCATAATTCGATTCGATGTGCGATTCGTAATTTTGGCGTTGTTTGGCATAGTTTGAAGCCTCAACTAAGTTCATATTGTTTTTTGGGACATGTTGGTATATTTGGTTAAGGTACCCAGGGCCTCGGGTGAATTTCGGAAGGTTAACGGAATGAATTTCGGACAAAAAGGAGCTGCTGGAATTTTTCTGCTGCAGAAGCTGTTTTTGGACAGCAACCGGTGCAATCGCAGAGCTGACTTTGGAAGCTTATATCTCGAAATCTATAAGGAATCTGAACATTTTCAAAACATGAAAGTTGTAGCCCTTTGATTCTAGTTTCCAGAATAATAAACCATTTATCATTCAGATATTTATACAAAATGTTATGATCGATTGACTGAAACTGCTACTGCAGATTTTTGCTACAGCAGTGTGCATCACCATAAATTTCTGCTGCACAGGGCTGACTTTGGGAGCTTATATCTCGCAATCTATAAGGAGTTGGGCGATGAGCAAAACATGAAAGTTGTAGTACTTTGTATATAGTTTGCAGAACTTTAAACCGTTTGGCAGTTGGAGTTGAGTACAAGAAGTTATGATTGATAAACTACATGCTGGCGAGGAAGAGTTTGATGTTTTCAACATAAGCGTGTAATGATCCAAAAGTCCATTTTTAGTTCTAGAGATCGAAATTCGATTTTGAGACTTTTGACATTTTGATAATGAATTATAGGAGTGATCTGGAAAGTTTGGTCTAATTTCATCAAGTTGCGATTGAGTTTTAAGCGCGAAATATGAGTTAATTGTTTAACAAGCGAAATTGGTATCATATTGAGCAAATGAGCTCCGAATTGAGTTTCGATTGAACGAATGGGTTCGTAGTTTTATTTGTGACTCATAGGAATAAGAATCGTCGAATTTTGAGTTCGTATGATGGAGTTAGAGCCTTTTTAGTAAAATAAAACTACTGGTGTAAATAGTCCGGGTGTGCACCTTTAGCGACCAGATGTGACACTTTTAGCGACGGGATTGGACTTTTAGCGACCGGAATAGTATTTTTGTGGCAGAAACTTAAGGACCAAAAATGGTCATTTCCTTCATTTCGTTTTGGAGTTTTGGAGCACGGTTCTTTGGCGATTTTGAGGATTTCTTCAAGAGTTCAACTTGGGTAAGTATTTTATATCCAAATGTGATTATATTTCATAAATCCATGGTCATATTCATCATTTATTTCGGATTTAAATGGAAGAAATTAAGATTTTTGCAAAATCTTCTAAAAACGAAAATTTAAGATTTGGAGGTCGAGTTGTTATCGGATTTTGGTAAAATTGGTATGGGTGGACTCGTAATTGAATGGGTTGTCGAATTTTATAAGTTTTGCCGGATTCCGAGATGAGGGCCCTACGGGCAAATTTTGAGCTAATTTCGGATTTTAATGAAAATGTAATATTTTCTTATGAAAGTGATTACTATAATTTTTGTTGACTGTATCGAATTAATTATGACTAGATACGAGTCGATCGGAGTCGGAAATTCGAGGAAAAAGCATAATACTTGGTTAAATTGGAGCAAGTCGAGGTAAGTGACTTGTCTAACCTTGTGTGGGGGAAATTTTTCCTAGGATTGGTATTGATGTGATTATTGAATTGTGTTGAAAATCGTGTGCACGAGGTGACGAGATATATACTTCAAATTTGTTTGATCTTTTCTTACTAATTGTTTTACCTGTTTAGTTGAAACTTGGTTTCTTTTATTCTGTGCATTATTTGAAGGTTGATTTTTTTTTAAATTAAATATTATTAATATGAAGTATTTGACATTTTTAAACTTGATATTGAAGCAACGTAGTAAATATTTTGAAATATTATTTTCCTAAATTATTTACTCCTGAATATTTTTATACTCATTGTGAGGGAGCCGTGAGCTCTTTATTGTGGAAGAATATTATTGATGAATTATTTTGACATGAGCTGTGAGCTCTTTATTGTAGAAAATTATTATTGATGATTTATTTTGGCATGAGCCGTGAGCTCTTTATTGTGGCAAACTATTATTGATGATTTATTTTGGCATGAGCCGTGAGCTCTTTATTATGAAAAAATATAGTTGTTGAATTATTTTGGCAAGTTAAATTATTTGAGCACTTGAGGTGCAAATTATAATATATTGTGATATTGATACGCATGCGGTGGTATAAGATCTGGGTGTTGAAACGCATGCGGTGAGATAAGGGTGGCTTGATACGCGTGGCTAGTAGGGGAACTACTAGAAGTCATGCGGTGTGATAAGGGTGGCTAAAACGCGGGATGTTATTTCGGGAAAAATATTTTCTTTAAATAAATTGTGAAGGCTCCCGCGGTGATATAAGAAAATGAGATATTGTGAATTTATTTATGATTTGGGACTACGAGGCGGTACCTCGGGAGTGCCCTTGTTGATATTGATTTATGGCCGTAGTTGCCTTTGATTATTATTGTAATTTTCATAAAGTTGAAGGAAATTCTGTTTTGATTTCCACGAGATATTATTTGCAATTTTTTGGTGTCATTAAATGTGACATACTATTTGATTCAGTTTCAATGTCATTTTATTTTACTACATTGATAAACATTTTACCATGCCATTATTATATTCCAGTAGGGCCTCACCTGACCCCGTCACTACTCTACTGAGGTTAGGCTTGGCACTTACTGGATACCGCTGTGGTGTACTCATACTACGCTTCTGCACATCTTTTTTGTGCAGATCCAGGTACATTTTACCAGCCTAAACGTCATTGAGTTACCTGCGCACGGAGACTTCGAGGTATATCTGCCAGCGTCCGCAGACTTCGGAGTCCCCTTCTATCATTTTATGTTGCTTCCTTATATTTTATCTAGACCTTGACATATAGAGACATTGAGAATAAATTCTAAGAAACTTGTGACTTATTTCTACCGAGTTTTGGAAGTTGAAATTGTTTGAATTGTAGTTTATTTATTTCAGATATTTATTATTATTCTGCATTGATAGGATTACCTAGTTTTAGAGACTAGGTGCCATCACGACATCCTACGGAGGGAATTTGGGGTCGTGACAATATTTTAACTACTATTTGAGAGAATCAAATTGATGAAAAATGAATGAGGTTTAAAACTTGTTAATTACTTAAACAAAATAAATTACTTTTGAAATATTTACAATTTTAAAAAAGAGTTGGAAATCATTGAATTCACTTGATAATATTACTATAATAAAATTTCATTTTCTACATTTATTTCTTAAAGAATAATTACTTATTTCTAATACAATTATATTTTGCTAACCGAAATATTTTTCTTGCTTGAAGTGTGATAAAAGAAAGTAAAAATTTCGTGAGAATATTTTTACTAAGGATCAATAATCTTGCCTACAATAATTCCTCCGTGAGAATTAAAACTGAGGCAAGCAAGATTATTGACTTGAAATAATAGTTAACTAAAAAATTACTTTTGCTCTACTATTTTAATTATATGTTAATTTTGCTTCGCGAGAATTACAAAATTAATATATGAATAACTTATAAATAAAATATATAGACGTGATAATAGAGTAATTAAAAACCATCATTTCAGCACAATATGAAATATAAATAAAATGTTTCAAACCAAGAATATAAAACTGAGATAGTATTGTAAAATATATCAAGCTTCATCAACTATCCCAACGAAAAGAGATTACTCCATTATGGAGTATGAAAAGATAAAATAGATATTTAGAAGACTAGAAATATTTAAAAGACTAAGGAAATATTTTTACTACAAAGAAAGAAGACCAAAACTAGTTCTTGTCTTACAAAAGATTGGATTTCCTTATACAAAGAGAGCTTGCTATTGTAATCACCCGCCCGATCATTTTGAGTATTACATTTCCGTTCCCCATTTACTGCTCAATTTATGCTTTACAGTTATTGTATGACTTGCCATGGTAATTGGTTCGGGTCCGGTGAGGTTTTGAAATGAATTGAGACACTTAGTCTCCAAGATGAAAACTTAAGTTGAAAAGATTGACCGGATGTTGACGTATGTGTAAACGACCCCGAAATCGAGTTTTGATGATTCCAATAGCTCCGCATGGTGATTTTGGACTTAAGAGCGTGTCCGAAAAAGTTTTTGGAAGTCCGTAGTTAAATTAGGCTTGAAATGGCTAAAATAAAAATTTAAGCTTGGAAGTTTGATCGGAGATTTATTTTTTGATATCGGGATTGGAATTCGATTCTGGAAATTTGAATAGGTCCGTTATGTCGTTTATGACTTGTGTGCAAAATTTGAGGTCAATCGGACTTGATTTGATAGGTTTCGGCATCGAATGTAGAAGTTGAAAAATTCTTAGTTTCATTTAGTTTGAATTGGGGTATGCTTCGATGTTTTAGCATTGTTTGATATGATTTGAGGCAACGACTAAGTTCGTATAATATTTTAGGACTTGTTGGTATATTTGGTTGGGGTCCCGGGGGCCTCGGGTGAGTTTCAGATGATTAACGGATCAAATTCGGACTTGAGGAAATGCTGGAATTTTTCAGTTGCTGGTGTCTTCGCACCTGCGCATGAGGAACCACAGGTGCGAGCTCGTAGAAGAGATCTTGGTTGCGCAAAAGCGGAATTGGCTTGGCAAGGGTAGGGGTCGCAGGTGCGCACGCAGGACCCCAGAAGCGGACTCGCATCTGCGACGAGTTGATCGCAGAAGCGGAAGTGAGGGGCCTCATCGCAGAAGCGGCTTGGGTTCCGCAAATGCGAGGCCGCAGAAGCGGCAGCTTCGACGCAGAACCGGGAATCGCAGAAGCGGCTTAGTGAACCGCGAAAGCGAAAGAACTGGACAGAGTACAAAATAGAAGGGTCCGACATTTTTGTCATTTTGGACATACCAAACATGTTTTTGGGGCGATTTTCAGAGAGAATTCACGGAAAAACTTGAGGTAAGTCACTTGTGATCATTTTTAGTCAATAATATTGGATTATCATTGAGTATTTCGACTAGATTATATGTTTTTGAGGTAAAATTAGAGGATTTGGGCCTAGGAATTTGAAAATGAGATTTGGGTATTTTAAGGTCGAGTTGTTGTCAAAATTTGGTAAATTTGGTATGGTTGGACTCGTGGCTGAATAGGAGTTCATATTTTATAACTTTTGTCGGGTTTCGAGACATAGGCCCCACTGGCGATTTTGGAGTGTAATTTTAGATTTTATGAAAAAAATTAGTATTTTAATATGGAATTAATTCTTATAATTTGTGTTGACTAAATCAAATTAATTGTGACTAGATTCGAGCTATACGGATGTTAATACGCGCATAATGGAATTTCTGGAGCATTGTTTAGCTTTCTCAATATTGGACTCGGCTTGTTCGAGGTAATTAACTCTTCTAATCTTGGAGCTGAGGGTATGAACCCTTACTATATGTGTTATGTATTTGGTGTTGAGGTGACGCATATGCTAGGTGACAGGCGTGTGGGCGTGTACCGTGTGATCTGTGACTCCGTTAATTCTGTGGTATTGTGTAGTTACCTGAATTTATCTGAAATCATAAAATCTCTACGTACTAGAGCTATCGAGTTATGATTTGTATTAGAAACCATGTCTAGGCTATATGCTTATTCTATTGGGACCCATTGAGGTCATTACTGCTGTTGAGTTATTTGCTTACATTGCAATGTCATACTCAGTCATATTCATTCATTGCATATCATATCTCAGTCTCTGTTGTTATTTATTGATACATCATATCATTATTGTGGGCTAGTTCATGTCATTGTGAGCCCGAGAGACTGGAGAGGTTGATGACTGAGAGAGGCCGAGGGCCTAATTTTGATATATTGATACTATAGCACACGAGTTGTCCGTGCGGATTTTGGTGCATGGGCTGAAGGAGCCCCTCCGGAGTCTGCACACACCTCCAGTGAGCGTGTTTGATTTATATTGAAGGATGGATCTTCCCTGGACACGAATCTTGTCCGATGCATTTATACCAGGGGATGGATCTTCCCCACGGGCTGGATTGGCCCTACTCAGTACTGAGTAACTGATGTTCAGTTGATGTATATATTCCGGGATGGATCTTTCCTAGGCCGGATTAGCCATATACAGTACTGAGTAATTGAGCATGATGAGTTGAAAGTGTGAGACAGTGAGATTGAGTACTCTGAGAGTGTGAGTACACGAGTTCATCTCTGAGATACATTGCATTGACATGCACACATGACATACAAGCAGAGAGATGTATCTTTCTCAAGTTGTACGGTATCACGTCATTCATGACTTCTCACACATATTGGCATATGGGCATAGTGATGCAATTTACACTGGCTATCTGGAAAGAAAATGAAACATCTTATTTATATTTGAAAGGATTTTTGGAAATATTATTGTTTTCAAACTTACTCATATTTTTGGCAACTTCAGTAAACGATTTGGGTTTTCACTAATATACTTGAAAGGTAGAACTATTTTCACAAATCATAATTAAGTTGAGCATTTTATCTCTGAGTTACTTCTTTTATTACTTGCTTTACATTGTTATGGACTGTTGTGGGCTATTGGTGTTGGACCCGACCTTTGTTCCAGCTCATCATTACTTTCAACCTAAGATTAGGTTTGTTACTTATTGAGTACATGGTGTCACGACCCAAAATCCAAAAAAGTTGTGATGGCGTCACACACCACTGTCAGGCAAGCCAACCATAATCAATTAACTTAATTACCCATTTTAGTATTTTTGAAATAAAAATTTCTTTAATAAAATTGTAGAGATAAAGCTCATAGAGTAAATGATAAATATTTTTGCAGCTAAATTTCTAAACAATTCACAACCATTCCCAAAACCCGATGTCACAAGTGCATGAGCATTTCCTCTGGAATTAAAAATAAAATACAGCATCTGTCAAGAATACAAATTAGACAGGAAAATATAATAACTCTGAAAGAGACTCTGTT